>NC_056736.1:668944581-669544581 GCF_019279795.1 Protopterus annectens
GTCCCACTGCATTTTCAGTGCTATTCCATCCATCCTCTGCTAATATAAAGCAACTTAATATTGTGAGTTCAACCATCTTCACTAATGGCCTGCTTGATTTTTCTTTAATTCTCTCTGTGAACTTCATTGGATCCATTCTAAATTTAGTTCCTAATACCTGCCACCACATTCCCTTCTTTCCATACTTCCTGCTAAAAGTAGTCCACACACCGTTGCTGCAGTATACTATATATTGAAGTTGTTTCTCCTTTCTTCTTTGCTACAAGGTAAGCATTCCCAGTTTGTAATGCAAATGCTGAGCCAGTCTTATTTGATATTTTTTAATTCTTCTCAACACTTCTCAACACTTTCTTCAACAGCTTAATTTATTTTGTCTCTAAATAGCCTCTAAAATGAACACAACATTTCAGATGTGGCACCACTAAAGGAGCAGAATTTTTTCAGTAGCTTATGGCTCCTATCACTGCTTTCTAACTTTCTATATTTTAAGTATGATAATAACCACATTCCCTCCTATCCCTTCCCTTTCACGAGTGCTAGTACCTTCACATTTATATGACAATTTATTTAAGAATTACTGTAAGTAGCATAGGATCATAGGAAGTTATTAGGCCATTGGCCTTGAGGTTCTTATAAGCCTAGCTAAGAGTTTAGCCCATGTTTAGACAAGTCAGCACCTAAAGCCCCTATCCAGCAGGGGCACAGGTGGAATCCCAGGAGTGTATTTTCTGTTTCACATCCAGTTATCCAGGTTGCGCTTAAAAAGGGATAATGAGGTACTCTGCTTGATATGGCGGGGAAGTCTGTTCCACAGATGGGGGAGTTTCTGGGACATAAATCTATCCCACCAAGTCCTATTGATGTCATAGACCAGGTTGAGGTAACATGTGCTGGTTACTCGAGTGGAGCTTGACTTGTGGATATGCAACAGTCCCATCAAGGTGGGATCTGAGATGGCTTTGTATGCCAGAGATCACCTCTGAGGAGTCTGTATGAAACTGAGTAGAGGGACAGGGCTTTTAGCCTATCTATGTAGGGTAGATGTTTGAAGCCCTGGATTCTCCTGGAATATGCGCATAACCACATTGTAACTCAGCTGCCATCTTTCTATCTATGCCTTCAGTCTCTGTAGATCCCTTCTCAAGCTCTGTCTCTCCCATCCTCCTTATTAATTCCACTATTTGTCTCTGCAATGAAGAAATATTATTCTTAGGCCAACTAGTAATATCTGTCATGAATATGTTATCTTATCATATTCAAGCGTAGTGCTATTCACCTTATCGTTTCCAACATTTTGTTATATAGAACTGTGTTGAAAGCTTCGCTAAAGCCTAGGAGTATAACTTTCACTAGTGGCCTCCCTTTGTTCACTCCTTATTCAGTCATAAAAATGCTCTTATTCAGTCATAAATCTAGCAAGTTTCATTTACCTGATCTCCCATCTGTGAGCCCATAATGGTACTTCACTCAATAGTTTATTTCCTGACGGTGCTTTGACCAGCATACTTTTGATAATTATTTTCCATAACCTTCCAAAGAATTGACATAAGACTTTTTTGGCTCTTAGTTCCTTGGACTAATGGAACACAGAAATATAAGAAAAGTTCTAGGTAAGCGATAACAGGAACCATAAGATGCCTAGCCATACACACCTTTAAGTAGACACACTTATAAGTTCTTGCCACCCTTTACAAGCACTTAATAGTGCTCACCTTCCAAACTGAGCATGGACATACATGATAACCCTCTTGTAAATGTCTGTCTATCCATGCAATCATCAAGATTAGTCTTAAAAGTAGACAAAGCAGTACTTTACTTGACCTGCAATGGTAACCTATTTTATAGGCTAGGAATATGTTGAGTTAGGAACCTATCTTTTCAGCAAGTCTTGTTTATCTATTGGTGTAGATTTAGGTCCCTATTACAAGTATTTGTAGAATCACTGGTTTTGCATACTATAGGATTTAAAATAGAGTTGGGTGTTTAATGGCTTGAAAAGTAAGACACAGGTCACCTTGGTGCTGCCAGCAGGCTACTGACTATAAGGAGAGCTGTGCTAATGTATCAGGATAGTTGAAGGATTGAAGGCCTTTTATTTCTTAGTTAAAAGGCCTTTACAGCTGAGCAGTATGTTTGGATTTCTACATACCACTGCATTCAATAATAGGTCTGATAAGGGAAGAGTACAGTGATAGGATAATTTCTTTGGATCTTGAATATGTTCGTTATAAACTTTCTGGGCCAGATAGAAAGATTTCCTGACTATACTGGAAACATGATGATGAAATGACAGAGAGAGTTCTCCACATAAGTAATGAGGTGTCATATGACTTAAGTGGAATGCCATTTATAACATATCAGATGGGAGCAGCATTTTTTGCAAATGCTGCTGTGCTGAACATTTTTGCGTTTAGCTTGAGACCATTTTCAGTGCAACAGGTATGTGCATATTCCAGTTCTTGCTGGAAGAGTTTAATGTCAGTGGATGAGTGAATAACAGTGTCCAGCTTGCAGTCATCGGCAAACGTGGTCAACCACACTTCTATAATCAAGGTTGTCTGCAAAATAAATACCAAACAAGAGAGGGTTCAGCACAGATTCTTCTGGTATTCTACTAGTTGCAATTTTGTGTTTAGAGAGGGTGCCAGCAACTTTCACAACCTGAGATCTGTTGGATAGCCAGTTTGCAATCCAGCAACAATGCAGGAATTTGCATTACGTTTGTATAATTTTTCAATAATTAGAGGTTCATAAAACCAATCTTTACGAACCTCAAAAAAAAAAAACAGACCTAAAAAGACTGGAGGCATGCTATAACAAAGTAACCAATTTTCCACAAATTCCCGATATAGATCCCACCACTGTACAGCACTCTATCAACACAACTGTCTTAAACTACCCAACCAGCTCTCTCTCTACCAAATTACCACTACACATAATGTCATTACTGAACCTGAAAACTGCCCTGCACTCCATAATCTTGTCCAACCATACTCAAGCTACATAACTCTAAGATCCACAGACAAATCCCTATTACTGGTCACTAAATCCAATAATAGCTACATAGACACCTTATATTCCAACCAAATCCCCAAAGCCTGGAACTCCATCCCCCAGAATATCCTTAATACCAGCAACTCAGCCATGTTTAAACAACTTCTCAGGACCCATCTAACCAACAACTGGCAATGCTCTTGTACTGCCCCTGGCTAACTCAGGCAAGTACCTCCACTATTCACTACCCTTCCACTGCCACTTTCTCTATCTCCACTTCCTCCATTATATTCACTTGTACTTTTTCTCCTCTCTCTCTGCTACCCCTTCCCCACAGTCCCTCCCTCACTACTGTGACCTCTTTCTGCTCTTTTCTTTTCTCGGTTTACACCTCAAAATTGCATGCTTTACTTGCAAAATGTATAACTTAAAATACTGCATAAAAACTGAAAGCATCAATTTCTGATTAATACTAAAAATACTCTTTTCTGTTTAATTATTTGCATCCAAACCAATTCATTCATACGTAACTTGTAAAAATCTCTGGAAATATCCGTTGTATATTTTGTATTTAAGTTGATATTCTTTGTTAATCTGTATACTATCTCTTGCGATATTAAAGTTATTATTTTTGTCTTATGTTATTTTTATGTCCTGTGTACTATACTGTTTTAGACTGTGGAGCTTTTCTCCCTAGGCATCCGCTGACAATGGGCAAGTAACCCAGTTGGACTACTCCAGTAAACAAATGTTAAATAAATAAATAAAAATTAAAAATAATAAAAAAAAACAACAAAAAAATATCTCTTGTTTTCCCGCCTTACTGAGCTAGAGTAGTCCACTTTCAGAGTTGCTGATCCCTGGACTTTTGTTGTAGTTCCTGTTACTGATTCATCGCCTAATTTGGAAGGGAGGAAGTTTCCTTGCTTACCAGTGGGAGTGGGAAGCACTGAGCTACCTGTTGGTCCAATTTGGTGAGGTTTCAGCCAGTAACTTGTAGTCCATTGGTCGTTTTGGGCCAGTTCCTAGCTTTTTTCAGCCCCCTGATATAAAACACGCTAAACGCTGGAGTTGCCACTGTTGCACACAAGAGCAGCGGTTAAACAAGGTTAAACTATTCGGGCTACCTAAATTCCACTCTTCAAATTTTCCCTTAAAACTACCTTCCTCGAACTGTACTGCTGATCTAACCAGCGTATCCTATAACTAAAAAGTTCATCTCTACTTGATTCCCAAGTAGACTATTCTCTATCTGTAAAGCCTAGCACTTGCTCCTACAGTACTTTCACCTTGATAAAGCACTTTTATTATAGATAGTACTCCACCAGCCTAGAACCCACATCCCCCGGAGTCTTTTGTAAGTTTTTTTATCTATTCCTTCTAGCATGTCGAGGGATCAGTTGCTAGTGTCCTCTCCTGCTCAGCTGGTGAACCTGGGAATATTGAGGCAATGTTACAATTGCCTCATGTACACAGACAACCCTCTCCTTCTCCCACAAAACACAAATACATGCGAGATGCAACTATACGGCCGAACTGGAGGCTGAGCTCTCTCAACATAGGACTGGCAAGACCATACAGGAGGAGAAGGTAACCACACACTACATACCCAGTCACACATAGTACCATCACAACTTCAAATCACACACATAATCACACAAAGACATACTCGGAGGCTCTGATCAAAAATCTACCAAAACAGCAGAGGCCACCAAAGCAGACACCCAAACAACTACCACCTCAGGACTCTACACATGCAACACATAAACCACACAGTCAGAGTGTCAAACAGTCACAGCCCTTAAGGCCAAACACAATGCCAGACACACTCGTCATTGGTGACTCCATAGTCAGACACACTGACGTCCCGCTCACCAGACTGAGTAAGGAGAAGGTCACATTAAGCTGCCTGTCGGGCGCTAGAATCCGCCACATAACGCAAGCACTCAGGTCTCTCAACAGCAGGTACAAGTACGACTCAGTCATTGTCCACGCTGGTGTCAACGACCTGAGACGCTCCTTGGACTATATGAAAAGAGACATTGAGGAGCTCTCTGATTATGTAGCCCAGGCAGGTATGACCCTGACCTTGAGCAGTATCCTACCCTCACCTAGAATGATGCCACAATACAGTGATAAGATGATCAGCTTTAATAATTGGTTTAAATTCTGGTGTCATTCAAAGGGGATCCAATGTCTGTCTGCCTGGGATGACATGCTGGACAAGCCACGCTGCTTCGCAGGGACGGCTTGCACCTGTCACCCTGGGCTTCCGGATATTGGCAAAGGCTCTTGCCACCCCATAGTGCCTTTTTAGGCAAGGCTCAAATTCTAAACCTACCACCCTAGAACACAAAAAAGGAAAAAAACTAAGGGTAATGCTGCTAAATGCCAGAAGTCTCAATCTCAAGATGCATGCACTCGAGGCCCTTCTCAGTATGGAGAACATCGGTGTCTGTGCTGTGACAGAAACCTGGTTCAAGGCTCCTGAGAGCACCCCAGCACTATCAGGTTTTACCTCATATCATGCGTTCCGGCCCCAAAATCCGGACAACACCAAGAAAGGAGGGGGGTGTCCATATTCATAAAGGACACCCACACCTCAAGGTTGGTGGCAACGCACGATGCATCGGAGACCATCCAGGTGCAATTAACCATAGGCAAGACTGCTCTGCAATTTGTAGCATGTTACAGGCCACCCTCTCAAACTCAGCAACCTCACATGGCCCTGAAAACACTGGAGGGGATAAATGTATCTCCAAACACCATCATACTAGGTGACTTCAACTACCCTAATATAGACTGGGAACACTACTCAAGCCCAAACACTCTAGCCCAAAGGTTCCTGGAGTTCATAAACTCAAATGCCATGGAACAACTAGTCACCATCCCCACAAGAGGAGAAAACATACTTGATCTCATCATCACGAACATGGGATCACAATGTTCAACATGGGAAGTATACCCTCACTGGTGAGATCAGATCATAAACTAATCTCGCTGGAGGTCCTCATCCCGCCCCCAACTGAAATAAAAAAGACCACAGTGAAAAACTTCTCAAAAGCCGACTTCACACTTCTAAAAATTAGTGTGGTCTCCTTTAAGGCCCCTGAGCCGGTGGTAAACATTACTCAAACCGCTGAATCACTTACAAATGCCTTCTACCAGCAGCTACAGGACTGCATGGATCAGGCAATCCCAAACAAAACTAAGACTCTCTGTACCAAAGGCAAGCGTCCAGTCTGGTGGACCCCAGCCATAAACAAGCTCTACAACAAAAGGAGGAAGCTACTACAAGACAGAGCAAAATCCTTGAAAGGTAAGACACCTTTGATCATTATAAGTAAAAAACTAAGAGCTCTCATAAAATCATCCAAGGCAAATTTTGAGAGAAAAATCGCCAAGGACTCAAAAGACAATCATAAGGCCTTCTTTAGCTATGTTAGAAACCTAGGAGGAAACTCCCAGATATGCTCAGAATTAGTTCAAAATGATGTGAAGATTACTGAACCTACACACATTGCCAACATACTGGCTGACAGGTTCAGTGCTAACTTCCCCTCCCCAAAAGGAGAGATATCTATACCAGAGGATTGTAGTCCCCAAACATCTCTAAAGCCCAGGTGAGAACTGCTCTCCAAGGCAAAACACAGCATCCATGGGACCAGATGGTGTCCCCGGCTGTGTGCTCCACGAACTCAATGAGGAATTAAACCTGCAGTTAGGACAGCTGTTTAATCTTAGCCTCACCTCAGGATACGTACCCAAGGAGTGGCGCATGGCAACTGTGGTCCCACTACACAAGGGCGGTGCCTCCACCGACCCTGGAAATTACCGCCCATTAGCTTGACAAGCCTTATCTGCAAAGCCATGGAGAGGATCATAATGGAACTCATAAATAAAGACATAGGGAACTTGCAGACTTTGGATCCAACCCAGTTTGGCTTTGTCAAAGGCAGATCATGCCTTTTAAACTTGGTTGACTTTTTCGAAACAGTCACCAAGGTCATTGATGAGGGTAAGGCAGTCCATACAGCCTACCTCGACCTGGCAAAGGCCTTCGACACAATACCCCACTCAGGTATCATCGAAAAACTCATCAGCTTGAATGTAAACCCATACATCACAAGATGGGTTGCAAACTGGCTAAGTGACAGAACCCACAGGGTCAGAGTTGCTGGCGCCATGTCAGACTCAAAGCCGGTCACAAGTGGTGTCCCACAGGGCTCAGTCCTGGGTCCACTCTTGTTCGGCATCTACTTTCTGAAGTACAAGCAAACACAGGAGGGTTATGGCTGACAAAGTTTGCAGATGACTGCAAACTGGGCGCCATAGTCGAAAACACATCTGACACAGATATCCTTCAGAAGGGCCTCACAGAAATGGATAACTGGTGCCAGAGCCATGGCCTAAAGTTAAACGCCAAGAAATGCATAGTCATACCCTTCGGGAAAAACAAGGTTACCCCTAGCTACCATATAGGTGGCAATCCACTGAGCACAGAAGAAGTTATCAGGGATCTGGGGACCCAGGTTGACAGTAACCTTTCGTTTGACACTCACGTTGCTAAAGCAGTTAGGAAGACCTTCTACATTGCCCACCTGATCATGAAGGGATTCACATCTAGATCAAGGGAGGTCATCGTCCCCTGTACTCATCACTCATTAGACCAATGATTGAGTACAATGCCCCATTCGGAATGTATCTGACCCGACACCTGCAGCAGCTGGAAAGGCCCCAAAAGTTCCTCACCAAAAGGATAAAGGGTCTCAAAATATGTCTTATGCTGCCCGACTGAAAGAACTCCAGCTCTATTCAGTCGCATACCGCTTGCTCAGAGGTGACCTGTGCCTGACATACAAGGCCATGTCAAACCCAGATTTGATGAATATGCTTCACCTCAAAAATCTAGATCCTCAAAACCACAAGGGTGGGAGACTTAAACCTTGACACGGTTATTAATAGAACGTGCTGGAGGGACAGATTCATCACCCAGAGACTCCCTATGCTGTGGAACAAAATCCCGGTATATGTGAGGCAGAGCACCTCGCTGGCCTTGTTCAAGAGGAATCTTGACCAATGGATGGGAGATCGCAGATATACCCCAGGGATTACTTCAGTGTCACTGCTTGACAGAGGCACAGCAAAATAATAGGCATAGTTTTCTTCAAACTAAAGGGGTGGCGAAAGCCACATAACTATGAGCTAGGCTTATAAATGCCCCTGGGTAGATAGCCTAGTATGAACCTATGAACCTATGAACCTAATATCAAAAGCCTTGGTCAGGTCAAGATAAGAATCACTCATAGAGTGACCACTGTGCACAACCTCTGTGGCTTTTCTAATGAAGCTGACTAGTTGCAGGAGACAAAGCGCTCTTCACAAAACCATACTGAGTGGAGTTGTAGATTCTAGATCAGTTAAGGAACCAATGTCTGCATAAATGAATTCTGCTATTTTAACTTTCATGGCTTTGCATGTAAGGCTGGTGAGGCTGGTGGCCTATAACTAACCAGGTCTGTAGAGAAGGCCATCCTTGCAAAGGGGAGTCAGACTGCCTGTTTTCCAGGTATCAGACATGCAACTTATGGATAAGCTGAGGTTTGACAGTTGAAGTATGGGCTGGAATAGTGTATACTTGGCACTGATGAGAATGCAGCCTGGGAAGTTATCTGGTCCCACTGAAGTATTATTTTAGCCTTTGACAGAGATTCAAAAATTTATTTCAAGATGACTTCATGATAAACTAAATTGTCAGGGATAGTGGGGGCAAAAATGTGGGTAGGTGGGACAAAATTAGCACTAAATGTGTCTACTAGTACATTGTATATACAAACCTATGAACCTATGGAAAAAAAGTATATCCTTGTGATCAGAATATGTGATATTATTATGAGTGTCTTGAAAGCATTGTTGGACGTTATTCCTTAATTTACTGACATAACCGAAGAAAGATTTATAGTTTCCTTTGGTATCTGGTCTTGAGATAGGGGGATGGGGATTTCTTACAAGTTTTCACTATTTTCTTTCTTTTGTCATATAGACTATTAATATAGCAATAACCCACACCTGGGTGTGGGTAATGCTGGATTTACAAACAAAGCCAACCGTGGGTAAATCCAGCATTACCCACACCCAGAAGTGGGTTATTATTATACAATGACATTATTTAAGAAAAGAAATAATTACTTTTCTTAAATAATGGCATTATATAATGCCTCTTTACTGCCCTTCCGCAGCTGTCTGGTATTCTGTGGCAGTTCTGATGTACTGGGCATGCCTCGCGTACATCAGAGCTGTGGGCAAAAGCAACGGAGAACGCAAGATCTCCATTGCTTTTTTTTACTGTTTCACTATGTTAAATGGGTTTAACACAGCGAGACAGCTTTAAAATAAGCAACGGAGATCTCCGTTGCTTATTGTAAAGCTGTCTCACTATGTTAAACCCATTTAACATAGCGAACAGTAAAAAGCAACGGAGATCTTGCGATCTCCGTTGCTTTTTTTTTTAAAAACTGTCTCGCTATGTTAAATGTGTTTAACATAGCGAGGCAGCTTTAAAATAAGCAACGGATATCTCCGTTGCTTATTTTAAAGCTGTCTCGCTATGTTAAACCCATTTAATATAGCGAGACAGCTTTAAAAAGCAACGGAGATTGCAAGATCTCCGTTACACTGTCGCTATGTTAAAGGAGTTTAACATAGCGAGACAGCTTTAAAAAAAGCAATGGAGATCTCCGTTGCTTTTTTTAAACCTGTGTCGTTATGTTAAACTCTTTTAACATAGCGAGACAGTGTTTTATACTAATGGAAAAAGTCCGGGTGACCGGACCTTTTTCCGTTAGTATATTGAGGGATTTACAATGGGCACGCTGGTTGGGCTGGCCAATCAGCGTGCACGTTTTAGGGGAGGAATTGTATAATACAGGAGTTTGACCAGAGGGGTTTATTCCTAAATTTACCATTAAATTTAGGGAATGCTGATACAGACTTTTCTATGCAGATGCTTAAGTACTGGTAGAAACTGGGGGAGAATGCAGCAGCCCTCTCATCTGAGTCCATTTATGGGAGATTATTTAGAATTTTGCATGGGTCTTCTGCAAGCTGAAGTATGTTTGCCCTAGAAAAGTTCCTAAAGATGGTCTCATTTGATTATGGAATGCTACCACTAGGCCTGACAGAGAGGGTGACTGATTTGTGGTCAGACATAACCAGGGATGGGGAGATGTAGGGTGGGGTGCAGGCAGGAACTAGGTTGATAAGGAAAAATTCCAGTTATTTTATCTCTGTTACAGTATTCAGTACATCAAATACAGGTGGTTTAGATTTTGATTTCCATTTTCTAGTAATTCATTTTTTGGCAGCTACCAGAATTAAACTTAACAAGGCCTTACTATGTCTCGGCAATTCAGATCCTGTGTCCCAGCTCAAAAGAATCATTCCCTTCGTTATACCCAATTGCTCACCCAATATTTCTGAAGAGTACTCTGTAGGTAATTTTTAGAATCTGCCAAATCATTATGCTCCCAAAATATATGCTCCCAGTTACCTCCTTTTTCCTCATCACAACCCCAACACTTCCCATCTACCTGAGGAAAAATTCTTTGGAATCTGCTTGTGGTATAAAAATATCTATGCAGGCACTTCCAAGCTAAAATCGTAAACTTTCTAGACGTTGTTGCATACTTGGGAGCCAAACATATATCCTCCCATTGTTCCTTTATAAATTGCTTATCCAGTCATTCTTCCCAGTATTTTCTAACCTCCCCGATTGTTTCTTATAGTAATCATGCAATATTTTATATGCCATACTAATTATCCCTTTATTAATAGCAGTTTCTGTTCTAGATTAAAATAAAGACACTACTAAAGTGGGTCTGTCACTTGGATTCTGCTATCAATTTCTCTTTCCCCCTATTTTGATATCTGCACCCTGATTGAAAAGGCAGTCTCTACCCTGTAGTCCACATCTTTTTGCCTCACCCCATTCTATTACATTTCCCTCTTTACTTATTTGCTCTCAATATCTTGGTTTCTTTGCCAGTTTCTCCAGTAAATTCTGTCCCACTCTTGCCTATTCTGTGTACCCCTATTTTCATTCATCCATATGGGAAAATTCTTTTCTTCACTCTCATGTTGGCTTAGTTTTTAGAATAATTTTTGCTACTTTATGAATATAATATTTTATATGACTGTTGTTATTCTTTGTAAGGATCCACACCCAATATCCCACTCTCTCCTTATTTCTTGAATCCCCCCTGAATTTCTGGTTAAAGGCTTATAGTGCATGCATATCTGAACTGTTTCTTACTGAAGTTGGTGCGCCTTGTTTGCTGTGGCATAGACTGGATTCGGGCCTGCTGGATCTAGCTTTGTTTGTGTAACTTGAGCACTAATCCAGACATTCTCTAAAGTATTCAATGGTATTTATTACTGCTTGGTTGTAACTTGATTAAAGTGTAGCTATCATTCAAGTCTTTTGGATTAAGCACTTGGGCTTCAGACCAGTTGTTTTACATTAGGAAGGTTTGTGGCAAGCACTGTGGTGGCAGGACAGGTAGCTTTCATCCTTCTAAGTTGGGAACTGCTGATTGAGAGCCCAGTGTCCAAGTGTATTAGTTCTGGTTTAGGCACTTGGGCTTCAGGCCAGTTATTTTACATTAAGAAGGTTCGTGGTCTGCACTCTTGTGGGAGAAGAGGCTGGACTCTGCCCTTCTGAGCTGGGAATTTCTGGTTAAAGGTTTATAGTGCCTGAATATTTGAACTGTATCTTACTGAAATTGGTTCACCTTGTTTGCTCTAGCATAGACTAGATCCAGGCCTGCTGAATCTAGCTTTGTTTATATGCTTGTTGTTTGTTTGCTTGTTATTTCCTGGAAGCTAATTCCACCTAATACGCAACTTCTCAGCTTCTGTGGATCACTAGTGATATCTGCTTTGCTTACTGTACTTATTTCCTTGTTTCACTTGAAAGAAAGTTACTGTTTGTCGTTTTGCATTTAGTTACTTGTAACACATTGCACTCAAGTTACCTGGCACTTGCTCACTAAAGCAATTATATAAGTCAGCACTAAAATTAAAAGCACTACACCCTCACTCCCCACTGGCCCTTGTTTTCAATTAAGGATTTCCCAATATTATTCTAGCATGTCCAAAGGTCAGTTGTCAATCTCCTCTCCGGTCCAGCTGGTGAATCTGGGAATCTTGAGGCAATGTTATAACTGCCTCATGTACACAGACAACCCTCTCCTCCTCCCACATAACACAAATACTTGCGAGAGATGCAGCTATTTAGCCAAACTGGAGGCTGAGCTCTCTCAACTCAGGACTGGCAAGACCAGACAGGAGGAGAAGGCAACTACACACACCACAAAACCAGCCTCACATAATGCTACCACTCCACTGAATCAAACACATAAACACACAAAGACATACTCGGAGGCTCTGAGTAAAATTTACCTAAACAGCAGAGGCCTCCAAAGCAGACACCCAAACAACTGCTACCTCAAGACACCCCACAAGCAACACATAAACCACAAAAGCAGTGTGCAAAGCAGTCACAGCCCTTAAGGCCAAATACAACACCAAACATACTTGTCATAGGTGACTCCATAGTCAGACACACTGACGTCCCACTCACCAGGCTGAACAAGGAGAGGGTCACAGTAAGCTGCCTATCGGGCGCTAGAATCCGCCACATAACACAAGCACTCAGGTCACTCCACGGCAAGTACAAATATGACACAGTCATTGTCCATGCTAGTGTGAGCGACCTGAGGCGTACCTCCCTGGACTACATGAAAAGAGACATAGAGGAGCTCTCTGATTATGTAGCCCAGGCAGGTATGACCCTAACCCTGAGCAGTATCCTTCCTTCACCAAGAATGATGCCACAATATAGAGACAAGATGATCAGCTTTAACAATTGGCTTAATGTCTGGTGTCATTCAAAGGGGATCCAGTGTCTGTCTGCCTGGGATGACATGCTTGACAAGCCACGCTGCAAGGGACGGCTTGCACCTGTCACCCTGGGATTCGGATATTGGCTAAGGCTCTTGCCACCCCATAGTGCCTTTTTAGGCAAGGCTCAAATTCTAAACCTACCACCCTAGAAAACAAAATGGGAAGAAACTGAGGGTAATGCTGCTCAATGCCAGAAGTCTAAATCTCAAAATGCACGCACTCGAGGCCCTTCTCAGTATGGAGAACATCGATGTCTGTGCTGCAACTGAAACCTGGTTCAAGGCTCCTGAGAGCACCCCGGCACTATTAGGTTTTACCTCATATCATGCGTTCCGGCCCCAAAACCCGGACCACACCACAAAAGGAGGGTGTATCCATATTCATAAAGGATACCCACACCTCCAGGTTGGTGGCAACGCATAAGCTCGAAACCATCCAGGTGCAACTAACCATAGGCAAAACTGCTCTACAAATTGTAGCATGCTACAGGCCACCCTCTCAAACTCAGGAACCCCACACAGCCTTCCTGAAGACACTGGAGGGTATAAATGTATCTCCAAACACCATCATATTGGGTGACTTCAACTACCGAATATAGACTGGGAACATTACTCAAGCCCTAACTTTCTAGCCCAACGGTTCCTGGAGTTCATAAATTCAAATGCCATGGAACAGCTAGTCACTGTTCCCATGAGAGGAGAAAATATACTAGATCTCATTGTCACAAACATGGGGACAAAATGCTCCACACGAAGTATATCCCTCATTGGTGAGATCTGATCATAAACTAATCTCACTGGAAATCCACATCCCCCCACCCCAAACAAAAAGGCCATAGTGAAGAACTTCTCTAAAGCAAACTTCACACTACTCAAGACTGGTGTAGTATCCTTCAAGGCCCCTGAGCCAGAGGAAACCACAACCCAAGCTGCGGAAGCCCTTACAAATGCCTTCTATGAACACCTCCAGGACTGCATGGATCAGGCAATCCCAAATAAAACCAAGACTCTTTCCACAAAGGGCAAACGTCCAGTCTGGTGGACCCCAGCCATTAACAAACTTTACAATAAGAGGAGAAAGCTATTACATGGTAGAACAAAATCCATAAAAGGGAAGTCACCCCTGATCATTATTAGTAAAAAATACGACCACACATAAAAGCAACTAAGGGCAATTTTGAGAGAAAAATGCCATGGATACAAAGGACAATCATAAGGCCTTTTTCAGCTATGTTAGGAACCTGGGTGGAAACTCCCAGCTATGCTCAGAATTAGTCCAAAATGATACAAAATCACTGAACCCACAGACATTGCCAACATACTGGCAGACAGGTTCAGTGCAAACTTCACCCCTCTCCCCTAAAGGAGAGATAACTATCCCAGCCGAGTGTAGCCTCCCGGACATCTCAAATGCGCAGGTGAAAGCTGCTCTCTCTAAAGCTAAAAACACAGCATCAATGGGACCGGATGGTGTCCCCAGCTGTGTGCTACACGAGCTAAATGAGGAATTAATCCCGCACATAAGGCAGCTGTTTAATCTCAGCCTTACCACAGGATACGTGCCCAAGGAGTGGCGTACGGCAACTGTGGTCTCACTCCACAAAGGCGGCGCCTCTACGGACCCTGGTAATTACCACCCCATAAGCTTAACAAGTCTAGTCTGCAAAGCTATGGAGAGGATCATAATGGAGCTCATAAACAAAGATATAGGGGACTTGCAGACATTGGACCTGACCCAGTTTGGCTTTGTCAAGGGAAGATCATGCCTTTTGAACTTGGTCGACTTCTTCGAAACAGTCACCAAGGCCATTGATGAGGAAAAGGCAGTCCATACAGCCTACCTTGACCTTGCAAGGCTTTCGACACAATACCCCACTCGGGTATTGTAGAAAAACTTACCAGCTTAAATGTAAACCCATATGTCACAAGATGGGTTGCAAACTGGCTTAAGGACAGAACCCACAGGGTTAGAGTTGCTGGCGCTGTGTCAGACTCCAAGCGGTCACAAGTGGTGTCCCACAGGGCTCGGTCCTTGGCTCCCCTATTGTTTGGCATCTACTTCTCAGAAGTACAGGCCAGCATGGGAGGACTTTGGCTGACAAAGTTTGCAGACGACTGCAAACTGGCCATAGTGGAAAGTGCATCGGACACGGATATCCTTCAGAAGGGACTCACGGAAACAGATAGCTGGTGCCAGAGCCATGGCCTGAAGTTAAACGCCAAAAATGTATAGTCATACCCTTCGGGAAAAACAAGGTAACCCCAAGCTACCATATAGGTGGCAATCCACTAAGCACAGAAGAGGTTATCAGGGACCTGGGGACCCAGGTTGACAGTGGCCTTTCTTTTGACACTCACATTGCTAAAGTGGTTAGAAAGACCTTCTACATTGCCCACCTGATCATGAAGGGATTCACATCCAGATCTAGTGAGGTCATTGTTCGCCTCTAGTCTTCACTTATCAGACCAATGATCGAGTACAATGCCCCATTCGGGATGTATCTCACCAGACATCTGCAGCAATTGCAGAGACCCCAAAAGTTCCTCACCAAAGGATAAAGGGACTCCAAAATCTGTCATATGCTGCCAGATTGAAGAAACTCCAGCTCTATTCAGTCGCATACCGTCTGCTCAGAGGTGACATGTGCCTGACATACAAGGCCATGTCCAACCCGGAATTAATGGACATGCTCCACCTCAAAAAATCCAAATCCACCAAAACCACTAGAGCAAGCGACTTAAACCTTAGCACGGATATAAATAGGGCGTGCTGGAGGGATAGATTTATCACTCAGAGACTCCTATGCTGTGGAATAAAATCCCGGTCCATGTGAGGCAGAGCACCTCGCTGACTCTGTTCAAGAGAAATCTAGACCTGTGGATGGGAGATCGTAGGTTTACCCCGGGAATCATCTCTGTGTCACTGCTGGACAGAGGCACAACAAACTAATGGGCACAGTATTTTTTCATATAAGGGGTGGCGTAAGCCACAAAAATTTGGGCTAGGCTTATAAATGCCTTAGGGCAGATAGCCTAGTATAAACCTATGAACCTATGAACCTATGAACCTATTCACCCCTTTCCACTTTGAAATATAACTTTCTGCTTGTGATAGGCATATGAGCCTTATCTGTGTAGCTCTAAAATATCCATTCAAATCAGGTAATCCTAAACAACCTTGTTGCATGGAAAGGATCACATTGACTCACTTAACCCTTGCCCTATTCCCCTTCCAGATAAATTACTTCAAATGTTTATTAATTATTGTCCACAACTTCTCCACTGGTTGATAAAAAAAAATCCATGACCCATGTATAAAACTAAAGGGACTAAAAGAATTTTCACTGCTTACATCCTACTATCCATATCAATAAGTAAGAGCTTCCAGTGTCTCAGTTTTTGTATTATCTTTTGTTTAGTCTTAGCTGCCATAATAGAAGCGTTTTTTAATCCATACTCATAAATACTTCATCTTATTGTGTCCTCATAAATATGGTTATTGATGGACCAATTCACTTATGGATACATACTTTACAGCTATAGCATTTGGTTTATCTCATTAATTTTATATATGGAAAAGACTTGAAACTGTCTCAAATGTTCCACAACACTGAGAAGTCCTATTCCAGATATATCAGGTACAAAATAATATTGTCTGCAAATAAAGCTTACTTTTTTTTGATTAACATACCAGTTATATCTTTTAATTTTTGATTCCATTATTTTCTTTCTCAACAGCTCTAAATATAAAGGAAATAACAAAGGGGGAAAGAGAACACACCTGCCTGGTTCCACTGTTCCGACACAGCTTATCAGAGAGGAGCCCACCCACTTTAATTCTTGCCTCCAGTCCCTCATATATCCTCCTAATTAACCTTATTATTGTATCAGGGAATGTAAATGTTTCCATTGCCTTACTCATAAAATCCCAGCTTACTCAGTCAACTGCTTTCCCTGCATCAAGACTCACCAGCAATAGCAGTATTTTCTTACATTCTGCTTTCTTCTGGATCATCATTATTCTGCTAATGTTGTCAAATGTTTGTCTCCCCTCCACAAAACCACGTTAATAAATTTCTATCAATTTTAGCAACACCTTTGCCATTCTTTTAGCTAGGATAGACACATAGACACAAACACTTTATAGTCATGGTTTAAAATTGAAATGGGTCTGTATGAAGCTGGGTCTGAATGGTGTATCATGTCTTCAGGTATTACAGCCACCAAAACTTTTTTTAAAGATGTTGGTGCTTCCACTCCTTTTAAAATACTATTAAATAAAACCTTCCAAATCTTTATCACTTTCTTCCCTCCTAACTTCCAAACTTCCACAGGAATACTATCTGTTCATGTACACTTTTCTGCAGATTGATTATACATCACCATTTTTATCTCATCCTCTCCTATCTTAACTGTTATTGGTCAAGCTTCATCCATCTCTAACCTTTGCATACTTAAGTCTTCCATAAATGTTTACAATTGTGTTCTTTCATGATTTCCACATTTATCTGCAAATTTTCATAAAATTTCTGAACTATCTCTAATACCTTTATGGGATTTTTGGTTATTTTTCTTGTTATAGGCTCCCTAACTTTGGTGACAATCCTTTCTGCTTTCTATTGCAAGTCATTATGCTAAAAGTTTTTAGCTCTGGAATTATTATAAAAAAAAAACAGTTGCTTAACTGCAATCTTTCTAAACTCATGCATATTATCCAGATACTCCCTTATTTTCTTTTTAGCACTGTGCAGTTACACCTCTTCTTGATCTCTGAGATCCCCTTTGTTCTGCAATACTTTAACCTTTGTAAAGCCCTGTAAATAATTCCTGTTATATCTTGGCCATATCTGTTTTTCTTTTATTTCTACCCTATATTAAACTCCATTTTCATTTTTAAACTCCTTTTTTTATTTTATCCCTATAATTTCTGAAGAAATTTATGTCTTCCATAATAACTCTCAAATAATTTCCATTACCCAGTCTTTAAATTCCTCTGTTTTAATAGGTAGGTGGGAATGTGCCAGTGTCTCATCTTTACTTCGTTACCCTGTATTTTTATCTTGGTATTTTTTGGTGTATGATTGGATGTCTGTGTTGAAGCTTTCAATTAAGTATGCATGAAGGATAATTTCTATCTGGTCTAGTCCAGTACTTTAGGGAATAATATGTAAATTCTGTGAGTTTCTACTACTATACTCACGTCTTTCATACCAAATATTTTCATAAATTTCTTCAGAAATCTACCTTCTTTTGTTATATTTTCCCTTCTAGGTCCCCCAGATACATTCTCACTGTTGCAAATCAAGTTCCAGTCCCCACCTATAAGTAATATTCCCTACTGAAAGGTGATTATTTCTCTAAAAAATTCTGAGGCTCTGTAATAGTTTTTGGTGGAATATAAATATTTGTCAGTGTAATCCTCCTACCTTGCCAGCAGCTCTTTACTACCACAAATCTGCCATTATCTTTTTTCCTCTTCTATCACTGTTGGAGCTCCTGTAGTGTAATTACTCTCCTTTTTATTTCTCCATGATATTCTGCTGAATATCCATCCTGAAATCCTTTCTTTATCAAATTCACATTCTCATTTCTCTTGCAGCATTGCTTTTGTACTCTGCATTTCTTAATATAATTCAATACTGTTATCTTTTTTTCTGTATCTGTAAGGCCATTTATTTCCAAAATAACATGGGTAGCATAGTCGTTATGATAAGAAGTTATTTTTCTCACCTATTGTACATGACAGCTTTTTTGAATGTGTATTTCCAACTTGTGTGTTACATGTGCACACTGTTTGTCAGGTTGATCTTTTATGCAGTTCTTATTTGAAACTGTGTCACATTTTTCAAGATGAAAACCCTCAAACAAAAAAACTAAATGCTCAGACTACCGCCCATAACCTATTACAACAAACACACAAACTGTGTACATCTTCAAAAAATGAATTTTAACCCTCTTGGGGTAACAATTGCCCCAAATAAACAGCTGCACCTACAGACATCTAACCTAAAATTAAGGTTACCCATTGCTAAAGCACATGTTATAGCCTGTACCCCACTTACACTGATTGCTGTCTGTTCTTTTTTATCTCTAGTCCCCTCCCAGATGTGAAAAATAGCTTGTTTGCTTTCAGAAGACATTAACTTTAAGACTTAAGAAAAAGTGTACCAGCTATCATAAAATAAAATTAATTTATGTACTGTTCTGTTAAATGCTTTAAAGTGTTAAGGCTACTAGGGAAGCTGCTATCTCTTATTCACGTCTCATAATTTCAAACTTTATTTTTTTACTGTACTGCTTGTCCTTGTACCTTTAAATTTTGCATTTCCCTCATCAAACAATACCCAGAACTCTCAAGATTAATTTCTTGCACTTACAGACATCCTGTCACTGTGAAAATATAAGAACAGAATGTACAACTGCCTTCAGTTGTAGACTTCCTTATTCACGCTGAACATTTGCTAAAGGAAAAAAAAAAACAAGCTGATTTCATTGCATATGCAAGAAACTTGGCATTTCTTAAGGCATTCATCATTTTGTCTTATTTTTCAAACCTACTTGCTTACAGAAAACATTTGTTTTTAGATTAAGTCAATGACATTAATCCAGACATTCACTTATGCAAAAATAAGAGAAAACATCCCAACTCTAAATATAATATAATCAGTGTACTTTTACACCCCATCCCTCACCCCAACAGTCCAAGATTACAGTAGTATTAACTTAAACTTGTTTTTTCCAGCCTTTCTTCTCTTTTTGCATTTTAATGCCTTTAGCTCTTAAACCTAAAAAGTACTTGTTTAATTTAATATCTTTAAAATAAAACAAAAATTATTGTATCACATGCAACAATTACTGAAAAGACTCACCCTCAACCCCACATTTAAGATACCCATAAATATATACCAGAGAAATTTGCTTCACTATATAACATGTAGTTCATATAATGAAATGTTTTATACAAATGCTATTAAAAACAAAAATTGTTTTACTTGCAGATACTTTCCCCCTTTTAGCGTCCACATAAAGTGGGGTATATGCTTTACAGTCCACCCACAAGTTTAACCAAGTCAACAAAATCCAGTCTTTCTCAGCCACTTTTTCTTGCAACACTATATTTTACAAATGTGATTGATGCTTTATAATTTCACATTTGTTCATTAATTTAAGTGATGCTGAACTTCTTCCTATTTATGTTCATCTCCCCAGACCAGACTCTGGTTCAAGTTCAAGGTACTCCAGACTCTTCTAGTCAACACCTGTGCTTTTCCTGCATCTAAAGCATTTTTCTTTGGAACATTTGGAAAGGCTTCACCGACAAAGTCTCTTTATGAGCTTTATTGTTAGAAGAATGAGAAGGAGAGCCCCCCTCCTGTTTGATGGATCACTTTTTGTTGAATAAACTTCTGTACTTCCCCTTAGTATGTTCTGCATTAAAATGTATTTGACCCTACAGAAAAAAAATATTCTGAAAGCAGCTAGATACAGTAGCTTCATTCTCACTCCTGCCTCTCAACATTCTGTACTTGCTGGGACAAATTTGCTTATCTTCTGCCTGGTATATAGTGAATACTCATTTTCCACAAACACTCCACTGTCTCCAGTTTTTAATACTTTGCCCTTCTGCCATGGTTTTGTCAGGATCAACTCTTTCTGTTGGTATGATGGCACCTTTATTAATACAGGTCTTGGCTGCTTTCTCATGGCAAGGTGTGCAGCAGACACTCAATGTGCCCTTTCAATTAACAAATCTTGCTGTGGAATACCAGTCCAGTTGCTTATTTATGCTTTCATAAAATTAATACAGTCTGTTCCCTGCAGTTTATCTGATACAGCAGAAAAAAATAAGGTTTTCTCTGCATGCTCTGGCTTCTAACTACCATTTTTTGAAACTGCACTTCTTGAGAAATATCATACTCACCAGTCCTTTTTTTCATTTCAACCTCTGCTTTTCATTTCTAGCCTTTTGTAATTTAAGTTGATATACTCCTTCAGTGTTTCATTTATTTTAATCAGCTCTGAGTGTATTTGATTTGTTTGTCCTATAAATTATTGGAAGCCATCTCTTTCATCAAAGCTGGAACCTGAACTGTTTTTTTTGCTGAAAAGTTCCAGGATTCTCCTCTGTCAGTGTTTTCTCTTCACCTTTTCTAGTTGGTTTTATTTCAGGTTCTCTATATTTCTTCTTTGTTGGCATCTAGGCAGTGTATTTACTAGCCAGCAACTGAATTTTACTCAAGCTGGCAGAATTACTGGCTCTTATTTCTTAGTTTCTTTGTTCACACTGGGAGAGCTGACATTAAGCTGTCAATCAGTGTGTAGCCATCTTGGAAGTCTATATCTAAGCATCATTCTTGGTGAAGGCAAGACACTACTCATGACTAGTGTCTTTCCTGTCATGCTTCCCATGTGGGCCACTGTTAGGTCACAGCAGATGCATAGCTAAGGTGGGGTGAAGGTGGCAGCCTCACTGGATGTTAGGGGGTGGGATCAGCAAATCCAGATCCGACTTCAGATCTTCTGGTCTAAACTAAAGCATTGTAATACTCCTGTGTGGCATAAACTGTAATAGCTGCTTGCTACAAATATGGCAAGCAGTGTGCTAAAGTTTAAAATTACATAAAAGCCTTTTTTGTATTTTGGTCTGAACTGAATAACTTTAACACACTGTGTGTGACCTAAACTGTAGCAGCTGCTTGTTACAAATGTAGCAAGGAATTGGATGCAGTTTAAAATAAGAGAAGAGCCTTTTTTACTCCATAATTCTCAGGAGCTTTTTTTTTCCTGGGGGCATCAGATCGGAGGATGGCAGTTGCCACCAGAATAGCTCACTACACCTGTGGTTCATAGCCATATTTGTCTGTTTTATGTGACATTAAAAACCTTGTGACATCATGGATCCTAGCACCGGAGAAGCAGCTTGCAGCCATCCTGTTTTTATCCAGTCACACATTCTGACCCTACATAACCCTGTGTCACTGATGAATACTAGATAACTAGTGACTGCTTCCATGACTCAGCTTGTAAATGGATTCATAGTTTCATAGGTGTTTACTAGGCTAATCACCACAAGGGCCTTTTTAAGCCTAGCCATGCAACCCAAATCTCTGAAATGTTCTGGTTCCCTTGATAAGTGTAAGCAGGGACTTGAGAGATGAAACATTTACAAGCAGGGGCTTTACAGAGTGAAAGCAAAAAGTATAAGTAAAACGGGTTGAGAGTTCAAGTCCTCTCAGGGTTGTATGGGTGCATTTTTTATATTCTGGTAGTTAGCATGAGGATTGAGGCTATGATCTGTTAATGAGCTACTTCCTGTGGGACAGGGTATGATTCCCTCAACCTGCCTAGTTGTAGAATCACATACAACTAAAACATTTACCTGTGTGTAAGCAGACTTAGTGGGACTTAAGGAATTAGACCTGTTTTCATGGTGTCTCTTGGATCATCTGTATGTATTTGCAGTGTGTGTGAGTGAAAAAGAAATAGGTATTATTTTGTGTGCTGGAGGATAGGATTGAGTGTGTTCTAGAAGGATATGCTAAAATTTTCTTTACAACCTTAGCATAAGTTATAGATTATAGGATCTATATTATTTCCTCAAAAAGGTGTTCCATCAAACGCCTCTTCTTTGACCCTAAAACCGTGAACTTTCAAAATATTGAACCTCCATATAAGCGATTTCCTTCCCTTGGAAAGAAATTGCTTGGCCTACAAATACCAACAAATAACCACAAACACTACAAAGTGGGGGGCTTAGCCCCCCCAATTAAATATATACCAACTCCAAGATCGCACTACAGCAGGGAAAATGGCAAACTGATGAGGATGGCCAAGTGATTTCTTTCCCAAGGAAAGAAATCGCTTATGTGGACGTTCGATGTTTTCAAATTTCGTGGTTTTAAGTTCAATGAAGAGGCGTTCAAGGCGTTCAAGGAAATAATAGGAACTCAGATTATAGACTTAGTACTGTGTTGACTGATGTGTTGCTGTGGAGCTGTCATGCTTACCAACAGTGTGCTGATGCAAGATTATTGCCTCCATGTTTCTTAAATATTTATATCTCTTGCAGTTTTTTTATCTATTGGTTGAGGCAATTAACAGCTGATAAGCATAAAGCTGG
The DNA here is from genome assembly GCF_019279795.1 of Protopterus annectens. Classification (NCBI taxonomy): domain Eukaryota; kingdom Metazoa; phylum Chordata; order Ceratodontiformes; family Protopteridae; genus Protopterus; species Protopterus annectens. The sequence goes on from NC_056736.1 coordinate 668,967,658, forward strand.
TAACCATAAGGCAGTTGATATACTGCCTTAGAAAACCTAATACATTCAGACCGGCCACAGATGGGATGAGAGCACATTGCTAAGCCATGTTGCCAGGAATTTAAAGATTAAGGCTGATCAAAGTACTCAAGAAATGAGAGAGACTACTATAGAAGACCCTGAAGATTTATGGATGGAGTGTATAGGGTGATAATCTGAAGTTGGGCTAGGCTGCGGCTAATCTAGCAGTATATAGTGAAAAGGGAGAATTAGGTTTGCCAATAGTGATGAATAGTACTGATTTGCATATTGGATACTGCCTGACTGCTACTAATGCTGGTCACACTGTAACAACACTCAGCTAGGAATCAATGTAACTTTGCTCATTCTCTCACCAGAAGCAAAACAGTGCCACTAATCCTAAGATGGTTGCTGTAAAGCAGGGAGTGTCTCTGTAATGATCCTCTTCTAATATAAAAGCATCATTAATATATTCAGCCATTTCAAGAGAACCTCTCATGATAACAGAGCATTTTCTACAATCTGATCAATGAAGTAATCAGTACACTTGCCATTTTCTTCAACACTGTAAGTAATAACTGTTTCAAGATGGCTGCACATTAAGTAACAGCTGAACTCTAGCTCTCCCAGTGTGAAAACAGAAACTCAACAGAGAAGGCCAGTAGACTTTTATGTTTATGGGTAAATGTTAGTAACTGGCTAGTAAATGTATTGCCTGGATGCCAGGAAAATAGAAATACAAAACACCTGGAAAATACCACCTACAAAAAAATGAGGAAGAAACACTGACTGGGGAAAGTTCTGCAGCTGTTCAGCAAAAAGCAATGCAACCTCCAGACATGACTTCCAGTAACCTACAGGAAGATATAAGACAACTGCACAAAGAACTGGTTAAGATAAATGAAACACTGATTGAGTATCTCAAAACAAACAACAAAAAGCTGGAAAAAAATGGAAGAAGCTTTAAACAGATACTCAGATGGGGTGATAAAGCTACAAAAATCAGAGGTTGAAATGAAGAAAATGCTGGCTAAGCATGAGACTGTTAAGGAAGAGATGCTTCAAAAAATAATAGAATTAGAGGGCAGAGCACATAGAGAAAACCTGAGATTTTCAGCTATACAAGAGAAGCTGGAAGGAACAGACTGTATTAATTTAAAATTTTAATTAATTTTATACAAGCATAAGTAAGCAACTGGACTGGTAGTGTACAGCAGTAGTTGTAAGCTGAAAGGGCATATTCTGTGTATGCTCCAAACCTGGTTATGAGAAAGCAACCTAAACCTTTAACAGTAAAGATGCAATACTACTAGCAGAAGGAGTCTGACAAAATTGTGGCAGAAGGAAAAAATACTAAAAGTGGGAGACAGCAGAGTGCTTGTAGAGAATGATTACTCATTGTACACTAGGCAAAAGAGGAGTAAATGCATTCCACTTTTCAAGTAATGTCAAGACTCAGGTGTGAGATTCAAACTGCTGTGCCCTGCTGTCTTTAAGATATTCTTCCCTGGAGGGACAAAGTCATTTTTTGATGAAGTACATGCTAAATAGGAAATACAAAGGTTTGTCCAAAAAAAAGTGAGCTGAGAAACAAAAGGAGATTCTGCTTCTTGTTCTTCTGGTAATAAAGACTGCAGAGAGACTGTATCTGTGAAACCTTTTCCACTGTTTTAGCCGAAAATGTTGGAGAGAAGGAAGAGAGCATGAGAGTTGACTAGAAGAATCAAGAGTATGTTGGAAATGAAGCAGAGACAGGATTTAGGAGATTGAAATGAACAGTAATAAAACCAGTAACCAGCAACTTAATGTGGCATTACAATGCAATAATTATATTTGTGAAATATGATAAAACAAGAAATTCTGGAACTATTGGACTTTTTCAGAATTTGTTGGCGTTATAGGGGATTCTAAAGTGTATGCTCTACTTCATGTCATTAATGTTCGGAAAAAAATCCTTTGGGAAGGGGAAGAGAGGGGAGAAAGTTAACTGTAAGTAAAGAAAACATTTTTTCTTAATAAAACTATTATTGTAAAGTATGATTTTCTTTGTATGCTATAAAGTGAAGTTTACTCTGTTATTTGTAAATGTAATTGGGTTGTAAATAGGTGCTACTGTTCATTTTTGTCCCTTTCTTTATCCCTTGTCTCTTTCCTCTTGTTCAGTTTTAAGAAATGTAGGCACTGCAATGTAAAAAAAAAATTGTTAAAAGAGTATGACAAAAGAAAAATTAATGTGCTTTTTCTCATTCTTGCATGGGAGAATGACCAATTTAAGAACCTTAGACTGATTTAGTAACAAGTTTTAAGAAAAAGTAAGTAAATGAAAAAATATTGAATAAGCCTCAAACACACAAGCACACACACACACACACACACACACACACACACACACACACACACACACACACACACACAGTTTTCCAGTCCCAAGCACTCACTGTTTAACTTAGTGCAGCTCTGATTCTAACTGCCCAGCAACCCTGTTTGTATGCTTACAGTGATACTTATTTAAAGCATTCCAGAGCTACTTAGATTAATCTTGTATTAGATACTGATTTCTTAAGATTATTACTCACCTTAAACTGATAGTTTTTAAGCTCTTGTCCCTGAGGTGGCCGGGCCCACTCCATTCACTACTCTCACTATACTGTCTACCCCACCCTGACTAACATTATCCTTATACCTAACCTGACCCCTCCCACACATCTCTTCCACTTATCCCATAACCCCCCCTAATTATTCCCCCAGTCATAGCATATCTCCTAACTACTCTACTTCTCCACCCATTCTAAATAGGTCCTCATAGCAAGATAAAAAACACAATAAAACTAAACAAAAACAAATGAGTCAAGCAGTGAAAACCACAGCAAAATTTAATAAGATTAAATGCTTTTGGTTTAACTAATAGTCAAACTTCATCAGATAAAAACCATACTCCAAGCACACCCCTTTTAAACATCTATCAAGGTGTCGTGATAAAAATCAACAAATCACTTATACTAAATCCAAATGGCACCTTCTACTGCATACATTTTTTGTTTCCATAAAATCACTTTAGATATTACAACCAATAAAAATCATGAAAATATTACTACAATGAGTTTATTTATATAACTTAAGACAAATCTACCTTTCTAAATTCCTCAATTTTAACAAACACATAATAGAACATGAATCATTAATACCTGGGTTATTGTATGCATTTGTCAAAATCTGCCAAAATGATTCCTGCTTACCAAGATTAAGTGTACTAGGGCCTCCCCTGTTATCAACAGGTACGTGATCAATAATTCAAAATTTAAAATAGTGGTCACTTTTAGCTAAAATGTGCTTAGCTAAAGCATTCTCTTCTTTTCGTTTAGTGATGGCATACAGATGTTCATAAATACGATAGCGGAGCCGTCTCTCCGTTTTCTCTATGTAGAATGCTTGACATTTTTGACATTTAGCTAAACAGACCATTACTTTAGAATTACATGTGTACTTAGCCTTAGACTTAAATGTTCTATTATTAATAGTAAAACAATTACCTACATCAATATGTTTACAAAATCGGCACATATTGCAATGAGGCATTCCAACATTTTTTGTTATTGTGCTGTTACTACCTATTGTGTCCAATAAGTTCTTCATATTATATCCACTGCAGTATATTATTCTTGGTGCATTCCCAAGTTTACCCATAATGGATGCACCATAACCTAATATTGCCCAATTCTTGTTAATCATGTATGTTAAATATTGACTATCCATACTAAATTATGGGTGGGAGGGTGGCCTAATGGTTAAGGTGTTTGCCTTACAAACACAAGGTGCAGGGTTTGAGTCTTACAAGGGATAATTGGCTAGGCTTAAAATGGCTTGCAAGGGCCGTTAGCCTAGTACTAATCTATGAATCTATGAACCTATAAAAGTGGTTACCAAACTTGAACTAAAATTAGTAACTTTACTTATTTCTGCCAAACTAATTTCTACATCACTGTGGGAACCATCTGGTTTAGGTGACTTCATTACAGGTAAATACATACTAGTGTCCCTTTTATACCGAACTTCCTCTGTCAGGCACTCAACTAGATTCACTGGGTATCCCTGTGTGAGAAACATATCCCTTAGTTTTTTACACTCTTCATGAAATTCCTTATCTAAGGTTATAATTCTTGCTGCCCCTACTAACTGGCCTTTAACTACCGAATGGTTTTGGTGGTAAGGCTGGCTACTCGTGAAATGCAGGAGGAAATTAGAATAAGTACTTTTCCTATATAATTTTGCTAGGTATTTACTGTTCACTTGATCTTTCCTCAGATTTACTATTTTATTAAATTCACTAGTAAATTTTACAAAACTTGTAGTCTCATTAAGGTATTCTACTAGTTGCCTTGCTTGTAATTCATTACCTTTAAATAGGATAAATATATCATCCAGGAATCTTGTGTAGAATATTATTGAGTCCTGGATTTCCTGTTTCTTAAAGATAAATTCTGTCTCCCAGTATACCATCACCATGCTGGTGAAGCTGGCTCCACAGGGGGAGCCCATTGCCACTCCAGTTTTCTGAAGATAATATTGATTTTCAAAAACAAAATAATTGTTGGATAAAATAATATCCAACAATTCTCCTACTAGGAATATTTCTACTTTGCTAGCCCCTTTCCCTTGTAACATAAGCATAACCCATTTGACCCCTTCTTGATGGGGGATTGACGTATAGAGATCTTTTACGTCAATAGTAAGAAATCCATGGTCCTGATTATATTCTAACTGATTGATTTTCCTTAAAAAAGTCCATGAGTCCTTACACACTTGTACCGCTGTAGTTAAATGTTTTTTCAAAATATTATCTATCATTTTGGCACATGAAAACGTAATCGAATTACGTCCATCTATCAAGGGTCTCATGGGTGGATTATAAACATCCTTATATACCTTAGGTATTCCAAAGAAAATTGGAATTCTCAGGAAGAGTATAGACAAAAAGTTAATGATGTCAATATCAATTCTAGCTTCTATAAAAAGATTGTTAATATACTTTTTAATCTGACGGTATGCATTATTTACTTCACTGAGGGAAGCTGTTGCATACGCTTTGTTATCTAAAATATTCAACATTCTGGTAACATAATCAGCGTGGTCCATAATGACCAATCCCCCACCTTTATCCAGTTTACATACTCATACCTTAGAGTTTCTCAATAAATCTAGATCTGCTTGTTCCGATTTACTGATATTCTTCTATTTTCTTTTGTTAAATATTGATATCATAAGATTATTACTCACCTTAAACTGATAGTTTTTAAGCTCTTGTCTCTGAGGTAGTTGGTCCCACTCCATTCGCTACGCTCTCCACCCCGCCCCCATCCCTACTCACCCATCTAACATTATCTTTATACCTAACCTGACTCCTCCCACCCATCTCTTCCACCTATCCCATAGCCCCCCTAATTATTCCCCCAGTCATACCATACCTCCTAACTACTCTACCTCCACACCCATTCTAAATAGCTCCACATAGTACTTCATTCCCTAAACTATAGCTATCCTGTTCATATTCATTCTATCACATTGCACTCAACCACCATCATATCTATCAGCACTATTACTATGATCGCACTTCTCTCACTTACACTCTCTCTTCTAACAATAATCACAACTTTTCAAACACCCAACATGCCTTCTACACCCACCTGTACAATCACCACACATAATCCACATTTATCGAGTTACTCAGACATCCACCCTAGCTTATTCACAGCTAATACCAAAGTAAAAATTCTACCTCTCCAAAGACACCCCCATTATCATATCACCACCAGCAATTACACCATTTTTAGGAATAAATGATAAGTATAACCTACATAATGTGCCAAAGCATTATATCCCAGTGCAGTGATATACAACCCAACCCAGGCCTAACCCCCTCCCCTGCCAGTCCCAGCAAATCTCTCATGCTATCAACATATATCTCCAAAGCCTTAGAAGCAAGATACCTGAAATCCAGGTGTGGATTTTACAAAACAACCCTGATATTATAGCAGCTACCGAAAACTGGTTGAAATCATATGTAAAAGACACAGAATTTCTCCTCCCAGGCTACTCATGCCTAAGAGCCGATTGGCCCATCAAGAAAAGAGTGGGAGTAGCAATACTCTTACCTAGCAAATATACTTTAATTCCCTACTCAAAACCAACACCCAACTTCTCCTCAGCCGAAGTTCTAATCTCTATATTAAAACTTAATCATAAAAGCATTTGCATAATCGCCCTGTATATTCCTCCAGGAAACAACATGCCAATATTAGAGAACATACTTGTCTGGACATCCCAAAACATAGATAATGAAACCATCATCCTAGGTGATATAAACATTGATTAGCTAGACATTGCCCAAAATAACCCCTCAAAAAACATAAACCTTTACAACTTCTCCCAACTAATTCAAGACATCACCAGACCCCACAAAAATAACAATCAGGGCTTCACAATAGACTGGATATTAATGTCCAACCCTAACAATATCACCACTGCAGGGATACTACCTAATACCATTAGTGATCACCACCCGCATATATCCTACGCACATCTACCCCAACTCCAGGCCAACACCAATACAGATCAACCAGAAATTTGACTAAGTTCCAACCATCCATATTTAATGAAGCCTTAGCTAAAGTAAATTGGGAACCCCTCAAATCCCTACCACTTACTGAGGGTATTGAATTCTTTAACTCAACATTCCTAAACATCCTAAATAGGCAAGCACCAACCCACCAAAAATGAATAAAACATAATCATGTAAGCTGGCTCTCAAAATCCATGAAGGAAGTCATGTCCACAACGGATAAAATCTGAAAATCATAGCAGAAAAACAAAGATCCCTCAACTCTACTACAGTACAAGCAACTTTGTAACCAGGCAAAATGACTAATAACCAGAGATAAAAAAGCCCATTACCTCCACCTACAAAGCCAACATAAAGATAGTCCCAAAAATTCTGGTCCTCCATTAACCAACTGTTGCACCCAGGCTCTCAAAGCAACCCATCTCCTGACCCAGACAGAATCCCTGCCGAACTTACCACCCTCTTCAATTCCTACTTCATTAACACCACAGCTAACTTAACCACCACCTTTCTTACAGCTAGCACCACCACCACCAAGACAGTTGATGACTATATCATCCCAGAAATCAATCCTACCCTTGAGTCTAACCTAAAATTCTCCCCCATACCCACTGCCACAATGAAAACATTTTTACTTAAGCTAAAACCCTGTACTCTGGACCCTAACAATTTAACCCCACACTTCCTGTAGCTAGCTGCAAACTCTATAGCCTGTCCCATCAGCATACTCATTAACAGATTGATTAAAGAATCCATAGTCCCAGACATCTGGAAAAAAACTTACATTCTCCCCTTACACAAAGGCAGCACCAACACAAACACCACAAACATTTGCCCTGTAGCAATTCTGTCACCCCTCTCTAAAGTACTGGAAAATGCATCCATGCCCAACTCCATAACCACCTGCTTCAAAACCAAATTCTGTCACCCACTCAGCATGGTTTCAGACCAGGACGCAGCACCACCACTGTCCTCCTCTCCTTCCCTGATACAGTTAACTGGGCACTGGATCTTGGCAAAATAATCGCTTCTCTTTTTCTAGACCTCGCCAAAGCTTTTGATACCATTTCCCACACCATCCTCCTCTCTAAACTATCCCCTCTCCACATTTCCCCATCTACCCTACAATGGTTCAGTAGCTATCTCTCCAATAGGCAGCAATCCACCAAATGATAACAATCTTACTCTCCCTTTCTCAATACTTCTACAGGGGTACCCCAAGCCTCCATACTTGGTCCTCTCTTATTTAGCATCTTTATTAACAACTTTCACTACACTCTTCCACAATGCTCAGTAATCCAGTATGCTGATGACTCTACTATAATATGCACTGCTAATTCCATCTTTGAACTCCAGCAAATCACCCAGAATGGCCACACCTCTACTGAATCTTGGATGCTTAACAATCATCTTGCCCTAAATCCGAAAACAAACTAAATTAGTAATTTTTACCCCTAAGAAAACCACTCCCTAGATACAAAATTCTTCACTATACAAGCCCAAGACAATTCCAATATAGAAGTTGTCTCACACAGTAAACTACTAGGCATTATTATAGATGAAACCCTTCACTTTGGCCTACACATAAACAATAACATAAAAAAACACCAAAAGCTCAGTATGCTCTACAGGCACCAACACTTTCTTAGCCTCTCTACTAGACAAACCCTTGCAACCAACATTTTATTATCCTCTCTCCTTTATGGTGCCCCTTTCCTCACTAATATCCAAAATTCTGCAAAATTCAAACTTGATATGTGTTACAACAGAATAGCCAAATTTGCCACCAAGACCAAATTCTTATCCCACCACTGTAACTCACTGAAACAGCTAGGCTGGCTGGAACTCCCCCACCATCTCTCATTCACCCAACTAAGTATAGCACACAAAATAATCTACAGAACCACAGACTGTCCTGCTCCCTCGACACTACTTGCCCAATACCAACCCAGCAGCAACTAAAATCTGAAAATCTTCTACTTCTAAAAGAAGAAAAGCCCACCTTATCTGCTGGTCAACTCCTCTACTCCTTCACCATCACCAGATTATGGAACTCACTTCCACCTTCTATAAGAAACACAGGCAGCACCTCCACCTTTAAACAAATACTGAAAAATCATCTCAACTCTTCCTGGCTATGTACCTGCTGTATAACCTAACCTCCTCCTTCTCCTTATATGATAACTAAACTGCTTTTTGCTACTGTTGACTGATGATATTTTCTCCATAATTATTATTTTTCATCACTTGTTGATACTGGTACAATAATGCTGATTAATATACAGTATCTATCTTTATACCTCTCTGAATGAAATTATCTGGCAACCAACATAATTCCTGCTTTTATATTTTCTGTACCTATGTTCTTGTCAGAGCTTTTCTATAGTCACAGTAGTTAACCAGTAAGCCATCACAGCAATCTCCCCGGGCCTCCACTGAAAATGGTATCTATTAGGCCCAGTGGACTTTCCCAGTAAACAAATGCAATAAATAAATAAATAAATAAAATTATAAAGCTTTTTTTTCTATAAAACGAATGCATGTTTAGTAGCAGTTCTGTATTTGGCTCTCATGTCTCCAGGAAAACAATCTGATAAAGAGAAATTGACTGTCTGGTTTTCATGTCTCCATGGAGACAATTTGCTAAAGAGAAATTGGTTACAGTCTGGTAGAGAGTAATTGGATGGGGAAAAAAAGAAAAGAGAAACTGGCTAGGAGATAATGTTCTCTGAATGCATTCAGGGGTTTTCCTAGCTATATAAGACAAAAGCAGTTAGCACTTAGTAGAAGCACAGGTTGCACCATGCATCTTAGCATGGATAGCATTTCTTTTAGGTTAACTCAAGTCTGTGAGTGTAGCTGTCAGTTTGGGACATTTGTTCCTATTAGGTACGTAAAACTTCAATATTTGAAGATGCACATGGTTTTGTGTGTTAGTATTAAATTAATAGTTGCAGAGGTGTATTTGTTTTGTTTTGTTTTTTGAGGGCTTTCATTAAACAAAACATTTTGTAATATGTGATATAGGCTCAAATGCATATGACAAGAAACAACTATATAAAAGTTCAACTTGATAGTGTATGCATGTAACACAAAAGCTGGAACTAGACATTTAACAAAAAAGATGTTATACATAAAATGTGGGAATAATAACATTTTAGTACAATGATGCTTTCTGTAATGTCTTTAAATGTCAATGATCTGAGATAAATACAAAAAAAGAATAGTGACCTACATTAAAAATGCAAAGTGCAAATAGCTAGGTTACAGGAGACACACTTGGAAAGAAATGAACATGTGAATTTGATAAAGAAAGATTTTCAAGATAGTTATTCAGTGGAATATCTTGGACAAAGGAAAAGAGGAGTACTTATATTAATTTCAAGAGGAGCTCCAATAGTGATAAAAGGATAAAAAATATAATAATTTATTTATTTTATTTATTTATTTTTTTTATTTTACATTTGTTGAATGGGCTAGTCTAACTGGATATATGTCCATTTTCAGTAGAGGCCCGGGAGAAAAGCTCCAGCATAAACAGTTAAAACGTTAACAATTTATAAAAAGGACATGTATATTAAAATTACAGTACAGAGATAGCATTGTTTATATGAATAAATATAATACAAATTATGGATTATAGACAATATACAAAGGTTTGCTAGGGGAAAAGTAACAAACAATTATTAGATCACAAAAACAGAGCAGGTATAAAGAGAAAAAGAGTTGGGTTGTATGCTTAGGTTAGTGTGTGGGGATGGGATTTGAGCAGGAGGGGCAAGGAATTTCAGTCTGGGTTAGAACAAGGACAGAGCCACTGGGCTTTAAGATGTTCTTTGATATGTTTTTTGAATAGAGTAGTAGAAGCTAAGGTAGATAGTTCAGAAGGGAGCAGATTCCAGTTTTTTCCTATAGTATTAGAGAAAAGAGAGTCACCTGCTTTGTTGTTGGATTTAACTAAGGATACCAGATGTTTATTGGCAGAACATAGTGTAGACATATTTTTGTATGGTGAAATAAGATCTATGAGGATAGGGGTATTATTGGGATAGTGCAGGATTTTATGGGTAATAAGTAATTGTTTACTGAGTATAAGGTTCTGTATTTCTAGCCATCCAAGTTGTCTAAGGTTAAGGCAGTGGTGAGTTTTAAAGGGAGAACATGTGATAAATCTAGCAGTGCTATTATAACATGTAGAAAGTTTTGAGAGGTTGTTTTTAGATAAGTTAGTATATATGGCAGAGGCATAAAAGAGGGTAGAGAGGAGGTGGGTCTGGGCAATAGTCTTCCTGGCTAAGGGGGTAAGGAATGGTTTAATTCTATATAGAGAACCAAGTTTTTTGTTAACAGACTTTATGGTGGGGTTAATATGGTCATCATAGTTAAGGCGATTGTCAGTTATAACTCCTAATAGCCGGGTGGCAGTATCTGGGGTTATGTTGGTGGCATTATTAGAGGTAATGGTAAAGAATGGATTTGGTGGTTTATGAGCTGGCGTAAAAAGGAGTAGTTTTGTTTTTTTTGGGATTAAGGAGGAGGCAGTGTTGCATAAACCAGTTTTCAACAGTTTGGAATACATTTTGGGTAATTGACTGGAGGGAGGCTAGATTCTTAGAAGTACAGATTAAGGTTGAGTCATCTGCATATTGGATGCAGGTGGCTTGGGGTGTGTTCAAGTGAAGGTCATTGATGAATAAGGAAAAGAGAAGGGGACCTAAAATAGAGCCTTGTGGGACTCCAATATTTACGGGAAGTAATGATGACAGATTGTTTTCCCAAAGTACTGCTTGTTGTCTATTTTGAAGGTAAGCCCTAAACCATTGTAATGCTTGTGGGTTAAGAGAATAGGAATTTAGTTTGTCTAGAAGTAAGTTATGGTTGACCATGTCAAAGGCTTTTGACAAGTCAATAAATATTGCAGCAGAGAAGGAGGAGTTGTTCCGATTTTTATTTATAGAGTCAGTGAAGGAGAGTAGTGAAGTTGTAGTGCTGTGGAATGGTCTAAAGCCATGCTGGCAGTTAGCTAGTAGGTTGTTTTGTAGTAGGTGGTTAAGTAGTTGTTTGTGAATACATTTTTCCATTATCTTAGATAATGGAGAGAGTAAGGCAATAGGTCGAAAGTTATAGAGTTCAGTGGAAGACCCACCTTTTTGAAGAGGGACGATATGAGCAACTTTCCAGATGGTTGGAATTTTAGCTTCAGAAATAGTTCTATTAATGAGGATAGATATGGGGTGACATACAGCCTTTGCAGCAATCTGAAGGTATTCTGATGGGAGATGATCAGCAGATGGTGTACATGGTTTTAGTTTTCTAAGTAGTTTGTAGATAAGTGATGTACTTACAGGTTGTAGGTGAAAGGTAGGAGTAGAAGAGTTGAGAGTATTTGGTAGGGGAGTAGAAGAGGGAGGTAAAGAATTGGCTAGGGTTTGTAGTGTTAAGAGGCTACTTGCAAGGGATGAGGATTACATTGGCATGTATTTATGTTCCATGTGTCTAGAGGGCACATATAACAAAGGAAGGTATGTTTTTGAAGACATTTATGAAAATATTTGGCATGGAAGATGTGAATTCAGTAATAGGAGTTCATAGTGAATTTACAGATTATTCCCCAAAATATAAAAATTGGGCTAGGCTAGACAAAAATTACATTTTACAGGGACATGTGCATTTAATTGAAAGTCTTGATATGCACCCAATAACTATTTCAGATCATGCACCAATAATAACTAAAAGAAAAACACAAGGTATTGAAAGAAAAATGAGACACTGGTGCTTTCCCAACTATTGTTTGAAAAGAGAGGAATTTAAGGAATGGGTAGTGGAGATTATTCAGGAGCTACCTGAGAGGATAGAAATTATTTCTAAAAATATAGCTAGGGAGTGGGATAAAATTAAGGTGGAGTTTAAAAATAGGTTGGAAATAAAAGAAAGAGAGCTGTGGCTAAGAAGTAACAAGAATTATTTAGAGGGACTGACACGTGTTAAAGTGTTGCAAAATATGGGGAATCTTACAGAATAAAAAGAGGATTACCTGCAGAATACTAAGCAGAAAATAAGGGATTACCTCAATAATTTACATGGGTTCAAAAAGGCTGCTGTTAAGCAACTGTTTTTTGATAATAACGCTACACCACAAAAACTTTTAGCACAGCAACTCAGGCAACAGAAAGTAAAAAGGGCTGTTGCCAAGCCTAGAGAGCTTATAACAAGTAAAGTAACAAGAGAGCCTGTAGCGATAGTAGAAATATTTTGGAAATTCTATGAAAGTCTGTATAAAACAGAGAAATATGGAAATCAAGAAAAAATATAAATGGAAACATTTATGGAAGAATTAAATATGCCAAGGTTAGAGGTAGATGAGGCTCAATTACTAAAGGTTAGGATAGAAGGAGATGAGATAAAATTGTGATGTATAACCAATCTACAGGAAAGTCCCCAAGAATATATGGTATTCCTGTGGAAGTTTGGCAGCTAGGAGATAAAAACTGATAAAGATCTGAAAGTTTTTGTATAACAATATTTTAAGATGAGGAGAAGTACCAACATCCTGGAGGAAAGTGGTGGTAGCTATAATACATAAAGTGATAAAGAAAAGTGTTCCTGTCTATAATGCCTAAAATAATCGCAAGAGCAATGCCAAAATTGATAGATATGGATCAACATGGTTTTGTGGAGGGGAGGCAAACATTTGACAACATTAACAAAACATTGATGATCTAGAGGGAAGCAGAATGTAAGAAAATACTTTTATTGTCGGTGGGTCTTGATGAAGAGCAAGCATTTGACAGAGTAAGCTAGGACTTTATGACCAGCCAATAGAAGCATTTGCATTTCCTGAAAAAATTCTAAGGTTGATTGGGAGGCTATTTGAGGGATTGGAGGTGAAAATTAAAGTGGGTGGGGTCCTCTGTGATAATTTCTGCTTGAGCAGAGGAACCAAGCAGAGGTGTCTTCCTTCCCCTTTGTTATTTGCATTATATTTAGAACCATTGGCAAACAAAATAAGGGACTCAGAAATTCACGACTATAATTGGTATGGTAGTCAAGAAAAGCTGGCTCTGTTTGAAGATGATATTATTTTATACCTACCAAAACCAGAAAGAAACATTATAGTGTTGTGGAACATTTTGAGCCAGTTTCAAACTTTGCAGGATACAAAATTAATGAAGCTAAAATAAAGGCAAGAGCAGTAAATTATGTACCCACATATGAATTGGTTCAGCAATATCCATATTTATGGGGACATGATAAATGAAGTATTTAGGAGTATGGATTAAAATTATTCTGATATGGCAGCTAAGGATATGTGGGAAGAGACTAAACAAAAGATAATACAAAAACTGAGAAAATGGAACCTTTGTTATATGGATATGGATAGTAAGATACAACCAATTAAAATGATTTTAATCCCATTAGTCTTATACACAGGTCAGACATATTTTTATCAACCACAGGAGAAGTTGTGAATAGCAATTAATAAAGACCTGAAGGACTTTATCTAGGAGGGGAAGATGGCAAGAGTCAAGTGGGATAAGATGATTCTTCCAGTAGAACAGGACAGATTGGGATTACCTGATTTGAAGGGGTATTTCAGAGCTACACAGTTAAGGCTCCTATACATAGCATAAGCAGAAAACTATAATTCAAGTTGAAAGGAATGATGGTGAAACAGGGGGGAAGCTCAAGAAACAGGAATACATTTGGATTTTGGATGCAGGCCTTTAAGGAGAATAACAGCAATCATACAGAATATTATATCTATAAAGTATCAGAAAGTATCCTAAGAACTAACCCACCATGAGAATGGGAAAAGGAAATTTTGCAGATAAGGACGACTGCAGTTAGGGATGCAGACAATAGGCAAGAGGGGGCTGGAATTTGTTGGAGAAAACTGAAAAAGGAACCAAGGTATTGGGAGCAAATAACTAGAGAGGGAAAGACGAGAGAATGGGAAAATGCCAAGAATTTATTTGGACTGCAGATTAGAGATCACCTTCCTTATCAAGGATTGATATCAGAGTATAGGCAAAGAGAAAGAAATTGGGGGGGGGTGTCCGAAATGAAAGACAAGAATTGGTAGAATTTGTGGTAGAATCTAAAACATAAGCCTTCATTAAAAAAGGAATAATTAGTAAAGCATATAAAACATTGCATGATAATTATAAGAATCAATCATAGGAGGTTAGAAAGGATTGGGAAGAGAGATTAGATAAGCAATTCACAAAGAAACAATGAGAGGAAATATGCATGTATCTGAAATATGCAACAAAAGCTAAAAGATTTATGATTTTTACTTGGAAATGTTTGCATAGATATTTATACCCCAAGCAGAATCCAGAGAATTTTGCCTCAGGTAAATGTTGGAGGTGTGATGGGAAAGAAAGAGGTACTTGGAAACATATTTTCTGGGAGTGTGGTGAGCTGGAAGACTTTGAGGATTCCCTGGGGGATGCACTGTCAGAGATGCTGGGTGGGCAGATTGGTGTGATGAGGGAGAGGATTTTTTTGAGCTATGATACAGAATTGGAATTGCCTAGACAGGGTATGGCTTTGCTGTATCTAATTATGGTGTCTGCCAAAAAGCAATTACTAGAAAATGGAAATTAAAATCAAAACCAACTATACTAGAAGTAGTGAACTTAGTAACAAAGATAAAGCCACTGGAAGTGAGCTATTTAGAAAAGGGTAGGAGCAAACTACAGAGGAAAATGGGAATTGTAGGAATTATACATACGGGGAGGAATGAGGTTTAATAGAAGGCAGGACTTAAATGAGCTATGTAATGTTTGACTGAAAATGATTAGGTAGATTATAAGTGAGTTATAATGTTTGCATCTGGGAGTGTGTCATTACGGTTTGTGACGCAAAATGCTTGCAACTAGGGTTGTGTTGATGTGGTTTGTTTTCATTTATATAAATACATGATTGCTTATGTCATAAGTGATGGTTTAATAAAATATTTCTTGTTTTAAAAAAGGGCAGGAAATGAATAATTTATGTAATGTTGCATAGGTTATATAATATATAGCAAAATATGTGAAGTGTAATACTTGTAAACGTGAACTTGTTAATACAGTTTGATTACTTTTATATGTATTTATTTATTTATTTTTATTTTACAGTTTGTTTACTGGGATAGTCCATTAGGCCAAGAAGATCCCGTTTTCAATAGAGTCCCAGGGAGAAAAGCTCCATGAACAACAATATAATATGAAGATAATGCATTTACATTTATGCAATACTATTGAAGAACGAAGGTATTACACAACATGACAAAAACTCCACAATTGCAGTGAAAATACAGTAAAAATAAAATTTCTCACACACACACACACATGAACAAGTCAATTAAAATAAGAAAAATCCATTGGTGCATAATCCTGCTAGATTTGTTACAATGTGAAATACAGGGCTGACATTACAGTTTTACATGAACTCATAGCAGAGTTAAAGTAGTATAGGGGAATAAGAGGTGTTAATTGTTGAATGTAAGAAGGGTGAGGCAATAAGAAAAAAAAAAATATATATATATATATGTGTGTGTGTGTGTGTGTGTGTGTGTGTGTGTGTATATATATATATATATATATATATATATATATATATGTGTGTGTGTGTGTGTGTGTGTGTGTAAATTTGTGTATGTCACAAGTGATAATTCAATAAAGGAGTTTAATAAAAAGACACTGTAAGCAGTAACTCATCTGGTCTTTTAGCCATATCCTTTCTTTTTCTATCATGTTTTTTTCCATCCTCTTTCTTACACCCATATTTTTAGTTTTCTTTCCATCTTCTTCTTCCAGCAGTGTATGGTACAGGTGGTTAGTAAGTTTGGCTATTAATTAAAAGTTAATGATTTTAGCCAATGTAGTGATATTATTTTCATGTGTATTTAAGTCTGGATGTTTAATGAAGAGGATTAAGACAATGGGCTGTTAACAAGCTTCATTCTGTAGCTAGGAATTGATAGAGTTAGGTTCCATTTGCCTTTTATGTCCCTCTAAACAAATAATTTAAATAGACAGTGCTCCTAAATTAGTCTTAAAGACCAGCACTTGTGCCTAATAGATTTATCCAGCTAAGAAATCAATAAATACTAAAGTGTTTTTTTTTCTTTTACCATATATTTAAAAATGTCTTTTTCCCCCTTAGAAACCATTAAAGAATTTGTTTTCCATTTCCATTCTTATCTTGCCATGGTTGCATTGTGCCTAACTTCGTCATATTTTCTTTTTTATTAATATCCTCTTCTCCATCTTTACCCTAATATTTTTCTTCCTAACCTACAGATCAACCAGAATGGTTGCCTTCTCCTCATCCTCTTCCCTAAAGTTTTCCTCCTAACCATGTACTCATTCATTATTTTTCTAATATCCTCTTTTGATTTAACCACAAAGGACTTCTACTGCACCTGTTACATGTCATTTGGTTATATTGTCCTTAATTAGACATGACATCTGATATTACATAATCACAAAACACTGGAGTAACACACAACATGGTTCAATGACCTTTTCTAGCAAATGTTAAATTTTTGAAATATTTTATTTTGATGCTACCTTTTGTGCTGTTTTTAACATAGCACTATGGACACATGGTCTGCCTTGAACCTTTGAACTATGGATAATTCTTCTTAGCATACCATATTTATAAATTTCAGGGACTTGAAAGTCTTAGCCATCTACTTATTTTTGTTCTGTACTGGGCAAAAAATGTGATTAATGAATTCTGCTAACTATATTTAGAGTAATCAACTCACTGCTAATAGGATATCACATATTCTGACTTTACATAACCCTGTGTCACTTATGAATACTAGATAACTGGTGACTGCTTCCATGGCTCAACTTTTAAATGCAATGCTTTGTAGAGTGTAAGTAGAAAGTTTTGAGGGTTCAAGTCCCCTCAGGGCCGTATGGGTGTTTATTCTGTAGTGTGGCAGTTAGCAAGATAATTAAGGCTATGATCTGTTAACAAACTACTTCCTGTGGGACAGAGTTTAATTCCCTCACCTCCATTTGCCTACTGTGTGACCTTGAGCAAGTCACTTAACCAGACAGTGCTCTGGAGCATTTGAGAATTTGGGCTTGGCTAATTAATGGTCTTGAAGACTGCATGCCTATTAGTCACTTATAAACCTGTAAGCAAACTAATTTATCATTGGCAGGTTAAGTCCCCTCTTATCCCCATGTTGAGGGCTGTGCCTCCTGTACCTTCAGATTAAACAATTACCATTCCACATTCAAACAGTCCCAACCAAAGTATCCTGCAGTCCCCATGACCCCACCTATCTGACACCTACCTGACACCTAAATTCACCCAAGCAGAAAATGGTCATCATTTTAAACCATATGGGTGGCTGGCAGAGTCACATGCCTGCTAGTGACCAGAGAATGAGCCCAGATACAGACTAGAAAAGATTGTTTACACTTTTGCATTCCTTTTACCTCACTAATGAGAAATAGATGAGAGAGAAGAGGCCTTTTCATTCACCAAAACAATGCAAAATACTCGCCCTACTGAAGGAATAATGAATTAGTCCATCATACATTACACAATGGTAAGAGTAACACCCATCAACCAGCTAAATCATGTACAAATTTATGCTCAGTTAATTTGTTTGGTCAGTACCATATAGGGATCCATGGAGCCTCAGTAGCATATACATCACCCTGTAAATTGTTGCATCCAGCCTGAACTTTCTCAGGTAAATTAATAGTGCAGATGATATCTCAACAGATGGTATACAAAATATATAGCCACCTTACCCATGCAGGTAATTTTTGATCCACACAATCTGAATAAATATGCTTTTGCCTTGTTGTAGCATTGACTTCAGGACCCCATTTAACTCATTTCCTCCAGTACAGCTCTTTTGAGTGTTTTCTTTTAACTCCTAGTGGGCATGGCTTGAGCCATAAAAAAATAAGTTAATCAGCTTACAGTTCAAACAAATATTTATATCTCTGGAACAATAAGTAGTACTAGAAAGTGGTAAATGGCAAACTATTCAGGATAACCTAATCTTTACATTAGTGGCATTCATTCAGTTTGATGCTTTAAACTGGATTTTATAAGCCAAAGTAAAGGCAGTACTTATTAATTTTGTAATGTTGTGTAAACAGATTATGATATCTCAGTAACCATTCAAGCAAGACACATGCTGCCAGCAGGATTTTCTTCATACAGCTGTGAGATTTGATATGAGGTTATGCAGGTTTGTTTGTGTTACCTGAATGTTGAGATGCAGTATTTAGAGAAATATGAAATGTTTTACAATACAGATAAACAGTATACAAATAATATGCAAAATCTCTTTAGCTGCATTAGACAGAGGTCAAATATCAATACAATTGTGTTTGTCATTATGTATGCTTTAAGATGAAATCTTCTGATTTCTAGTATGTAGCATGGTTCTGGAATTATTAATCCAAATATGACTAAGCAATATTTGACGCCTAGAGGCGTCAGTAGGAGGTAACTGCAAAACTCTTGGAGACACACACTTTGCTGTAACAAGTTAAGACATTCACTAAGTTTTCTTCTTTTTCATATGAGTATGAAGTTTAATCACAGTGAATCAATAGTATGCCCTGGAGTTTCCTTTTCCCAGAAAATCACTGTATTATCAGTGGTGATTTCAGCTGTCAGGTGTTTATCTTTTTTTCTTTTTTCAAGCGTAAACTTATAAAACTCGATAAAACCAATTACTATAAAACCTTGCAAGACAAACACATACACAACCCTCTGAAATTCTGGTCCTCAATAAATAAATTACTGCACCCAGGTAAAATCAGCACTCCCACACCCATAGTACCAACCGACGCTGAGGACATCCCTACCCAATTCAACAAATTCTTCACCAAAACAGTCCTAGCCTTATCCAACACTCTAAATAGCACCACCATTCCCACTCCTTCACCAACCCCTACTTCCCCTATTATACAACAACCTTCCCCCAGCTTCTCCTTCTCCCCAGCACCCACACAACTCATTACTAAACTCCCCAAGAAATTGAAACCTACCACACTGGCTGCTGATAAACTTCCCGCGGATTTCCTTCAACTATCAGCTGATGCCATATCTTAGCCTGTGTCTATCCTCATTATCAGATCCATATCTGAATCTAAAGTACCTAACCCCTGGAAAATATCTCATATTATTCCACTCCACAAAGGTGGAAACTCCCTTGAGCTCACCAACTACCGGCCAATTGCAATTTTATCACCCCTATCAAAAATACTTGAAACAGTAGTACATACACAACTAATGCAATACCTTCTAGAAAATAACCTTATATCAGCATCACAAAATGGATTTCATCCCTCCCATAGTACCACAACAGCCCTACTATTCTATACCAACATAATCAACACCCACAGAAACAACAGACTTTTTGTATCCTCTGTTTTCTTAGACTTATCCAAGGCATTTGACATGGTCAACCACAGTATGTTTCTCAAAACTCTATCTACCCTCAGCCTAAACTCCCTCACTATATCATGGTTCAGCAGCTATTTATCAAGTCGACAGCAAGCAGTTCTATGGCATGACCAACTATCCTCCCTTCTACCTGTATATATTGGAGTCCCTTAAGGCCCCATTCTTGGTCCCTTACTATTCTCCATATTTACAAATCAGATAGCTGCTTCCTCTCCTTCTGCCTCTATAGTGCAATATGCTGATGACACTACTATCATTTGTGCTGCCCCTACCCTAAGCAAGCTACAACCAATAACACAGCACAGCTTCACTCTGGCTGAAACATGGTTTTCTACCATAAAACTTTTACTCAATCCCAAAAAAACAAAACTAGTTCTCTTCAGCCCAGGTAGATCCCCTGCTCTCAATGACTTCATCATTAACTCTAAGGACAATACTTCAATCACCCCAACAGCACACACTAAACTCCTAGGAGTAGTAATCAATAACAAACTCAAATTTGATATACACATAGCCCAGACAATCAAAAAAGTTCACAAAAAGCTAGGTCTCTTATATAGGAATAAGCAATTCATGACCAATTATACCAAAGCCACCATTGCCAGAACCCACCTATTATCCACCCTACTGTATGCCTCACCAATCCTGACTAATCTTCGCCACAGCGAAAAAGCAAAATGTCATCTTGCTACAACAAGATTGCCAAATTTGCCACAGGTGCCTCTAATAGAGCCCACCACTGTCTTTCCCTCAAACAGCTCAACTGGCTTGAGCTGCCTCAATTACTTCTTACCACTCAACTCTCCAAATCCCACAAACAATATTACCTCCCAAATAAAATCCCCATTTTACAAGACCTAATACAACCCTACACCACCACCATACCTCTCAACCTGGAAACATCAAAAACCTGGACAAGGCCCATGAAAAATAGGTACAAATCTGTACGCTGATTAACATCTGATTTGCATACATAATTATGTAGCCCCACCCACTCCAATGGAATTGTGGGGCACCAACTTTTAAACACAAACTGAATAACAGACAACTAAAATATGGCACCAGAGTCCCCCTGCAGCCATTCCAATGTCCCATTACCTGGCTATTTCACCCCATTTACCATAAACACTAATGTGTGCATACTGCTTTACTTCTACAATGATTTGGATTTTATTTTTACATTTTACAGCACAACAATGCACAAACAGTAATAGACATTTGGTAAACAAATCAATACTGTCTCACAATGAAAACACACCTGGCATTAAAACATCTCTGCCCTTGAAACTCACATTCATTGAAACAGCATTGAAACCCACACCACATCCAAAGAAAATGCATCAGGCCAGTGGTGGATAAAGATTACCTTTGGGCTGTTTTCAAATCATTGGCCCCTTGCACACAAAACAAGAAACATACATGTGGTCTTTTCTTTGATACACCTTCCTAACTTTAAATTATATTCCTTGACCTTGTGAACTTGTATAATACAACACATTTTTTAGACAGAGCGTATTTTAAATTTATTGTTTGAACATTTTTTCAGTAGGATGTACTGTAGGCAATGAAACAAAATGCATGAACCAATAATGACAAAACTGCCCAATTCAGAACATTTCAATCAAAAATGTCTACTTCCACACCCACACTATAAATAGATTGACAGTACACCTTCCTGACTTTATTAAATTATATTCCTTGACCTTGTGAACTTGTATAATGCAACACACTTGTTAGACAGAGCACATTTTAAATTTATTGTTTGAACATTTTTCCAGTAGGCTGTACTGTAGTCAATTAAACAAAATGCATGAACCAATAATGACAACACTGCCAAATTCAGAACATTTCCATCATAAAAGTCTACTTCCACACCCACATTATAAATAGCATGACAGTAGTGTAAGCCATAAGCGTCTTGCACAGCTTCTCGCACTTATTTTCAATTTCATTTTTTTGTGGGGGGGGGGGGGACAAAAGGTCAAAAAACAGGGACATATTTTAAACATTGCTTGTATAATTTTGCAAAATTGCTAGAATAAAATGTTATGTTACCACCATGCATTTCACTGGCAAGTCTTGAACCTAGAATGCTATGCACTACAGTCAGAGCAACACACCAATATGCCAAATCAGCAGCTTCCTGAAAAATAGGAAAACTGAAACCTAAGGGCTATCATTTAGTGAATTAATTTCTCAGAACAGCTCTCAACCTCGTAACACAAAAAACCTGGGCAAAGCTCCGAAACTTAATGGATATCATTTAGTTTGATGCCTGTGCTGGCTAAGTATGATTTATTAAGTTTGTTGTCAGTGCTTTTTTCTTCAACTTCTTAAATATTTCTAGATATTTGCTACATAGGATTTAGAACCTGTTCATTTGGCTAATGATCTGGCCAGCTAATTGCATCCTTGGAAACAATGGCTGGCTGGACAGGGCTCTACTAGGAAGATGGATAAACATATGTGACCATAGTGGCAGCTTTTGCATATTCTAGTTCCACACAGCCACAGGTATGCCTTTACTCATAAATAATCATTGTGATAGAGGCAATCTATTGAAAATGTAACTTATAAATTTACGTAATATAGTTAATTTTTATCTCTCTATACTTCTCACATCCCTTTACACTCAATCTCTCTACATCCATTCACAATTAAATCAGTTTTTGCTTTACTGCCTTTCCTTACCCATACCTATTCTACACTGTTAGCAGACCCCCTAGGACTATAATATTTTACAAAACAGATGTATTATAATGAGACATTAGTCACTCAAAACCCAGTTAAAACTCCTAACACAGACTTGTTTGCCTTGTTAACTTTTGTCTATCACTGTGTGCTCTCCAATTACTTAATGCCTTTAATTTGGAATACCCTTAGTGCTGACATAAAAATCGTTGAATCTAAAGTTAAATTTAGGTATGCCGGCACATATCAACGTATCATGGTAACACTTTGTCTTGAATTTTACTTCAGTTTGTGTAGTCTAATCATTATAATAAAGCAGTTCATCATCACTGAACATATATTACTAAAGTATTTTGGGTTTTATTGTGTTGCTTTTATCTTAACCTATGTGCATCATGCATGGATATGTAATATTAGAAACCATATTTTTCTTTGCATGCATTGTAATTTTTTTTTCTAGACCTTCTTTTACATGGGACCTCTTTGGCTCTATCTGCCCAACCCAGATAACACTATATCTGTAATCTCTCTCTCCCTTTAAATACAGACACACACATGCACACACGCACACACACACACACACACACACACACACACACACACACACACACACACACACACACTTCTGCCAGAAATAATCCTTTCCTACCTGAAGGTGAGCCAGTACACTACAACATCAACAGATTTTGAACTTGACCACTTGTTACTTCATTCACTTTACATTCCAAAATGCATTCCTTCCAAAATGTTTCTGAACACCAAAGCCAGGCAAGGCACTTTGAATTACGAAGAAACCAGCACAAAGTGCACTTGTTTGAGAAAAGAGCTGAAGCAACTGTTTCTAAAAAAACATTACGACAAACCGGCAGAGCGTTTCAGCACTCGTTTGAATAAACCGCTCACAGATCACAGGGAAAGCCAGAAATGAACCCTTGAGCTCAATTCTAACAGGCTGAAAGTCCTGACGGAGCTGACATCATCTCGCAAGTGATGACGTCAGCTCAAAATAAGAAACGGGGTAAAATTGAAAAATAAAATGAAAACTAAAGTTGGTAAAAGTCGGAAATAGAGGGGTGCCACTCTGGAATCGTGGCACCCCAGTATTTGGACTCCAAAACTTGGTAAAAACCGAGTTATTTGGGACAGTTGGGAGGTATGACCACCACCTGAGCCTTAAGGTCAACAGACCAAAATCACATAAATGTCATCAAACATAGGAATGAGGCTGGCAAATCTCTTTTTGCCGGCTCTATAGCAAAAGTCTGGAACTCACTTCCAAAACATATAACTTTTACAGATTCTACTCCACAACTTAAAAAACTACTCAAAACCCACTACTTTAATAACTGACTATGCCCATGTGGCTCCCCAGGCTAATCCTCTACATTTGCAGTGATACAATGATCCTACCAAGGATCATCTAATAGTGCCTATCCTCTGTATATTAATTCTTAACTAATGATGTTTTATTCTGTTCGTATCTACTTATTCATCTCTGAAGACAGTTAAACATTTTACCTAGATACAAGTGGCATGCTTCTGGAATACAGTAATTGTATCTATACATATATCTGTGAAGAAATGTAAAATATGTTCTTGTATAATATTGTATGCATTTAGGAGAAAGTGTTGTAATTCATAAAATTATTTGTTAGATTGTTTTTTAAGTGGAGCTTTTCTCCCCGGGCCACCGCTGAAAATGGACCTGTGTCCAGTCGGACTTTCCCGGTCAACAAATGTAAAATAAAATAAAATAAATAAAATAAAATTTTCTTAGGATGCAAACCATTGTCGTGCTGTTACTCTTTCCTCTAAAATTAATATGATCTGACAGAATTATCCCTTGTAAATTTTTTGTCTGGGTTATCCTTAAACAGAGAACAAGTTTAGAATCAGACAGTTAGATTTATGCCTTTTTACTTGTCTTTCATTTGCTCACATATGAATGACTGCGAGTTTTGGCCTTCCAGGCTTCAGTCCATTGCCCATCTACCGAACAGTTTTTTTTTTTACTATTATTTGTATATTTCTGTTTTTGTAATAATTTATCATTATAAGTACCATATTAAGTACACTAGCACAGTAGGTTGCCTTTCCCAATTTCTTTAAAAGGCACATTATCAATATTATATCCAAAGTTTAAACATTCTCTTCTTCTTCATTGTATGCCACTAGAAAACATTACATCTTAACATTATAGTTTAATATAAAACAAGTCATACAACCAGCCTGTGTAAACATATGTATTTATCTGTTGAATATAACTCACTAACCTATTGGAGAATAAGTAGTGCAAGTAACAGTCACATTTTATTTTGCATTTTGAACATTTGTTAGTTTGAAACACGTGATATGTGATAGCTGTTTCATAGTTTCCACTTGTGAATTCACTTATTTTCAGCTCATTGCTGCTCTCAGCTTTTCATATCCTGCACAACAAGCCTAAATATGGAAAAACTGCATGCCTGTTTTAAAAATAAAGTTAACATTTTATTGTTGAACTGGCAGATGTTTCCATGTTTCCAATGCTGTTTTTGCCAACTTCAAATTTTTTTTTGGTGGCTGCACCATCAGCTTTTCCATATAGCATACTTCTTTTACTAAACTAATATAGAATGTAAATAAAAGTAAATACTGATTTGTGTATTTTTTATACTTTTCAGTTAGTCAGTGTGTTTTTTTTTATCTAGACATCAAGTAGTAGCTATTCTGCAAATAAACAGTTTCGCACTAGATGAAGCTGAGGCATATTATAACAACACTTGCAGGAATATCATGTTATGTGGAAACCATAATATGCATTCCAAAGTATGCACATTCTGAAAGGATGGCGTCTTCCAGACCAGAAATTACATCCCTGAAAACAGTATCATAAAATGAAAACTAAATTTCTCAATAAATGATGCTTTCCAAAATCAATATCTTCACGAGCTGCTAACATTTTATTTTCTTGCAAACATCCTATTTACAGAATAATTTATGATACCCTTTTAATGCCAAGTACAAATGATCTTGACTGCATACGCAGCAAATCTTCTACAAAAGATAAACAAAGCACGAGGGATCAATGTCAAATTCACAATGCAGTAACTAGGCATGAAATGTCTACATGGTAATTGTGGGAAAGAAACAAGAGAACACTGCAGTTTCAGTGATCACATAATTTTACTGAATTACCACTGGGAAGATACGAGTGCTGAAATTACAATGTAACTGCAAACAGATGGAGTCCTCAACTTGATTTAACATGTGCCTAATGTTGGCACCTACTACAGGCATACTGACAAGTGAATGCTATATTCCCATTCTGAATTCTGAAATATTTTGTAGACGTATTACAGTTCTTCTAAAGGTAATCCTGAAGTCCACAGACTGACAGAACTACTTCCTATTGTTTTCTTCTACATGAACAGTATCTATTCACTAACTGCAAATAGCTACTAGTACTTCTAAATCCTTGAAATGCAAATTATCACAGACAGAATTCATGTCTTTCAAATCCTGTAAACTGTATTGTTTATGAATGTATTGCAATATTTAGCTAGACCGAAGGGTGCAGTCTTATTCTCTAAATGCACCAATAAAATTAAGTAGCAAATAGTATTTTATACTTAGATGCTTACCATGTAATTGTTTCCCTGCACAAAGTTTCAGCTGATTTTGTCTAATTGTACTCATTTTTATCTGTCAAGGGTTGATTATATGACTTATTGTTATATATTCTGTAACACTGTTTAAGAACAAGTCACTTATCCATTTCTAAACTGCTAGGTCACCCTTAAAATAAAGGTTCATCTGTCAGTAAATCATGCATGATACAAGATGTTCAGGGAGACGGAAATAATAATCCATAATGTGCACGTGTCAAGTCCTACTACTGCCATCCTTATCTACACAGAACCATGATTTGAGAACATCACTCTATAATTACAGACAGTAGTTAATGACTCTAAATCAGCTACTTAAGCAAGTATAGCAAAGGAAGTCACATGAAAAACACATTTTACAGTTGAATAGCCTTTTATTATGTAAGAAGTGGCCATACACTGGGACATGTAGGTTTGACAATCTCAAGCTGGTATCAGTAATGTTCATGTGACATGCATGAGGGAGCACAGACATATATCAGATGCAGGGTATAGGATGTCTCAATATGATATGGAAGCTTATGTCAGCCACCAGTGGAAGGGCTTAAGGCTATACTACCCATAATCACACCCTAGATGAAGCAAAGCTGCTAACAGGAGCATGTACCATGTAGTTTCCAGTCCAGGGACAAGTCAGAAAGGTTGTTATAGGACCCCAGTCACTGGAAAAGCCAAACTTAATAGAGTCAGGGAATGAGGGTATGTGCCAAAAGCAAACAGAGCTGAGGGCAGAAATTCAGGAAAGGACACAAAGTCCCTCATGGCTGTCTAGATAGCAGTATCTCTGGACAATTAATTCCTGTGCTGTACTGTACGGGTACATCTCTAGTGTGAGGAATGCAAGGGCTTAGTCTGACTGGGAGTTTTATGGATGGTAGTTCCTTATAAGTTGCAGGCAGTTCATAGCTGAAGATGACTAGGTACTGTCTCTCCGTTTCAGATTATTTCTGTGTATGTTCTAGGTGACTCCAGTTGTGAAAGGGGCGCAGTCACTAAATACATCTAAAACAAATTCCCTACATGACTTCTGTGCAATGCAATTACCGTAATAAACAGTAGGTCAGCAAAACTGCATTTTTGCAAAATTACAGTGCATTACTGAAGTTCATAGAGCATACATAGTGTTTAGCTGATCTGAAGTATGACAGAAATGAATCTTTTTAATTTTTTTTTCAGATTTGTATGAAGGTAATTCTCATTTTGCACTCTCCTATTTCTTAAGACCACTATTCCACCACTTTGTCCTTATCCAGCACCCCTTGGTCCCCAAAGTCTAATTTATTTTTTTAAGTTATTTTCCAGCTTCTTTTGTGTAATTAAACAGTTTAAGTTTCATCAGCATAATTAATTCTTAAACTACCTAGAAGAAGAGGAATAGAATATGAAACCTCAAATGGTACTATCTTAAATATGACAACATCAGAGTCTTTCTCTGTACATTTAGTGGAAAACAGAAAATAGATACTTCTACAATGCTATAGTACTACAGTCACACCTTAAGTTTATTGGTGTTACAATGTGCATCCAAGTTTGCCCAGTTGGTTTATTTAGTCATGTTAAGAATGTCTGTATTTGAAGTAAAACAGCAAATTTAATAATCCACAAAATAGCAGCATAGAAGAAAGGCAGTTAACAGATTCATGTCACATCCCCAACTCTAAACCATCGTCCACACCCAAAGAAATGTATCATGGAATTGGTTCGTTCATAAAGGCACATCATTATATCATGTCCATCCATCCATCCATCCATCCACAACTCCCTTTCCCCATTTTGTACATGTCGTTGAGTGTCACATCAACAGTGACTATCACAGAGTCGATATTCACACCACCAGTTGGCCAGCACTGCAGCAGTTGTTCTTCCATAACACACACAAGCGCAACTAATTTAAAATGTCCGATCCACCTACTGAACGTTTTTGGACTGTGGAAGGAAAATGGAGAACTCAGAAATAATTCATGTGAACACTGGGAGGACATGCACACTCATTACATATCTACAGTCTACACATATAAAACGCTGTGTATACTTTTTTATCAATTCATCTCCTTCATAGGTTCATAGGTGTTTACTAGGCTAACAACCACAAGGGCATTTTTAAGCCTAGCCTTTGATTTCAAATCTCTGACAGGTTCTGGTACCCTTGATAAGTGTAAGCAGGGGCTTGGGAGATAAACATTTACAAGCAGGGGCCTGGGAGATGAACATTTTACAGAGGGCCTGTATTCATTAGAGACATAGGTGCCAAACCAGGGATTGAATTTCCTGTTCCCCATCCAATTGTCCAAGTTATACTTGAGTTGGGTTAGGGAGGAACTCTGCTTCACAATGATTGTGAGCCTGTTCCAGAGAATGAGCAGTCTTTGGATTACATACCTGTCTCTCCAGCAGATCCTATTTATATCAAAAGCAAGGTTTAAGTCTTTAGAACAAGTAATTCTGGTGGTGTTTGCTTTGAGAATATGCAGGAGGTCCATCAAGATGGGGTCTGACAATGCCTTATATTCCAGGAATAGATCTCTCCTTAACAGAGTGTAGGAAACAGAATACAGGGATAGGGCCTTGAGGCTATCTGAATAGGACATGTTACTTATGCCCTGTATTCTTTCAGTGAGGAACCTCTGTGGACATTCCAGTTGTTGGATATGTCTGGTTCGGTACACATCAAAAGGGGGACTGTACTCAATGATAGATCTGATGAATGCTGAATACAGTGGAACAATGACTTCCTTGGCCATACCTTTATTTATAAGTTGCACAACATAGAATGATTTCCTCACTACTGTAGACATGCGATGGCCAAAGCCTAAATTACTATGTGTGTCCCCAAGTCCCTGACTACTGGGTCATCTCTTAGGGGTGTGTTGTCAGTATGATAGTTTCCAAGGGTGGATGACTTCCCAAAATATATTATGCATTTCTTGGCATTTAGTTTTAGTCCATGGCTCTGATACTAGTTATTTATCTGTGTCAGCCCTTTCTGGAGAACATTTGTGTCAGTGGGGGATTCTGTGACTGCCACTGACATTGGCCTTGACTTTAGAAAATGAATTGCCAAAAAAGAGTGGTCTCAGGACCAATCACACCGAGAGACTCAGCTTGAGACTGCCCTCTTTGTATAAGTGTACTCCCCAATTCTAACTTCCTGAGTCCTGTTTGTGAGCCAGCTGGCTATCCTCTGGGTGACATAAGGTTTTATACCTAATCTCTTGAGTTTGTCAACAATGGCCAAGGGTATTGTGTCAAATCCCTTGGCCAGGTCAAGGTACACAGTGTGAACCATTTTCCTCATCCATTGCTCTGGTGAACCTCTGAAAGACCACCAGATTAAGTAGACATAACCTGCCCTTGACGAAAGAAAATTAGGTTAGGTGCAGTGTCTGGAGGTTTCCTATGTCATTATTCATCATTTCCAGAATAATTTTTTTCCATGGCTTTGCATATGAAACTAGTTAGACTTATGGGTCTGTAGTTTCCAGGGTCTGTAGAGAGACATGACCATTGCTGTTCTCCATTTGTGAGGCATGAAACCTGTTAGGAGGCTACAGTGAATTAGCAATTCCAGATGCCTGATAGATCATATTTTATGCTATTTAGAAAGCATCCTGGGATATTGTCTGGGCCAACTGATGCAGTGTTTTTGGGTTTGGAGATAGCATTAAGGACCTGTTCCTTGGGAGAGTTATATTTGATGGTATTTCCTTAAGGAAGGTTGAGGGAGAGAGAGGTAAAGTTGGAGCTGAATTTGCTAGCCAGTAGGTTTGCTATATCTTCTGGCTCAGTATAGACAGCTCCATTAACAATGGAGTTGCCTATAGTGAGCCAGAAGATCTAGGTGGCTCCATTATCAATGAGCACTACAGACAATTGTGCATTACCTTTGAGGTTGCAGACATAACTAAAGAATGCTTTGTGGTTGTCATTGGCCTGGGAGGCCAAATTTACCTCAAATTTGGCTTTGACAGACTTTTTTGTCCTCTGAGTTGTTTGTTTAGTTTGATGAGAGTGCTTTTATCCTGCTGAATGGTGCACCACCTAATTTTTGCCATGATTTTCTTCCTTCTGTTATACAGCGTATTGATGTTGTAATTCCACCAGGGTAGCATGTTTTTTGAGTTACTTCTGTATTTCTTCCAGGTGGGTACATCTGCCTCTCCGCAGCTATTAACATGCTTGTATAAGATTTCTGTGAACAGTTCTACATAAACAGCAGTGTTCTCATGGTTTATGGTGGCTTGAAATTTTGCCAGGTTATCACTTAATAGTAGGAAGTTAGCCTTAGTTAGCCTTAGAGTAGTTCCTCATTCTACGTTTTATTTTTACTTCAAAGGAGACCAGTTTGTGGTCTGACCTTACCAGAAAAGACATTAGACTAGAGGGTGTGCAGCACTCTCCTATATGAGTGAGGACCAGATCCAGTATGTTTGCACCCCTGGTTGGTGTATTGACAATGTGATCCAGGAACTTTTTGTGTTTACAAAATCCAGGAACCTCTATGCCTGTATGTTTCGTGTCATATATGATTCTCAGTTAATAACAGGGCAATTAAAGTCACCCATGAATATGACATTAGGTTGGATGGTGAGTGTTTCCAGTAAGTTTAAAGACATGTTATGGATTTCTTGGGTCATAGAGGGGGAACAATATAGCTTACAAGGAAGTGGTATAGGATTTTGGCTGTAGTGATTTGAATGTGGAGAAGCTCAAGTGCATTGTCCTGTCTGACCAGCCTTGAGGTATATTTATTTTTGATATAAATCAAGACACCGCCACCTTTAGTCTTTGTCTGTGTAGTAGCTGGTCTAAATGTGTGGAAGGGATTATAGCCTTGCACTGCAGTTCTGCTTTCCGTGGCTTTAAACCATGTCTCAGTGGCCACAGATACATCAGCATTCTCTAGGGTGAGGAGAGCTTGTAGGGCATGGAGTTTTTTGTTTAGACTCCTAGCATTGAGCAGTAACATCTTTGGATTTTCTTGGCTTTGATTTCCTATGTCGGAAATACTTTCAGTTTGGTATTGCCTAAAAAAGGCTGTATGGAGCAGGATAATGTTTTAGCTAATATTTGAAAGCCTAGAGGGGAGAGGTGCAGACCATCCTTGAAAAGCAGTATTTCACCCCCTTAGAATGACACCAGAAACTAAGCCAGTTATTAAAGTCAGTCATCTTCTGTTCATATTGTGGCATCATCCTTGGAGAAGGTAAAATGCTGCTTAATGCTAGGCTCATACTAGCCTGGAACACTTATTCCAAGAGGTCCATGATGTCTCTGTTCATATAGTCTAGCGAGGTACATCTCAGATGATTTACACCCAATGGACTGTGCCTGAGTCATACTTTTATTTATGGTCCAGTGACTTGAGTGCATGCATAATGTGGTGGATCCTGGCCTGTGACAAGCAACTTACAGTGACTGCCTCCTTACTCAGCCTGCTGAGAGGAACATCAGCATGTCTCACAATGGAGTCTCTAATGACAAGAATATTGAAATGTGTGGTGGCTTATGTTATGGGCTTAGAAGTAGAGGCTCCGTGAGATGAGGCTGTATGTGTTGATGTGGGAGTTGTTTAGAGAAAAACTCAAGTTCACGCTGCTTAATGCTAGGATTCTGAACAGTAAATTGCACTCCCTGGAAGCACTCCTAATCTTGGAAGATGCTGACATCTGTGCAGTCACTGAGACTTGTTTCAAGGCCACAGAGAGCACCCCGACCATACAAGGCTACAATACCTTTCATATGTTCAGACCTCAAAACAAACATGAAAGAACCAAAAGTGGAGGTGTATCCATGTTCATTAAATCCAAATATAACTTGAGACTGGTAAAACAGTACAATTCTCTTGAGCTGCTTCAGGTCCAAATAAATATAGGCAAAATACCCTATCATATCATCACTAGCTACAGGTTCCCCACCATGAACCAGGAGAAGCACACTGCCTACCTGGACGTGACTGAGTCACTCAGTATACAGCCAAACACCTTGGTCATGAGAGATTTCAACTATCTTAACATCAGTTGGGTTGATGAGCACAAACATGATCACTCTGAGGTTCCTGGATTTTGTTAATTCAAATGCCCCAGAACAGTTGGTCTGCAACCCCAAAGGGGCTCAAATGTCCTAGATTCAGTACTCACCAACATGGGAGGTCACTGCCCTATACCCTGTGTATTGCCCTCCCTGGTAAGATCAGATCATAAATCAGTCTCATTTGAAGTAAAGATTAGACATGATACCTCCAGATGAGCAAAACATGTATTTTATTTATTTATTTTATTTATTTGCAGTTGGTTTACCAGAATAGTCCATTGGGCCAAAAATAACCCGTTTTCAATGGAGTCCTGAGGAGAAAAGCTTCAAAACAATCTAGGTTACAGTAGGTTATTAATGATAATTATACAAATGTTAAAGATTCAAGCAAATAATTTCAAATAGTACAGCAAACATTAGAAATAATACAGACTTGTGATGAAACTTACAGATGAAACAGACTAACAAAAAGGAATATTGCAAAGTAAATACTGAGAAGTCATTACAAATTAGGAAGCATAAAATTAATAGATGCAGCCTAGTGCATTCTTTACAAATACCATAGGAATAATAATAATGTGTGAGTTAGGGGAAAATAATCAGGAAAATTGCTGGAGTAAACAGGGGAAAGAAGGAAGATGGAAATTGCCAGTGTTGGTTATGTGGGGTGGGAGCAAGAGCATTTCCACTGGGATACTAGATGTGAATGAAGAGATTTTTTGAAAATAAAAAGGTTAGAGGTGGTGCGAATGGACAGTGGTAGGGAGTTCCAGAGGCGAGCTAGGCATAGGATAGAAGATTTTTGCCTGGGGGATGAGTTGGTTTGTACACTTCTAATAGATTTTGATTGTTTGACCGACCTTAATACTCTATCAGGTAGGTGCATTTTAAAGGCAGAAGAAAGGGAGGGAGGGACAGAGGGAGGGGCTGTGAATGAGGTTGTGTGCAAGAGTTAGTTGACTATAGGTGAGATAATTGGGTAGTTCTAGTCATTTTAGTTTTTGGAGAGAGGAACAGTGGTGGGTGGAGGACTTATGGCTGGTAGCGAGCTTGGCGATTTTGTTGTAGCAAGAGGAAAGTTGTGTTTTTAGAGAGGTCTGTAGATTAGTTAGGAGTGGAGCTCCATAGAGAAGGGAGGGGATAAGAAAGGAAGTAGAGAGAGTGATTTTAGTGGCAGGTGTAAGGTAATGATTTTGTCAGTAGAGCATACCTAGTTTTTGATGGGTTTTTTTGATATTTAGTTGTAGGTGGGAGTTGAATTTGAGCTGGCTATCAATTTGGACTCCGAGTAACTTGGTCTCTGACACCAGTTCCAGAGGTGAATTATTTTGACTGGTAATAGAGAATGTGTTTATATCGAAAGAAGTGAATTTAGAGGGGGTAAAGACCATTAATTTGGTTTTAGAGGCATTGAGTGCTAGGTGGTTTCTTTTCATCCATTGCTCAGTGGCTGAAAAAGCATCTTGAGTAAGCTTTAGGAGTGTAGGGATAGATGTGGCAGAGCAGATAATAGCTGAATCATCTGCATATTGGATGATGTTTGAAAATGGGATAGAGTTGCCGAAATCATTTATAAATATATTAAAGAGAAGGGGACCCAGTATTGAGCCTTGGGGGACTCCGGTGGGCGTATTAAGAAAAGAAGAGGTGGCCTTTGTCCATTTTACTGCTTGATATCTATTGGATAAGTAGCTGGAGAACCAGTTCAAAGAGGAGGGAGATAGGTTAAGTTTTGAGAATTTAGTTAAAAGCAGGCTGTGTGAGATAGTGCCAAAGGCCTTAGAGAGGTCAAGTAGTAGGGCAGAAACAATTAGGCCAGAGTCACGGGCTTTATTTACAGTTTCAAGGAAGGAGAGGAGGGCTGTCATAGTGCTATGATTTGGTCTGAATCCATGTTGTGTGGGGGTTAGTAGGTGATTATCTTAGAGATGTGGTAGGAGTTGAAGTTGGATATACTTTTCTAGGAGTTTAGAAATGGGAGACAGGATAGCGATGGGACGGAAATTAGCAACATTGTTATTGTTGCCACCTTTATGTAAAGTATGATATAGGCCTTTTTCCAGATTTGGGGTACTATACATTCTTGGGCAGAGCGGTTGATTAAAATGCTAATGGGGTAGGCAATTGCTTCAGCAGCTATGCTAAGAAAGTAAGAAGGGATGTTATCAGGAGCGTTAGTGCATGGCTTCAGTTTCAGAAGGAGTTTCTTTATAGTAGAAGTGGGTATAGGTTTTAATGAGAATTGAGGGGAGTGGGAAGAGGGGGTATTAGGGGGCAATGAAGATGATGAGGAAGTTAGAGTAGGAGAAGAGGTGGAGGGTAGTTAGTGGATGGGAATGAGGGAGTCGTAGCAGTGCAGGGTTGAGTGTTGGTAGGGGAGGGTGGGGGTGTATTGGAGAATGTGGTGGTGTTAGAGAATGAAGAGGTTAATTTGGAAATAGATTCAATAAAAGAAGAGTTAAATTGGGTAGCTAAGTCTAATTCAGAAGCATTAGGGTCTGGGGTGGGGCTGTCTGGTTTACTGGGGTTAAGGAGAGTAGAGATACCTTTCCAGAATTTCTGAGGGTTTGTTTTATTATTCTTTTGGAGTATAGAGAAGTAATTTTGTCGATAAGAGATGATGAGCTTCTTTACTTTATTTCGAAGTGTTTTGTATTCATTATGGAGTGGGGGGGGCCTGTTTTTCTGGTAGTGTTCCCAGACTTTATCTCTGTGCCGCATGGTTGCTAGTGTGCTTTTGGTAAACCAAGGGGCAGATTTAATTTTTATTCTCTTTGTCCTTAAGGGAGCATGGGAGTCTAGTAGTTTTAAGAATGGTGAGTTGAAGTGGGCAACTGCGTTATCTAGGGATAATATTTTTAGACAATTCCAGTTTATTGCTTTTAGACAGTTTGAAAAGGTTGTTGGGTTAAAGTTTTTTTGGTTACGGATAGTAATATAATTATGGGTGCAATGTAGGTATGAGGGGAGTCGATGAGTGAAGATGGCTATGTGGTCACTAAGGGGATCGGGAAGAGTGCCACTGTCAGAGAAATAATGGGGATGGGAGACTAGAATCCAGTCCAGAATACTACCGCTAGAGAGGTTTTTTGAGGGGCTGTGAAAAATTGTAGATGTTGATGTTAAGAGGGTTTGTAGGAGACTGAATGGAGGCCCAGTTAATATTCATGTCGCCTAAGATTATTGTTTCATTGCTAATGTTGTTGGAAAGCCAGGAGAGGATATCTTCAAGTGTAGAAATATTATCCCCGGGGGGATGTAGAGGGAAGCTATACATATGTGTTTGTGTTTGTTAACTTGAAGTAGTGTGAGGAGTAGTTCAGCGTTGTTAAGGTGTGGAATGGGTTTGTTATAGGGAGTAACTGACAAGGAGGATGAGTATAGGAGAGCTACTCCTCCACCTTTTTTGTGGGACCTGTCTTTTCTAATGATAGAATAGTTTGGTGGAATTATTTCAGAGTCTTTTATATGGGGTTTTAACCATGTTTCAGAGATGGATAGGATGTCAGGTTTATTATGTATAAGCCAGGCATGGAGGTCTGGGACTTTGTTTACTATACTTTGGGAGTTTAAAGAAGTAAGTAATATGGACTTGTCTGTAGTGGTTGAGGTGGGGGGGCCTGGGTTGGGATGGATATCACCTGATAATAGACTGGTAATCAGAATCTGATTTTTTTTCCAAAGCAAACTATACCCTACCAAGCAATAGTATAAAAAGTGTCAAAGCCCCTGCTAACACAGCCAACAATGGCTCTTGTGCAGAAGAGTACACAAATGCCCTATATAGCCATTTAAATGTATTGACTCAACTGTACCTGACAGGATTAAAACCAGGTCCTGCAGAAAAAACAAGCCACCACGGTGGTATAAATAAGTTATATAACAAAAGAAAGAAACTGATATATAAGAACAAAAGGGAACTTAGTCAACAAAGGAAGAATACACTCCACAGCTGTGAACAAGCAAATCAGATATCTTGTAAAGTCCTCTAGGGCTAGCTACGAGACTAAATTAGCATCCCTAGCTAAAGACAACCATAAGACATTCTTTAGTTACATCCAAAACCTAAAAAGAAATGCCCAGCTGTGTACTGAACTTACAGTGGATGGTACCACACACAACGAACCTGAGGAGATTGCCAACCTGCTAGCTGACAGATTTTGCAGTAACTTCACTCCCTATCCCCATCAGCCATACCCCAAAACATTCCTGACACAGTCCACTACTGAGTATCTCCAAAGAACACTCTCCAAGGCCAAAAACATGGCCTCTATGGGACAAGATAACATCACAGATCACTTACTAAACAATCTAAAACAAGACCTAGAGGAACCACTTGGCACTGTCTTTCACTGTAGCCTGAGCACTTTGTTCTGGCAGAGTGGAGAACATCAACAGTAATCCCCTTGCACATTGGGGGTTCATCAGCTGACCCAGGAAACTATCGATCCATAACTCTAACCAGCCTTATCTGCAAGGCCATGGAAAGAATCATCATGGACCTTAACAAGGACACATGCAACCTTCATACTCTTACCTCAACCCAGTTTGGTTTCATCAAGGGTAGATCTTGCTTATTAAACCTGATGGACTTGTTTGAAAATGTCACCAAAGCCCTGGCTGAGGGCAAAGCAGTACATACCACCTATCTTGATATAGCCAAGTCTTTTTACACAATCTCCTACTCAAGGATCATTGAGAAACTCTCCCAGCTGGGGATTAACCCATAAGACACTAGATGGGTAGCCAGCTGGCTCACCGACAGAACGCACACTGTCAAAGTTGTGAAGTTCACCACCACCAGTAGACCAGTTACCAGTGGGGTACCACAAGGATCTGTGCTGGGCCCTCTACTGTTTGGAATCTATTTCTCTGAGCTCCAGGCAAAAGTAGATAGCCTGGGGTTTATCAAGATTGAAGATGACTGGAAACTGGGTGCAATCATTGATTCCCCCAATGATGTAAACATATTACAGAAGGGGCTGACTCAGACAAATGATTGGTGCGAAAGTCACAGGCTAAAAATAAATGCAAAAAAATGCCTCATTATCCCCTTTGTCAAAGAAGTACCCCCTGCAAATTATGATATAGTTAGCATCCCTCTAAGCTCAAACCCATTGCTTCGACACTTGGCAACACAGGTTGATAGCAATCTAAACTTTGATCACCATTTGTCTATAATTGTAAGGAAAGCCTTCTACATTGCACATCTTATAAATAAGGGCATCACATTCAAGACTAAGCAGGCTATAACTCTGCTGTACTCGACCCTTATTAGACCACTAATCGAGTACAATGATCCCTTCTGTATGTATCTCATCAGACACCTGCAGCAACTGGAGAGATCACAGAGGGTGGTAAACAAGAAAATCCTGGGCCTCCAAAATGTGACTTACATGAAATGACTGAAAGCCCAGTCATTGTACTCTTTATCATACAGGCTGCTGAGAGGCGACCTGTGCCTGCACTGCAGAGCAGTCTGTGACTCTGCCCTAATGGAAATGCTGCACACCTGCAAATCAAATATGACAAGAGTCACTCACTGCAGGGATCTCAACCTAGCCTGTGGCATTAACAGAACACGTTTAAGTGACAGATATATCTCCCAGAGATTTCCCTGCCTCTGGAATAAGCTCCCATTTCACATGAAGCAGACCTCCTCAATGGCCCTATTTAAGCGCAACATTGAACATTGGATGTGTGAATGTAAATTCACCCTGGGAGTGGCACCTATGTTCCTCATGGACAAGAGTAGTCAGTACCGATCATAGAATCAATCTGCTAAGAATGACCATCTAATTGTGGTCAATTAATGTAAACAGGTTTTTACATGGCTAGACTTGTAGAGACCCTAGGGCCATTAGCCTAGTAACCTCTTATAGGTTCATAGGTTCATAGGTTCATACTAGGCTATCTGCCCTAGGGCATTTATAAGCCTAGCCAGAGTGTGTGTGGCTTTCACCACCCCTTAGGATGAGAATACTATACCCATTAGTTTGCTGTGCCTCTGTCCAGCAGTGACACAGAGATGATTCCCGGGGTAAACCTACGATCTCCCATCCACTCGTCAAGATTTCTCTTGAACGGAGTCAGTGAGGGGCTCTGCCTCACATGGACTGGGATTCTGTTCCATAGTGTAGGGAGTCTCTGGGTGATGAATCTGTCCCTCCAGCACGTCCTATTTATATCCGTGTTGAGGTTTAAGTCTCTTGCTCTCGTGGCTCTGGTGGATTTGGATTTTTTGAGGTGGAGCATGTCCATTAATTCCGGGTTGGACATGGCCTTGTATGTCAGGCACAGATCACCTCTGAGCAGACGGTATGCAACTGAATAGAGCTGATGTTTCTTCAGTCGGGCATCGTATGACATATGTTTGAGCCCCTTTATCCTTTTGGTGAGGAACTTTTGGGGTCTTTCCAACTGCTGCAGGTGTCGGGTAAGGTACATTCTGAATGGGGCGTTGTACTCAATCATTGGTCTGATAAGTGAAGAGTACAGGGGTACAATGACCTCTCCTGATCTGGATGTGAATCCCTTTATGATCAGGTGGGCAATGTAGAAGGTCTTCCTAACCACTTTGGCAATGTGAGTGTCAAAAGAGAGGTTACTGTCAACTTGGGTCCCCAGGTCCCTGATAACTTCTTCCGTGTTTAATGGATTACCACCTATGTGGTAATTAGGGGTTACCTTGTTTTTCCCAAAGGGTATGACTATACATTTTTTGGCATTTAGCTTAAGGCCATGGCTCTGGCACCAGTTATCCATTTCTATGAGACCTCTCTGGAGGATGTCTGTGTCTGATGGAGTGTCAATTATGGTGCCCAGTTTGCAGTCATCTGCAAATTTTGTCAGTCACAATCCCCCTATGTTTGCCTGCACTTCAGAAAAATAAATGCCAAACAAGAGGGGGCCCAGGACTGAGCCCTGTGGGACACCGTCAGACCGGCTTAGAGTCTGACATGGCACCAGCAACTCTAACCCTGTGTGTTCTGTCCTTGAGCCATTTTGCAACCCATCTTGTGACATATGGGTTTACATCTAAGCTGGTGAGCTTTTCTATGATGCCCGAGTGGGGTATTGTGTCGAACGCTTTTGCTAGGTCAAGGTAGGCTGTGTGAACTGCCTTACCCTCATCAATGGCCTTAGTGACTGTTTCAAAAGTCGACCAAGTTCAAGAGGCAGGATCTGCCCTTGACAAAGCCAAATTGGGTAGGATCCAGTGTCTGTAGGTCCCTAATGTCTTTATTTATGAGTTTCATTATGATCCTCTCCATAGCTTTGCAGACAAGGCTCGTCAAGCTTATGGGGCGGTAATTTCCAGGGTCCGTAGAAGCACTGCCTTTGTGGAGTGGGACCACAGTTGCCGTACGCCATTCTTTGGGTACGTATCCTGTAGTAAGGCTAAGATTAAACAGCAGCCTTATGTGTGGGTTTAGTTCCTCATTGAGTTCATGTAGCACACAGCTGGGGACACCGTCCGGTCCCATTGATGCTGTGTTTTTTGCTTTAGAGAGCAGCTCTCACCTGGGCATCTGAGATGTTTGGGAGGCTAGACTCTGGTGGGATAGATATTTCTCCTTTTGGCGGTTAGGGAGGGGAGAAATTTGCACTCAACCTGTTTGCCAGTATGTTGGCAATGTCTGTGGGTTCAGTGATTTTTTATCATTTTGGACTAATTCTGAGCATATCTGGGAGTTTCCACCCAGGTTTCTAACATAGCTAAAGAAGGCCTTATGATTGTCTTTTGTGTCATTAGCGATTTTTCTCTCAAAGTTGGCCTTGGATGATTTTATGAGTGATCGTAGTTTTTGCTAGTATTGATCAGAGATGCCTTCCCTTTTAGGGATTTTGCTCTGTCATGTAGTAGCTTTCTCCTCTTGTTGTAGAGTTTGTTTATGGCTGGGGTCCACCAGACCGGCGCCTGCCTTTGGTGGAAAGGGTCTTGATTTTATTAGGGATTGCTTGATCCATACATTCCTGGAGGTGCTCGTAGAAGGCATTTGTAAGGGTTTCAGCAGCATGGGTTGTGGTTTCCACTGGCTCGGGGGCCTTGAAGGATACCACTCCAGTCTTAAGAAGTGTGAAGTTTGCTTTTGAGAAGTTCTTCACTGTGGTCTTTTTTGCTGGGGGTGGGGGCGGGATGTGGATCTCCAGTGAGATTAATTTATGGTCTGATGTCACCAATGAGGGATATACTTACGGTGTGGAGCATTTTGTCCCCATGTTTGTGATGATCAGGTCTAGTATATTTTCTCCTCTTGTGGGAATGGTGACTAGTTGTTCCATAGCATTTGAGTTTATGAACTCCAGGAACCTTTGGGCTATGTTGGGGCTTGAGTAATGTTCCCAGTCTATGTTTGGGTAGTTGAAGTCACCCAATATGATGGTATTTGGAGAGACATTCATACTCTCCAGTGTCTTCAGGAAGGCTGTGTGGGTTTCCTGAGTTTGAGAAGGTGGTCTGTAGCATGAAAGTGTGCATTCAGGGATGCTGAGGGTATTTGTTATGTGTACTTCATCTAGGAGATCTTTGGAGTTTAGGACGTTTACATTTAGATGCCTCAGCATATGTGGATCTATGTGTCTGCTTTGAACTGTGACAAATGTCAAATTGAAAAATTTATTGAAAATGTCAATAAATAAATAAATAAATAAGAAAATGTCATCTCAAAGTGTCTGCATCTATACAGGGTACTGCCATACCTTGAGAAACTAATAAGTAGACCCTGATGATTTATAGATGAAGTATTTAGGAGGTATTCTTACTGAAAAGAAAGAATTAGCTTTGTCAAGAGTAATGAAAAGAGGGGATTTGCCTGAATGGCTATTGCATAACTGCTGGTATACAATGATCCTTTGCTTCTTCTCTCACCAGAAGCAAAACAATACCACTCAAGATGAGAAGCAGGCCACAGGCTCTTTTCTGATCAACAGTCTTATCCTAGATGACTCAAGGGTCTGTAGGCTTGTTGTTGCCTTGAATAACAACTAAACCATTCAGGAGGTCAAACACAGACACTCACTCCTCAGTCAGAAACAGTCAGGAATTGATGCACTCTGCTCCTTCCCTCATCAGGAGCAAAGTATAAGCACAAATTCTAAGCTGGCACCTACAAAGCAGTTATTAGGCTTTCTGGTGATCGGCAGTCTTCAGGAATAATGTGCCTATACTCCTTCTGTCACCAGGAGCAAAGCAGAAACACTAACCGCAAAATGACTACTGAGAGGCAGAATGTGGGCTTTCCAATATCTGGTTATCTTGGAATAGATTATGCAGATTTTAAAGGTAATTTGGAAAAAAAATAGGTTTATAGCCTAAGAATTGCAGTATACACTAAGCAGTTAGATATGAAAGAGGGGGTAAGTTAAGCTTTGCCTATCTAAGTGAAGAGAATAATTTTAAAAGAGCTAGATAGATTGGAAGATGTTGGGCACTTTGCATTTTGGCTCTCTGGTATGCAGTGGGATCACCAATAATTTTAAATTGCTGAAAGGAGTGATTTCACAAAATGATAATTTTGTGCTTAGTCACAATAGCCAATTCAAAAGGAGAGGGAAGAAAATAAGTGGTCAAATTAACATATAGGATAGGCAATGAGAAAGACAGTTGAGTTTAAAAACACAACAGCACCAGGATGAGAGGGTGGGAGAAAATTTTAATTTCTCTGTGACACAGTTGTGGTTTCTTTGCTAATTTAAATAAGCAATTAAAATCAGAATACAAGTAAAATACCTTTTTTTTCTTTTTAAACACCTTTATTGAATTAGCACTTGTGACATAGGCAAATTTACATTTATACAAAAGTAATCAAACTGAATTAACAAATTAACATTAACAAACATTATACTTTACATATATTGCTATGTATCATATAACCTAAATAACATTACATAAATTATTCAGTTCCTGACCCTTTTTTAAACAGGAAACATCTTTATTAAACCATCACTTATGACATAAGCAACCATAAATGAAAACAAAC
Source organism: Protopterus annectens (assembly GCF_019279795.1). Taxonomy (NCBI): domain Eukaryota; kingdom Metazoa; phylum Chordata; order Ceratodontiformes; family Protopteridae; genus Protopterus; species Protopterus annectens. Next base: position 669,010,071 of record NC_056736.1, read on the forward strand.
CACATCAACACAGTCCTAGTTGCAAGCATTTTACATCACAAACCATACTGACACATTCCCAGTTACAAACATTATACATCACTTATAATCTACCCAATCATTTTCAGTCAAACATTACATAGCTCATTTAAGTTTTGTCTTCTTTTAAACGTCATTCCTGCCCTGTATGTATTGTTCCCACAATTCCCATTTTTTTTCTTATGTAGTTTTCTCCTACCCTTTTCTAAAGATCTCAATTTCAGTTGTTTTATCTCTCTTACTATACTCACTACTTCTAATGTACTTGGTTTAGATACTGATTTCCATTTTCTAGCAATTGCTTTTTTGGCAGCTACCATAATTAGACAAAGCAAGGCCTTACCATGTCTAGGCATTCCGATTCTGTGACATAACTCAAAAGAACCATCTCCTTCATCTCACTATTCCGCAGACCCAGAATCTCCAGCAATGCATCCTGTAGGGAATCTTTAAAGTCTGCCAACCCACTGTACTCCCAGAAAATATGTTCCCAAGTACCTCTTTCTTCCCCGTCACACCTCCAAAATTTGCTATCTACCTGAGGAAAAATTCTCTGGAGTCCACTGGAGGTATAAAAATATTTATATAAACATTTCCAAGGAAAAATCCTAAATCTTCTAGATTCTGTTTCATGTTTGGGAGACATACATATATCCTCCCATTGTTTCTTTGTGAATTACAAGTAAAACACCTTGTAAAGAAAATAAATCACAATATACAAAACAGAGGAAGGTAATGTAATAATACAAAATACAAAAAAAAAAAAAAAACTAACCTTCCCCTCATGTTTTATTTTACCCCTTAAATAGAAGGTTTAGTTCCTACTTCCACACTCAATTCACAGGTAGTTAACCTTAATTGACCTGTTCTAATGTGTGTGTGACTCACAAGTGACACAGCTGTGATCTTTTTCCTAGTTTAAATATGCAATTAAAAGTAGAATACAAGTAAAACACCATGCAAAGAAAATAAATCACAATATACAAAACTGAAGGCAATGGAACAATACAAATATAAGAAAGCAAAAACAAACTAACATTTCCCTAACAGCAATCTTTGGCAGAGTCTGAGTAATCTTTTCCTCACCCTTCAAGGAGAAAGAGAAAGAAAGGGAGAACTGTTGGTAAAAACTATAGTGCACAGCTAAGCTCTCTTCGATACACATTTTTAACACTCTTGAATGCTATTAAACTACATAACTGAATTATGTATACATTTTACCTTCTATTAGCAACATTTGAGATTGCTAAACAATTCCCAACAGTTATACAGCAACATTTATATGCAGATAAGAGAATAAGTTACCTATGTGCCTAACAGATTTTGACTACATTCATGAAAACATAGTGGCATCATAACTTCATAACCACTTCAAGTAATTTTGACTAAACTGCAACCTGTAAAATAAATGGTTAAGACACATTATTAACTGTTTTCCAGGCACATGTATTACTCTGGCACTGAAATGTCTCAGTCTCATAAGCAACCTTTGGCAGTTGGTGATACTTTGTCCAAACTAGGAATTAATTTGTGTAACCAGTAGTTTTGGCCATTCTGGAGTTGGAAGCTCCAGTCCAAACAGGTAAGTAGAAGGCACTCCTTTTGTCTGTAAAAATCTCCGTTCAGGCTTGGTTAGCATTCTGTAGCAATATGAAACTGGTGTCTAAACATGTCCATTCTTCTGGAGTAAGCAGAACCTAGGTTTTAGCTACTGCCACAATCAGTTACAGAATGTCATAGTAGGTGACCACTAGAGCAGATTTTAGCATTTCTTTAACCTTGAGGAAAGCTTGAGATTGAACATTCCCGCATGACCAGAATACATCTTTTTTTTTTCAAGTAAATTCGTCAGTGGATATAGTGCTAGGGATATAGCTTGCATAAGTTTGACAAACAAAAGTTATCATCCCTAGAGCTTGATGTAGCTCATTTATACCTACTGAACCTTTAAGCTTTCTTATCACTCTACCTTTCTTGAATCTGGTTTGATACCACTAGCACTTATACTACAACCAAAATATTGAATCTCACGCTTTCCAGAACATCATTTGTCTTTATTTGGCTTCAAACTTGAATTCTTAATGGTTTGGAGCACTGCATCCAATCATATGTTTCTTTATCTAAACTAGACACTAGCATGTCATCCATGATAGCAACAACTCATTCATGCACTTTCAAAAGATTACTCATTTCCCATTGAAATATTACTGGTGCTGAAGTTATACGAAATGGCTGTTATCATTTGAAGAATCTAATGCAGAGAATACTTTGGCATCAACCAGCTTATGTACAATATCCTCTCAGGTAGGTAGAATAACTTTCTCTCTCTCATAAGTATTCCATTTAATTTTTCAAGTCAATGCATAGTCATACACTGCCATTCTTTTTTATGACTGGAACCATGGGAGCACACCATTTAGTTGGTTCAGTTACACTTTCAATCACAACAAATGCTTGCATGTGCTTCAGTTCTGTCTCAACTTTACACAGCATAGAAAATAGCACTTTTCTGGCTGTGGTCATGGCATATAAAACTTTGTCTGCCTTTATCTTTATTGGGTTACAGTTAAACAAGCCAACTTTACCAGCTACATTAATATTATTAATTCTGGCAATCAGCACCAAATGGCATGCCACAGCCCTGCTGGACAGATTGTTTAGCACATAAACCCAGAATTCATGTCTGTGACCCTTCAACTCAGGCATTGCTAGGAATCTACCAATGTACTTGAGTTTGGCTGTAAGGCAATATGTTTCTGTTTTTGTCTCATGCAACTGTGGACATTTTGAGATGCTTCTGCAAGCAGCATGTGACATTACTGTAACATAAGCCCCTGTATCAACCTTAAAGCTTACTGAGGTTCCATGAATTAGGAGACCTACTTGTAAGTTTGATTCAGTGTTTGTCTTAGCAGTCACTCAACCCATGAAAAATGTTTTAGGAACACCTTTCTCAGTTTCATTCTCAGTAGCTACTTCTTTCACTAGTTTTACAAATAAAAGCCAATTTTCCCATTTTTAATTTGTTTCTTGCACCTTCTGCAACATGCAGCACCCTCACACCGTATGTAAATAGTGACATTTCATGCATTTAGCAAGTTTATATTTACTATGCTTTTCATGCACATGCCTGCCTTGACCAGCATCATGTTTTACTAAATTTACAGTTGCCTCTGTGCTTTACCTCACACAGTATTTATATTAGTGTATTTATTTAACAGTTCGGCCTCTCTAGCGATCTGAAGTGTTTTTTCCTAAGTTAAATTCACTTGTATTATCATTTTTGAGTCACTTTAGTATCAGCCAGACTAATCAGAATTCTATCTTTAATCTGTTCATCTTTACTTTTAGCAATTCCATAATTTTCAGACAGTTCAAATAAGCACCTGACGAAAGCCTCAGCTGACTCTCCTTTAGCTCAAACAGATCAGTGAAAGCATGCCCTTTCATGAATATTTGTTTTTGGCTTAACATGTTCATTGACATTCGTCTGTCAGTGTGTGACAGAAGAATGCCAAAGAAGCTAAATATCAGGGTGAAGAAAACAGTGATGCAACCAATGCTTCTGTGTGGCACCTAGTGAATTCAGATTCAGAGCAGCCGAGGAAGCTTGAGGTAATGAAGATGAAATGCCTGAGATTGTTAGTAGGACACACACTCTGGAGCAGATGAGTAAATGAGGATTTCAGAGCAGAAGCCATAGTAGACTCAGTTGCTGAGAAGGTTAAGGAGAACAGATTAGAATGGTTTGGTCATGTGTAGGAAAACAGAAGATTTGGGAGAGACAGGAAGAAGGCAAGAGGAGATAAGAACATCCAACCAACAAATGGATAACCTGCATAACAGAAGACCTACACCAGTCAGGTATGCCTGCTGAAAAAGGTAGAAAGTGGCTCTAAATCAAGAGAGGTCTCAAAAGCTGACTTAACATCCCTCTCCCATGTAGAAATGGGAAAAGGGGAGTTCAGTTGATGCTAATGATTATGTTCTTTGAGTGTACTTATAACTGAGTCATATATAACACTCTGGTCTTCAGAAAACAAAAATGAATTCTAAATAGCCATTACTTCTTTGTCTTTGTGAAGTGTTTATCCAGATTTCGTTTCACTATCCATTTTGGTAGCAATTAGAAAACATGTGAACCTCTACAGCAATGATGGTCAGACAAATGATGTCATGAAGTTAAATGGTTTTGATAGGTTAAACTTGCCATTTTCAATAAATGTACGGTTGTTTGGGCCTAAAAGGTTGATAAGTGATAACTTTATTGCAAAGTAAAACACCTATTCTTCAGGAAAAAACGCATCACTCTGAATTCTCTGGCATCCATTCAACTGCCTACAATGGTTTTCTGGTCTGAAAAGCAGTTTTAGTCTTTCTGTATGAAAAAGAACCAAGGTCTGACACCATTTCAGGATGTAGATCTAAGGCTATCTAGTTGTCTTATTCAGTCATGTTAAGAATGTCAGCAGACACCACGATTTGAAGTAAAACAGTAACTTTAATAACTCACAAACTGGCAGTATAGCAAAAAGGCACTTGGCTTCATGTCACATCACTGACTCTACACCATCTGCACACTATACTCAATGCATTACAGGATCAGTTAGTTCTTAAAGACACATCAAAATGTTATATATCCAGAGTACATATGTGTAAAAAGGATATAGAATCCTCTTATCATCACACTTAGTATCTGAGTTAATCCTCTATACCTGAAATATTTCATTTAAACAAAATGCTAGAAGGTCTCTAAGTTGCTATGAATATATTGCAATATATTTTTTCATTCATGCTTTTCTCATTAAATTTAATATGTTGCTTTAAAAGAGACACAAGGGAATTTAATTATGTTTAATTAATAAAACAATACTTTTAAACACTCTGCTGGTGATATCTGCATATTTGTTTAATAAAGTTTAATATTTCTGAACACTATGCTAGTGAGGTGTTATGTCATTATATGGGTGTCAGTATACAGAATAAGATATACACACACACACACACACACACACACACACACACACACACACACACACACACACACACACACACACACACACACACACACACACACACACACACACACACACGTATGGAAGCCAGTAATTATGTTAACTGTTCTTAAAGTCAACATCTGTTTAGTTAATACACTTTGGTCGATTAAACAGATTGACTTCATGTGTGTGAGATTATATTACTGGGGTTATGCAATATGCCCATTCTCCAGTATTGTGCAGTCTTGGATTAGAACATACATTTGGCTGGGGGTGTGGGGGCATTATTTTTGCATTTTCCAAGGTAATTTTTCGGAACATTCACACTGCAGTGCCAGCTTTTATTTAAACAGTGGTGCTAATGTTAGCGATGCTGACATTTGAGTGTTTCAACTTATTTAAGTACCCCAAAAATATATGTACAGTCCCATGTCAGAAGACTGAAGTTCTATAATGTTAAATGCCATATAGTCGAGACCATATGATCAAATTGCCAGAACATCAAAGCTTATGGTGGGAGATCGCAATAGAGCTGGGATCGGGGAATTTACCCTTTTCCCCAATTGTAGTGGTATATATAATATATAGGGCGCATGGTGGGTGCAGGGAGCTTGGCCCCTGCAAAAATGTACATTTTTGTTTAGGGTTTACGACATTATGGCAATTCAATCATATGGTCTTGACAGTATGATGTTCAACATTATATTATTTTGATGTTATAACACAGAACTGTATAAATGCATGTATATTATATCTGGGTGTACTTCATTGTGTTGAACAGTCACTTCACTGACAGAGTGAAATCCTTGGAAAATTTATTGAAAGAATTCTTTGTTTGGATTTGGGGGTATGACAAGAAATAAAATTAAGTGCCTATGATTATGATGAGTATGGGTGTGATGAAAGGAGATACTGGCAGCCCAGCTAGCTGGAATTTTGTAAATAATTATATGTCACTGGTGAATATCGAAATGATTTATACAAGATGATTGTGTTACAATGTATTAAAACTGTATTTCATATGTATATCAAACTGCTTGCACAGATGCATGTGTTGAAAATTTTATTTGCAGAGTACTGTTTGAAATGTAGCCAAGCCATGGTGGTGCAGCAGTAGCGTTGTCGCCTCTCAGCAAGAGGCTCTATCGTTTGATTCTTGGCTGGAGCGCCTTCTGTGTGGAGTCTGAATGTCCACCCCGTGGTCAAGTGGCGTTCGAAAGACATGCGTAAATGGGTATGCCTTCGTTGAAGGTTGGGCATCGAGCTGGCTCCTTGGCACTATAAAATTCTACTGCCAATCATTAGCAGACCAGAGTTCCGCTGTGGTGACCCCTAACTGGGAAAAGCCGAAAGAAGAACAAATGTTTGAAATGTAGCCACAATGTCTTCCACTGGAAGAGAACAGAAATGTACATGCACTATTGTAACTGTTTAAATGTATATATTTCAACAGTGAAAATTGGAATACAGGAGGTTAACTTCAGAAAAATAACTAAAATTAAATTACTTTATGGCAAGGCTGTAAAACATTCAGTTTTCAATAAAGAAAAAGACACAGTACCTGTCCTAGGAAACTTTCTGTATCGTCTTTAGGCTGAAGTAATTACTACTCTTGAAACCATGAAGGAATGCAATTGTTTTATGACTTCCAGCATTTGCCAGAGATCTGAGGAGAAGCCCTTGTCTATATATTTTTACAGCTAGATGCTAAATACTGCCAGCTTCATCAATGGGGGGTTTGGCCTGGGGACCAGAAGTCAGATGACAAGAAGTGATGTCATTCTGCAGGCTATCCCAGCAGTAATATTTGAGATATTATTTTGAGAAGCCTCTTAGTGAGACAGAGCATTCTGTATTCTGTCTTGGACATGACAACAACTAGAAGATCCATTCACCACATCTTCCTTGCTATGTTAGTAAGTTCTTAGATTAACCCCCTTAGATACAGTCAGGAATATAGTAAAGCTTAGTTTAGATATTTTTCTTTCTTTATTTGAGACTGTCCTGTAATGTCGTTTTAAATATTTCCTGTGGTTTTGAACTCTGATGTCACTGTGAATATATATTTAGCATTGTCTTGTTCTTTTATAATTTATTATTAAATATATTTAAACCTTTTATTGTGGCTGATCTGTGTAGAGATATTTAAGCTTTGAAAGTACTTGCATATTTATTTTGTGACACTCTGTGGGCTACTCCTAATAGCCTTGCTCTTGGTCAAACTAGCATTTGTATTAATATAAACATTGCACAATAAAATTGGACACCTTTTGCTAAGGGCCTTAAAGTAGCTGATAAGGAGTGGCTGATGGCAGTAGAAACTACCTTATAGTTTGGGCAGAAGGGACATAGCTAGTAAACCTGTGCCACATCCGACCACAAGTTAATCAGCCTAGACATCCACATCCCAGCCCCACCCCCAATTAGGGAAACCATCGTAAAAACTTCTCCAAAGCCAACTTCACACTTCTTAAGACAGAAGTGGCAAACTTCACGACACCCATGCAGATGGACAATAGAGGTATGACTGCTGAATCCTACACAAATGCACTTTATAAGCACTTACATGAGTGCATGGATCATGCTATCTCTAATAGAACCAAGATGTTATCCTCCAAAAAAAGGAAGCCAATCTGGTGGTCCTCTGCTATAAACAAACTCTACAACAGAAGAAAGAAACTGTTGCAAAAAAGAGTAAAATCCCATTACTGGAGGAACTCCCTGGTCAACCTCAGTAAGAAGCTGAGATGCCTCATAAAATCCTCCAAAGCTAGTTATGAAAACAAAATTGCCACTGACTCTAAAGACAACCACAAAGCATTCTATAGCTATGTCAAGAATCGCAATGGGAATACTCAGATCTGCTCTGAGTTACAGCACAATGGCGCTAAATATACAGAACCAACTGATATTTTCAACATCCTAGCAGACAGGTTCAGTGCTAACTTTAACCCTCTCTCACCCCCTAGAGGGCCCATCTCTATACCGGAAGAATGCAAAGTTCCTATACTCACAGCTGCACAGGTAAAAAACACACTCTCCAAAGCCAAGAACACAGCATCCATGGGACCTGACAATATCCCAGGCTGCGTTCTACATGAACTACAGAATGAACTGGCACCCTACCTAAGTACCATGTTCAATCATAGCCTCACCTCAGGCTTTGTACCCACTGAATGGTGCACCGTGATGGTTATCCCACTCCACAAAGGTGGAGCCACGACGGACCCCTGGAACTATTGCCCCATTAGCCTGACGAGCCTGGTCTGCAAGGCCATGGAACTCATAAACAAAGACATTGGTAATCTCCAAATTTTGGACCCTATCCAGTTTGGATTAGTAAAAGGCAGATCATGTCTCCTAAACCTGATTGACTTCTTTGAAGCAGTCACCAAAGCCATAGATGAGGATAACATGGTTCACACAGCTTATCTAGATCTCACCAAAGCTTTCAACACCATCCCCCACTCTGAAATTATAGATAAGCTCACTAAACTAGGTATAAATCCCTATGTCACAAGATGGGTTGCCAACTGGCTCATGGACAGAACCCACACTGTGAAAGTAGCGGATTCCAAATCCGACTTCAGACCAGTGACAAGTGGAGTACCACAGGGTTCAGTCCTGGGTGCTCTCCTGTTTGGTATCTACTTCTCTGAAGTGCAGGCTAACACAGAAGGTCTTTGGCTAACAAAGTTTGCAGATGTCTGCAAACTAGGAGCCATAATCAAAACTCCTAACGATGTGGACAAACTACAAAAGGGCCTCACTGAGACAGATACTTGGTGTCAAAGCCATGGCCTGAAGCTCAATGCCAAAAAGTGTATTGTCATCCCCTTTTGTAAAAACTCTGTACCCATGAACTACCACATAGCTGGTAGTCTACTTAATGCTGAAAATGTGATAAGAGACCTTGGAACACAGGTGGACAGTAGTCTCTCCTTTGATAATCACATCACCACAGTGGTCAGGAAATCCTTCTACGTGGCTCATCTCATCACAAAAGGATTTTCATCCAGAAAAAAAGAGTTCATTGTTCCCCTCTACTCATCACTCATTAGACCTATTATAGAGTACAATGCCCCTTTTAGTATGTACCTCACAAGACATCTACAACAACTGGAAAGACCACAGAAATACCTCACAAAGAGGATTACTGGCCTCAAACAGATGCCCTACTCAGACCGTCTCAAAAAACTACAGCTTTACTCCATCGCATATCACCTACTCAGAGGCGATCTCTGCCTAACATACAAAGCTATGTCAAATCCACAGCTGTTGGACATGCTCCACTTAAAGAAATCCCAATCCCTCCGAGCTACATGCTCTAGGGACCTAAACCTTGTCACCACAATAAACAGAACATGCTGGAGGGATAGATTCCTGTCCCAGAGACTTCCCATACTCGGGAACAGACTACCTGTCTATGTCAAACAGAGCTCCTCATTAGCACTCTTCAAGAAAAATATTGATGATTGGATGGGAAATGGGAAATTCACCCCAGGGATCACTTCTGTGGCTCTACTCAACAGGGGCACAGGAAAATAATTTTCTTGGGTGGCGAAAGCCAGGGTATATTTTTTTTGGCTAGGCTTATATAGGCCCTAGGGCCAATAGCCTGGTACCTACCTATGAACCTATGAACCTATGAACATTTCCCGTGTGTGTGTGTGTGTGTGTGTGTGTGTGTGTGTGTGTGTGTGTGTGTGTGTGTGTGTAAATCAAACCTCAAAGTGTGTGTGTGTGTGTGTATAAATCAAACCTCAAAGTGTGTGTGTGTGTGTGTGTGTGTGTGTGTGTGTGTGTGCGCGTGTGTGTGTCAGCTACTTGGGTAGGGACACAAAGCACTGGTTGGACAGAGAGGGTTCTGGAGGTCTTGGCTTGGTCACTCAGCTGAGATCTCAGCTCTATAGCTGTGCCAGTGGGGAGTCTTATTGGGGATCTGAAGAAAGAGGGAAAAACCAGCCTCGGACTTACTGTGGTCTGTGTGTGCTCTTAAGGGAAATTCCACTTGATGCAGAGAGCTACATCTGGAAACACTATGTGTATTTGTCATCCTCCAAGTGAACGTTTCACCACTATTGCCAGTGGTGAGGATTGAGGCACCTTGATTACTGGTCCAGTGGTGTGGCATCACAATGGGATTGGGTTTTAATACTGAAACTTTCTGATATACAAAAAGGTTTGATATTGGGGATGGGGGGGGGTGGGACTATATGTGCAAATGTTTGCAGCTTAGGGTTAGAGTAAGGGCTACAAAAAGGATACATTTAGTGTTGTGCATGAGTAGTGTTGTATGCAAAGTTTGAGTATCTTGTTTAGTGCTTGTGAGAAAGATTTAGTTGTGTGTGTTTGTGGTATTATATGTGAAGTATGTCTGAGTGTCATGTTTAGTGGTAATGTTATACATACATCTTTGGTAAGGTAAGGTTTAGGGTTGGGTTAGGGTTAGCATACATTCATTAGTAAAGTAGTGCAGGGAGGCAAACATAAGGAAATGTATAATTAAAAGCACAGCAATCCAGATTATCTTTAACACATTAAGGATTTTAATATTAATAGATTAACAAGACGTATATGCTAATTCAAACTAGGACTTTTATCAGCTTGCAACCTAAGTTACCCACTGAAGTGCCTTCTTTAACAGTAACTGTCTTTATGTTCTTCTGGTTTCTTGAATTTTTGCTACTTTTTTGCATAAATGCTTTTATATTTAAAGGCACTAAATAGTAGCAGGGGCATTTTAATAACTTCATTCTTTCCTTTAACTGCAGAAAGCAGTCACTTAATTGAGTTATAGAAGTTATTTAAGTACTGGGTTTCAACCTTGTAAATCTTATTTGATGAGGTCAATATTACTCTGGCAAAAGCTCTTACTAAATGCCATATACCACACTGTCAGTGGCCTAACAGGTAGCACACTAAACTTGGGTGCAGAGCATACCTCTTAACTGTCATGATTTTCACAGTATGTCCAGATTTTTTGTTTTATATTTTTGGGCTGATCCTCATAAAATGTGTGGTTTTCTGGCAAATCATTGAGGATTGAAGTCACTAAATAATTAAACAGATTTGAGTTTCAGACTTCATATCCTTCAGAAAATGTATACAAACACAAATCGTATTATTCTTGCAACTAAGTTTATAAGAGTGAAATTTAACATATGTTCCTATTTTGGGGTCGTTGACCCCCCGACTCTTTCATGCTATTTTTCAGATTTCTTGCACTAAGATGTTGAGAGGTATGGTGCAGAAAGCTGTGGGTTCTATTCCCACATCAGGTACATTGATTGTTGAGAATGCAGAGTACCATAAAGGAGGTGCCATACTCCTTAGTGTACCATTCTTCAAAGCCCCCATCTGCTTCTGTTGTTGGTAGCTCAGGTGGATGTAAAAGATCCCATGATTCCTTAATACACTGGCCAAATTTCTCCTACTAGTATAAATACCATCTCGGGTCTCCCTTGGAAAGAAGCCACTAGTCTAGTGTGACTACCCCAGTCAACAAAATTTAAATAAAATAAAATAAATTTATTGCTTATTCCTAGCACAGTGGTTTTATTGTGCCTTTCTCTTTTACCATTTTAACTGCTTCCTTCTATTGGATTTGTATTCTTCAAAGGGTAAGAGAGCCACAAAACACCAATGTTCACAAACCAAACAGAACTAAAAATTAAAAGAAGTGAGACTGGAATGCATAATTATATATAGTCTTGCCTCAGCCAAGTCAAGAAGTCTCAAAAGCCAGTGTGAAAAGCATACTGGACAGAAGACAACCCTGTCTTGTGTCTCCACTTAATAAGAAGAGTGATGAAGTGCCGTTCATTATAATTTACTCCAGTGGTTCCTAGTACATAACTTTATAAAGGGCCCCCTGATGCTGAAGGCTTCAACAGTATACCATAAAAAATCTTAAGAAGTCAAACATTTTTTTTGGAAGCTAGGATGGAAAACCTGATAAAGATCTGGAAGGGTTTGTTTAACAGTATTTTAAGAGGAGGAGAAGTACCAACCTACTGGAAGAAAGTGGTGGTGGCTGTAATATCTAAAGAGGATAAAGATCCATCAGATCCAGTTTCATACAGGCCCACTTCAATCCTAAATCATGATTATAAAGTGTTTTATCTTTAATGGTTAAAAGAATTACAAATGTGATGGCAAAATTGAGAGACATGGATCAGTGTGGTTTCATGGATGGGAGGCAAATATTTGACAATGTTAACAGAACATTGATGATCCAGGGGGAAGCTGACTATAAGAAAATATTACTATTGTTGATGGGTTTGATGCAGAGAAAGCATTTAACAGATTAAGTTGGGAGTTTATGAGCAGGGCAATGGAAGCATTTGCATTCCATGATAAAAGTATAAGGTTTATTAGGAGGATGTATGAGGGATCAGAGGTGAAAATTAATGTGGATGGGTTCCTCTCTGATAATTTTTGTTTGAGCAGAGGAACGAGGCAGGAGTGTCCTCTATCCCCTTTGTAATTTGCACTATATTTGAACCATTGGCAAAGAAAATAAGAGACTCAGAAATCAAGGATGGTATTATTTTGTACCTGGTAAAACCAGAAAAGGACATTACAGTGTTGTAGAACATTTTGAGGCAATTTCAAAGTATTTCAGGATACAAAATTAATGAAGTCAAAACAAAGGCAATAGCTGTAAATTATGTACCACGCATGAATTGGTTCAGCAACATCAACATTTATGGGGGCATGATAAAAATGAAGTACTTAGGAGTTTGGATTAAAAAGGATCCTAGTCTGGCAGCTAAGGATATGTGGGAAGAGACTAAATAAAAGATAATATAAAAACTGAGAAGTTGAAAGTTGTCTTTTATGGATATGGATAGCAAGATACAAGCAGTTTAAATGTTTTTAGTCCCTTTAGTTTTATACCCAAGTCAGACATATTTTTATCAACTAGAGAAGTTGTGGATAGCAATTAATATTTATTTATTTATTTATTTTTATTTAGTTTACATTTGTTGACCGGGCTAGTCTAACTGGATACATGTCCATTTTCAGTAGAGGTCCTGGAAGAAAAGCTCCAGCAAAAATACAAAGATCACATTCAAATTAGAAAAAAAGAATGACATTAACATTGAGGGTTACATCATCAAGATTAACAACTTTTCAAAAAACACTAAGGATAGTCAAATATAGGAGACTGTAGTCATGACTAACAATAGTAGTAATTAAGTAAGAAGGTTAGTATATAGTGAGATGTATGAACATGATAATGGATCAATTTACTAAGATTTTGAGAGTAACAGATTGTTTAAGGGTAGACAGTTAGTCAGGATTTGTACAAGAACATAACCAGTGGTTAGTGAAGAATAGTTTAAGGTTAGTTTTAAATAGTGGAAGAGAGGTCTGGGTTGTTAGGTCATGTGGTAATAGATTCCATATTTTACCGACTGAGTTAGAGAATAGGGAGTCACCTGCTAAGTTTTTTGATAGGGTAGTGTGAATCAGCATTTTGTTGGAGGAGCATAGATTCTTCAGGTTCTTATATGGCATTATGAGGGTGGAAAGAATTGGGGTGTTATTGGGTTGATGTAGGGCTTTATGAGCTAATACAAGTTGGTTAAATTGTAGCTGGTGGGGGAGTTCAAGCCAACCTAGTTGTTTTAGGTTCTGACAGTGATGAATCCTATATGGGGAATTTTTAGTGAATCTGGCTATATTGTTATATGATTTAGACAGTTTGTTAAGGTTGTTTTTAGAAAGATTCGTATAAATGGGGGAAGCATATAATAGAGTAGAGATTAAGTGGGTTCTTGTTATTGTGGCCCTGGCTTCTACAGTAAGGAAAGGTTTGATTCTATAGAGGGATCCAAGTTTTCTGTTAATAGATTTTATTGTAGTATTTATGTCTGCATCAAAATTTAGATGGTTATCAATTGTAATTCCTAGGAGTTTGGTGGTAGGGTCTGGAGAAATGAGGGTACCATTGCTGGATATGAGTGTGAAATGAAGAGGAGTAGACAAGTTGGAGGGAGTGAAGAGCAAGAGTTTAGTTTTTTTAGGGTTAAGTAGAAGACAATGGTTAGAGAACCATTGTTCAATTGTGCTGAAGGCTTTTTGTGTGAGATAATGAAGTTCAGTTTGGGAAGTGCTTGAACAGATTATAGTGGAGTCATCTGCATATTGAATGCAGGTAGAAAGGTGAGTAGAAAGATGAAGGTCATTTGTGAAAATGGAAAACAGTAAAGGACCTAATATGGAGCCCTGGGGGACACCTAGGGAGGTGGGAAGGAGGTCTGATAGGTGGTTTTGCCAGAGAACTGCCTGATGTCTGTTTTCGAGGTAGGATGTAAACCAGTTCATAGCAGAAGTGTCAAGAGAGAGGGACTTCAATAGGTGGAGGAGAAGTTGGTAATTAACCATGTCGAAGGCTTTTGATAGATCAACAAAGAAAGCAGAGGTAAGGATATTTTTGTTGCGATTATTATTGACACAGTTAGTAAAGGATAACAAGGCTGTGGTGGTACTATGGAATGGCCGGAAGCCATGTTGACAGTTAGCTAGGAGATTACGATGGAGTAGGTCGTTTAGTAGTTGTTTGTGTATACACTTCTCCATTATTTTAGCAAGTGGGGAGAGTAGTGCAATGGGGCGGAAGTTTGAGAGATCAGTGGAGTTGCCACCTTTGTGAAGAGGGATAATATAAGAGATTTTCCAGACTGATGGTATAATGCCTTCTTTTATGGTTCTACTGATCAATATGGAGATGGGGTAGGCAATAGCTTTGGCTCCTATTTGAAGGAATTCTGCTGGAAGTTTGTCAGCTGAGGGGGTAGTAGGTTTTAATTTTTGGAGTAGGGAACAGATATAGAATGTGGATATAATTTTGAGATGGAATAGTGGGGGAAGAGTGGAGTTAGGAATGGGCAGTTTACAGATGTCAGGGGTTAACTGGTTAGCTAGATTTAGTATAGAAGTAGTAAAGAATGAGTTGAAGTCATTTGCTGTTTGTGTTGGGCAATCAGGGTTGGAGCCTAATGGATTAGGTGTGGGTGTTTTGCCTGGGGATAGTAGTGTATTAATAGTATTCCAAAATTTTTGTTGTTGTTTAAGGGATGATTGCTGTAATTGGATGTAAAAGTTCTTTTTATCTTGTAGGATAGCTTTTTTTGTTACGTTTCTTAGTTGTCTAAAGGTTTGGTGATCGGAACTATTCTTTGTGGAACGCCATTTTGCCCAAGATTTATTTCTACTTTGGATTAGTTTCTTAGTATGAATTGAGAGCCATAGAGCTGGTTGAGTTTTGATTCTAACAGAGTGTATTGGGGCATGATGGTCAAGAATTGCTAGGAAAGTGATTGACTGCCTCATTTATGGGTAGAGTTTTAAGAGGTGACCAGTTACATTGCTTACGATCGGTTTGGAACAGATTGGGGTCAAAATGTTTTTTGGTTCGGGTCGTTCTAATGGTAGTTGGGATTGTAAGATTTGTTTTGTGTCTGATAATATATATTAGAGAGTGGTTGCTGAGGTCATCTGGGAGGGTTCCTGTTGTATATTTTTCATGTGGGCTATTTGTTAGTATCCAATCCAGGATGCTTTCTTTATTATTAGGTTTATTTGTTCTGGTCGGGGAGTTTATAGTTTGTGAGTAACCATACAGGTTGATCAGAGTGGATGGATTAGTTTGGGTACATAAATTCCAGTCTATGTTAAAGTCTCCTAGGATTATGGTTTCCTGTGGGAGGTATGTAGAAAGGCAGTTTAATATGTCTTCTAGAGTACTTTGATTTTTACCTGGGGGAAGATTGGAACAGACGATGTTTATTGATTTGTTGGAGTTAAGCTGTATTCTAGTTATAATTGTTTCTGCATTATTATCTAAGGGTATATTGGAATTTATGTTACTAATTTGTAGTCCAGATTTGTAGAGAATTGCGACACCTCCACCTTTTTTGTTTGTGTGGTCTTTACGAAAGATACTATAACCTGGGGGGATTATATCAACATCTTTTATTGTGGGTTTTAGCCAAGTTTCTGTTAGACAGAGGATGTCAAACTGATGAACCTCAAGAAGGGCATGAACCTGAGGTATTTTGTTGCAAATACTACGTATGTTTAGATGGGCTATTGAGAGTGATTTGGAGGGTATGGTAGAAGGAAAGGGGGTTTTCTTGTATTGGTTGCAGTTTGTGGTGAGTAGGGAAGGGTTTGGACCTGGGTTAGGGTGAATGTCCCCATCTATTAAGGAATGGAGAAGTATAAAGTTCTTGAATTGTAGAGGTTTCTAATGGTAGTCAAATGATTTTCTACTGTTTAGAACGGAGTATTTGATGTGTATTAATCAATGATATTTAGGTAGAAAGTAACTGGATTTATAAATGACATTAAAAAAGCTTGTAAAGCTGTGAGAGTTTGTTTGGATGGAATGGTGAAAGTAGAGTGGAGGGGTTGTTCAAAGGAGGTTAAGAGGTAGGTAGTAGATAGAGTGGGTAGGAGGAAGAGTAATAGAAGTAAGTGGCTATGATAAGGCATAGCTAAGAAGTGCATAGTGGGTGATTAGAGGGGTGGGAGTTAAGTGTAGAGGTGGAATTTATAGGAAGATAAGACAAGTGGTGGTGGGAAAGGTTTTATTTCTGAGGGGAGTGAAGATGAAGTGAGGAGGGTTATTAATAGAGGTGGGTGTGGGCAAAGATGGATGGTATGATTGGATTAATCTATAGGGGGTGTGTTTTTGGGTGTATAAGTGTAGGGATGCTGGTGGCGGGTGAGATTTGGGGGTAGGGTAGGGGAGCGGATTGAGCCCGCAGGGCGAACGGAGCAGGAAGAGACACAAGAGTAGCTTGTCAGGGTGACAATCAGTAAGGAGTGAAAATATGCAGGTAAGTCCGGGAGTAATAGAGTATGGAGACTGTTGAGATGCTGGCAGGAGTATTATGTATGGGGAGTAGAGAGTGAATTGAAGATATGATAGTTCAAGGGGAGATGAAACATAGAGAGACCAGAGAGCGTTAGAAAGGGAGTTAGGTAGATAAGGAAGAGCACATGAAAAAGGATATATATATATATATACGCAGAAGCTGGAATAGAGGTGCCACCTAGTGGTTAGTCTCTAAACTACAGTTAAATAAGTCTCCTACAAGTGAGTCATGCCAGGGAGGGGTGAGACCAGTACAATATAGTGAAGATATGGGCCAAGGTAAAGTTAATTTAGAGAGAAAGGAGATTCGGGGAGGGGGTTGGCTGCTGGCTGACCTAACTGTGAGGCTTGCCTACCTGGCAAGAACTATAAAACTTTAATCTTAATACAGAATGTCTAGAAGTTATAGCAAGACATACTTCCACTGTCTCTACTCAGAGTATGGTCTCCCAAGGAGCCGAAAGTTAACTCTTAAGGATAGATAAGCTTTCTTAGGCGTCCAGCTGGGTATATTCAGGTCAACTAGTAGGGATGTACAGGAGCAGAAGGCTGGTACATGTGGAAAGAGAGAAAAGAGGGAATGAGGAAAACAGAGATAAAAAAATAATTATATGTTAGCTACAGAGCATGCAGACAAATTTAAAAATGCAGTTGCATTATCTGTTACATCAGGAATTCACAGTATTCAATTTACCTTATATAACAGTGTATATCAGTAAGTAACTAGGAGAAAGGCCATTCAAGCTATCTATACAAAGCTAAAATAACAGAAAAAATGCATTTTCATCCTAGTGTTTAACTTGTATTTCCTGAATAAAAATACAGTAAGAAGCAGGATATACAGTCAGTGCCTAAACACTGCATTCATAGTATGTTGTTTTATTTCTTTTTTTTTTTTTTTAAATAAAAAGAATAAATGTGTACATTTGTGTAGGATACGCTACTTTAACATCCTTTACTGTTCGCTGGCTAAATTAAGAGTGAACAGTGCAAAGGACCCATGCATGTCACTAATTAATGGGAGCTTGAGCAATACAGTAACCTATAATCAGCTGGGTATTTCAGAGTGGAATGTAGCTTGCAAACACAATGCTTGCGGAGTCTAATTAAGTTATGCTACAGTGCTTTCATAAGCTCTGTGGCTTTAACAGAGGTAATACAATAGGGTACAAGAGTCTAATTAATTATGTTACAATGTTTTCATAGGCTCTGCAGCTGTTACAGAAATAGTACAATGGGTTCACTTTCACCAGCTTGAGCATGGTAGTTATAATACGCTAATTTAAGATCCCCTACTCCTCGCTAGCTAGTAAAAAGCAGCAAAGTGTGGGGGTACCAAACACAACACTCATTACGGTAAGCCAGTACACTGCAGCAAACCTATATTCAGCTGGGAATGTGTAGTAGCAGTTAAGAGTTCAAGCGCACTGCTTGTGAAGACAGATTGACTTTTGTTGTGATGCTGAAATAAGCTTCGCAGCTGTTCAAGGGAGTAGCGCAGTAAGGTTGTTATCACCAGCTGTGTTGTCCCACTTCAACACAGATTATATGATAGAATTACAGTCTAGGAAGCATGAAACACTATACAGGGTAGTGAACAGAATTACCGTTGTGTCCATGGAGGTACTAACCATAAAGTAGAATCCCACGTGTACGAAGTTCAGTTGGATAAGCGTGTGCGGAGAGAGTGTATTCAACAAATAAGACCTTACACAATTAAATTATACTATACAATGGATAACGCAAGTAAACAGCATTTTATAAACAATCCTAGCAAAAATGCTTAAAAACATGAAATAACTTACAGTGGACAAGCTCCGGGTCAGGGCACACTGCAGCCGGGGTGGGTGGGAGAAGAAAGATGGTTACCCCTGGTACGGGTTATATTTATAAGGTAAGTGAGGACGTAGGTATAGAGGGGGAGGGCAGTGAAGTCATAAAGCAGGTATGGGGCAAAAAACGCGAGATGAATAGGTCACAAGTCTGTAAGAAAAGGAGGGGGAGGGAGTAGGATTGGGGGAGGAGATCTCAGGTGTTGAGAGTGGGAAAGGTAGAGGGCAAATAAGAGCAGTCGATTTGGAAAGAAAGGAAGAATAGAAGTAGGGGTGTGGGGGAGATAGAGGGTTGGATGTTGGTTAGGACAGAGAAAAATCTGTAAAGGTAATGAGAGGAGCAGACAGCAAGATAACCGAGACACAAGAGTAGCTTGTCAGGGTGACAATCAGTAAGGAGTGAAAATATGCAGGTAAGTCCGGGAGTAATAGAGTATGGAGACTGTTGAGATGCTGGCAGGAGTATTATGTATGGGGAGTAGAGAGTGAATTGAAGATATGATAGTTCAAGGGGAGATGAAAAATAGAGAGACCAGAGAGCGTTAGAAAGGGAGTTAGGTAGATAAGGAAGAGCACATGAAAAAGGATATATATATATATATATATATATATATATATATATATATATATATATACGCAGAAGCTGGAATAGAGGCGCCACCTAGTGGTTAGTCTCTAAACTACAGTTAAATAAGTCTCCTACAAGTGAGTCATGCCAGGGAGGGGGGGGATGAGACCAGTACAATATAGTGAAGATATGGGCCAAGGTAAAGTTAATTTAGAGAGAAAGGAGATTCGGGGAGGGGGTTGGCTGCTGGCTGACCTAACTGTGAGGCTTGCCTACCTGGCAAGAACTATAAAACTTTAATCTTAATACAGAATGTCTAGAAGTTATAGCAAGACATACTTCCACTGTCTCTACTCAGAGTATGGTCTCCCAAGGAGCCGAAAGTTAACTCTTAAGGATAGATAAGCTTTCTTAGGCGTCCAGCTGGGTATATTCAGGTCAACTAGTAGGGATGTACAGGAGCAGAAGGCTGGTACATGTGGAAAGAGAGAAAAAGAGGGAATGAGGAAAAAGAGAGATAAAAAAATAATTATATGTTAGCTACAGAGCATGCAGACAAATTTAAAAATGCAGTTGCATTATCTGTTACATCAGGAATTCACAGTATTCAATTTACCTTATATAACAGTGTATATCAGTAAGTAACTAGGAGAAAGGCCATTCAAGCTATCTATACAAAGCTAAAATAACAGAAAAAATGCATTTTCATCCTAGTGTTTAACTTGTATTTCCTGAACAAAAATACAGTAAGAAGCAGGATATACAGTCAGTGCCTAAACACTGCATTCATAGTATGTTGTTTTATTTCTATTTTTTTTTTTAAATAAAAAGAATAAATGTGTACATTTGTGTAGGATACGCTACTTTAACATCCTTTACTGTTCGCTGGCTAAATTAAGAGTGAACAGTGCAAAGGACCCATGCATGTCACTAATTAATGGGAGCTTGAGCAATACAGTAACCTATAATCAGCTGGGTATTTCAGAGTGGAATGTAGCTTGCAAACACAACGCTTGCAGAGTCTAATTAAGTTATGCTACAGTGCTTTCATAAGCTCCATGGCTTTAACAGAGGTAATACAATAGGGTACAAGAGTCTAATTAATTATGTTACAATGTTTTCATAGGCTCCGCAGCTGTTACAGAAATAGTACAATGGGTTCACTTTCACCAGCTTGAGCATGGTAGTTATAATACGCTAATTTAAGATCCCCTACTCCTCGCTAGCTAGTAAAAAGCAGCAAAGTGTGGGGGTACCAAACACAACGCTCATTACGGTAAGCCAGTACACTGCAGCAAACCTATATTCAGCTGGGAATGTGTAGCAGCAGTTAAGAGTTCAAGCGCACTGCTTGTGAAGACAGATTGACTTTTGTTGTGATGCTGAAATAAGCTTCGCAGCTGTTCAAGGGAGTAGCGCAGTAAGGTTGTTATCACCAGCTGTGTTGTCCCACTTCAACACAGATTATATGATAGAATTACAGTCTAGGAAGCATGAAACACTATACAGGGTAGTGAACAGAATTACCGTTGTGTCCATGGAGGTACTAACCATTAGGTAGAATCCCACGTGTACGAAGTTCAGTTGGATAAGCGTGTGCGGAGAGAGTGTATTCAACAAATAAGACCTTACACAATTAAATTATACTATACAATGGATAACGCAAGTAAACAGCATTTTATAAACAATCCTAGCAAAAATGCTTAAAAACATGAAATAACTTACAGTGGACAAGCTCCGGGTCAGGGCACACAGCAGCCGGGGTGGGTGGGAGAAGAAAGATGGTTACCCCTGGTACGGGTTATATTTATAAGGTAAGTGAGGACGTAGGTATAGAGGGGGAGGGCAGTGAAGTCATAAAGCAGGTATGGGGCAAAAAACGCGAGATGAATAGGTCACAAGTCTGTAAGAAAAGGAGGGGGAGGGAGTAGGATAGGGGGAGGAGATCTCAGGTGTTGAGAGTGGGAAAGATAGAGGGCAAATAAGAGCAGTCGATTTGGAAAGAAAGGGAGAATAGAAGTAGGGGTGTGGGGGAGATAGAGGGTTGGATGTTGGTTAGGACAGAGAAAAATCTGTAAAGGTAATGAGAGGAGCAGACAGCAAGATAACCGAGACACAAGAGTAGCTTGTCAGGGTGACAATCAGTAAGGAGTGAAAATATGCAGGTAAGTCCGGGAGTAATAGAGTATGGAAACTGTTGAGATGCTGGCAGGAGTATTATGTATGGGGAGTAGAGAGTGAATTGAAGATATGATAGTTCAAGGGGAGATGAAAAATAGAGAGACCAGAGAGCATTAGAAAGGGAGTTAGGTAGATAAGGAAGAGCACATGAAAAAGGATATATATATATATATATATATATATATATATATACGCAGAAGCTGGAATAGTGGCGCCACCTAGTGGTTAGTCTCTAAACTACAGTTAAATAAGTCTCCTACAAGTGGGAGGGGTGAGGCCAGTACAATATAGTGAAGATATGGGCCAAATAAAAGTTAATTTAGAGAGAAAGGAGATTCGGGGAGGGGGTTGGCTGCTGGCTGACCTAACTGTGAGGCTTGCCTACCTGGCAAGAACTATAAAACTTTAATCTTAATACAGAATGTCTAGAAGTTATAGCAAGACATACTTCCACTGTCTCTACTCAGAGTATGGTCTCCCAAGGAGCCGAAAGTTAACTCTTAAGGATAGATAAGCTTTCTTAGGCGTCCAGCTGGGTATATTCAGGTCAACTAGTAGGGATGTACAGGAGCAGAAGGTTCCACTGTCTCTACTCAGAGTATGGTCTCCCAAGGAGCCGAAAGTTAACTCTTAAGGATAGATAAGCTTTCTTAGGCGTCCAGCTGGGTATATTCAGGTCAACTAGTAGGGATGTACAGGAGCAAGGTGTGGACAAGCTCCGGGTCAGGGCGCACAGCAGCTGGGAAACAGCTAAAGGATTTTATCTGGGAGGGAAAGACATCAAGAGTCTAGTGGGATAGGCTGATTTTTCCAGTTTAAGAAGGTGGTTTGGGATTACCCAATATGATGGGGAATTTCAGAGCTACACAGTTAAAACTCCTATACATAGCACAAGCAGAAACCTATAATTCAAAGGGAAAAGGGATGATGATGAAACAGGGGTGAAGCTGTGAAAACAAGAAGAGACTTGGATTTTGGATGCACTGGTACAGTTTTTAGTAGACTCTAGAACAGAAGCTGCTGTTAAAAAGGAATAATTAGTAGAGTATACAAAATAGTGCATGATAACTATACGAATCAATCAGACGAGTTATAAAGAATAGGGAAAACAGTGACTGGATAAACGATTTACAAAGAAACAATGGGGGGATATATGCAGCAACATCTAGAAGATTTAGGATCTTTGCTTGAAAGTATTTACATAGGTATTTGTATACCCCAAATAGACTCCAACATTTCTTTTCCTCAGATAGACAGCAAATATTGGAGGTGTGATGGGGAAGAAAGAGGAAACTGGGAACATATTTTCTGGAAGTATAATGAGTTGGCAGACTTTAAATACTCCCTGCAGACTGTTATCTCAGAGATACTGGGTGAGCAAATTGGTGCAACTAAGGAAATGATTTTTTCAACCTGTGCTACAGAATCAGAACTGCCTAGACATAGTAAGGCCTTGCTGAGTCTAATTATGGTGGCTGCCAAAAACAATTACTAGAAAATATAAATCAACGTCTAAACCTACATTACTAGAAGTAGCGAATATAGTAACAGAGATAAAACAACTGGAATTGGGATTTTTAGAAAAGGGTAGGAACAAATTACATTTGAAAAAATGGGAATTGTGGGAATAATACATGCAGAGGAGGAATGAGGTTTAAAAGAAGACAGGATTTGAATGAGCTATGTAATGTTTGACTGACAATGACCGGATAGATTATAAGTGATGTATAATGTCTGCAACCACAATTATGTCAGTATAGTTTGGAAGTCATATGCTTTGTACAGGTCCTCAAAGAGTGCGACCATAGACGTTTTTAGATGTTTTAAACATCAAAGCTGAACCATGTACAGCCCCAGATAAGGTAAATCAAGGCCACCCTCACTCCCTTTGATACATCCTTGATGTGTCTGATGTACCAGTTTATCTATCCCTTTCTCAAGACATTGGGCTAATATTTTTGCAAACAGTTTCATTTTCAAGTGGCATGTACAGCTGTGTAAGTTGTACTTAGCATAATAGCAGATGTTCAAATTTCTCACTGCTGTAGATGTTTTTGGATATTTGGGTTGTATCCTCCCCAGGATACAACAATCCACCAGCTTTACAAGTTCTGGCTCCCTCCCACACCTTCAGTCTGAGAGCTGATTGGATAGCCCATTTGTGAAGGGAAATCTGCACTCCAGATGAAGATTACTTCGAAATTACTTCATAACTTTCTTCTCCATAAAATCAGGAGCATTCTAATCCTGAAAAAACATATAATAGAAAGAAAATGTTTATATCTCAACCCATAAAATACATAAGAAAGGGGATGAAGGGTGGGTGTGGCTACTACAACAGTGAGAAATTTGAAGATCTACTCTTATGGTAAGTGCAATATAACTGTACTATGTCCATCATTCTCACTGCTGCAGTAGCCTTTGGCATACCTCTCAACCTGAAGACATCTGGACAGAGGCTCTTAAAAGTAGGTACATCTAGCCAAAAATATGGGTATCCGGTTAGCATATAATTTGCATAACCCTTCCCACATCATGTAGCGTTGTGAGATATCACGACACATAACACATGTTTAAAAACAGTGTAACCAAATGAGACAAAATGTAAGAAAAATAATCATGCTTTACTGAGATTAAGATTTAAGTTTGTCTGAATAGTAAGAAAGTAAAAATAAAACACATACACACACACACGAATGTTCAAAGTATTTTTTGATATCTAGGGGAGACTTGAGAAGTTTTCTGTGTTTTGAGGAAGCATGGTAGAACAAATTAAATTTTGACTAAAGAACTAGGCTGCAACTTTGTAACCCAAGTGAAACATAAAATACTGTAAATTTGTATGGGCTAAAAATGCTTGAAATACATGAAAATACTCATCAAATTGATTTTCTAACAGAAATCCTGAATTCTTAACTGACAGGAAAATACATGATAGATGATAATCCTTATGTGTACTGCAGTAGGTAGTGAAAAAAAGAAACTGTGACTGATATTTGTAATGACAGAAGAAAAAATAAGTAAATGAATATATGTATCAGCTATGTGAACTAAAAAGAGTTTTTATCAAAGGAAGTCCTAAACATATGAAAGCTGCCATGATTTGTCCTTTGTGAAATAAAATGTATTTTATTTGCTGATTATAATGCAGGAAAGACTGTTAATAATACATTCCAAATCTATGATGTTGCCAAATCATTGTCCTCCATCTGAAACTAATTTAAGGTCAGTGTTTTACAGCTACTGTAGCAGAGTCTGTCCCTTCTGTTTAAACCAGTGCGTTATAATGTATCAGGAAGTATGGGTAGCAATGTAGACAACTCCCCATCCCTGTCAGCATTCTTTTTAAATATTCAGAGTCATGAATCATTGTTAAGCTTGATTTTTATCCCTTGAGCAGATGTAGCAAGTATTAGAAAGTTATTCATATTCTGTTCCTTTATATGCAATTATGTTTGACAACAGCAAATGTGTGAAGCCTTTTACCATAATCCTCTAGTAATAAGAATACATTTAGATCTAGCTACCCTCTTTCTTTTCTACTTTAAAAAAAAAAAAACTAAGGCAGAAAGCCATGCATACTTCCATACTCTGCAACACAAGCATTGCAACAAATGTGTCATAAAGTCATATATACAAAACTTAAACTAAAGTTTTGGTCCAAATTTGTTGAAGAGAAAGTGAAACACACATGACTTCTCCAGATATACTAAAATTAATTACCATAACGGGGAAGAGCATTCCAAATATTTCTATCACTTTTGAAATAAACCAAAAATGTACAGCACTTCAAATATCTGTTAAGAAAAATAAATGGGATTATCTAATTGCAGGTGATCTATGGCACTCCCATATCCAATCCAACAAGAAATCCAGAGAAACATTTCTAATATGTAAAATAACCCAATTTTGTTTTTAATATTTTGGGATTCAAAGAAAATCAGTTAGAAAAGGAAGCTAATCATGCAGACTTCTCAGTGCGTGTGTGTGTGTGTGTGTGTGTGTGTGTGTGTGTGTGTGTGTCTGTCTGTCTGTCTATAGGCATATCACATACACACAAAACAAATAACCTCTCCATATAGCTGAACATATTCTGAATCAGACCAAAATTATTATATACATATATAAGACAGTACAGAGGATTAAAGCTGTGAAATGTTAACAATGCTGTTTCCTTTAGTCAAGGGTTTGATTCTCTCTGTTTCTATTTACATAAGGGTATAATTATGAAGACAGAAAAAAATATGAGTCATCACAATGCAGGATTAAATACTGTTACATTATTAGATTATGTAAATTAAAAGATCAGAATAATTGCCAACACCAAGGCATGTCCCAGCAGATTTTTTTCAGTCAATGACTTTCATATTTCACACTGAAAACTGCCAGTAATTAGAGGACCTCATTAAAACAGATTCACAAATATTACAAACAAATTATTGTGGAGATTTTGCAGACGGAAAACAAAAAAATGAGAGCCTCAACACGCAGAGTAAGGCACAACACACATTTTAAAAGCTAAAACGTCAGCCACAATTTACAAAATCAAATTAAAAGATGCATTATTACAAACGATCAGTGTAAGACGAATTAAAAAAAAAAAATCAGAAAACACATTAAAGTGACACATACTATGTTGTCAGAAAATATCAGAACTGAATACCTCTGTATTTAACAAATGAATTTCATTTCAGACAAAGTGTATTATTCATCAAGGTTTCTGCAACAGCTTATCACAGTACAGTAGACCAAAATTTAGTGGAAGACACATAAGAACTGCCTCTGAGCAAAAAAGAGGTGCATGCGCCACAAGAATTGCATTATTCAGCTGCCAGGCACACTATTTCCTCGCTTGACTGTGTTACTTTGTAATCAGATGCTTTTGCAGCTTTGATGACATTGTTGTTCTGATTTCTGTGATGCAGGCTGCAAGCACAAGCTGATGACACATTGTTATTAAGGGAGACAAAATGTAAATAAATTGTGATTTAAAGGGACAAGGTGGAATTTTGTGGCACAGTGTTATTTTTGAAGGAAATTTGGTATTTTCCAACTAAATCAGGACAGTTGAGAGTTATGGTGTTTGGCAATTCGGGTTGAGTACAAAAGCTCAACCAACCTAAAAGGAGGAAAGATGTGGATCCTGCAGCCCCTGGAGAATGTTCCTAGTAAAAACAGTTCTGGACTTGGAAAAGGAATACAGTTTGCAATGCTTTGTAAAAGTATGTACAGAGGACCATGTACTTGCCTCTAGAAAGCTTCTAGAGTCCATCCCTTTCCAGTATGTCATCAAAGAAAACAAGGCTCTATTAGAATGTGCCTGGAAATATTTTACAATAGTAGGAATAACAAGAAAAGATAAAGTAAGAAACAACTAACTGGAGCTTTATGAATTGTTACAGGCTGTCCTTTTCCAGTCCCATTAGGAATTCCACAGCTGTATAGTTTTGTTAAAGGAATTAGTACTGACAAGGTAATACCTGACTTGAAAAATGATAACCAGAGAATATAGAATCTATTTTTTCTGTCATTCAAATTCTAAAAGAAATGAGGGAGATAGACGGCTAAATTTATGGTACACTCTGAATGTTGTAAGGGCACATAAGGGTGATCTTTGTTTCTCTACAAATAACCCTACAAGCATGGAAAACTGAAAGGGTTAATCTATCATGAGTAGTTCCAACTCAAATACTCTCTTGCAGATGTCAGAGCAATAACCCAGTTAGTGTACCAAAAAGATAAATCCAAAGTAGCCAGAATAAGTGGTTTACATGTAGACAGAAATAACCTTCTCAGCAAAAAGTAAAGATCCCAATTAAGTCTCACCTGGATAACAAGTGAGCTTATGTATCAATGGAAAAACATCCTTGTAATACACCTTCAGTTAAGTCTGAAATGAAGAGGAGGATCCACGGGCAGACATGGTGAAATGGCTGACAAATACCCCTTGTCAGAAAAGTAAATAAGCCATAGGACAGTAACTCACAAATGTATGAGAACCAGAGGTAGTAATCCCAAATAGGGCTTTGGTTATATGTAAGGTACTAACTTAAAAATCTTATCTACTGGTTAACGTAATATTTCCTAATAGCAAAATTTCAGATGCCTAAAATGTATTAGAATTGAATCATCCAGGCAGTCAGCTGAAGTAGTTTGTATCAAACTCCCCCATAACTTGTGTAAGTAGATCAAGTCTGTAAAAAACTTGCAGTTATTGCTCTTGGCCAAGTCAATAAGCAGGGAGAACCAGTGTTGTCTGGGTCAGAAGGGAGTAGCCGCAATAATTGTTGGTGAGTCCTTCTGAATCTTCAACATGACCCTAGATAGCAATGGAAAGGGTGGAAATGCATACAAGAACATTCTTACCATGTGAATGAAAATGCATTGGTTTTCCAAACATACCTGCAAGGAGTCTTGGTGCAGAATTTACTTAGTTGTCCGTTTTGAAAGGAAATTAATAGAGCTATTTGAAATGTTCCCCACAAGTAGATCCATTCCTCAAAGCTCCCCTCATTCAATTTAGATTCGAGAAGGTCTGTCTTGGTCCCACTCATCTTATCTGCCACTACATTTGCTCTTAGGGAATCTTAGATGCTTGAGGGTTACACAATGCTGTAGAGCTAAATTCCAAAACATCACAGGCAGTCTGCACAGGGCTGACGTGTTTCCTGTTGTTGTGCACATCACTGCAGTATTGTCTGTAATCACCTGTAATGGTCCTGGGGACCACAGGTAATTTAGAGATTTTATAGCATGGCTCACAGCTAACATGTCTTTGACATTTACATGCTTTGGTCTGCCTGAACTGTCCCACAGGTCTCACACTTTTGCCCCCATAAAAACTACCCCCCCAAAAAATCTGTGCCTTCATCAATGCAGTTCTTTCTTGATAAAGCCCAAAAATGGAATTGGAAAATCCCAAAGGATTAGAATATGTAGTCCCATTTTAAAAAACAAATGATTTTTTTCTCATGTATAACCTGGCAAGAGGAATCGCAAGAATCACAGAATTCCTGAACTGTAGAATCCTCAGATATTCTCTGGCTAAAGTCTCAGAATGATTGAAGAAGAAAGGTTCCAAATACCCATTTACCTTTTCCTTTGCTAAGAATGCCTTTGAAGAGACATCTCTAGAAGATAGTCTAAAAGCACAATCCTCTGTGATTTAATAAAGAAGGATTTTCAAATATTTGTCTGGGAGTCCAGATTGGCAAGGAGTGAAGAAACTCATGTTAAGGACTCAACGTTTGGCAAAAGATTCTTGCAAAGATCAGCAAATCATGTAAATAAGGAAAATGTGATAATAAGCATCTTTTATGTCTAACATTATCATAAACCAATTACAAATGGAATGACTAGTAACAGACTGAAGGGTCAACATTCTGAATTTTAGTAATTTTCAGAAGCTGGTTGAAATGGGAAAGATTTAGAATTGGTCTCCAGGAAAACTTATTCTTTGAAACCAGAAACATTCTGGAATAGAAGCCTTCCTCCTTTTGGTCTAGAGATATTGGTAGTATGATTCCTAGGGTAAGGATGTGTTGAAGCACCTGAGGAAGAAAACTCTTTTTGGTTCATAGGATAGGGAGGAGTTCCCTTATAAGGAAGTATGTGCATCTGATGCCATCTGTAACTCTTCTGAACTAGTATTAGTACCTGAGAGTCTAAAATAATCTGTTGCCAAAGGGAAAGGTTGAGAGACAGTCTATGGGGCAGACATAGAGATGTAGGAACATGAGGGAAAGCGTATGTCCCTTTTTCAGAAAGGATCCTTGTTTTTGCTGTTTCCCTCCTGCCATCTCTTTTTGCTCCTGGTTTGCCAGTATATGGCAGGGTATGATTATTTTGACTTTAATAAAGGGATTGTAAGATTTATAAGGTGAGACTTGAAAAATCTTAGTAACTGCTTGAATTCATTTCCCTCTGTCATCAAACTGTTTGAGAATCTGAGAGGCATTAGGGCCAAACAACACCAGTTAAAATCTCAGACTTTTATCTCATCAGAAAACTTATGAGTACATATCCAGACATATCTTCTCAAAAGAGTAGCAGCAGCAACAGCCCAAGACTCATTATCTGCACAATCATACATATGCTTTAAGGCATGTTTAATACCGGAAACCATTAGAAATTGTAGGATTCAGATAAGACCTACCTTCTGAAGGAAGTATGGCAGAACAATCCCACAAGCTGTCAACACCTGACACAATAAACTAGAGGAATGAAATTCTCTTATGAAATCTGTATAATACTTTACCTTCTAGTCCACAGGGGAAGGGTTGGTATTATAAAACGTTCTGCCTTTTTGGGGTACTGAAGGCTGAGGGTCAGGGTTATTGCATATAGCATTTAATATGTCCACCAAGGCTGTCTTAATGGGTTTAGTGTGTGTAGCATGAGGTACGTCCACTTGCAGTATATCATAATATCTCCTCAGTTTAAGGGGAACATCTACTTGTTCCCACAAAAATACATAATTTATTTATTTATTGATATTTTATTACCAGGAAAGTCTAGCTTGGTAGAAGTCCAGAGGCCCAGGGAGAAAAGAACAATAATTTTACAATATTCAAAAATAAAACAGAAACATTTACAGTATAAATAATTATAACAAATTAGACATAATTTAAAAATATTGTTTAAGATTCCATACAGGTTATATGACAATCATTTAATATTTAGAGAAAATGTAGACTGTTTGTAAGGAAAGTAAAGGTAAGTTAGTCTAATACAAACAGTAATTGCATTACGAATTGAGGGAAAAATATGCTTATGGCATAT
Source organism: Protopterus annectens (assembly GCF_019279795.1). Taxonomy (NCBI): domain Eukaryota; kingdom Metazoa; phylum Chordata; order Ceratodontiformes; family Protopteridae; genus Protopterus; species Protopterus annectens. Next base: position 669,040,341 of record NC_056736.1, read on the forward strand.
TTAGAGGAAAGTCAGGGAAGAGAATTTGAAAGATGTAAGGAAGTGAAGAAGGGAAAGTAAGGAGGTATAAAGAATGAAAAGGTACTTGTTCACATGTAGGTATCTAGTTTATCCTAAGTTTGAGCAAGAACATAGCCAGGTTTTAGCTAGAAAGTAGTGGTGTGATGGTGTGGTTTCAGAGTGGTTTTGAAAGATGGGAGGGAAGGTATTGACCTGATGGGTACAGGTAAGAAGTTCCAGGCCTTAGCAACCCTGTACAAGTACAGACAATGCCGAGCAGATTTGATAGCTTTGTAGAAAGACAGTTTTTGGTCACTGGAGCTCAATGACCAAATGGGAACATAGCTGTGCAGAATGTTTTTTAGTGCTGGACAGGCAGATGGATGCTAGATAATTTTGTAGGTGGTAAGAATATGTGTAAATGTTAGGTGATGAGGCAGTTCTAACCAGTTTAGGCTTTTAAATGCTATACAGTGGTGGGTTCTAAAAGGGACATTTACTGCAAATTTAGCAACTTTATTATAGCATTCAAGTTTTAGTTTTTGTGATGCCTGGAGGTTAGTAAGGATGGGAGCGCCATAAATATGAGTGGGGATGAGATAAGTAGTGGCAAGTGAAGTTTCAGTTGTGTTGGTGAGAATGCCTTTGGCTCTGTAAAGCATCCCTAGTTTTTTATGAGTTTTTCTTATGTAAATTTGTATATGCAGGTCAAATGTAAGATTATCATCCACTATCACCCCTAATAATTTGCTATGACATGTGACTTCAGTGGTTGCATTATCAAGAGACAGGACTTTAAATTTTGTTATTTCATGAGGGATGGATTTTGGGGAAAAAGTAGTTTGTGTTTTTTGTGGGGTTGAGCATGAGTTGTAAGCTACAAAGCCATGTTTCAGTGGCTGTTAAAGCTTCCTAATTAAGTTTTTGGAGGTATACCATGTTGTCAGATGTGCAGGTGAGAGTGGAATCATCTGTGTATTGTATTAGGGTAGCCTGTAGTGTAGATGTATAGGGGGTGTCGGTGAAATTTTTAAAGAGGAGGGGACCAAGAACAGGGCATTGTGGGTACACTTGTGATGACTGGGAGGTTAGGAGAGAGTGTCATTTTACTGAATGATGTCTGTTACGGTATGCTCAACAAAGTATTAAGGTTAAAAGTAATTCTGCTACAAATATGTAACATAAATAAGGTATGAAATAAAGCTTGCTTAAATGTAGAAATAGAGTTTAGCAATATGTGATTAGCATCTATACTAAATGACTGTGGCTTGAAAAATAAGGAATTTTCTTAATGGACATGTCTCCTACAGAATCAGAAAAAAATTATGCATTTCATACTGTCAGCAAAAAGCTGACCTCTTACAGACTTAAGAACAGAATGTATGCATTTCACATGGTCAGTAAGAGCAAAATGTGAAAAACAGGATGTATGCATTTCACATGGTCAGTAAAAGCAAAAATGTGAAAAACAGGATGTATACATTTCACATTGTCAGTAAGAGCACAAAATGTGAAAAACAGGATATATGCAGCTTCTTTAAAGTATGGACAACAGGACATGGTTCTATCATATGACACTGTTAACCAAGAAAGTTTGAATGATCAAGTCAGCATTTGTATGTGTTTTTCCACAAGGTGTTTTCTTAAAAGACAATATCAGCATTACAGGATGAAAACATGTTTTGTCTGCAAACACCAGCAAACAGATGTTCTCATATAAAGAGACTATAGCAGATAACATTGTTAGAGATATGTTTTTGTATTGTATCTCTCATATCATCCATGCTGTTCAAGAAGTAAAGTAGTACAGTGTAATTAAAGCTGCAACAGTAGTACGTGTGGTTTGTTTATAAAACGTTATTGGCTACTGCTCAGAGTTTGGTGCTGCAAGTTTCTGTGGGCAACATACTATAAATGCAATTATAATTAGACTTTGATTTCAGCAGAATCCAGCCAGCAAGACCTAGTGTCTTAAGAAGACTTTGGATCCATCCCAGTAAGCAGCACCTTGATACTTAATTTTTCAATGGCAAGCTAGCCTGCATTCGAACACAGAGGAAGTGGTAAGCCCTGCAGAGGGTCACTACAGTCAAATTGCAGTAACTAACATTTGTACATAAGTGTAAATCGTAAAGAGAAGTATGCAGCTTGCAGCAGTAAAGATTCTCGACATCTGAATCCAGATTGAGCCTGCAGTGCAGAAAAGTTGCAGTGCCATTAATTCTTCAAGAAAAGGTGGACATCTACTTTTCACAGCAGTTCACTGCCTGTTGTGTTTCACCAGCTTCTCGTGTGACTCTGAAAATTTCCAACCATCATCAACAACAGCCTGATCACCTGTTTTCTTGCTAACTGGTAAGACCTTTTTTCTGTATCACATTTTTAGTATGGATGCTATTAGACAGAATTCAAGCAAGTGTAAGCCAAGCTTTACTCTTAATGTAGGAGAACCAGATAAAATCTGGAGTAAATTGCAATGTTGGTATACACACATTAGTAAATGTAAAACCTTATTAGGGCAAGTTGACATACAGGCATTATGTAAATGGATTGTAACATTTGATTGGTATTTGCAATACAAAAATAAAGTATATCATAGTAAATGCATTTTGTGTGTCATGCCATAAAAAAGTATTGCGTGATATTGCTAAAAAAAGACTGTGAAAACAGACTTTTTCATGATAACGAATTAAGTGTTTTCATTATATCCAGATGCAAAGCAGTTATGTCCTGTTAGTACTTTCCGAATTACAACAGTCACATCTGTTACTGACAGAATCCTCTGTAGATCTTGTGACACCCTTTAAAAATTATGTAAAAGTGTGGAATGATGCCACAACTACAAATACAGATGAGGACAAAAACAAGGCTTATGATAAATTGACAGAAGAATTTAATAAATTCTTAAAAGACAACCAAGGTGAGTTTAAAAAGTTCAGGAATGACATCCAAGACCTCTGTCAAAAGTGCATAGGAGCCCTGCAGTCAACAGGGGAATCTAATATCAGGTATCATACATCCTTTAAACAATTACAGGCAGAAATGACAGACCTTAAACAGCATTTGAAGGAAAAGGAAGAAGAATTAGATGAATTAAGAGAGACTAACCTACAAAATACTGTCTTGATATCCCAGCTTAAAGAAGAATTAAAAAATACAAAACCAGTCCAAATTATAGAACAGGGACAGGGAACAACTACAGATTTGTATACATAGTCTAGGTTATTACAGAGTTGACCACAGTGGAATGATAAAAAAGGCATATTTTATAACATGCTTACATTTGAAGAATGGGTGGTATATAAAGCAGGATCTGGTATATGGACAGATGCATTACTTAGATGTTTCTGGATTTTAATACCCAGATGTTTTAAAACTTTCATTCAGTTAAATCATGATGCTTCTCAATTAAACACTAAAGTAGGATGTATGACAGCCATTCTAATGGCATTTATACAAGGGCAGCAGCTCACAGCTACGTTATTAGATAATTTCACATTTACTATTACAGATAAATTAATGGAACAAAGTGAATACTTTAGGCCTGCCTTTCAAATCATATATCAAAAATCAGACAGAGACATGGGAAAAAGAGAAATACAAAAACAGCTAATACATTGCTTTTTAAAGCAAGTCAAAAGGGTTCCAGGGGATATTAAATGTATCTATGAAGAAAATTCTGATACCCTCACTGATATGGTACAAAAATTAATGAGGGGACAGACTATGGCTGATGATGGGACATTATACTCACACCATATCTTTGCCTTTGAAGATGATAGTGAGCCATTTGAGGTAATTGGTGAAGTAAAAAATGAGAAGGCAATGGTGGTGTGACCAACCTCCAGCAGAAAGAGCTGTATCTGCACCACCACCTCCTGACTCTATGTCTATAGCACCAGGATCAGGCACGGGTAATGAACAAAAGGCACCAACATGTTTCTTTTGTAAAAAACAGGGCATGTTAAGCAAAACTGTGATCATTACAAAGCTTGGGGTAAAAAGAAGGGAGAACAGAGGATGTTCCAAAAACAGAGCCAAAAAAAATTACAAGAAAAATCAGAAAAGCAGGATTATGTACAAAAACCTTATCAATATTGGTAAAAATAGCTATAAGGGCCATCAGTATACAGGAAAAGAGAAAGTATGCCCTGTAGATTTTCCAGCAGTTTTGCCTGTAAATCTGAAACATTTGATAGAACAGGCAGAGGGAATAGCTAGGCAACAGTTAAGAAAAGAGTTTGAAGAGCTTAAATATGTAGATCACTCAGACACAGAGGAAGATGACAAGCAAATACATGAGGTATGTCATATTGCATTTGACAATAAAGGGGAGGTTGAGTAGATCTCCTTACAATAGGGATGTGTCCCCCCCCCCCCCACTCTGGTATAATTCCTGACTACTTTTAAAAAGGGTCGAAATGGATGACCACTGATTGATATCTGGGTTGAGGGGTCACTATGGAAGAATGTCTTATTAGACACAGGAGCAGCAGTATCTGTCACAAACAGACTGTTACCTGTGAATCCTATAAAAAAGGTTTGCATTTCAGCATTTAATGGCACAGGATGCCATGCAGTGAGTACTCAACATGTGGACATAAAGTTTATCCAAGAGGGAAAGACATGGAAGGGTGCATTTTTAATGCAGCCATCTTGCTCAAATACCATTATTGGTATGGACATTTTAGGGCCTTTGGGCATAGTAATTGATCTACCTAATGGAATCCTGTGGATAGGAGACAAGCAAAAAGGAGAGGGAGAGCAAAGTACAGGTTGCTATGCAATCTCTATACCTGAAACACCTGACAAACCTACAGGATATGTGAATACAGACAGTGAGGCTGTGTGGAAGCATTTACAACAGCAATTCCCAAACCTGTGGTCCAAGGGTCCCATTGATTGTGGGAAACTAAAAAGCCCAGTAGGAGTAGGAAGTGATCAAGACTATATACCACCTTTCCAAAAACAATATCCTATTCCTAGGGAGGCAGAAGAACATATGGAAAAATGTATTGCAGAATGGGAAAAGGAAGGGATTATACAAAAAGGTAACAGTCCTACAAATTCACCAATCTGGCCAGTCAAGAAAAAAGATGGTCGTTATCGTCCTGTTATTGATTTATGGAAGGTTAATAAATATACTACTCCTAGAGCACATTTGATTCCAGGAGTCCCAGAGTTGGCTGCACATATTAAGCCACAAAGTAAGTGGTTTGCAGTAATAGATTTAGCAAATGGCTTTTTTGCAGTACCACTAAGAAAAAAAGATTGGCCAAGATTTGCCTTTACATTTAAAAAAACAACAATATGTCATGACAAGGTTACCACAAGGATTTCAAAATAGTCAAGTTATTTTTCATCAGACAGTTGGATTCATTCTACAACATTTGGAAAAGGATGATTCAGTGTTATATTACATTGATTTCATTTTAATTCAGTCAGAGACAGTAGAAAAGCATGTACGGCTTCTTAAAAGAGTTTTTCATACTCTACAGCAGGCAGGGTTTAAGGTTAAAAGTAAAAAAAAATTCAGTTTATGTCACAAGAAGTCAAGTTTCTAGGTACTATTATAAAACCAACAGGAAGGTCTCCTTGCCCTATGCGTGTGCAAGGCATTTTACAAATGGAAAAACCATTGACTATAGCAGACCTACATAAATTCATGGGAATCATGAATTACAACAGGGAATTTATAGAGGATTATGCAGCCGGGGCTGCTCCCCTATACAAAATGTTACAGGAACAAAAGAATTCCACCTTTTTAGAGTGGGGATCCCATGAAGAGGAAGTATTTTCATAAATAAAAGTAAAATTAGCGCAAGCTACAGAATTAATAGCACCCACACCAAAGTTACTGTTTGTACTACAAGCAGCAGCAGGGATAAAGACACTGTCTGTGGTATTACTACAGGAATGGCCACATGATAGCAACAATAGAATGGAAAAAACATTACGTCCAATCACTTTCTGTAGTAGGAATATGATGCCAGTAGAACTGGGCTACCACCCATGTATACAGCAACTATTAGTCATTTACTGGGGTATTAAACAAACTGAGTACCTAACTGTATTTTCCAGCATTATAGTGCAAACACCACATCAAGCAGTAAAAGCTCTGATTGACAATTTTGAAATGAATAAAATTATAGATGGTATTAGGCAGTCTTTGCAAAATGGATTGCACTTTTCGGAATGAAAACTGTCACTATACATACAGGGGACAAATATTATTTGTCCAATTATATGGGATATGAAGGGAAACAGCATAACTGTTTAGAAAAGATAATGTCATCTGATGTGCAATTTTTGGCATCTAATTTTGATCACTTTAAGCCATCCATCTTTGTGGATGGACCACGACATTGGGACAAAGGCAGATACTGGACAGGTTTTGCCATAGTTCCAGAGAATCCACATCTGGGTTCTCCCGAACTAATTAAGTTATCAGGACACATGTCAGCTCAAAGAGCTGAAGTGAAGGCAGTACTATATGTGCTAAAGTATTACAACCCTGTTAACATTTTTTCAGATAGTGCTTATGTAGTAAATTCTTTAAGACTGCATATGGAAACCTGGGTAAGGCAAGGATTTGTAGATAGTGCAGGTAAACCATTACAGCATGCTGAAGTATTAAAAGGTTTATATAAAGTTATAACAATATGAAATCAACAGGGACAGTACAGCAATTTGAAAGTAAAAGCACATCAAAAGCCAACCAGTGAAACTTACAGGTTAAATGCGTCAGCTGATACTTTGGCAAAACAAGCAGCACAAAAGAACTTCCAGAATATGAATATGCCATTGTAGAAGTTAGTGTCTTAGAAGAGTTAGACGAAGAGTCAATAGAAAAAGATGAATGAATCCAGTCAGGAAAGTATGGAACACCAATGTTTTAGCACTTTCATTCACTTTATTTAACGTGAACTTCATCAGAAAACAACTCTCCCAGACACTAAAGCACTTTATATAATAAAGCTGTAATCACATGATCAATGATGTCAAAAATTAATTACATTCATTAAAGTAAAAAAATATATAAAATATAATAAATAAATCAATTTACTAAATTATGTTAAAAATATATGTATAACAATGTATGTACAAAATAAATATATATATAAATGTAAATGTACAGATGAAAATCTTACATTTATTTAATTTGTAAAAACATTTTATGTTAACTAAATCATTCAGTCCTGGAGCATGGTCAGCTCCTAAATATACTTGCCAAATAGATTCTTTACATTCCAAAAGAAGTTTATTATTGCCAGTAAATAAATTAATATCAACACTGTCTAAGACAGAAAAAATAAACTTTTTAAAGTTAATACATTCGGTTGAATGTTTACCTAGTGCATTTGTCATGTCCTTTTTTTTAATAGCCAAAATGTGTTCACTAATTCTTTTTTTAAGGGTTCTTGTAGTCATCCCAACGTAGTAACTAGGGCAGGACTGGCACTGGGCTAAATACACTAACATTTCACTATGACAAGTGTAATATTTCTTAGACCAATGTGTGATGTTAAGATGTGAAAAATGAACCGAAATGAATTGCTTAAAAATCTACATTGCTTACAATGATGGCAAGCATAAGTGCCCTTGGTGTTAATATTTACTTGTTTGTCAGTAGCACATTTATCTACTTTCTTCTCTAATAAACTCTTCAAATTAACAACTTTTTTGAAGGTGAAGTTAGGTCTAATACCCACTACTTTAACTAATTCCTGATTACCTAACACTACCTTCCAATTGTCAACTATAATTTATTTAATAATCCACATTTCATTAGAAATGGGCAAAACAAAAGCGTTAATGAATTTTTTGCTTCCAATCAGGGTATTGTTAGTAGAAATGGTTGAATGAGTAGTCAAAATAGGACCAACTTTGTACTTTCTCAGGACCATAACTTCGCTTTCAATAGATTTTAACCATGAAATGTGGTAGCCTCTACCCAAAAAGAAACCTCTCAAAATTTTAATCTCATCATGAAAGGTACTATCTTGGGATGTTAATAGACTTAGCCTGATATATTGTCCCTTAATTACTCCTCTTTTCATATGTAGTGGGTGTCTACTTTCTTTATGTAAGTACTGGTTGGCAAATGTAGATTTTCTATAAATATTGCTAGTGAATTTATTGACTTTAGAATCATAATGTAAATTCAGATCAAGAAAATTTAGATCCAATCCGTAACCACCCAATGAGAATTTTAGGAAATCGGAGGTACTATTTAAATAACTTACAAAAGTGTTAAACTCATCTAGAGTACCTTGCCAAAGAAAAAACAAATCGTCTATGTAACGACGATAAAAAACAATGTTTCTTCTATAGCAACTGTTATGTATAAAAGTACTCTCCCAATTTGCCATAACCAAATTGGCGTAAGATGGAGCCACTCTCGCACCCATAGCTACACCTGAAATCTGCTTATAAAAATTCCCATTAAATGTAAAAAAGTCGTTGTCCAAAATTAGTTCCATTAAGGTACAAACAGTGTTAACTTCTGAGTTGTTTAAATTACTACATTTAGTTAAATAGTCTCTCAGATGTTCAATACCCTGGTCTTGATCAATACAGGTGTAAAGAGACTGAACATCCAACGATGCCACATGGAAATCTGTACTAGATGGTTTTAAATCCCTTAACAATTCTAACAAGTGCCAAGAGTCTTTTAAATAATAAACAGAACCTTGAACAATAGGATTTAGAATATAGTCTAACCAAATTGATAGAGTCTCAGTCTTAGATTTACTAGCAGAAATGATAGGTCTAAAGGGGAGGTTAAACATGTTTTTCTGTAGTTTTGGAATACCAAACATAACAGCCATTTTTGGATATTCTACCTGTAAAAAGCTGTAACTCTGGTAATCCAACTCACATTGACAAAACATGTCAAACAAAAAAGTGTCAAGTCTCAGGTAACTTTGTTTAATAAAAGTAGAATCTATCTTCTTATAAGTGTTTTCATCTGATAACAAAAGTTCCATGGACTGATGAAATTGTGTGTTGTCCATAATGACAATCTTGCCCCCCTTGTCCGCTTTCATAACGCTTATCTCATTGTTATACCTTAATGCCTTTAGGCCATCAATTTCTGACTCCGTTAAGTTTCTTTCATATTTAATAGATGGAATATTTCTAAAAGCTTCTTCACACATGTTTTGAAATACTTGTAATGTACCTATTAAAGGTGGATTATAGGTACTGGGTGTTTTAGGACCTGTGTGTGACTGAATGCAATTTAAATCTTGCAATATATATTTCAAATTTAACTTCCTCAGAGTTAACCTGAAATCTATGATAGTCTTGGCCAAATTGAACGAATTCGAGGGAATAAAGGAAAATCCCTTTTTCAAGAGGTTAATAATGGGAACTGAAAGAGATGTTTTAGATAAATTGTGAATTTGTATGTCATATTTAGTGTGACTATTAACATCTACCATCTCTTTTTGTTCCTGAGCCTGCCTTTCGGCTGATTCTGAGCTCCTTTGGACCAAGTGGGTGTCCTCTTGTTCCCTCGTTTGTCCACCAAAAAAGGCACCATGTTTGTTGTACCTTCATTTGTGTTAGTGTTATTGTTAGAATTTACAGTGTTGTTTATGATTGTTCCCGGCATTTCACCATTCTGATTATTCAAACATTTATCACAACTAACAATGTTAGAATTACTAGATGTAACTTTTACATTATTATTGTCAACATTGTCATTTGCACTATTTTCATTGTTTTTAATATGAACTTCACCATTAGCACAAGTAGTATTTGTTTCACATGCACGAACATCAAAACCTTTTGTGTTAACAGTGTAAGCATTCTTGTTTGCATAGGCAGAAATGTCACGCTTAAATTTCTTTTCCTTCCTGGCCACTATCGTTGCCCTTTGCCTGTCAGCCTTAGCTGTAATACTACAGTATAAATTGTTAAACATAGAAAAACATGAGAAGTTTTTAGCTTTTTTGTCCAATTCACTCATTTGGTTTTTAATATTCTCCACTTGTTTGGTATAATGTGCGGTGAGGGTAATCATCATTCTGACACCAAAGTCATTGAACATAGTCATTAATTCATTAAATAAAATGTCACCAAAAGAAACACAGTTCAGAAATTTGTTGACTCTGAGTCCTTGTGGCACACACTTCCTTTTGATACACTCAGTTAGATAGCTAATTTCAATATCTAACATAACGTATTTTAAAGTTAGTCTTTCTAAATCATAAATAGTTTGCTTACAGTTCTTTTGAATGGATAACGAGTGCGCTTGTGAATTGTCATCTGTAATTGCTAAATCAATCACTTCGCTGTCTTGAATATTCGAAAAAGGATTTGTTGTTTGTTGTAGAATGTAATCCAACACACTATTCGGATCTGCCAAAGGCTCACCAGACGTGACGTCGTCACCTTTTACATCCGGTGTGCTGGAAATAACCGTTGGACTAGAGCCACTTCCTTTTGGAGTACCACAAGACATTACACTGTTAATATTAGCTTTTTCAAGCCCCTTTTTGTATAGCCAAAGTAATCACACTAGTGATTTGCTGTGAAAATTGAGCAAACCCGTCTGGGACTGGATGAACAGATAAATTGAGTAGAGTGTCCTGTGACATACTCAAACCAAAGCTGGAACCAATTCAATCTTCAAAAACGAAAACCAAACACAAAACGAAAAACAAATAACTGTTCACGAATGAAACCAGTAACCAATAAACAAAACGTAAAAAGATGAATGAATCCAGTCAGGAAAGTATGGAACACCAATGTTTTAGCGCTTTCATTCACTTTATTTAACGTGAACTTCATCAGAAAACAACTCTCCCAGACACTAAAGCACTTTATATAATAAAGCTGTCATCACATGATCAATGATGTCATAAATTAATTACATTCATTAAAGTAAAAAAAATATATAAAATATAATAAATAAATCAATTTACTAAATTATGTTAAAAATATATGTATAACAATGTATGTACAAAATAAATATATATATAAATGTAAATGTACAAATGAAAATCTTACATTTATTTAATTTGTAAAAAACATTTTATGTTAACTAATGTTCGTGCATGTGAAACAAATACTACTTGTGCTAATGGTGAAGTACATATTAACAACAATGAAAGTAGTGCAAATGACAATGTTGACAATAATAATGTAAAAGTTACATCTAGTAATTCTAACATTGTTAGTTGTGATAAATGTTTGAATATTCAGAATGGTGAAATGTCGGAAACAATCATAAACAACACTGTAAATTCTAACAATAACACTAACACAAATGAAGGGACAACAAACACGGTGCCTTTTTTGGTGGACAAACAAGGGAACAAGAGGACACCCACTTGGTCCAAAGGAGCTCAGAATCAGACGAAAGGCAGGCTCAGGAACAAAAAGAGATGGTAGATGTTAATAGTCACACTAAATATGACATACAAATTCACAATTTATCTAAAACATCTCTTTCAGTTCCCATTATTAACCTCTTGATAAAGGGATTTTCCTTTATTCCCTCAAATTCGTTCAATTTGGCCAAGACTATCATAGATTTCAGGTTAACTCTGAGGAAGTTAAATTTGAAATATATATTGCAAGATTTAAATTGCATTCAGTCACACACAGGTCCTAAAACACCCAGTACCTATAATCCACCTTTAATAGGTACATTACAAGTATTTCAAAACATGTGTGAAGAAGCTTTTAGAAATATTCCATCTATTAAATACGAAAGAAACTTAACGGAGTCAGAAATTAATGACCTAAAGGCATTAAGGTATAACAATGAGATACGCTTTATGAAAGTGGACAAGGGGGGCAAGATTGTCGTTATGGACAACACACAACACACAATATCATCAGTCACTTTTTTGTTTGACATGTTTTGTCAAGGTGTGTTGGATTACCAGAGTTACAGCTTTTTACAGGTAGAATATCCAAAAATGGCTGTTATGTTTGGTATTCCAAAACTACAGAAAAACATGTTTAACCTCCCCTTTAGACCTATCATTTCTGCTAGTAAATCTAAGACTGAGACTCTATCCATTTGGTTAGACTATATTCTAAATCCTATTGTTCAAGGTTCTGTTTATTTAAAAGACTCTTGGCACTTGTTAGAATTGTTAAGGGATTTAAAACCATCTAGTACAGATTTCCATGTGGCATCATTGGATGTTCAGTCTCTATACACCTGTATTGATCAAGACCAGGGTATTGAACATCTGAGAGACTATTTAACTAAATATAGTAATTTAAACAACTCAAAAGTTAACACTGTTTGTACCCTAATGGAACTAATTTTGGACAACAACTTTTTTACATTTAATGGGAATTTTTATAAGCAGATTTCAGGTGTAGCTATGGGTGCGAGAGTGGCTCCATCTTACGCCAATTTTGTTATGGCAAATTGGGAGAGTACTTTTATAGATAACAGTTGCTATAGAAGAAACATTGTTTTTTATCGTCGTTACATAGACGATTTGTTTTTTCTTTGGCAAGGTACTCTAGATGAGTTTAACACTTTTGTAAGTTATTTAAATAGTACCACCGATTTCCTAAAATTCTCATTGGGTGGTTACAGATTGGATCTAAATTTTCTTGATCTGAATTTACATTATGATTCTAAAGTCAATAAATTCACTAGCAATATTTATAGAAAATCTACATTTGCCAACCAGTACTTACATAAAGAAAGTAGACACCCACTACATATGAAAAGAGGAGTAATTAAGGGACAATATATCAGGCTAAGTCGATTAACATCCCAAGATAGTACCTTTCATGATGAGATTAAAATTTTGAGAGGTTTCTTTTTGGGTAGAGGCTACCACATTTCATGGTTAAAATCTACTGAAAGCGAAGTTATGGTCCTGAGAAAGTACAAACTTGGTCCTATTTTGACTACTCATTCAACCATTTCTACTAACAATACCCTGAATGGAAGCAAAGAATTCACTAACGCTTTTGTTTTGCCCATTTCTAATGAAATGTGGATTATTAAAGAAATTATAGTTGACAATTGGAGGGTAGTGTTAGGTAATCAGGAATTAGTTAAAGTAGTGGGTATTAGACCTAACTTCACCTTCAAAAAAGTTGTTAATTTGAAGAGTTTATTAGAGAAGAAAGTAGATAAATGTGCTACTGACAAACAAGTAAATATTAACACCAAGGGCACTTATGCTTGTCATCATTGTAAGCAATGTAGATTTTTAAGCAATTCATCTTCGGTTCATTTTTCACATCTTAACATCACACATTGGTCTAAGAAATATTACACTTGTCATAGTGAAATGGTAGTGTATTTAGCCCAGTGCCAGTCCTGCCCTAGTTACTACGTTGGGATGACTACAAGAACCCTTAAAAAAAGAATTAGTGAACACATTTTGGCTATTAAAAAAAGGACATGACAAATGCACTAGGTAAACATTCAACCGAATGTATTAACTTTAAAAAGTTTATTTTTTCTGTATTAGACAGTGTTGATATTAGTTTATTTACTGGCAATAATAAACTTCTTTTGGAATGTAAAGAATCTATTTGGCAAGTATATTTAGGAGCTGACCATGCTCCAGGACTGAATGATTTAGTTAACATAAAATGTTTTTTACAAATTAAATAAATGTAAGATTTACATCTGTACATTTACATTTATATATATATTTATTTTGTACATTCATTGTTATACATATATTTTTAACATAATTTAGTAAATTGATTTATTTATTATATTTTATATATTTTTTTACTTTAATGAATGTAATTAATATTTGACATCATTGATCATGTGATGACAGCTTTATTATATAAAGTGCTTTAGTGTCTGGGAGAGTTGTTTTCTGATGAAGTTCACATTAAATAAAATGAATGAAAGCGCTAAAACATTGGTGTTCCATACTTTCCTGACTGGATTCATTCATCTTTTTACGTTTTGTTTATTGGTTACTGGTTTCATTCATGAACAGTTATTTCGTTTTTCAATAGAAAAAGACCTTGTAAATATAAAAACACAACAAGGCTTAAAAGAAGTAACTGATCAGTGCAAACTAGCAGGTATATCACCAAAGGAGTACTATGTATACACTACTTCCAAGGGTTTACAGTTGCCATATGTACCATTTCAGTTGGCACGCCAGTTGGTCAAGTTAAATCGCCAAATACTGGTACATGTAGGAGCTGATAAGCTATGGGCAGTTGTAAAAGAAAAGTATTGGAACTCAAATTTAAAAAAAAGGTCTGCATGCTAATTGTAGAAGAATGTTTAATCTGTCTGCAGGTAAATGCTAAAAGCAAAAGGCCTCAGTTACATTGGGTGCAGCCAGCAGATGGGCCATGGTATGCAGTTCAAATAGATTATGCAGGTCCTTTGCCAACAGCAAAGGGAGGTTATAGATATCCACTGGTAGTAGTGGATGTTTTCTCAAAATAGGTAGAAGTAATTCCTACCAAAACAATAACGGCAAAAGCAACTGCAGTTTGTTAGCGATATCATTAAACAAATGTGTAATTTGTTAGGCATACACCAAAGGTTTCATGTACCATACCATCTACAATCTAATGGCATCGTAGAACATATGAATCAGATGTTAAAATAGCATCTAAAAAAGGCATGCTTAGAAAAGGGCAATACATGGATACATCATCTGCCTGGTATTTTAATGGGTATTCGAGCAACACCAAACAGCAAAACAGGTATTTCCCCGTATGAAATAATGACAGGACGCAAAATGCCCATACAATTACCATTTGACCCAGATATACCTAATGGTAGGCCCATGCTAGAAATCAGCAAACATCAGGAATGGCTAAAACAACGTACTACCATACGTGACTATAATGCAAGGGAACAGGCGTTCTATCTATGGAAAAATGTGCCAATATTACCAGCTGAAGAAAACCTTCCCTACGGAACAAAAGTACTGGTAAAAACATTCCAAATGGAAGGACCATGGGCTAGCAACTGGCAAGGCCCTTTTGAAGTAGTAAAACAAATTGGATGATTAGTATACAAAATCAAAGGAAAAAAGAAAAACAGAACAATGTTGGTACATGAAGATCAACTAAGAATGATCAAAAATAGGGAACAATGTAAATCTGATTAAGTGCATTCTCTTGTAGGTTTCCAACAGAATAAAACATAACGAAATTGACACTGAGCTTGATCAAAGGAAGGACACTGAGGAAACTCGGAGCTATAATATATAACATTAAGAATCCTGTTTTTTGTTTATTTTGTTCTTTATTTCTTTGTTATTTATAGCACTTTGTTTACTGTGTATTTTTCTAGCTAGTTTCACTGTGTGTGAGGTATTAACTGGAAATTGTCCACTTTTATTAAGCATCTGTTGGGTTGTTTGTTTGTAATAACTTGTTGCAGTTAAACTCTTTTTTCTAGAGGCTCCTTTAGTTGTTTAAAACTTTCATTTAAAGGCTCACTGCTGCTTTTCAGGTGTGAGAAACATTTCTGCAGTTTGTTTCCCACCCTCCGTCCCTGTTGGTATAGTGTTTTTGTAGTTGGTGGCTTTGCAGTTGCCTGCCCCTAGTATAAATTTGATCTGGGACCCTCCTCCCAGTCTAGTGTCATTACCTCATTCTACCCAGTACAGGGAGAACATTTGAGAAAGAGAATAAGCTTAGTTTCTGCTACTCCTTTCTCTCTTTCCTTTCTCTCTTTCCACTTAAAAAAAAAAAAAAAAAAATATCTGCTTTTACTGTATTTGTGTTTCTTCCTACTTTATTTTGCTTTTGCTTCATCTTAAAAGTAATCAGTTGTATTTATTACTGCTTGGTGTAACTCATTCTAAGCCTTTTAGTTTAAGCACTTGGGCTTCAGACCAGTTGTTTTACATTAAGAAGGTTTGTGGCCTGCACTGTGGTGGCAGGACAGGTAGCTTATATCCTAAGTTGGGAAATGCTGATTGAGGGCTCAGTGTCTGTTATTCTAAAAGTGTATTAGTTCTGGTTTAAGCACTTGGGCTTCAGGCCAGTTATTTTACATTAAGAAGGTTTGTGGTCTGCACTCTTGTGGGAGGAGCGGCTGGACTCTGCCCTTCTGAGCTGGGAATTTCTGGTTAAAGGCTTATAGTGCCTGCATATTTGAACTGTTTCTTACTGAAATTGGTACACCTTGTTTGTTGTAGCATAGACTAGATCAAGGCCTGCTGAATCTAGCTTTGTTTGTATGCTTGTTGTTTGTTTGCTTATTTCCCTGAAACGCTAATTTCACCTAAAACATGGCTTTTCAGTGCTTCTGTGGATCCCTAGTGATATCTGCATTGCTTACTGTACTTATTTCCTTGTTTCACTTGAAAGAAAGTTACTGTTTGTCATTTTTGCATTTAAGTTACCTGTAACATTGCATTTAAGTTACCTGGCACTTGCTCACTAAGTCAGCAGTAAAAAATTAAAAGAACTACACCCTCACAAACTCCCCATGAGTACCTTGTTCCCCATTGGCCCTTTTTTCAATTATAAAGGAATTCCCAATAATATTCTAGCATGTCCAAAGGTCAGTTGTCAATCTCCTCTCCGGTCCAGCTGGTGAATCTGGGAATCTTGAGGCAATGTTATAACTGCCTCATGTACACAGACAACCCTCTCCTCCTCCCAACAAATTCCAACACATGTGAGAGATACAACCATATAGCCAAACTGGAGGCTAAGCTCTCTCAACTCAGTACTGGCATAACCAGTCAGGAGGAGAAGGAAACCACACTCACTACAATTCCAGTCTCACATAGACCTACCACGACAGCAAATCAAACACATAAACACACAAAAACATACTCGTAGGCTCTAAATAAAAATCTGCCTAAGCAGCAGAGACCTCCAAAGCAGACACCCAAGCAACCGCTACCCCAAAACAAAACACGTGCAACACATAGCTCACAAAGCCAGTGTGCCGAACAGTCACAGCCCTTAAGGCTAAACAACACACCTGATACACTTGTAATAGGTGACTCTATCGTCAGGCACACTGACGTCCCGCTCACCAGGCTGAACAAGGAGAAGGTCATGGTGAGCTGCCTGTCGGGCGCTAGGATCCGCCACATAACACAAGCACTCAGGTCACTCCAAGGCAAGTACAAATATGACTCAGTCATTGTCCATGCTGGTGTGAATGACCTGAGATGTACCTCCCTGGACTACATGAAAAGAGACATAGAGGAGCTCTCTGAGCATGTAGCCCAGGCCGGTATGACCCTGACCTTGAGTAGCATCTTACCCTCACCAAGAATGATGCCACAATATGAAGATAAGATGATCAATTTCAACAATTGGCTTAAGTATTGGTGTCATTCAAAGGGGATCCAATGCCTGTCAGCCTGGGATGACATGCTCGACAAGCCACGATGCTTTGCTAGGGATGGCTTGCACCTGTCACCCCTGGGCTTTCGGATATTGGCAAAGGCTCTTGCTACCCCCATAATGCCTTTTTTAGGCAAGGCTCAAAAGGCAAACCCACCTCCATAAGTATCACAAGGGATAAGAAACTAAGAGCAATGCTACTCAACACCAGAAGTCTAAACCTCAAGATGCACACACTCAAAACTCTCCTTAGCATGGAGAACATAGATATCTGTGCAGTAACAGAAACCTGGTTCAAGGCTCCCGAGAGCACCCCAGCACTACCAGGTTATACCTCATACCATGCTTTTCGGCCCCAAAACTTGGACCGAACCACAAAAGGAGGGGGAGTATCAATATTCGTCAAAGATACCCACACCTCCAGGTTGGTGGCACAGCACGAAGCATCAGAGACTATCCATGTGCAACTAACAGTGGGTAAAACTGCCTTCCAGTTTATAGCCTGCTACAGACCACCCTCCCAAACCCAGGAACCCCACTCGGCCTTCCTGAGAACACTGGAAAATATAAAGGTCTCTCCAAACACCATTATATTGTGCGACTTCAACTACTCAAACATAGACTGGGAGCATTACTCTAGCTCCAACACCCTAGCCCAAAGGTTCCTATAATTTATAAACTCAAATTCTATGGAACAACTTGTTACCACTCCCGCAAGAGGGGAAAACATACTGGACCTGATCATCACCAACATGACGACTCTAAGCTCCAGACCAGAAGTGTATCCCTCACTGGTAAGATCAGACCATAAACTAATCTCACTGGATATTCACATCCTGACCCCACACCCTGCCCAGAAAACTACAGTGAAAAACTTCTCTAAAGCAAATTTCACACTCCTCAAAACCGAGGTGGAATCCTTCAAAGCCCCCGGGCCTGTGGAAAATACGGCCCAGACTGCAGAATCCTTTATAAACACATTCTAGGAACACCTTCAGGAATGCATGGATCTTGCAATCCCAAATAAAACCAAGACCCAATCCTCCAAAGGCAGACGTCCTGTCTGGTGGACCCCAGCCATAAACAAACTATACAATAGAAGGAGGAAGCTATTACATGACAGAGCAAAATCCCAAAAAGGGAAGGCATCTCTGATCAGTATTAGCAAAATCTACGGGCACTCATAAAATCATCTAAGGCCAGCTTCGAGAGAAAAATTGCACAGGATACTAAGGATAATCACAAGGCTTTCTTTAGTTATGTTAGGAACCTGGGTGGGAATTCCCAGATATGCTCAGAATTAGTCCAAAATGACAAAAAATACACCGAACCCACAGACATTGCCAACATCCTAGCTGACAGGTTCAGCGCAAACTCCCCCCCCACCAAAAGGGCAAATATCTATCCCAGCAGAGTGCTGCCCCCCCATGACATCTCAGATGCTCAGGTAAGAGCCGCCCTCTCCAAAGCAAAAAAACACAGCATCAATGGGACCAGACGGTGTCCCGGGCTGCATCCTACATGAACTCCAAGAAGAGCTAAACCCAAACATAAACTACTGTTCAATCTCAGCCTTACTACAGGATATGTACCCAAAGAGTGGCGTACAGCAACAGTGGTCCCTCTCCACAAAGGTGGTGCCTCAACGGATCCTGGAAACTATCGACCCATAAGCCTGACTAGCTTGGTCTGCAAAGCTATGGAAAGGATCATCATGGACCTCATAAATAAAGATATTTGGGACCTACAGACACTGGATCCTACCCAGTTCAGCTTTGTTAAGGGCAGATCCTGCCTCTTAAACCTGGTCAATTTCTTTGAAACAGTCACCAAGGCCATTGACGAGGGGAAGGTGGTCCACACAGCCTACCTGGACCTCGCAAAAGCCTTCGATACAATACCCCACTCGGGCATTACGGATAAGCTCACCAGCTTAAATATAAACCTCTATGTCACTAGATGGGTTGCAAACTGGCTCAAGGACAGAACCCACATGGTTAGAATTGCTGGAGCCATGTCAGACTCCAAACCAGTTACAAGTGGCGTCCCACAAGGCTCAGTCCTGGGACCTCTCTTGTTTGGTATATATTTCTTGGAGGTACAGGCCAACATGGAAAGACTGTGGCTGACCAAGTTCGCAGATGACTGCAAACTGGGCGCCATAATCAACTCTCCAGCCGACACAAGCATCCTCCAAAAGGGCCTCATAGAAACAGACAACTGGTGCCAGAGCCATGGCCTCAAGCTAAACGCCAAAAAGTGTATAGTCATCCCCTGTGGCAAAAACAAAGTGCCCACAAATTACCACATAGGTGGTAATCCATTAAGTACAGAAGAAGTAATTAGGGACCTGGGGACCCAAGTTGACAGCAATCTCTCATTTGACAACCACGTGGCCAAAGTGGTTAGAAGAACATTTTATATAGCCCACCTAATCATGAAGAGATTCACATCTAGATCAGGGGAGGTCATTGTGCCTCTTTACTCATCCCTCATCAGGCCCATAATTGAGTACAATGCCCCTTTTGGGATGTACCTTACCAGACACCTGCAGCAACTGGAAAGACCCCAAAAGTACCTCACCAAGAGGATCAAAGGGCTCAAACAGATGCCATATGCTGCCCGGTTAAAGAAACTCCAGCTCTACTCAGTGGCATACCACCTGCTCAGAGGTGATCTGTGCCTGACGTATAAAGCCATGTCCAGCCCGGAATTAATGGACATGCTGCACATCAGAAAATCCAAATCCCATCGAGCTACGCGCTCAAGAGACTTGAACCTCAGCACTGAAATAAATAGGATATGCTGGAGGGACAGATTCATAACCCAGAGGCTCCCTTCACTCTGGAATAAAATCCCAGTCCAGGTTAGGCAGAGTCCCTCATTGACTGTCTTCAAGAGGAATCTTGATGAGTGGATGGGAGATCATAGCTTTACCCCGGTATCACTTCTGTGTCACCGTTAGACAGAGGCACAGTATACTAACCTCGAAAAAGGGCATAGCAAAATTAATTTAAAATGGGTGGCGAAAGCCAAACACACTCTGGCTAGGCTTATAAATGTCCTAGGGCAGATAGCCTAGTATGAATGTATGAACCATTGTGCAATACACACATGTAAAGGTAAACCTCTTTTAATACCTTTTTGACAAGACAATGTTGGTATGCAAAAAGCATGAATGTTTCTAATTGTTGGGTATGTAGTTTAATACCAAAAGTAACAGGGGTCATGCCTTTAATACCTATCCCACTAAATTCCCTTAGTTGTTGGAGGATATTAATAAATGAGACAGGAGACCAAGTCATAAATGTACAGCTACGTAAAGCAAGAGTACAGTTATCTACTATAGTGCAAGGAATCACGTTTTCAACAAAACTGAACTGTTCCAGTGGGTAATAGTAATTGTATTCAAACAATTGAAATGATAAACTTTCATGACCACATACCAGTATGTGGAATATTTTTTCATGGTGTTCCTATTTTAATACCAATTAAGGGTCAGTTAATATTAAGTGACACAGCAGTGTTTCATTTTTCACAAAATGATAAAAACAAGTGTAAAACCAATATTACATGTTGGCAAAGTAAAACAGATAAAAACTTTACAGTTGTACATGATAAAACTCTTACTATGGTGCAAGTAAATGGCAGTCTGGTAAATAGCAGTGTTGCTCTGTCAGATAGGTTATATTACATCTGTGGCAAATATGCTTATAAATGGTAACCAAAGGGATGGGATGGCACCTGTTATATAGGGTTAGTGGTACAAGCAATGCATCATGTAAAAGAATTACCAAGAGGAAGAATTAGAAATGCATAAAAGAAAAGGAATATATTACCTGTGATTGAAAGTCAAGAAAATCCAGTAGACACCTTAGATACATCACGTATCTATCATCAAAATCTTGATTATATTGAATTAAAAGATATGGATTTAGAAGATGATGTAATCTCTGGAACAGGTATTTTCCCTTGGTATGGGGCTGCGAAAGCCATCTGGGAGCTGAGAAAACTATCCAAACTAGTTGACATATTGGCAAATGCCACTTTCAATGCAGTCCTTGACATTACTGTCGAAATGACAGCTATACGAACTATGGTTTTACAAAATCGAATGGCATTAGATTACATACTAGCATCCCAAGGGGGTATACATGTTTTAATAGGAGAACAATGTTGTACATTTATTCCAGACAAAACAGAATCTGTAAAAGCACATTTAGAAGTGATTGCACAAGTGTCTGAACATACTAGAAAACACTGGAATGATGATTGGAGTGAATGGATTAGTAGTCTAGTTACAGGATGGACAGGAAAGATAATTATATTTTAATTTTTTTTATTGTAGTGCTTGGTTGCATATTATTTACATGTATTAAAGTCTGCTTACCAAGAGCTAGTCAAGTTACTGTTGTTAATTGTCATAATGAAAAGGTATTATCAAATAATGCTGAATTTGTATCCCTGGTTTTAAAAAAAACAAAAGAAATTGTTAGAGTATGCTCAACAAAGTATTATGGTTAAAAGTAATTCTGCTACAAACATGTAACATAAATAAGGTATAAAATAAAGCTTGCTTAAATACAGAAATAGAGTTTAGCAATGCATGATTAGCATCCATATTAAATGATCGTGGCTTGAAAAATAAGGAATTTGCTTAATGGACATGTGTCCTAAAGAATCAGCAAAAATGTATGCATTTCACACTGTCAGCAAAAAAGCTGACCTCTTACAGACATAAGAACAGAATGTATGCATTTCATATGGTCAGTAAGAGCAAAAATGTGAAAAACAGGATGTATGCATTTCACATGGTCAGTAAAAGCAAAAATGTGAAAAACAGGATGTATGCATTTCACATTGTCAGTAAGAGAAAAAATGTGAAAAACAGGATGTATGCAGCTTCTTTAAAGAATGGACAACAGGGCATGTTTCTATCATATGACACTGTTAACCAAGGAAGTTTGAATGATCAAGTCAGCATTTGTATGTGTTTTTCCCCAAGGTGTTTCCTTAAAAGACAATATCAGCATTACAGAATGAAAACATGTTTTTCTACAAACACCAGCAAACAGATGTTCTCATATAAAGAGACTATAGCAGATAACACTGTTAGAGATTTTTTTGTATTGTATCTCTCATATCATCCATGCTGTTTGAGAAGTAAAGTAGTACAGTGTAACTAAAGCTGCAACAGTAGTATGTGTGGTTTGTTTATAAAAAGGTATTGATTACTGCTCAGAGTTTGCCAGCAAGACCTAGTGTCTTAAGAAGACTTCGGATCCATCACAGTAAGCAGCACCTTGATACTTAATTTTTTAATGTCTATTGAACAGGTAGTTATTGAACCACAGAAGGGTCAGCTGAGAGAGACTTGGTGAGGACATTTGAAGTAGAAGTTTGCTGTGACACACTGTGTTGACAAGTCTAGAAATAAAGAAGAGACTACTTTACTGTTACCTCTAGCTTTATTGACAGTATCTATATGGGTTAGAAGGGCAGTGCTAGGAAACATTGTTGTGCAGAACATAGGAGTTCTTCCTGCAGGAGATAGTCTAGCGATTGTTTTTGAATACATTTTTTCAAGTATTTTGGCAAGGGGAGAGAAGAAATGCTATAGGTCTAAAGTTATTAATCTGTTGAATTTCCTTCTCAGGTCAAATTATAGCTGACAACAATCTGTTTATAGCCAGTACAAGGCAATTAAGAAAGTAAAACAGATTTTCTGTAATTTCATAAGGCTAAATAACTGGCGTATGCAGTATAGTCTACTGATCAAGAAAACGAGGACAGTGGCCAACTTTGTAAGAGATCCTTAGAGTGTACAGACTATTTCACAGAGACTTTCAAACACAGAGCAGGCATGTATTTAACTGATTAAAGTTAATACATAGCAAGGTTCTTCATGACAAATGTGTTTACATTATACAATGACAAATTCTCAGTAAACCTGTAGGAGTAGGGCCTTGTGGCAGACCTCCTGCATTACTGAGGTGAGATGTAGTGACCGCAGGCTCTGAAATGAGATAAAGATAAAAACTCTACTAAATGGTAATATTATATTAAGCCAATAAAGATAGTACTTATTATACAAAAAAAGAGATGGAGGAAGGATCACAGTAAATCAGATCAACAGAATATGGGAAAAGTAAAACAGTACAGTAATGGTGAGAAGGCTTGTGGATGTAAGCTCAAAGTAGTTTTAGCAGAAAGTATAGAAAACCACAGTAATACAGTGTAAATATACAGCTGTATTGAGTAAATTATCAGAAAATGACACTACACTGATAAGCAGAATATAACCTTAGTAAACATTCATGGGATTAACCAGTATGTCAAAAAACTGTCATATCTATACCAGAAAACCATCAACTCACATTACATACATATCCATTAAAGGGAAACACACTTGACATACAGAAAGCTTATCTGAGCTGAATGAAACTGTTACAAATATAACACACTACCAAAGCCTTTCCACTGTTCTACAGTCTTAGAACAAAAAGAAATAGAAATGTAATAATTCATCCAGGAACTATTCTTAGAAAAGGAAAACTCCTCTAACAGAGTTAGAGAGTACAAACTTTACTCTGAATTAGAGTCTGCGGCATGATAGATAAAGAAAAATTCCTAATGCTCTGAGTATGCCAGAATCCTCTGACATTTACCTCAGGAATGATTTCTGCTCTCCATGACAGAATGCCTGCAATAAACTCCTGGTTAAAGTAAGACAATCATCATTAAGAACAGACAAAATGTCTTTGCATGAGCAAGATCTAACCTTTAGTTTTTTTTTTTTCCTAGGAACATTCCTGGAACGAGACCATTTGAGAGATAGCACTTCATCCCTGGAAAGAGGTCACTTTCCCCAGCCCAATAGAGAAGAACCTCCCAGAAAAACTCCCAAACCCAAACAAGATGGTTCTCCGATGCCCAGACTGGACTCTGGAACAGACAAAGAAGATGTGTGTCTGACCTGCCGTCCATCATGGCTGGCAAGGATACACCAGAAGGATTGGAGGAAACCAGTAAGTGGTCTGAGGAACCAGCAACGACCACTGTAGAGTAACCCACTACTGGCTGCGGCATAGATGGAGCCAATGCATGGGCTCGTGTTTTAACTGTTTTTTTCTTTTTAGGTATGTTGGGAGAAGGACCAGCAGGACTAGGAAGAATCCTTGCTGTATCCGAGGAAGAAGCCTAATTGTTGGTAAACTAACCTGGGAAGAGTCGGTTGGAAGGTAAGTAGTCTTACAAATACTCACAAGCAGCAGCCACACACACACACACACACACACACACACACACACACACACACACACACACAAACACACACACACACACACACACACACACACACACACACACACACACACACACACACACACACACACTTTAACTTCCCTATACATTCCCTGAAAATTCAAAAGTAAAAGCACAAGTAGTACACAAAAATCCTGTCAGAACTCTTAAGTCCCTTTCTCAGAAAATGCAGTGAGAAAAAAACAGGAAATGAAGAAAAGATGAGTATACTCAAGCACCAAACATAAAATAGATTTCTAGCTGTGAAATACACTTCACACTGCTTAAATATTACATTTTCAAGCAAAATAACTCAAGCAGTAACATGATGTAGGCAAGTATAAAACACTTCACAAGTTTTAAATCATTATACATCAAACTGTCCTAAAAGCAGCACATTTGTCTCAAGAAAAAAAAAACAGCCACTGAATTCAGTAATAAGCCCTATTCTAAAAGTTTCTGACAAGAAACTTCTGATATCAGTAAAACTGCCAGCATTCTTCAGAAAATAGAAAATACAGCAAAATATTTAAAAATATTTAAATAGGCAGTATTTTCTGTGTGTAATGGTTTTCCTATGGGGACTTATCTGCCAGAAATGAACACTCTAGCCAGTTGCTATTCCTGTGAAGCTTCTCAGCTGTTAGCCTTTGAGGTGGCAAAAAAAGTTATGAAGTAACAAGGAGAAATTTGCAATGTATTTGAGAAGGAAGGGGTTAAAACACTAAGTAAGCTTTTAAAATTGATGTTATGTGATTAGTTTTTTAAAAAATTATGTTATGTGACAGATTGATGTGTATTTAAATGCTAAATGAAGTGTTGAAGCCTTAGTCTGAAGAAGACGAAAGCACTAACTATTGGCTTTGTGTCCTAATATATTTGCTTGTTTTACTCTACTGATACAGCATTTATTTTATTTTTAACTCTGAAGTAATCTTCATGCCAAATACTCATTTCCCACCACAAATAGGCTGTCCAGTCAGCACTCATAGTGAAGGTGTGGTAAGGAGCCAAAGCTTTGGGAAGCTGGCTCGATGAATCCTGACCAGGATATAACCCAAAAAGCCAAAGGCTGCAGCAGCAGTGAGACTGCTGAACATGTGGGCCTGCAATCAGATGGTGTGGCATCTTCTATTTTTGTGTTTTTGGGTAAAAATATTTCTGAAGCTGTCCTGTGATTCAGAAAAGACCACAGACCTCCTCTGTTTGATACAGTCCTAATAAAGATTTAGTTAGGATTGTTTTAAAAGATATATAGAATTCTGTAGCATAACCAACAGGTCCTGGTTACTTTACCATTTGGAAGACTATGTATACTTATGAAGATTTCTTTAACAAGACTTCCAATATGGCTGCATAGTGATCAACAGCTTAGCTTCAGTTCTCCCAGTGTGAAAACAGAAATTGAGACAAAAGGAGCACCATTGCTACTGATTTTTTTTTTTTTTTGGGGGGGGGGTAAAATTCAGCTACTGACTAGTAAGTATGCTACCTAGATGCTACAAAAGAAGAAATCCAGAAAACATGAAAAGAAAGAGAAAACACTGTCTGGGAAGGATTGTACAGATGTTCAGCAAAAGGCAATTCAAGCTTCTGCTTTGGTTCAAGAGATGTACTCCAATTTAGAGAAACAATAAATCAAATGTACTTAGAAGTGACTAAAATAAATGAAACACTGAAAGAATATATCAACTCAAATAACAAAAGGCTGGAAAATAGAACCAGCTTTAACGAGGTGTTTAGATGCAACTTTATCCCTGCAATCAGGGAGTGTTGAGAGGCAGGTGTGAGATTCAAGCTGCTGTATCTAGCAGTCTTTCAAAGACATTTTTTTTTGAGGCAGAACAGGCTAAGGAGGAAATACAAAAGTTTATCCAACAAAAAAAGTGAGCCAGCAAACAGAAGGTGACTCTGCTTATTATTCTTCTGACAGTAAAGTAAATAGAAAAACTTTGCTGTGAAACCTCTTCCAATGTACCAAAGGAAAATGGTTGAGAAACAGAAAAAAACACCGGTGTTGACTAGAAGAATCAGGAACACCCTGGACTTGATTCAAAGTCTGGTGCTGGAAGATGGAATGAACAGAAAGACCAGCATCACTGAAATTAGTGATAATGGGAGACTATAAAGCATCAATCACATTTGTGAAACATGGCTTTGCAAGAAAAAGAGGATGAAAAAGACTTGCCTCCAGATTCATTAATAATCATGTAGGCTTCTCGTGAACCTATACGATGCTTAAGTATTTGCATATGAAGCAACAGTGCTAATCGCATACTCATTCTGCTCATCAAGCTTACATGGCTACAAACATGTTTTTGTGGCCAGCAACAATGTTTTTGTGGCTGATAACACTGTTGTTGGATGCTAGCACTGTTTATATGGCCAGCAATAGTGTTAGTGGCCACAAAAATATGCTGAACAGTAGGAATTTACATACAGTAAACAAACAGACTTGCTTATGGGCAAACCTGTTATGTGCTTGTGGGGACAGGAGTGAAAGTAAAGCAGGGGAATTACAATGTAAAGAAAGTATGCTAAGGACAACTTGCACCTAATTAAAATATAGCTCTCCAGAATTAAAGAGGGGAGGGTAAGCAGCAAAGGCAACTAAATGAAAGTTATACCAGGGACGGGAAATGTGCTGAGGACAGTGTACACACAAATCTGAAATCTAAACACAGAAGTAAGGCACAGGGGAGGGTAACATTTTGAACTAGTACTAAAATAACTTCTATAAATAGGCATATACCTCAAAGACAGTTTTGTAACATAAAATTATGCAATATGTATGTCATAATAATTAATGGTGTTCCCACTTCCTTAGCAAATATAGTGAGCTAAAAGCAGACATGCTAGTGCAGCTTGTGAGAGCTACAAAAAGAAACATTTGACTAGAAGTAAGTAATTGTGATACAAAGGTTATTAACATGCAGAGTTAAGAGGAGAATTAGCAAGGATGATGTATAAATTAGAGCATATTTGCATACCCTGTAGTTCTTCAATATGACATGTTGGAAAAGAAGAATGGCTCATAAGCCACAATCCCCTCTTGGAAGAATGAAAAGTATGTCATCAGTATTATCAGTGAGCAGTGTATGACTTGTGTAGGCCACAGAAACAGGCATAACATGTATTGAGAGGAACACACTCGAAGGAAATTCTGCACTTTTGTATTCTAATGGTTATGGATCCCCTAGATAGGTGTGTGTGGCCTTACAAATGAGGAAGCAGACTGTACCATACATAATACACTTGCCTAAGGCACATCTGCCTGACACAGTTATTAGGCAGATAATAACAGATGTGAACACCACACTACGATGTGATTTATTCCACAGAACTATGTAGTGTCTGCATCTGCAGCAGGAGACAGTAATGGATATTGTCACAAACAACTGAAATTAATGTGTGAGTTAAGAGAGGATCTCTGATAATGGATGTCACATCAGCATGTCAGACTGATGGCAACTAATTGACTGGGCTCATGTGGACACAAATGAAATTAATTATCAAGTTTCCTTAGTCAAGTAATCTTTCTCTGTATTTTTGTACACATACCAAACAAAAAATGAAGCACACTCTATGAACAGAACACACTACTCAATACATATTTCACAGGAGTACTCTCACCTCGACATTGGCACTGGAAATTATATACTGCTGTGAAATCAAAACATATGTCCATATGTGCTCATGCAGCATATCAAAGGGCAATACTGACATGATGGAATGGTTGTTGTGTGATGTTAGTACATTCACAGTAAATGTTTCCCTATGCTAGATACTTAAAACCACTGTTAAGCCAGAAGACAAGCCTTAAAACAACTCTTTACCATTAATGCAACTTGTTTGGAGACTGTTCCAGTTTTTTTATTTTGTGTTTCCCTGTGGTAGAACTGAACATCAAGATGTACAACTCCAACAAACAATATGGCTATGAATCACATGTGCCACAGTGGAACTGTCAACACAGATGTCGAACTCCACTTATGAGATGTCATTACATCAGATTTAAATTATTTGCCCATAATTTCATCAGAGCAAATGTATGAGGGAGGCCTCTGCCATACTATACAGACACAGTAGAACTGAGGACGATGTAATTCCTGCAGAATAGTTAAGGACACAAGTTTTTACAGTCACACAATGCTGGTTTTGAACACTTGAATAAGTCCTGAGAAATAAGCACAATAATGGGCACATTGAACATGCCACGGTACAAGTGCATCAACAATTGTAACATGTTGTGATATGTGAAAGCATTCAGTCATATTAATGAAACAAGCAGTATGTATCTCTGTAATTACTTTGAAATAATCTTGCTGTATGTCAGACAACATTGTCTGATGCTAGATACACCCAAATACACCTGTAGCATACTGCTGTTGTCACTGTGATGGTAGAACAACTATTATGTACAATGCCTTAGTAAGGCAACAACAAACATTACATCATCTCATGTCCTCAGTCCTGAGAAGGCATCTTACTACAGCTATTATGGAAGGGTAATCTAAGCAAATGACAGCATCAATCTTCAATACAATGTTTCATAATGAAAATTAGAATAAACTCTTGTAAGAGGAAACAACGTCTTCACCTTAACATAACACACTGAGTGTAAGTAGCAGTGTCAGGATTTGAACTATATACCTAACAACACAAGCTACAGCAGATTTGCTGAAACACAAGCTCCAGTCAAGATTTCTTTTACAACTGTGACACTGCACATTTCAATGGCTGACATCATCACTGTGTATTACATTAATGTTTCCGCTAAAGAGTAGTTGCACAGCACAAGCACACTGTGTAGCTATATATCATATATGTGTTTGAAGCTTGTTCTGCACAGTAAGAGTAAGAAACACATGCTCAGAGAAGACAGCCAGTCATGTATTCAAACTACCTACCTGTGTAGTCACAAAATTTACAAGCAAGTGCATTATCTGCATGTGCCACAGTAGAAGTCCGACTTCATGTGAGCTGGACTGCATCTTTGAAGGGATGACATCCACTGTGTCTTGCAAAGGAGATGTGAGTATGTTAAAATGACTTCCAGCTAGGTTTCTCAATTTTGCACTACAAATGCAATTAAGACAATTCTGCATCCATTTACATACACACACATATTAATACTCATGAGGTTCTTGCCACTGTATCCAAACTCCCTACCTATCCACTCAGTCAATCTACCTACCAGTGTATTATACACATGCACCACAGGAGAGGTCTGATTTTAAGAGTGGTAAGAGTGCATCTTTGAAAGGATTACCTCATCAGTATGTTGCAGGCAGGATGTGTTTGTGGACAGAGGAAAAAGGAGATGTCTGATTCATCTGGCTTGGGAAATGTTTATCCTCAGTGGTAGTCAAATGAGCACAGCTTTTAAATTAATCCTTCAGTGATGCTATGGCTCTACCATCACATGCACACAGACAATTTGAGTGTTGTGAGATCAGAACACCCTACCTCGCTAGTTATACAAGTTATAGGACATAGTACTTAATGCAAGCACTGCCACAGAAGTCTGACTTCTACTGTGTTAGAGTACACTTTATAGAGGATGACATCATGGATGTGTTTCAGAGAAAATGTGGTTGTGAAAAGGGTCTCACACTGATGTGGACTCACTTTCCAGTGTAAATTTGTCTCCCAACTGCTAGATGAGGGAGGCTAACAATACATCGGCTCATGCTTACCTCACTCTATACACAACCCCTTATACAAACAAACACACAAGTTGACTGCTATGAGATTACAACTCCCTAACTATCTAGTTACACAAGCTAGATGACACAGAACCTAGTGCAAGCACCACCACAGAAGTCTGACTGTGTTTGAGTGCACTTTACCAAGGAGGCCATCATCTGTGGGTTGCAGAGAAGATGAGGTTGGGAGAAGGGTCTCACACTAATGTGGACTCAACTTCCAATGTAAAATTGTCTCCTAACTAATAGTTGAGGGAGGCCAACAGTATGTAGGCTTTTGCCTACGTGACTGAAGTGATGAAGTATGTGACCTATGCTCCATGTGTTTGTATATCATTTGCAAGTGTAAGTGCTGCAGTGCAGCCATAAATGTACAGAATGATGTGTTCATTCAAAGATCACTGCAGGTCTCATGAGTCAAGTCATTCTGTTCCATGTAATGAACTGTTACCATCCAGTAAGAACAGTTATATGTGCTCAACATCTCTTCCTAAAGGGCAGTATTGGGAAGCTCATTGGAGTAGATATTGGCAAAGAATTAACGAATGTGTGAATATATTTTGAGGTGTTGAATTTAAACAGGGAATTAGCACTAGTTAATGGTGCTCCCTGCTAACCTGTGCACAAATAAGGAGCAGAGAGAAACTGGTCTGATTGTGATTAAATGTAAAGCAGATCTAGTTTATGATAGTGTTTAATATGGTAACTCCACTGACCCTTCACAATTCAGGCCTATCGCTTTCCTACCCCCTATATCAAAGATCCTTGAAAAGTGTATTTACAAACAGCTTATTGCACATCTCATTCAGGAAACTCTCCTCACCCCTACCCAACATGGCTTTCTCCCCCATCATAGTACCACTACCACACTACTGTCCTTTACTAACTCCATCTCCACTTCTCTCAATAACAGCAAACTAGTGTCTTCCCAATTCCTTGACCTCTCTAAGGCTTTCAACACTGTTTCCCATAACTTCCTGCTCTCCAAACTTGCTTCCTTCAACCTCTCTACCTCCACTCTTAACTGGTTCTCTTCATATCTAACAGATAGAGCTCAATCTGTCAAATGGATGTCCGCTACATCTCCATTCCTTCCTGTTCTTACTGGAGTCCCCCAAGGCTCCATCCTGGGTCCCCTACTATGTAACATTTTTACTAATGATCTCTTCCAATCCTGCCCCCATGCCACACTAATACAATATGCAAATGACTCTACCATCATCTCTACCTCTGACAATCTATCCCACCTACATACCCTCACACAAGACACGCTACACTCTGTTGAAAGATGGGTCACTACAAACCAACTCCTACTTAACCCCAATAAAACTTAACTTATTATTTTCCTTAAAGACAGACCAAAATGCTAACAACTCAGAAAAACAAAAAGGCAAACGTGTTACTCCAAAAACAATATTACTATATGCATTTAATTTAAAATGTATATATTGTATATATATATCGTGGTATTTGCTGTTTAATGCAGTGAAGGCGTGTGGCTTTAAATAATGATTGAGGCTGTGATGTCATAGTTTTTAGCCTCTATATAAGAATGCATTTGGGTTTTGTATGATTGAAGAAGTTCATTTATGAAAGTGAACGAAAGCGCTTATATAAAATTGTTTTTGGAGTAACACGTTTGCCTTTTTGTTTTCTGTTTTCTTATTCTTTTCCTTCCCAAATCCCTCCAGCACCTCAAATCTTCCTTCTCGGTCTCTTCTCTAAACAGCATAACTATTCAGATTGAGTTTCATACTAAACATCACAGTATACTCATTGATGAACTGAAATTTGACTCACACATCAACAATTGCATCAAAAGGACCCACCATAAACTAGGATTGCTATACAGGAATAAAAAATTCCTTACACAAGAATCCAAAGTACCCCTTGCTCAAGCCTACCTTCTACCTACTCTACTTTATGCTGTCCCTATTTTTACTAACCTCCAAAAAAATCTGTTAAACAAACTTGAACTTAGATATAATAAAATTGTTAGGTTTGCCACAAATCTCCCCTATCGCTCTCACCACTCCCTCTCCTTAAAAAAAAATACACTGGATAGAATTCCATTATCAACTCCTTCTGCCTCAACTCCACTTGACACATACCATCCTACATCAACCCCTAGCCTGTCCTTCACTAGCAACTCTCATCTCCCCTTATGTCCCTAACCAGGAGCTTCATAGCTCTAACCTACACCTTCTCCAAGTTTCCAAACCTAATAAATCCATAGGAAAAAGTCTTTATAGTCACGCAGTCTCTACCTCTTGGAACAAGCTCCCTCTCTATATCAGATCTTTCCCAAACCCTCCAAATTTCAAACTGGCCCTAAAGGAATACCTACTCAACTCCTGGACCTGCCCCTGTAAAGATCCTACTTGAAGCAATTCCTTCCCCACCTTCCTTCTCCTTCCAAGCCACTACCTCCATTTTCCTACATCTTAGACTCTCCTGTTTGCATGTTTTTACTTCTATTTCAGTAACAATGCACCTCTTTCTTAACCATGTATACTGTATCAGACAACTCTCACCTACATCTTTCATCTGCTTATCTTGTCTTTTCCCCACTATTTGTCTGACTAAACTCAACACTATATGTAAGACTTACCTACTTTTTTCTCCTGTTACCGTACAACTACTTCAATACTTATATTTTAAGATTATTAATGTGTCTTTTTCTAAGATTGTATAAGATGAATAATATTCTCCTTGTATGTTTCTGCTCATATCTGTAGTTCTCATTTTGTAACCAATTGTATCTTTGTATATGGAGATTTTCTCCTCTGGTCTCTGCTGAAAAAAGGCACCTGCCCAGCCAGACTAACCTTATTAATAAATGGAAAATAAATAAATAAATATCATGATCTCAACATTTTTCGTAGGAATACTTGCTCAGTTCCCTAGAGATATAATACTTTGCATGTTGTACTCTACTTGTCTAATGTTATGGCCAAAGTTTTATTGAAGAATGAAGTGGTGTGATTGCCATTCCCATTTGCAGGACAGTCGACAACGAGCAAACAGAGTTCACATCTGACATTTAATTTTGCCAGGCTTCTGTAGCATAAGCAGGTTTAGAGGCAATACGTGATCATCAGCCTTCTGGACAGTACTAAGTGGAGAAATGCTACCTGCTACCTAACTGCCTCTGTAGCAGAAGGTGTAAACACAGTGGCCTTCATGAAAACACACAGGTGAAGCAGAGCTTGAGTCCAGTATGGAGTTAATTTTAGAAAGGTTGTAAAATGTGATTATTATAATTATTTTTCATTGGGACTGTAAAAGTACACATTAATGGCTATCCTAAATATGTTTATTGCCCAAACTGTGTCAGTAATGCCTACACAAATAAACTTGCATGTATACTATTTATTAGCTATGCTTCAAAGAAACCATAAGTTCATTCTGTGTATAATTTGTGAAACATGACAAGGATACTATGCATTTTGAAATAATTATCAGAACTCAGCATATATCCTAACTATATTTGTAGAGCAGGATGTGTGGTGAAGTGGGGTCATTATGATTCCTCACAGTAAGGACAGGAGCCAAATCATATAAGATGATCATTTAATCCACTGGACTAAGAAATATACTGCAGCAGAATGTGATAAAACAGAATACAT
Organism: Protopterus annectens; assembly: GCF_019279795.1. NCBI lineage: Eukaryota > Metazoa > Chordata > Ceratodontiformes > Protopteridae > Protopterus > Protopterus annectens. Next base: position 669,074,278 of record NC_056736.1, read on the forward strand.
GATGAGAGACAAATGGAGGGACACAAAAGAGGTAGTGTTAGTGCACATTTCTGAACATCTTTATGGTTTGTTTGTATTAGGTGTTTCCTCATTCAGAATGTGTCCTGCTCTGTAAAATGAATTGACTGATATAAGGATAGAGAAGGTGGAGGAGTGACATGAACCAATATATCCCTGTACATCTGATTAAATGTGGAGAAAGCTGGAACATGATGGTGACAGGAGGATGGTGTTTGGTTGCTAACAGATGTAACACCCACTTACAAAAGTAATATTACTTGGTAAAAAAATTACATTACTGTATAATATATGTCTGGAATCAAATCTTTGGCATTAGAAAAAAAACTTTACAGACAGGTACATTATTGCAGCTCACAACAGAGGAGATGATACATTAATAACTTTCAGTCATATATTGTAAGAGACACTGTTAACATGTTCAATAAAGGCATTAGGTAGGTAGCAGTATTCATTACACATATCAATTGTAACCTCCATTACACTTTACATGGTATCCAACAGCCTGATAACATGGAAAAGAACTGTATCACAGTTTATTACATTAAGTTAGTTTTACTACAGCGCAGTGAATATACGGTCATTTTTAGCTAAGCTAACTATCCCCATACTGGCTAAGGCATAAAATCACAATACTTTGCTATAACACTTAAACTGCCATTCTGCGTCACATAGTAGACTTGCTCATTGCCACATCTTGTGCAAATGCTGAACAGTGCAACTGACAAAACAAAAGGGTGGTAGACAGAAGCATAGGCAACACATACACATGAAAGACTCTTATAAAACCAGGCAGTAAGAGTTTCAACTACTGTTGGATTAGAGCCCTTGACAAGATGAAAAACCAGATATACAGAGATGATCATTATCTCAACACACCACAATCTTCCCTCACACAAGTAAAAAAAATCACACAATTGATGGGACAATGATACTCTTGTGAAGCAAGGGAAGATGAGGATATTACCCTTCAGAAAAGCCAAAGCGTGAACTTTACGTCCATCACTCTAATGACTAGTCAACAGTAAAAGTGAGTGAGAGAGAAGGGGTGGAAATATAAAGACATGGACTGAGACATATCAGGGTTTAATGTTATAGGGCATTAATGCATACCTTTATGGTGTGTCCTCATTATTAATTTTTCTTGCTCTGTATCATTAACTGATGTTTATGTGGATCAAGAAGGTGTAGGAGTGGAAAAGCATGACTAAGACATGAGTAGAATAACAACTTGCACTTGAATGAAGTACCTGAAGGCAGCAAAAGTAAAGATTTTGCTGCGTTTGTTTGTGTCTTTCGGCTTTTCCCGGTTAGGGGTCGCCACAGCGGAACTCCGGTCCGCTAATGATTGGTAGTTGATTTTTACATACCGGCTTGCCAGGCCTGATGCACAACCTTCAACGAAGATACGCCCATTCACGCATGTCTCCACGCAGAAGATGCTCTAGCTGAGAATCGAACCAGACAGCGTCTTACTGTGAGGTGACAACGCTACTGCAGCACCACCTGGTCTAGAATCCCTACTGAGCAAATAAAAATAAAATAAGTTCATAAAACTCCCTGGAGACCAAAAGAAAATAATAGATGACTGCCTAGAACCATCATTATATGCTCTGAGGCTTTCTGTCTAAAGGAAAGACTTACGTATAGATGAGTTATGGCAACCAAGTTAGGAACTCAAGATTGATAACAAGCACATATATATTGACCTGGACTAATCGTTAACTACAAGGAAAAAGTAATACGTTTCACTCAGTAATAAGGCTCTGCAGAGATAAAGGTATAAGGTACCACTTATTATGCCTACTAATATTTAAACAGACATTTTCACTGGGTCTTAAATCATTCACAGACCCTGAAACAATACTATGTATGTTCCCTCCAAGATGCAGGTGAGAAGACTGCTAAATCAGGGTGCACAGGACAATGAGGAATTAAAGAGGGATCTTGTAACTCATCAGCAAATCCTGTCCACTTCTCCTTTGACATAGTGAGCAATGTTTCCTCTTTTTAAGAGCCAGCAGATGCTATGCAAAAGAACTTCTTTCAGGGTTGAGAATCATAAAAGATTAAGAAACAGGTTAAAGGGTGGGTTTTTTACATACTTTTGTATAGCAACAAAAAGGAGTAGTATTGTTTCTCTCTTACAAATGTAAACTTATTTGATCCCATTATCAAGTTTACTTATAGTGGCTGTTAACTTTCTAAACTGTTTTAAAATGATACATAACTACCTGAGAAATGCAGTGAAGAACTAGACATTTGGCTGCTCTGGTGGCATAGAGGGATAAAAGCCTGACTACATTCCAGATGACCTGGGTTTGACTAGCGACTCAGGCAACTGATGGTGTGGCAGGGAGTGCTGGGTGTGCCCATCCTGGGAGAGAGTGGTAAGTGTACGTCTTTTGATAACGATCCCTGGTGGAGGCCTGGAGCATCACTAGAGAGGGTGAGGTCAGCTGGAGGGAAAGCGTCCTTGGCTGAGCTGCCTTGGAGGTGGGGTGTTTTCCCAATAGCTCACATTGCGCTCCCACGCAAGGCAAATCCACATTTCCACAAAAAGGAGGGAGAAATGGGTAGGTCATAGTAGAACCCCCTCGGATGGATGCTCACACATGCAAAGCCCTGTTGTCTTGGATCTGTGATCAGCCACAGCAACACCAGATAGTATAGGGGGCATACAGTTAGCTGAATGCATGGGGCATGAGGGCTGGGTCAGTAACAATGACAGGTGGAACAAAAAAAAAAGAACTAGACATTGATTTCTGAAGTTCTACCTTTCTGACTGATTATCTGAATCCTTTTTGATAAGTAAAACTATCTTCATGGTTAGAACCACAGGAACAGAACAACCAAACACAGAATATTCCACACCAGAGCAGCAGTAAGGTCCAGAAGCTATACCAGGAACACACTGGAGTATAATTAAAATTTTATTGACCACAAAATCAAGAATTGAGCACTTTCATACAGGTACTATCAACATATACTCCCATCAAACACATTTAAATACCCCTCCCTTGATCGCACATCCAGTAAAAATCCCCCATCAATTAACCACTTAAATCCCAAACAAGAAAAAAAAAAAAAGTATATGTATATATATATATATATATATATATATATATATATATATACTCAAAAAATCCAATGTACATATTAAAAACCAAAACAACACAACTTTGAACGTTGTTACATATCAAACAAATCCTAAAAGTATGTACTAAACTTCAATGGGGTTCTATGACCCCCCATTACACTATATATGACTTTAATTTTAAAACACTGGCAATGGATAAACTCTTGTTAAGGCCAGGTGGGGTTGGTGGCATTGAGTCTAAGTTGCCAACTTAGCTCCTTGGCCTCCAAAATGTCTTCCCATGGTCCACCCCTGATATCCCTCTGCACATGTTCTAAAACAAAAAACAAAACAAAACTGTGATCTATGTTTTCACTGGTGTGTTTGACCAGGGCATTTTTCAAATCCCATTTCTTTATCTCCAACTCATGTTCATACATGCGTTCCCTGAATTTCCTCTTGGTTTTTCCCACATAAAAATGTTCACATTTCAGGCATTTAGCTAAATAAATGACCCCAATGGAATTACAATTACTGTGGGCTTTTGATCGAATGTTAAAATAATTCACCTTGACCCGGTCCCCTTCTAAAATCATCCTACATTGGGCACAATTACCACATTTTTAAGTTCCCCATTTTTTTGTTGGTGCAAACAAGGCTGCAGCCCATAGTGGTATGTTCCAAGTAGTTTTTCAAAGTTTTACATCTCCTAAAAACTACCTGTGGTTTTTCTCCTGCAACAATATTCATATCTTTAAAATAGGAGAAAATATGCCAATATTTATGTAATATATTTTCAATTTGGGATGTGTCATTACAATACTGAGTAATTATGGCTCCCTGCAATTCCAGACTGCTTGCTTTCCTTCTTCCCCCTCTAAATACATCATCAACAAAAATCACCGGGAACAAATAAGGGGCAAAATGTCCCCATTTTCTCTCCTTGTTTTAACATTTTCAAAAACTTGGGAAACCAGTTCAACAGGGTATCCCCTACAAAAAAAAAATATTACCAAGTGTTTCACACTCCTTCAAAAAAAGCTCCCAATTGGCGACCATATGGGCTAAACAAATGTACTTACCCTTGACAATACCAAACTTTTGATATGGGGATGGTTACTCTCATAGTGTAAAACACTGTTACTGTAGGTGGGTTTTCGATAGATGGTACTAACCCACTTCTTATTAGACAAATCTTTGGAAATGGTAACATCCAAATAATTAATAGCAAGGGGGGTCATATTGATAGGTAAACCTCAAAAAGGGGGTAGTAGAATTAAAAAAAAATCTATGAATCCCACTATTTCACTAGCAGTTCTATTCCACACAATAAAAATATCATCCAAAAAATGGAGATATAATCTCCATGATTGTATCCCAAAATGTGGGAATAGAACATGTCTCTCCCATTGTAACAATATGATATTAGCAAAAACGGGGGCACAGGCGGCCCCCATCGTTACCCCTTTCTTTTGCCTAAAATACTGGCCTTCTAAATACACATAATTATGTTTCAATACCAGTTCCATACACAGTACTAGAACATTAACAGTGTTGTTGTTTAATAGAGTACATTCACATAAAAAAAAATCATGGATCCCTTCTAATCCCAGTTCATGTGGGATTACATTAAACAATTCAACCACATCAATGGTTATGAAAACACTTTGTTCAGAGTATTCAACATTCTTCATTTTCAATAAAAAATCCCAAGAATCTTTTTTGTAGGGGATACCCTGTTGAACTGGTTTCCCAAGTGTTTGAAAATGTTAAAACAAGGAGAGAAAATGGGGACATTTTGCCCCGTATTTTTCCCTGACGACTTTTGTTCTAACTCCCTGGTTGCACATCAGTGAAGAAATGAAAAAACATCATACATAGTTAATCAATGCTGGTGCACAAATAACTAGCAGTCTGGGGATGCAACATGACAGAGGTTACTGCTAATCTATGTAAAATCTTCTAAATTATGCCCTCTAACAACTCCTTTGAGCAAAATTAAACCAGAAATGCCATCTATAGATTAATACAGTAACCATTTGAGATATTGGGACCCACTAGAATGAGTCCCGAAATGTGGATAGTGAATGGCCAAAAGAACAGATTTACATATACCAAGTTCTAGATGCCATTTCTTGTAATATTCATTTTTCTCTGAGGTATGGCAATCTTGGATTTGGTATATATAAGTTTGGGTGGTACGGTGTGCATTCCCTCTCTGTAAAAAGAAGTTTTTAGGACTTTTTTTGGCCCTCAACATTTCGAGTACTTACATTTCATTAGGGAGCCACTGATGCACTTTTCACTGAAATGGCTTTTCTGTCAAATGTACTTTCAGTCATGTTTTTATCAACCATTTGTGCTTCAATCAAAGCTATCTTCAACAAAATGATATACAACTACATTTGAGATAGATGACGGTGGGGGGGGGGGGGGGGTTCCAAGCAGTTATTTTGATACCTTGTAGTCTCTTTTATCATTCACTTTTTCTGCTCTTTATGCAGATATGAGACTACTGCAGTCATTAGAAGAAGAGTGGTTCCTCTCTCCATGGAAGGGAAAAGTTGTTAGTAAATATTTTTTTTAGAAAGTTTATTAAAAATTATGTATTGGTTTATTTGAAAAGTTGTCTAAGCATAGTACCAAATAATTTTTACTTATTCAATGCATTTATTTATTGCTGTATTCAGTGGAGATTGAAGTAAATGTGTCTGTGGGGAAAATATAATTAAAATGTATTTTGATAAACATTTCTTTAAGTTAGACCAACAGGGTTACCATGGGGACGTGTTATGATATCTCATTAAGTATGGCTCCAGTATATGTCCATGACAGAACATCATAGGCTACTTAGCTGGAATATGAATGGGATTAATAATCCAGTAAAAAGAGATAGAATATTGTTGGCAGCCAACAGGTACAGGTGTAACCTGTTAGCACTTCAGGAAATGCACTTTACAAGGGAAAGTTCTAAGTAGGTACTGAAAAAGGGGGCTTAAATTACTGTTTAGTAGTGAATATACCACATGCAAATGAAGTGGGGTAGCAATTCTAGCTGGGTGTTTTGCCTACTTTCAATTACTTCATTGGATTGCAGATATGATGTATACAGGGATTCAGGGATGGATCATTAAAATGTTTAGCTTCTGCTTACATGCCACCAAGAAGGACTGGTTTTATTTGCAAGTTATTGGAATATAGTTACTAATGATGACATTGATTTATGACCTAGGAAGGGGAGGCTGTCAAACAAAAGTAAGTTTGCAAAGAGTTACAATAGAGTTATGAGTTTGGTGGATACTGGCAAACCAATTAGGGACTGATGGGGACCCAGAATATATATCTTATTCTCCTAAATATAATACACTGCCCAGAATCAGAAAAATATTTATGTTAACAGTGCTGTTTCATACATTTAAAGGTTTTGTTTGCGACTCTCTGTTATTAACCAATCATTCCTCAACGGTCCTCACCTGCATGCCCCACTTTTCAAAGGTATAAGCAGGATCCTAAGTTTGTAGTTTATGTTAGGGAAACTTTCCACAAAATAAAGTTGCACAATAAACCCATCACAGACTGTGGTTACTGCAAATTATTGTTTAATGATAGTTCTAAGCACAAACTATTGGCTGCTGACAGAATTTATAAAGAAAAATCGTACTTGATAAGAAATCTACAGCAACACAAAAGACCACTGACCCAATAACAAATGGATTTACTTAATACAGCGAAAAGGGATGTATAAAATTACACTCTAAATTACACTTTCACAGGATGGCATTGAAAACTGTCTTTTCAGTTACATTCCCAAAAAAGTTCAAGCACTTATCAGCCTATCTGGTAGCCCACATATTATCTCAAGATAGAGGGGCAATAGTAAGAAACCCAGCAGACGTAGTTAATACCTTTAGAGAATGTTATACCACATTGTATGCAGCAAAAAAGATAGCACCAGATTTGGGACATCAGGTAAATAATGTTCTAGAGGGGCTCCCATTGAGAGAAATTAGTACAAAGCAAAGTGGCACTTTACTACAACCACTAAAACAGGAGGATCTTGAACCAGCAATATCTGCTCAGAAATTATGGAATCCCTGTGGAGGTCTAGAAGTTGTTAACAGAGGAAGTAACTGCTATATTACTTAAAATGATGAACAGTATATTAAAGGGCACAGAACCACTTCCATGAAAATGCAGTTATAGTTATACTGAAACAAGGTAGAAATCCTCTTCTCCTTTCTTCTTAGAAACACATATCAGTGTTAAACCATGATTATAAAATTTTCATGAGAATTTTAGCAAACAGTAAGGTTACATTCTTGCCAGATCTTATATATCCTGATCAACGTGGCTTTGTGACTAGCAGAAGGACACATGACAATATAACTGAATATAATTCAAACTAAATCTCATATCAAGTTGAACACTCTGATAACCCCCCTACTTCTGATCAGTTTATATGTTGACAAGGCCTTTGACAGAGTTAGTTGGCAATTTTTATTTACAGTGCTTATTAAAATGGGTTTCTCAAAAGGGTTTGTCAATGTACTGCAATGCACGTATACCAGAGCTATGGTACAAATTAAATTACCAGCTAGATTATCTAAACCTTTTAGTTTATGTACAGGAACTCAGCAGGGCTGCCTGCTTTCCTCACTGCACTTCACAATATATCTCTAACCCTTAGCAGAAATTATCAGGCCCTCTGAAATATGAGGACAGACATGGGGTTGTATGCATCTGAAATTGTCACTCTCTGGTGACAGTATCCTAGTGAAGCTGGCTAGCCCTGAAGAAGATATTTCCCAGCTATTAACTGTTTTGACTGCCTACAGCAAAACTGTCATAAATTCATAGGTTCATAGGAGATTACTAGGCTAACAGCTTAAGAGCCCTTACAAGCCTAGGCAACATAACATGATTTTCCCAATATATAGCCCCTTGGGGCAAGAGGATGGCATGGATTTGTGCCTATAACTTGAGTATCATACAGATTGCCACTGTCCGTAAGGGACATAGGCACTACCCTAGTCATGAATTTGTGATTCCACATCCATTGATCCAAACTGCATTTCAAGAGGGCCAAGAAAGGGCTCTGCTTAACATGAGTAGGAATCCTGTTCTAAAGAACAGGCAATCTCTGAGTCACATATCTGTCTCTCCAGCATGTTTCGTTTGAGTCACTAATTTACATCCCTAGAGCAGGTGACCCTCATGCTGTTTGACTTGCAGATGTGTAGCAGCTCCATTAGGGCTGGATTTGTGAGTGTCTTGCGGGTCAGGCATAGGTCACCCCTTAAAAGTCTGTAGTAGACAGAATAAAGGGATAAGGCTTTTAGTCTATCCACATAGGGCATGGTATTTACACCCTGCCTTTTCTTTATGAGAAACCTCTGAGGTTGCTCCAGCGGCTGTAAGTGCCTAGTCAAGTACATGCCAAATGGTGTATTGTACTCGATTATTGTTCTAAATAATTTCCTTGGATCTGGATGCCATACCTTTACTTATAAGTTGAGCCACATAGAAGGACTTCCTCTCCACTGTGGACACATGGCAGTCAAAGTTCAGGGTAATGTCCATCTGTGTACCTAGGTCTTTCACCTCTGAGTCTACTCTTAGGGGTGTGTGATTGATATTCTAATTTGCAGGGGTATTTGACTTCCCAAAGGGTACAATAATGCATTTTTTCACAATTAGTTTTAGGCCATGGTTCTAGTGCCAATTATTTGTCTGATCTAGACCCTCCTGAGGGATATCTACATCACTGGGGGATTCAGTGATTGCCCCCAGCTAGCAGTCATTGGCAAACTTTGTCATCCAAAGGCCTTCCACATTAATCTTGACTGCAGAGAAGTATATTCTGACCAGGAGTAGTCCCAGCACTAAGCCCTGTGGCACACCACTAGTAAATGGCCTCTTGATGGATCTAGATTCACACACTTTAGCCACATATATCCTTACATAAGCCAACTGGAATCCATCTGGTGATGCAGGGATTTATGCCCAGTTTTGTGAGTTCAGTTATAATACCTGAGTAGGAAATTGTGTAAAATGCCCTAGGTTGAGGAAGGTGGTATGTACTGTTTTACCCTCATCCATGGCCTTACTGACTTTCTCAAAAAAATTCACCAGATTCAGTAGGCATGACCTGCCCTTGACAAAGCCAAATTGGATCAGGTCCAGTGTTTGGAGGTTTTCTATGTCATTATTTATCAGATTCATGATGATTCCTTCCATGGCCTTAAATATAAAACTAGTCAAACTTAAGGGTTTTTGATTTCCCAGGTCAGTAGATGGTCACCCTTTATGCAGAGGGATGACTGTTGCTGCCCTACACTACTAAGCCAGTCCAGAGGCTGTGGTTAAATAGAGATCCTAATGAACCAGATAATGTCCTTATTTAAGAGGCAACCTGGTATATCATCGGGCCTCATTGAAGCTGTGTTTTTAGCTTTAGAGAGTGCAGTGGCAACCTGTTCTTTGGTGATAACTGGCAGTGTGGTGGTGGAGGGTATTCCCTGGGGAAGAACTAGGGGTGATGGGGAGGTGAAATTTGAGCTGAATTCGTCAGCCAGCAGATTTGCTATATCTTCTGGCTGGCTGAGTATAGGTGATGCCATCTTGAACTAATTCTGCACATTTTATAGGTGATGCCATCTTGAACTAATTCTGCACATTTTTTGGGTGTTGCACTTAAGATTATGGACATAACTGAAAAATGCCTTATGGTTATGCTTAGCTTTGGAGGCTATTTTTACTTCAAAATCTGCTTTAAGAGACTTGACTATTTTCCTGAGTCTCTTGTTTAGACTAATGAGGGACTTTTTGCTCTGTTGTGCACATTCCCTCTTACTTCTTGACAGGATTTTATTTCATTTGTTGTACAACCTATTAATACCAGGGGTTCACCAGTGTGGCTTGTTTTTGTGATTTGATCTGGGTTTATTTCATTCTGGTACTGCTATTTCTATGCAGTTGTTTATATGGTCGTACAGGGCTTTTGTGTATGCCTCTGCATATGTTTCTGTGTTTTCTGGATTTAGGGGAGCTTGGAAACAAGCTATGCTGTCCCTTAACAGAAGGCAATTTTCCTTAGAGAAGTTCTTAAAGTTTTTGGAGTGAGGTGGGGGTACTATTTCAAGGAAGACTGTTTTGTAATCTGATCTTACCAGTGAGGACATCACACTGAGAGGGTGCAGCACTCTCCCATATTTGTGCGTACCACATCTACGATATTTGCTCCCCTAGTGGAAGTGCAGACTACCTGCTTCAGGGCATTTGAATTTACAAAGTCAAAAGATCTTTGGGCCTGCATGTTAGTGGTCATGTATGCCTCCCAGTTAATGGAGGGGTAGTTAAAATCACCCATGAGTATGGTATTGGGCTGGATGGTGAGTGATCCTAATAACTTCAGGTATGATGTACGGGTTTCCTGGTTCATGGTGGGAGGACCTGTAGCTAGCAAGACTATGGTAATGGATTTTTCCCATGGTTAGTTGGACTTGGAGTAGCTCAAGCATGTCATGTTGTTTGATCAGCCTTGAGGTGTGCTTATCCTTTATGTAGATAGTTACACCTTCGACGTTTGCTCTTTCATGTTCAGTGAGTGGTTCAAACCTGTGAATGCCATTACAGCTATACACTGCCAGAGTGCTTTCCGTGGCCTTGAACCATGTTTCAGTAACTGCACAGAAATCACCATTCTCCAGGGTAAGAAGAACTTCCAGAGAGTGCAGTTCTTGTTGACACTCCTAGCATTGAGAAGTAACACCTTTAGTTTGTCCTGAGTAGCTTTTGTTATGTTGGAAGGTTTGTCTGTTTGGCAATGCCTACAAAAAGGTATTATAGTGGTGGATAATGTTTTGCCCAGTATCTGAAAGCCTAGAGGTGACAGGTGAAGCCCATCCTTTGCAAAGCATGTGGCTGGTCATCCATGTCCTCCCAGGCATGACTTTGGAATGACACCAATAGTTAAGCCAAATGTTAAAGTCAATCATTTTCTGCTGCTATTGTGGCATCATCCTTGGAGACGGTAGAATGCTGCTCAATGCAAGGCTCATACCTGTCTGTGACACATATTCTGAGAGCTCAGTCATGTCTCTCTTTATATAGTCCAAGGAGGTACATCTAAGGTTATTCACGCCCACACCATTACTTAGAAGTAAGTGTGACCTGAGTGCTTGCGCGATCTGGCAGATCCTGGAACCTGACAAGCAATTAACTATAACCTTCTCCTTATCCAGCCTGGTAAGACAGACATCAGTGTGTCTCACAATGGGGTCTTCTATGACCAGAATATTGGGTTGTGGAAAGTTTTGACTTATGGGTTTGGTAGTTGAGATACAATGAGATGTAGCTTTGTGTGTTGTGATGAGAATTGTCTTGTTTATATGCATGATCAGTTTCTGAAGACTGCTCCTGAGAGACCTTTGAGGTTTGATTAAGTTACGTATGAGCACCTGCACATATGTGGGTCTATGTTTGTGGTCTATGTGGGTGCAGTGAGTGATGTGTATGATTCACTGACAACATGCTTGTTGCTTTTTGTGTCTGTATGTGACAGCCTAGCTTCCTGTGTCAATATGTAACTACATCTCTCACGTACAGAAGTTGTCTGATTGAGAATTAAATGACTGTCAGTGCACATAAGGCAATTGTTATATTGTCTCAGGATGCAGATGTCCACCAAACTGGATACAGAGAAAACAGAAAAGCGCCCATCCATGTTTGCAGGTCCTAATGTGTACTTGCAAGAGATAGGAGTGGAGGGTGTTAGTAACCGGACGTGGGAAGGGTGCTTACTTGGAGCAATTTGCAGATAACCTGACCAGCAATGTTGCCCAGCACCTGAACCAGAAGTTCTCTGAGCATCAATAGTCCTGTACACTATAATAAGGTAAGGTAGACCTAAATAGTCCTAACTAAATGCATAAATGCTGCTAACTACATAAACTATTTGCCCCGTGAGTAATGCGGGACTGAGGTAAAGTTACAAGGTGTTTTTTTATAGAGAAATTTCAACTTCTCATGATTGCATGTATAAAAGGCACTAGGAACCACCTCGATGTGAAGAGCAGCTTCAAGTAAATGCGAGGCTTATATATGATCAGAAAAAATAAAATTTTACACTAACTATGCCCTAAGGCAACTCAGGTAAACACACAGTAAGCTTTCCACCAGCAATTCCCAACTCAGACAGGTGAAATCAGACCTCTCCTGCCACAAGAGTGCAGACCTTGACCCTCTTAATGTAAAATGGTTTGTAGCCCAAGTATTAAGGAACCACAAACAGATAGCTAATACTAGCTAAGGAGCACTAGATACAATGTAGGACAGCAGTTTGAAAATGCAACTTTAAACTTTAAGGAAGTGCAAAAGAAAAAAATCTCAGGCCATAAGACTAACATAACTGGAGATCAATATGTATGTATACCTTTAAGAAGCTTTCCAGGGGTTTGCACAAGTGTATAAATACTGAGCATGTGCGAGCCTGACTGCCCATTTTGTATTAAGCTTTTGAGATGTAAGCAAGCATGTCTATGTAGTCTGTTAATCAGTTTGTTTATATTTTGTAATGCTGCTATCCATCCTAATGTGTTTTTATGTAATAAAGCATATAAACAAACTACTCCTCCTGTTTGTCATCTATATTAGAGAGAGACAAGCAACATGGTGTCAGAATGGGACCCAGTTTCTCCAGATTCAAGACCGAGAGGCATTCAGTTAAGACTGGAGGAATATAAAGGAGTGAATCATCCCTACTACACGTATAACTCACAAACCGGTCAGAAACGAATTTCAAATATTAAAACTTCCTCAAATGATTTCTTATTTGGAAAATATGAAACAAGGCATACAGAATGCTCTAAATGATCTTTTAAGTGAAATGTCCGAAACTGCAATATATTGATAGAAATATTCAAATTACTATGGAAAATGTTTGAAATAAAATCCGAATCACATAAAACAAATGAAATAGAGAAAATGACCGCATTTTTTTAGATATCTGAAGTGTATGAAGTGTTCATGTTTGTGCAGTATTACAGTACAGTTGTTTCATAAAATATAGCCATTTCAAACCATTTTTGCAAAGTGCAGTATTTTCAAGAGTTAATTGTGCATCTGAATGTTATTACAAGCACACACAGCAGCTTGTTTGTATACAATTACAATGGCCATATTTTCAGTGTGTTTGCACATAATTTATTGGCATGGCAGATGGATTTCAAAAAACAGGACCACTTGTGTTTGATATCAATACTGCAGAGAATTGGAGAGTGTTTGAGTAAGAGTATATTTTCATACAGGCTGCATTTTCTGATAAAGATGATCATACAAAGGCATTTATTCTGCTTAATTTAGCTAGGTAAGAAGCCATTGAAAGGAAGTGTTCATTTGTGTATGCACCTGCTGTATTTGCAGGAGGGGGTAACCGTCATATAGTTGAACAGCTGAGTCAAGGGAATACCCCAAGTGCTTAAAATGTTAATTTAGAGAAATATGGAACCCCCAAATGAATATTACAATGGAAAGGCACTTATTTTACACAAGAGATCAAACGCCTGGTGAAACTTTTGCAGCATATATAACTGATTTGAGAAACAGAGCTAAAACATGCAGATTTGGTCATTTAAGGTATGAGCTGATAAAAGACAGACTTGTATGCGGTATTATAGATGATGCTGTGAAAAGATTTTGCTTTGTGACAGTGATTTAACTTTGAATAAGGCCATAGAGATTTGCCAGATACATGAGCTCGCAGAAAAGCACACAGATGTGCTTATAAATGAGAAATGCATGCTTCCACTAATTTCTAAAGCTAATGTTGATAGTATGTAACGTAGTTAAACGAAACAGGCCTAAACACATGGCAGCAACTGTAACCTCTGCAGCAGTCATTGATAAACCCCAGAGCTTTCTAGCAAATTTCATAGTTTGTACAGTCGCAGTGAAGCACAAGACTAAGTCAGCAAACTCAAAGAATGGGCCCTCACTCAGTTTCCTTGCTAACTGTTGTAACTGTGGTGGAAATCATGAGTCTAAAAGAGAGAAGTGCTTAGCTTTTGATCAACAATGCCACAAGTACAATAAGTAGAATAATTTCAAAAGGTTTTGTAAATCAAAAGGCACACATTATTTTATTAAAAGGTAACATTTCAAGAAACAAGTTGATCGGTTAGAAAGGTGTGACCCTACTTTCTATGTTGATGGTGTGTCAGTGCTTAGTGAAACAGTTAATGCAATAGATTTATGGGCAAAGAATGAATTATTTTGTACTGTTAGGATAAATGGAAAATCCATAGAGCTCAAAGTTGGTACAGGTTCAAAGTGTAATGTTATGTCAGCAGAAACATTTACTAGAGTATGTGCTGGTGAGAAGCTTGATTTGGCAAAGTGTGCAAAGCTTGTTGCTTGTGGTGGTGAAGAAATTCAGACTGAAGGCTCAGTAGTGCTTTCATGTTACTCTGCTGGGAGAAGCTATGACTTGTTATTTTATGTGGTCAAAAGGCACATACAGTCATTGTTAGGCCTCAGAGAAAGTTTGAAAATGGAACTGCTTTCATTTAATAAGGAAATCCACCATGTTAGCTTAAAAGACTACTATTCTAATTTCACCCAGTATATTTTCTCTACCTATACTGATCCCTTTGAAGACAAACTAGGCAAGCTTCCAGTTGTGTATTCCATGAAGTTAGACCCAGATGTCAGCCCAGTTGTCAGGCCAGTCCGGAAGGTTCCAGGAGCTATGCAGAGCAGAGTCAAAGTTGCACTAGTTAAAATGGTACATCAAGGTGTGATTTGTCCAGTTGGTTCATCTACTCCGACTAAATGGGTATCCTCCATGGTGGTAGCTCATAAGAAAAGCTCAGATGATATCATAATATGTATTGATCCACAAGATTTGAACAAACCACTAAAAAGAACTCATCATCCAATACGTACAGTCGAAGAAGTCGCTGCTCTTATGCCAAATGCCAGTGTTTTTTCTGTCTTAGATGCAAAGAGTTCATTTTGGCAAATTTAGCTTGACTGGAAATCTTCATTGCTAACCACTTTCAGTACTTCGTTTGGAAGGTATAGATTTTTGAAAATGCCATTTAGGATAAATTCTGCCAGTGAAGTCTTTCAACATGCAATGGAGCAAATTTTTTTCTGGGTATCCATGTGATATTATAGTAGATGATATACTAGTAGGAGGTAATGGTGAAACTGAGCATGACAGAAACCTCAGAAAAATTCTGGAAAGAGCTCATGAAGTGAATCTTAAGCTGAATACTCAGAAGTGCACATTCAGGTTACAAGAAGTCCCTTATGTTGGTCACTTATTTACCAGTTCAGGCTTATGACCAGACCCTTCCAAGCAAACTGCTATTCTCGAGATGCCAGCTCCAGACAATGTTCAAGCCCTACGACATTTCATTGGCATAGTTAACTATCTAGGCAGTTCATTCCAGACTTGAGCCAAATGTCAGCACCACTTAGAGAGCTGACATGTAAAGATGTATCCTGGTCATGGTTGGAATGGCACCAAAGAGCATTTGATGTCCTGAAACAGAGAATTGTCAGTCCACCAACTCTCAGATACTATGATGTTCACAAACCAGTTGCACTTTCATGTGATGCTTCGAGATTTGGTCTAGGTGCAGTCATTCTTCAAGAGGGTCAACCTTTTGCCTATGCATCCAGAACTCTAACCCAAACTGAAATGCAGTATGTTCAGATAAAGAACTCTTGGCAATTGTGTTTACATGTTTGATGTTCCATGATTTTATTTATGGTAGACCTATTCAGATTGAAACAGACCACCAACCTCTAGTTACTATTTTGAGAAAGCCTATTTATACAGCTCTTGCCAGATTGCAACACATGATGCTGACATTCCAAAAGTATAATTTAAATTTTGTTTATGCAAAAGGCAAACTTCTTTATCTTGCTGATGCATTGTCCAGATCACCTAGAAATGCCACTGTACAGCATGAAAATGAAAAACTTGATTCTGAAGTCATGGAAGTGAGAATTTTATTTCCACATGTCTTGCTGAGCTTAGAATTATACAACCACAGATAAAGTGCTACAGAAGCTCAACCACTTTATCAAACAAGGATGGCCATCAAAGCAATCTAGTTTACCTCAAGAAGTGCAACCTTATTTTCCTTACAGAGATGAGATTGTGTTTGACAATGTTATTATCATGAAAGGTCCTAAAGTGATTGTTCCAAAGTCCTTGCAACAAGAGTGCATTACTATCTTGCATCATGGCCACCCAGGAGCAGACTCTACCAAAAGAAGAGTGAGAGCTCTAGTATTTTGGCCTTCTATGTCACAAGACATTGAGAGAGCACTATCATCTTGTTTTGTATGTAATAGTACTAAGTTACATCAACAGAAAGAACCACTTCAGCAGATTCCTGAACTAACTTGGTCGACAATAGCCACCGACATTTTCGAATGGAATGGTCAACATTACTTGATGTTAGTAATCTCTTATTCAAACTGATTTGAGATTCATAGGTTCATAGGTGTGTACTAGGCTAATGGCCCTGGAGCCTTTACAAACCTAGCTCATAGGATTACTCTGACATCGTGCCACCTGACCTTAGTTCCCAGTGCCTCTGTTGAGTAGAGACACTGGAGTGATCCCCAGGGTGAATTTTCTATTTCCCATCCACTCCTCAAGGTTTCTCTTGAAGAGGGCCAGTGAGGTGCTCTGTTTGACATGTATGGGAAGTCTATTCCATAGCAAGGGCAGTGTCTGGGTTATGAACCTGTCCCTCCAGCACATTCTATTGATTGTGATAATGAGGCTGAGGTCACTGGAGCATGTGGTGTAGAGGGATTGGGATTTCTTTAGATGTGGCATTTCTAACAGAGCTGGATCAGACAAGGCTTTGCATGTCAAGCGAGATCGCCTCTAAGTAGGCGATATGAGACAGAGAATAGTTGGAGACTTTTGAGTCTGTCCATACAGGACAAGTGTTTAATGCCTAGGATCCTCTTTGTGAGGTACTTTTGAGGCCTCTCCAGTTGTTGCAGGTGTCTACTGAGGTACTTGCCAAATGGGGCATTGTACTTGATGATTGGCCTAATGAGGGAAGAGTAGAGGGAGACAATGACCTCTTTCTTCCTGGATGCAAAATCCTTAGTAATGAGATGTGCCACATAGAAGGACTTTCTGACCACAGTGGTAATGTGGTGGTCAAAAGAGAGGCTGCTGTCAACCTGTGTTCCCAGATCTCTTATAACACCTTCTGTATTCAGTCGACTACCATTGATGTGGTAATTCATTGGAACTGGGTTTTTCCCGAAGGGGATGACAACACATTTTTTGGCATTGAGCTTAAGGCCGATGGTTCTGATACCAGTTGTTGGTCTCAGTGAGACCTTTCTGTAGGATGTCAACATCACTTGGGGAGTTAATAATAGCTCCCAACTTGCAATCATCTGCAAACTTTGTCAGCCAGTGACCCATTGTGTTGGCCTGGACTTCAGAGAAGTAGATACCAAACAGGAGAAAACCCAGGACCGAACCCTGTGGGACTCCACTTGTGACTGGTTGGCAGTCTAACTTGGAGTCCTCTACTTTCACACTGTGGGTTCAGTCTGTGACCCAGTTTGCAACCCACCTAGTGATATAGGGGTTGATGCCTAGCTTAGTGAGTTTTTCACTGATTCCTGAATGGGGAATGGTATCAAACGCCTTGGCCAGATCAAGGTAGGCTGTATGAACCACCTTGTCTTCATCCACAGCTCTGGTGACTGACTCAAATAAGTCGACCCAAGTTGAGCAGGCATGATCTACTTCCTAACCTAGCATCCAGTACTGTCTTTACTAAGATGAAGCATTATTTTGCAGTCCATGGTAGTCCACACAAAGTTATTTCTGACAATAACACAGTTTACAAGCCAACACTTCAAAGGATTTGCTGAAGAGTGGGGACTTTACTCATGCTACAAGTAGCCCAGAGTATCCGCAGTCAAATAGTTTGGCAGAATGTGCAGTTCAAAGTGCATAGAGAAGTCAGAGTGAGACAATTGTAATGTTTTCCTGAAGCTCTTGAATCTCAGAAATATCCCTCATGATAAACATCTTGGTTCACCTGCCCAGAGACTTCTGTTGAGACAAACCAAAATCACATTACCAATTAGTAGCAAATTATTGGTTCCATGTGTCAAGAACAACAGATCAGTGAAAGCCAGTCTGTTGAAGAAGCGTTTATCTCAGAAGTCCTATTACAATAAAACCAGCAAAGAGCTCAGTCCATTACATGAAGGAGAGACAGTGAGAATGCAAATATCCAAAGGTTATGATCAGATTGGAATCGTAAAGAGTATTTGCTGAGCTCATACATTGTGGAATCACAAGGAGTAGAGTTTAGGTGGAATCAGAAACATTTGATGCCAGTATCAGGGCCTATACCACAGCACATAGTCTGTGAGAAAGACTCTATATCTCAGAGTGAGTTGTCCAGTGTTCCAGTTCCAGAAGGCGTTCCAGTAAATATCCCTGTTCCTGAGATGAATCCCAAAGTTCCTGATATCAGTTCTTCACCAAAGACTGGCCTTGTTGCTAAACCCAGTTCTAACTACCATATTACTAGATTAGGTCGCATTTCCAGACCATGTTACAGATTGTGCTAACTTCTAATGTCTATTATTGCATGTCTTATTCTAATGTCATTTCAAATGAGGGCAATTTATTTAAGAGGGCTATGTAGATCAATATGTTTGCATGCCTTTAAGAAGCTTTTCAGGGGCTTGCACAAGTGTATAAATACTGAGCACGTGCGAGCCTGACTGCCATTTTGTAGTAAACTGTTGAGATGTAAGCATGCATGTCTGTGTAGTCTGTCAGTTAATCAGTTTGTTTATATTTTGTAGTGCTGCTATCCATCCTGATGTGTTTTTATGTAATAAAGCATATAAACAAACTACCCCGCCTGTTTGTCATCTATATTAGAGAGAGACGAGTGCCAATAACTAAATCTGAAGTAGTAGCTATAAACTACACCCCATCACAGCAGATTAAAGACCAACTCCTTTTTCTTCAGAGGTCAGATAAAGTAAAATATTTAGGATAGTTGTTTACATGGATTTTAATACATGTAAAAGCTATTTTTTTTCAAAATGTCAATTCAGTTTTTTGATATAATGATCAGAAAGTATAGGTACTTCAGGTTTTTATACTTCCTCTTTTGATGTATAGTGCCAAGGCATATATAGAACATCCCCACTTAAGAGCATGCTAAATAAAATAAATCAAACTATTTGTACTTTTATCTTGGAGCGTCATAAATCAAGCATTGGAAAAGATTATCCTGTGCACAGAAGAGGGAGGTTTAGGCATCCATAATCTGTTGAAATATTGGTACACAGTTCGTTTCTCTGAATTTCTGAGGTTACAATTGTCTAATTATAAATCAGTTTGGAAGGAGATGTCAGAAACCTTAGAAAATCGACTAGACATTGACTGGTGGGATATTTTCTTCAGTGTACTGTGGAACAAACATCAAATATTACAGCTAGATATATTGAGAAAAGATATACATGATATAATAGTAAAAATGGACCCAACCTTTAATTTTCTTAATTTGGTTACCATAGGTGTTCCAATAGAAGACATGTAAAAAAAATCATGTATTTATTTATTGACAATGGAAGGGAAAGCAAACAGGTATGCGTTATTAGTACTGGTTGACAGACAATGGTAAAATTATGGACTGACCATCTGCCAAAGGAGCTTATAACCTTTTTGTTTAACGAGTAGCTTATAATCGTCTAACAGATTTACAATTTTCATTTTTAATGTTACAAGAATGTGTTAAGCATGTAAAATGGGGAAGGGAAAAAATAAAACCCCGCTAAGTGAAATTGTTTGCTTATTGGTGGAAGTAAAACAAGGTACCCTTAAGGAAAAAGGACTAATTTCAAAGTTATAGCAGGTCCATTGCATAAACCAGTGATAGACAATGTGAGGCATGACTGGGAAAGAATATTAAACAAAGACCTTAACTGGGGGTAGATGGAAGACAGTCCTGAAGTATTTGAGGACTCCAATGAAATTGAGGACATTTAGAATCTGTGTATGAAGTGTTTATTTTATTTTTATACAACAGTACAAAAATTGTGCCCTATATACACCAAGTACCTCTGCTAAAATCCTTTGTACAAACTTGAATCCAAAAACAGTAAGCTGAGGTATGGCTCCAGAATTCAACTAGTTGAACAGATAAATGATTCAGTCTCCAGAAAGTATTAAAAACAATGCCTTCTTTAATGTCACACAAGCGCTTTCACAAAATGCTTCATCAGGTAGGTTTTATGGCTCTATCAATACTCAATGTTGGAGATACAATACAGGTCAAGTAGGGGACTGGTACCATATTTTTGGAAAGTAGTAGGTTGTTAATGTTTCTAAGGGAAATTCAGTTTTTCTTAAATGATCTCTTTGGTGCTTCTATAACTTTAAATCAAGAGACCTATTTTTAGGCCCTTCCAAGGAATATGGTGAAACAGACAATGTAAGATAATTGTTTTCATTCATAGGTGTTTACTAGGCTAATGATCACAAGGGCCTTTTTAAGCCTAACCATGCATCCCAAATATCTGACAAGTTCTGATACCCTTGATAAGTGTAAGCATGGGCCTGGGAGATGAGCCATTTACAGGTTATCTGTGTCCATTAGAGTTATAGGTGGCAAACAAGAGATGCATTTCCTGTTTCCCATCCAATTGTCCAAGTTACACTTGAATTGGGTTAGAGAGGAACTCTGCTTCACATGGATGGGGAGTCTGTTCCATAGATGTGGTAGTCTCTGGGATCCATACCTATCTCTCCAGCAGGTCCTATTTATATCACAGGCAAGGATTAAGTGTTTAGAACAGGTATTTCTGGTGTTTGTTTAGTGGATATGTAGGAAATCCATCAGAGTGGGGTCTGACAATGCCCTGTATGCCAGGTATAGATCTCCCCTCAAAAGCCTGTAGGAGATAGAATACAGGGATAGGGCCTTGAGGTGGTCTGCAGAAGACATTTACTTATACCCTGTATTCTTTTAGTGAGGAACCACTGTGGGTGTTCCAGTTGTTGGAGATGCCTGGTTAGGTACCTACCAAAGGATATATGGATGTAGGGCAACTGGTAAAAAAAACACTATGTTGACAACCAGAATATCATTGAAACACATAACATTGACACATTCTGCACATGTTCTGGGGATTATCCTGGAGCAGGTTAAACCAAAAGCAAGTGCTTTTGTAGGAGGGGCAAGTGCCCTACACACCCCATGTGGAGGGCTATGCCCCCACACCACCTGCTAATTATGTATTCTAATTCGAAGATTGCACAATCTATGGGAAAAGGTAGTATTCCTCTGCTCAGGGACTGTTGATCTTGCACACCTGTCGACCATCTGTTTCAGTCGACCAAATAGTATCGACCAAACAATATCAACCTTATGAGTGATCAATTGCCTATTCATATACCCATATCTATCTATCTATATCTATGTATACATCTATATCTAAATATATATATATCAATATAGACACATATACATTCATATGCATACACACATGTAGTGAATGGAGTATGTATTCTTTCTTTTTCTTAATAAAAAGAGACGCAATATACCTGTAAGAAAGTAGAATTACTTGTGATGTGAATGTAACTGGGAGTGTCTTATCAACAATAAACTTAATGAAAATGAAAATTCTTAGCATATTTGTCCTAAATTTGATAAAGAACATTATCAGAAATAAAGTAAAATATACCACACATACTTTCAATGCACATTTAAAACATTACGTGCTTTGGTAGTAACCAATAAAAATCAATCCTAAGCCATAAGGCTCAATATACTTAAACTAATAACAACAGTGAGACCAGTGTAAAACACTACTACCAAAGTGAACTGGGAAAACAATTTGTTTTGCTTAAAGCATTTCATTATAATCCCTGCCCCTACTGTTCAAAATAAACTTTTCCACAACCAAAAAAATATTTTTTTAATTAGTACATATTTTCTAGTACCTTGCCAAAGCTTTGTTTCTATTATTTGATCAAGCTCAGAACTTCATTTGGGTTTTTTATTATTAGATTTTAAGATATCTGTATGTCGTGTGGTTAATACAAGTCATGGAGTCTTTAACCTGCTTGACTGTTGTAGCGTTACTACTTTGTATTCTCATGTGTTTGTTTTAGCTGGATGGAAATACATTTGTTTAATACTCAGCAGTTATTTAGATCCCTTTTCTGGCACCCTAGCTGATATTTCGCATCATTAGATGTAATACTTTGGATTTGTAAGCAGTGAACCTCAGCTGTCATCTTTCTTACACCTTAATTACAATCTCATATACTCACTTACAATCTTTCCCCATCCTCCATTGCTGCACTTAACTTTATATCTTCACAAGGGTTTGATTCTGTTCCCTGTTACCACAGATATGTCTAAAATGAAAACACAGAGAAGTACCCAGGACCAAACCATTCTCTATTCCACCTGTCACTTTAATTATTTCTCAAACTGTCCGTCATCACAACTCTGTACATTATGTAATTCAGCTGTGCAGGCGACCATGCAATCCCGTTGTCCTAACAACCACCTATGTGGGATTAAGTCAGAGGCCATGCTGAAGTCCACAGACTGTGTCTACTACTCCACCAGTCAATTTCTTCTGTAATCCAGTTATAAATCTAGATTAGATTTAACTGAAAGTTTTGTCTGGCTATGAAACCATATTTATTATTGTTCTGGAGATTGCTGTAATCTAGGAAGGCAACCAGTCTTCCCTCAATATTATCCTGCGTTTCCCCTGAAAAGAGACCATTGTCCTACTGGGACTACCTCTGTCAACAAAGTGCTTTTTATTTATTTATTTTATTTTACATTTGTTAACCAGGAAATTCTGACTGGACACACGGCCTTTTTTAGTGGAGGCCCAGGGAGAAAAGCTCTATGTACACAGTAAAATAGTACATTAGACAGTTGATACACAGTCAGATTACATGCAATCATATATAGTATCCATACACTTTTTCTACTACTAATAATGCTGTTCATAGGTTCAACTTGATTGATGAAACTGGTTATGAAAAAATTTTAACAAAAAAATGGAACAATTATGACCCATGATTTCTATAGAGGTAATTAATTTCTTGACAACAGTAATGAATGAGGAAGAAAGATCAATAGACGCTACCCTAAGGAACAGATTTCTTACAAAATGGACTCCTTTTGTGTAATACCTAAATGCATATTAACGCCTAGTGGTGGGTATGGATAGGTTACTATGTATGGCAACCCAGTCACAAGTCTCCTCTTCTCTGAGAATAGAATGGAATATATATATATATATATATATATATATATATATATATATATATATATATATATATATTATATAGCTGAGGTGTAGGGTGCTTTTTTGTTTGTTTAAAGTCAGTTTCTATTTTGACTGGAAGAATTTTTACAGATCTGTTTTTTCTATTTTAAACAAATATGGTATATCCTCAGCTGGGGTGCCTTCTGTGCAGAGTCTGCATGTCCTCCCTGTGGTCGCGTGGGTTTCCTCCGGTGCTCCGGTTTCCTCCCACATCCCAAAGACATGCTGTAGGTGGATTGGACAGTCTAAATTAGCCCTAGGCATGAGCGTGTGTGTGTGCCTTCTGTGGAAGGTTGGGCGCCAGGCTGGCAACTCAACACCATAAAACTCCACTGCCAATCATGAGCTGACAGGTGATCCGCTGTGGCAACCCCTAACCGGGAAAAGCCAAAAGTAGAAGAAGATGGTATTTGCGTGTGTGCTTTACCATTGTCATATCAATTGTTGTATGAACAATGTTTGCTAACCATTGTTTGCTTTAACTTAATAAAGATGTGTTGGATAGAAAAGAAAACAGGCTTCATGATAGATAAATGAAAGACAGCAACACTCCTTCCCTTGTAAAAAAGCGGGGCTTCAACAGACCCAGGTAATTATAGACCAATACGCTTCTCCAACCTCAGCTGTAAGGCTATGAAAAGGATCATTATGAAATTAATAAGTAAGGATATACATAATCTACACACTCTCAACCCAAGCCAATTTAAATTCATCATGGGCAGATTGTGCCTACTTAACCTGGTCGACTTCTTCAAAAAGGTTACTATAGCAATGGATGAGGGCAAATCAATACACACTGCATATCTAAGGTTTCAACACTATCCCACACTCAGGTATTGTAGATAAACTTTCAGAGCTAAATGCAAATATCTATCTAATGCATTGGATAGCAACCTGGCTCACAAATAGAACTGGGGAATTAAGGATAGACATCTGTACATTCTCCTAAAGACCTGTCTATAGAGGTGCACCCCTGGATCAATCTTTAGGTGACCTTTCTTTGGTATTTACTCCTTGGCAATGAAAGCTAATGTTAGTGGCTGACAAAATTTGCAGATGACTGCAAACTTGATGCCATCATAAAATTCCCAGAGAGCACCATGGTCCTCTGGAAGGACCTGACCTAAGCAATTAGCTGGTGTAAAACCCATGGACTAAACTTAATGCCAAGAAATGTATAATCATATCTTTTTGGCAAGCATGACTCCCCAAGTAGCTATCCCTTTGACATCACACTCCTGAAAATTGATCCCATAATCAAGGATCTGGGAACCTGTCAGCAATAAACTATCCTATGATCATCACTTTTACAGTATTGAAAGGAAGTCCGTTTTCATTGCACAGTATATTTTTTAAAGGTATAGCATTCAGGGATGCAACCATTCTACTGTACTCAGCATTCATTAAGTTGATCACTGAGTAAAATGCTACTTTTGGTATATACTTGTCCAAATACCTATCATAACTGGAATGACCATGACACTTTTTCATTAATAAAATTGGGGGCCTAAATTATAGAAAAGAAACTATGTGGAGTCTCTCAAAGCCTTGAACCTGTTCTTGGTATCATACAAGCTACTGAGAGACAACCTCTACCTCACCTATAGAGCCTTAACAGACTATTTCCTCTCACACTTATTACATATTTGCAAGTCCAATGGTGACATAAACACCCACTCAAGGAACCTCAATCTCTTCTGCTACATAAATAGAATATGTTGGATGGATAGGTATGTATCACAGAGAATTCCATCTCTGTGGAACTGTGTTTCACTCCACATAAAACAAAGTACTTCTCTTACCCTATTCAAATGTAATTGTGTGAATGGATGCAGGCAACATTTAAATCTTCCAAAATATCCTTATTATATCCATCTATGAATTATTTGTACACAAACTGGAAGAACTAAAAACGACCGTGGGAATGTAAGGCTAGCCTTCTTGAGATCCTCACAGATTAATAAGCTAGTAGTAATTACCTATGAACCTATAAATAGGTTCAAATGAAGATGAGAAGAAACAACTACATAAAAGAGCAGCATAATAAAGAGTTTATGTATGTAAGCTAAACATTGTAAATATCCATTCAAAGAACTGCCATGTGTAATAAGTGGGATTAAGTAATAGTGTTGTGTCATAATGGCCACTGTGTCCATGTCATCATGAAATATAAATGGCCTTACGGGTACATACAAAAAAGTAGAGTATTGAATTATATTAGGAAGTGTAGGGTGTAGATAGCAGTATTGTGGGAAACTGTTTAGATGGACATTATCAACCCCCTTTTCCTCATATTGTACATAAGGGGTTGGGGTGTCATGTCACTTGTCACCCTCTCCCTATTCAATACCACTTTCTTATCTTCTTCAACACTCATGCCTGACTGTTGCAGGTCTTCTGTCACACAATCCAACCACCTTTTGCTGGATGCCCTTGTTCCCCCTTACTTTCTTCCTGTCCCACATATTCTTCACCAGATTTTCTTCTGCTTTTCTGCACTTGTGCCCAAACCACCATACTCTGTTCTCTTTGACCTTTACTGCAACTGGAACTTCTTTGGCTTCCGCTCTTATGTCCCCATTTCTTTGTCTGTCCCAAAGTGTGCATCCTATCAGTCATCTCAGGGGCTTCTTCCCATAGATTCTACCTTCCTCAGCTGCTCTGCCTTTACTGCCCAGATTTCTGTACTACACAGTAGTACTAGTTGTGGTTGCACCAGTGTTTTGTACACTTTACTTTTCAGCTTCTTTGGCATTCTTCTGTCACACACTACCCGTGACACTCTATGGCAGTTGGCTGCGCCCCCCCCCCACTACCCGTGACACTCTATGGCAGTAGGCTGCGCCCTCCCCCCTCCAATTCTAGCTTTGACCTCCTAATTCAAACTTCCCTTTTCCAGAACCACCCCTCTCATATACCTGAAACTGTTAACATGTTTCACTATTTTTCCCTTCTATCTCAATTTTCTGCTTTTTCTGATTTCCCCAATTTGCTGCCATTACAGTTGTCTTATCTATACTCAGTTTCATCCCATCATCCCATGTGTCTTCAGTTTTGCATTCCATTCCCCTAACTTTTGCTGAAGTTTTTGCTCAGAATTTGCCTGTAATGTCACATCATCTGCATACAGCAACTTTGTTGATCTGTCCTCCTCGACCTGTTTACTAATGTAGTCTGTCACCAGTATGAGCAACAGTAGGGTCATAGCTGAACACTGATGGCATACCCACTCCGACTGGGAACCCCTCTGTAAGGCGAACACTGTCTGTACTTGAGTCATTTGGTCCATGTACACAGCTTGTAGTAATTCTACCAATGTTTCTGGGACTTTGAACCACTGCAGGACTGCCCAAATCAGCTTTCTTGGGATCTTGCCATATGCTTTTTCCAAGTCTAGTACTGCCCATTTGGATTCTTTCCTCATCTCTAACTTCTTTTCAAGTATCTATCCCACTGCAAACATTGGGTTGGTTCTGCTGCATCCTGATCTGAATTTGGACTGCTCATTTCCCATCTTAACTTTCTACTACTCTGCTTATTCATTCATCGAAAACCCTTTCCAGAACTTTCATGCAGTGTGATAGTTTGATACATCTATACTGCCCACAGTTGTGAATTTCCCCTTTGTTCTTGAACACTGGCACTAGTATGCTTATTCTCCAGTTATGTAGGATATGTCCTTCTCTCCTTACTACTATGAATAACCTGAGGAGCCATTTCTCCCGTCTCACCCAACATTTTCATCACATCTTCATCTTCCTTAGTGCTTTTCTTATGTCTTCTAGGGTGGGCTCCCACTCTTCTGTCACAGTAGGCTGTGTCTGGGGCAGATAGAAATGATCAACCACTTTTTTTCCCCGTATTGCACATGGGGTTGAGGTGTTTTGAAGTTGCATGTACTCCTCCCATCTGCCTTTGATGTCCTGTGGACTCGTGAGCAGGGTGTTGCTGTCATCCCTTATGAAGGGTGCCTGACTATCGTCATTATCTTTCTGACTTTGCCTTGCAACCTGATAGAGTTTCTTTGTGTCATTCACTAAGCCACTTTTCAAAAGTTGGTAGAATGGCTCTGATGTCTTCTTTGCTACTGCAACTCCTCTCTTAGCCTCTTTGTTAGCCAACCAGTATTCCTTCCTAGCCTGTGCTGTCTTTAGTATCTTCCACTTTTTCCTGCACTCTTTCTTTCTTTTGATGACTTCCTGGACTTCTGCATTCCACTACCAGATTTCCTTATGTACCTTATTTCCATACCTTGTTTGATTGCATATCTGTTCTGTAGCCCTTACAAATACTGTTTTGATGTGCTGCCATTCTTTTTTGACTCCACCTATTTTCCTCTTTTTTCCTGAGGTGTTAGAGCCCTGCATAATTCCTTGAACTGGTGTCCTTTCTCTCCAGTCAACTTCCAGGTCTTCAGCCTAGTCTCTGTTGATCTTAGAACCTTCTCTGACCACTGCTTGCAGCTGATTGTGGCAAGCAGTGGTTTTTGGTGTGGGCTGACTGTTTCACTGGGGATGACTTTGCAATCGCTGATTCTACTCCAGTATCCTTTCCTTTCTAGGAGGAAATATACCTGAGTTGCATGCTGGTTATTTTTGTATGTGATGTTGTGACTGTATCTCTTTCTGAACCATGTGTTGGCTACCATCAAGCTATTTGCTAGACAGAAGTCTAGAATGGCTTTTCCTTTATTTCTGTTGCCCAACCCATGTAGACCCAGGCACTCCTCATATCCCCTTTCTCTGTCTGTCCTGATATGTGCAGCCAGGTCACCCATTATCAACACCAATTCATGTTCTCCTGCTTTATGTAGTAGATCCTGCGACTGCTGTTTGAATGTACTCTCTTCTTCACTATCACAACCCTGCAGTGAGACATAGGCTGAGATTATGAATAGTGCCCTATCTTTTCATGGAAGTCTAGTTGCCATCAGTCTATCACTAATTCGATCCCTCACCAGAATTCCCACACCACTTCTAGCCTGTCTGCACTGCCCTTCCTACTTGACTCCTGGATACATGGGATGTCCAGCCTCCTCATTACCATCATGTCATTCACATCCAAGCCTCATTCCATCAGTGAACCTACACTGAGTGTTTGGCAGATTGATTGGTTTTACATCCAACTTTCACTAAACAACTGGACACTGGCCAACCAGTAGCTCATTGACCCAGGGCTGATGGACTTTATGGTGAGCACACACTGGCCAATAGGGGCAATTTCCCTGGTGTAGGTGAGAGTAGGCTGGGTCATCAACCCACTTGTTAGAAGTAAAAAAATCCAAAGCCTGGAAACGCTGACGTAAAATGCAGCGTTTATTCCAAACAGGGAAAAAAAAATCACAAAGCTTTTGGGATCAATCCTTCATCAGTGTGTAAAAAAAGAGATCAAATACCTTCATTTAAATAGTAAATTCAAACCATAAAACTAATCACATGACACAGTTGTATTAAGCACTTCAGTTTAAATACACATATACAGGTAAAATATTACTGAAAGTCAGTATAGCCATAAAATAAGTAAAACATTTAACTAAGACCCATCCACACAAGATGTTATTTCAAAGTTAACTGTCTTCTTTTTAAAATAGGTGTAGTGCTTACTGCTGCATTTAAACCTGGAAAACAATTGGCTTCTAAAAGTGTGATCCATGAGGATTCACATACTTCTAATTCTAACTCATTATTAAGATCCCCCTTTTTTTCTTCTGTCTGATGTCAATCACGCTAAAGTTAAATGTATGTGTACTTCCTTTCTCCCTCATATGCTTGCCCAGAGCCTTAGTTGCTACCTCTCTACGTATTTCAGATTGGTGTTCAATAATTCTGTCCTTCAACCTTCTTGTGCATTTCCCTATGTAGAATGCTTGACACACCTTACAGCAGTGAGAGTGTCAATCACAGAGTGACTGACATCGGACAGAAGAAAAAAAGGGGGGTCTTAATAATGAGTTAGAAGTACGTGAATACTCATGGATCACACTTTTAACAGCAGATTGTTTTCCAGGTTTAAAGTCTAAAATTTAATCTGAGATGGAAACTCTCAGCATGCTTTTTTTTTTTTTTTGGAGGTGGGAGATATTCCACAGAGACACAGGGAGAACATGTAAACTCCAAACAGGCATTGGTCGGAGGTCAGGCTTGAACCTTGTACCTTGTGCATGGAAGGTGAAGACCTTAACTATTATGGCAAGTCATCACAGAAATGTGAATTTGACAAAGAAAGGATTTTAGGGTAGTCTTTTAGCAGAATCCCACAGACAAATAAAAAAGGCAGAAATGGTATAGAGGTTACTGGTAGGGAGGGAGGATTAAGCTGCCATGTGTTTATATTCCACGTAAAACTGCTATTATAGACATTAAAAGAATTTTGGGAGAAATAAGTTTTTAACGGGGAATATTATTATTATGGACACAGACTGGAACCTTATGCGATAGTAAGGATCTGTCATGGGAATCTAGAATGGAAAATATCACAAACTAAGGAAGAATTCTGAAGACATATATGAGAATATTTGATATGGAAGATGTGATTTCATTTCAGTATTAGAAATGTGGACACAAGTTACATATTATTCCAAAAGGTATAACTGGGCTAGACCACAGAGAAATTGTATTTTGCAGGAGCATGTGTATTTAACTGAAAATTTCGACATATATCAGATCTATTAAAGAGAAAGGAATTTAACAAATGGATAGTGGAAATGAAGTGTTAGGTACATTGTCTTGCTTTATGGGCTGTTGCTGGGTGGCACACTGGTGTTGTGAGCTATGTGACACTTTGGTTTGCTACAGAGCCACCAACACCAAATGAAAAGTTCCAGTCCACTGTCAGGAATCCAGGGAGCTCAGAGGAAAGTGCACAACAGCATGTGATTGATATTGGTGCTGCTGTTTTAGGGAGTACAGGTATGTCTCAGGAGAAGCTTCCAGGTAGGCTTACCCATGTCAATTGTTAAATATTTCTTATATAGTAAAATGTTGACAGCAATACTAACATTTTTTGAGGGGAGGGGGACTAGTTTTAGTTTGATACAGTTAACAACACATTCTAGTGCATTACTCATGGCCTTGGGGTGGATGTGTCATCCAAGTTTCTGTTATATGTATTGTTAATGGACATGTAAAGGGCCAAATGTTTTTCACTTCCTGTGTTACTGTTAATTGTGATGATTGTGTCCTTACTTTTTGCTTAACTTCCAGCACTGTCCTCTGTAGGAAGTGTGGAGTCATCTTCACATGGTAAGCCAAACATTTTATTTCAGTACTCGGTGGTGGTGCTGCGGTAGCGTTGTCGCCTCACAGTATGATGGTGTCCTGTTCAATTCTCAGCTAGAGCGTCTTCAGTGTGGAGACATGTGTGAATGGGCATACCTTCGTTAAAGGTTGTGCGTCAGAGCTGGCAACTCGGCACGTAAAGATCTACTGCCAATCATTAGCGGACCGGAGTTCCGCTGTGGCAACCCCTAACCGGGAAAAGCCGAAAGACACACACACAGGTAAGATAGAAACATCTTCAGAAGGGATGACTGGTGAGTGAAATAAAATGAAAATGTAGAAAAAAAAAGGCTAGAGCAAACCAAGAAATATGAACAAGCTGGCAGATTAGGTTCCAACAAACACCAAAGCCAAGGCACAATGTGTGAAACTAAGCTTTTAATGAAGAAATAAAAATGAAATACATAAGCGCTTTCGTTTAAACAGTGTAAACTTCATCAAACAAAAGTGTAAAACAAGAGAAGCATTTAAATAATATACAAATAAATCTGATTGGGCACAGGAAAACACCTAGCTAATTATGATGTAACATGAAAAATTAACCCTTCAGTCTCAATTTATACTCTTGAATATATGTTTAAAATGCAATATATTAAAAACATTATATTTAAATTAAAAAGCAACAAAATCAAATTAAATATTACATTACACTAAAATTATGTTTCCATTTTAACACAAATGTTAATAAAATTGTTGAAGATGTTAAATTAATTCATGAATGCATCAGTGAAAACATATTCCTTTTCTTCATGCTATTTTCTTTCTTTCGAGGGCCTTTAGCTTTAAGACAGGAGTGATCAAAGTCCTTTCATTAATGCCAGGCCATTTATCTGCATGTAATAAAATCTGTCACCTAAGTTCTTTTAATTCTAAAAGTGCCCCCCCAAGGTTTTTTGTCACTGATATCTACATGGTCTATAGCCATGAACCTGAACTTGTGGTCTATATTCTCATAAATATGCCTAGCTAGAGCATTATTTAAATTGTTTGTTCTGATGGCATAGTCATGCTCGTAAATTCTATTGGCAAACTTTCGCTCCGTTTTGCCTATGTAGAACACAGGACAATAGTCACACGTAGCCATATAGACCACTGCCTTTGAAGAACAATTATATCTCCCTTTGATACTGTATTCAGTGTTGTTTATAGTAAACATGGCTCCATGTTTGACCTTGTGACACCAATTGCATGAACCACACTTGTATCTGCCCAAGCGACCTGTCATGTTGTGAACATGCCTGTTCTTAAGAAGATCTTTTAAATTCCTACCTTTCCTATACGTTATTACAGGTTTGACACCTAAACGAGATCTAATGCCTGTGTCTTCCATTAAGATGTCCCAATTCTTGTTGAAAATCCATTTTAAACTGGGAAAATCAGAACTATATGTAATGATCAAGGATTTAAGGAAAGGAATCTGTAGCTCATCTGATGCTCTAATATCTGCACCCACCAGATCGCTATCTGAAATGTGAGCACCAACAATGAGTTTAAAATGGCCTATTCTTTTTTCTGTGACCTCATTTATGAGTTCGTTAAGTAAATCAACTGGGTATGCTCTCATTAGAAACATAGATTTCAAATTTGCGCACTCCAAGTTGAAATCCTCCTCCCCAGAGATCATACGGGCAGCTCGAACAAGCTGTCCCTTGGCTACAGACATCTTCTGATGTTTCGGATGGGAGCTAATGTATTGCAAGAAGGAATTTGAATATGTTTCTTTTCTGTATATTCTAGTAGCATGCCTTCCATTGAGCTTATCTTTTAACAAATGGACAATCTAAGTAGTCCATATGGTCTAAATTAATGACCCAAGTGAATTGTACAAAGGTGGTTGTGGTGTTAAGATGTTGTAAAAACTGGTCTAACATGTGTGAAGAACCCTTCCAAATGAGTCTAATGTCATCCTGGTACCTATAATACATTTTGATGTAAGAGTGGTAATGGGACTAGAATACAAAATGTCTCTCCCAGTGAGCCATAACCATGTTTGCAAATGCCCACCCCACAAGCTGATCCCATGGCCACTCTGGTTGTTTGCAAAAAATATCTGTTATTGAAAGAAAAATAATTGTTGGTTAGGAC
This sequence comes from Protopterus annectens, assembly GCF_019279795.1. NCBI lineage: Eukaryota > Metazoa > Chordata > Ceratodontiformes > Protopteridae > Protopterus > Protopterus annectens. The sequence goes on from NC_056736.1 coordinate 669,107,122, forward strand.
TATCTCCAACAATTCTGAAATTAAGTTTATTTTCTCCTGATCAACACTGTGCTCTAATAACAAGTCACTAACCCATTCTAGGCCAATGGTCTGTGGGATGACTGTGTACAAATCTCTAACGTCAGTGGTGACCAATATGTCATTCCCATTGTACTCAATTGCAGTAATATATTCCAAGAAGGTCCAGGAATCTTTGCATATTTGGGTTTCCTTTTGTAGTATTTTCTTTAATTCATAGGTTCATAGGTTGGTACTAGGCTATCGGCCCTAGGGCCTATACAAGCCTAGCCATAACAATTCCCTGGATATTTCTTCCCACAATATTTACTTCCCTGGACCCCTGTCTAGCAGGGTGACTGACATGATCCCTGGGGTGAATTTCCTATCTCCCATCCAATCATCAAGGTTCCTTTTGAAGAGGGCCAAGGAGGCGCTCTGCTTGACATGTATGGGCAGTCTATTCCAGAGTATGGGGAGTCTCTGGGTCAGGATCCTATCCCTCCAGCATGTTTTGTTCATTGTGATGACAAGGTTTAGATCCCTGGAGCATGTGGCTCTGAGGGATTGGGATTTCTTTAAGTGGAGCATGTCCAGGGTTTGACATGGCCTTGTATGTTAAGCAGAGATCATCTCTGAGTAGATGATATCCCACAGAGTATAGCTGGAGTTTTTTTAGATGGTCAGCATATGGCATCTGCTTTAGGTCTATGATCCTTTTAGTGAGGTATTTCTGTGGCCTTTCCAGCTGTTGCAGATGTCTTGTGAGGTACATACCAAATGGGGCATTATACTCTATAACGAGTCTAATGAGAGATGAGTACAGTGGGACAATGACCTCCTTTTTCCTGGATGAAGAGCCCTTAGTGATGAGGTGTGCCACATAGAAGGATTTCCTGACTGCTGTGGCAATGTGGTTATTGAAGGTGAGACCACTGTCCACTTGTGTCCCTATGTCTCTCATCACACTTTTGGTGTTTAGTGTACTGCCACCTATGTGATAATTCACGGGTACATGTTTTTTCCCAAAGGGAATAACTATACATTTCTTGGCATTAAGCTTGAAACCATGGCTCTGGCACCAAGCATCTGTTTCTGCAAGGCCCTTTTGTAAAATATCCACATAATTTGGGGATTCAATAATGGCTCCCAGTTTGCAGTCATCTGCAAACTTTGTTAGCCAGAGTTCCTTAGTGTTGGCCTGTACTTCAGAGAAGTAGATGCCAAACAAGAGCGGTCCCAGGACTGAACCTTGAGGTACTCCACTTGTCACTTGTCTGGAGCTGGATTTGGAGTCAGCTACTTTTACAGTCTGGGTTCTGTCGGTAAGCCAGTTGGCAACCCATTGAGTGATGTAGGGATTTATGCCCAGCTTTGTAAGTTTATCTATGATTCCAGAGTGGGGGGTGGTGTTGAAGGCCTTGGTGAGGTCCAGATAGGCTGTGTGGACCGCCTTACCCACATCCAAAGCTCTGGAGACTGCTTCAAAGAAGTCAATCAGGTTCAGGAGACAAGATCGGCCCTTCACGAACCCAAATTGGGTGGGGTCCAGTGTTTTAAGGTTGCCAATGTCTTTGTTTATAAGTTCCATGATAATATGTTCCATGGCCTTGCAGATCAGGCTTGTCAGACTGATGGGGCGGTAGTTCCCGGGATCCAAGGCGGATCCCCCTTGTGGAGTGGGATAACTGTAGCTGTGTGCCACTCAGTGGGCATGAAGCCTGAGGTGAGGCTATGATTAAACATGACACTTAGGTGAGGTGCTAGTTCCAGTTCATTTTGTAGTTCATGTAGTACACAGCCCGGGATGTCATCTGGTCCCATGGATGCTGTATTCTTAGCTTTGGAGAGTGCAGTTTCTACCTGTGTGACTGTGATTACCAGAATTTGGCAATCTTTTGGTACTGATATGGGCCTTTTAGGGGGTGAGAGGGGGTGAAGATGGCACTAAATCAATCTGCCAGGATATTGGCAATATCCTTGGGATCAGTATATTTAATGCCATTCTGTTGTAGCTCAGACCAGATCTGAGCATTGCCATTTAGATTCTTGACATAACTATAGAATACCTTGTGGTTGTCTTTGGAATCTTTGGAAATTTTATTTTTGTAACTAGCTTTTGAGGATTTTATGAGATATCTTAGTTTCTTACTGAGGCTGGTAAGGGAGTTTTTTGCATCCTGGGATTTTCCTGTTTTCAGCAACAGTTTCTTTGTTCTGTTGTATAGTCTGTTTATGGCAGGGGACCACCAAATTGGCTTCCTTTTTTTGGAGGACAGCATCTTGGTTCTATTTGGAATGGCATGATTCATGCACAAGTGGATGTGCTCATACAGTGCCTTAGTGTAGGATTCAGCAGTTAAACTTTCAGATCCCGTCTGCATGGGTGTCATGAAGTTTGTCACTTCTGACTTGAGTAGCATGAAGTTGGCTTTGGAGGAGTTTTTTACGGAGGTTTCTTTACTGGGGGGGGGATGTGGATGTCAAGGGTGATTTGCTTATGGTCAGACCTGACCAATGAGGGGGTGACCACTTGTGTAGCATCTATCTCCCATGTTGGTAATGACCAGGTCTAGGATATTGGAGCCCCTGGTGGGACAATGGATTAGTTGATCCAGGGCATTGGAATTTATGAATTCCAAGAACTGTTGGGAAAAGGTGTTGGTACAGAGTAGTTTTCCCAGTTAATGGCAGGGTAGTTGAAATCACCCAGTATTAGGGTGTTTGGATGTATATTAATATTTTCCAGTATGTGGTGTAGTGAGATGAATGAGAATCTTGGGGCATAGTGGGGGATCTGTAACAAGCTACAATTTGGATTGCAGTCTTATCTAGTGTTAGTTGCACCTGGAGAATTTCAGATGCATTGTGTTGGGCAACTAGCCTGGAGGTGTGAATATCCTTGGTGAATATGGACACTCCTCCACCTTTAGTGTTTTGGTCTTGGTTTGGTGGCCGAAAAGTGTGGTAAGAGTTGTAGCCTGGTATTGCAGGGGTGCTCTCTGGGGCCTTGAACCAGGTTCTCAGTTACTGCAGATATATCGATGTCTGCCATTTTTAGGAGTGCCTCTAGAGAGTGCATTTTGAGGTTTAGACTTCTAGCATTGAGTAGCATTACCTTCAGATTTTGCATGCTTGTATCTGTAACGGTGGTGGTTTTGTCCTTTGAACCTTGCCTAAAAAAGGCACTATAGGGGTGGCAAGAGCTTAAGCCAGTAACCTGAATCCCAGGGGTGACAGGTGCAGACCATCTCTGGCAAAGCATCATGGTTTGTCGATCATGTCTTCCCAGGCAGACAGATACTGGATCCCCTTTGAATGACACCAGAAGCTTAGCCAATTGTTGAAGTCAATCATTTTGACCTTATAATGTGGTATCATTCTGGACGAAGGCAGGATGCTACTCAGGGCTAGGGTCATACCTGCCTGGGCCACATGATCCGAGAACTCTTCCATGTCTCTTTTCATGTAGTCCAGGGAGGTACGTCTCAAGTCATTCACTCCAACATGGACAATTGCAGAGTCGTATCTGTACTTGTTGTGGAGTGACTTGAGTGCATGCGTTAGGTGGCGGATCCTGGCACCCAACAGGCAGCTGACTGTAATTTTCTCCTTGTTCAGCCTGGTGAGTGGGACATCAGTGTGCCTGACTATAGTCACCTATGACTAAAGTGTTGGGTACACTGTCTTGCCTTAGGGGCTGCTGTTGGGTGGCACACTGGTGTTGTGAGCTATGTGTCACTTTGGTTGTGACTGGTGTTTGTTTGCGTTTCAGCTACGTAAGTCCTTGTTTCTTGGGCAGGTTAATGTTAAGGGCCTCCGCATATGTGGGTTTTGTGTTGCTATGTGTGGGTCTTGATGGTGTGGGTTTTAAAGGGCTACATGTTGCTTGAGGTGTAGTACAGGTGTTAACCTTCTCCTCTTGACTTTCTAGCACAATCTTGGCTGGAGAGAGCTTTGCTTCCAGTTTGGCTATATAAGTGCATCTCTCGCAGGTTGTAGTGTTAGGTGGTAGGAGGAGAGGGTTGTCTGTGTACATGAGGCAGTTGCTGCATTGTCCCAGTATGCCCAGATTCACCAGGTGGACAGGAGAAATCACCAGAAGCCTGTTTAGGTTCTTTTTTTGTAAAGTACAAGAGCTGTTTTCCCTTACCTTTGCAAGGTACTTTGCAATTATAGGCTGTTTAGTGCCTACGATTAATTTCTCCTTATTGACAAGGAGAGTTGAGTGCTTGTATCAATTTCAGGCTTCCTAGTGCTTTCCAGCAGGTTCTAGAGCAAGTGCTAGTCACAGGGTTTCAGATTTTAGTGCTACTACTGAGAAACCAGCTAGTTCTAAGGGAAAATATGAAAAGCAGACTTTCTGGCACCTGGAATAGTTTAATCGTAGCCCCGCGATGATGCACAATGTGAAAAATGCACAAACACACGTGTTTTTAAGCCAGAAAGTTGAAAGGGATAGAAATCAGGCCAAAAAGGCTAATAAAATTACAATTTCAGAGCTGGAAACCACTCCTCTAGTGTTAGATAGGCAGTGCAATCCTCACCACTCACACTGGTAAGCAGTAGGGCTTCCCTCTACCACAGCAAGGTCTGGATAGCTCTGAACAAAGAAAATAAAGTCCTGAGACAAGCAAAGCCTGGGATCTGGGCTATACTGGCTAGGAAAGGTGGGAAATGAGCAAACAAGATAGTATTTTTTTGTTGGTTAAAACAGGCTAAACAGTGCAATAATACAGTAAATAAACACAGGAAAGGCTAATGCACTTGAGTGTGTAGTCCTAAACAGTAAATGCAATTAAAGATCTACAAAATTAGCAATTTAAAACTTTTTAAATGAAGCAAGGTAAGTTCACAACTAAAAAACAATTTAAGAGGCAGTAATACAGTAGAATATGTAGCTAGTCTACATATAGAGAGAAGTCTATATATACAGAAAAGCAGCCAAAACACACAAACAATTCAGATGCAGTGCAACCTAGAACACTTGAGTTGTAGCAATATTAAGGCAAACACAGTTTTAATAAATGCACTAAAATGTTGTTGTGTCTTTCGGCTTTTCCCAATTAGGGGTCACCACAGCGGAATTCCGGTCCGCTAATGATTGGCAGTAGATTTTTACGTGCCGAGTTGCTGGCCCTGACACACAACCTTCAATGAAGGTACGCCCATTCACGCATGTCTCCACACAGAAGACACTCTAGCTGAGAATCAAACTGTAAGGTGACAATGCTACCGCAGCACCACCACCGCAGTATAATAAATGCACTAAAATATACTCTATATTTCCAAAATGTTTGAGAAGAACAGTCAGAACACAAGGGGATTCAGGCAATTTTTTTTTTTTTTTTTTTAAAGAAAGGGAGAAAGGAGGAACAGAAGGCCTTCTCAGATGTTCTCGCTGTATTAGGTAGAATGAGTTAATGACACTAGACTGGGTCCAAATATTTAGCACAAGCCATTGTAATTGAGTCCCTTCCATCCACCAAGGGTCTCATGGGAGGATCCAAGAGACCCTTGTGGATTTTGGGGATGCCAAAGAACACTGGAACTCTTGGGGTGATGGTATTTAAGTAATTATACAGAGAAATATCAATTCTTCTCGCTAAAAAGATGTCTGTCAATTGCTCATGAATCTTCTTGTATGCTTTGTTTAGTTAATTAAGGGAAACTTCCATATAGTTCTCTGTATCAAGAATGTTTAACATCTTATTAGTATATGTAGAAACATCCATCAATACCACCACCCCCCCTTGTCTGGTTTCATGACTCTCACATCCTGCTTTTGCAAAAACAACAAACTATTACGTTCCTCCTGGTTGATGTTGACCAGATTGTGGGCTCCTTTATAATAACTCTTATTTAAATTATAAAGGTCTAACTCACACAATTTTTCATATACAACTAGCTTAGGATGCAAGGGGGGGGGGGGTATATGTGGAATTGATTCTAAAGATGTTACTAGTACATGTATTTGTCTGCAATTCAGTCTCATGCAATAGACTCAAGTTCAATTTTCTTAAGTACATTTTAAAGTCGATTATTGTATCAATAAAACTGAATTTTTTAGTTGGCACAAAAGCTATTCCCTTTGAATTCCCTGTGAATGACATATTGGTCACCACTGACGTTAGAGATTTGTACACAGTCATCCCACAGACCATTGGCCTAAAATGGGTTAGTGACTTGTTATTAGAGCACAATGTTGATCAGGAGAAAATAAACTTAATTTCAGAATTGTTGGAGATAGTCCTAACCAACAATTATTTTTCTTTCAGTAACAAATATTTCTTGCAAACAACCGGAGTGGCCATGAGATCAGCTTTTTTTTGGGGGGGGGGCATTTGCAAAGATGGTTATGGCTCACTGGGAGAGACATTTTGTATTCCAGTCCCATTACCACTCTTACATAAAAATGTATTATAGGTATCAGGATGACATTAGCCTCATTTGGAAGGGTTCTTCAGACGTTAGACTAGTTTTTACAACATCTTAACACCACAACCACCTTTCTACAATTCATTTGGGTCCTTAATTTAGATCATATGAACTACTTAGATTTCCATTTGTTAAAAGATAAGCTCAATGGAAGGTATGCTACTGGAATATACAGAAAAGAAACATATTCAAATTCCTTCTTGCACTACACTAGTTCCCACCCGAAACATCAGAAGAGGTCGGTAGTCAAGGGCCAGCTTGTTCGAGCTGCCGTATGATCTCTGGGGAGGCAGATTTCAACTTGGAGTGCGCAAATTTGAAATCTATGTTTCTAATGAGAGCATATCCAGTTGATTTACTTAACAAACTCATAAATGAGGTCACAGAAAAAAGAAGAATAGGCCATTTTAAACCCATTGTTGGTGCTCACATTTCAAGATACTAGAGCATCAGATAAGCTACAGATTCCTTTCCTTAAATCCTTGATCATTACATAAAGTTCTGATTCTCCCAGTTTAAGATGGACTTTCAACAAGAATTGGGACATCTTAATGGAAGACACAGGCATTAGATCTCATTTAGGTGTCAAACCTGTAATAACGTATAGGAAAGGTAGGAATTTAAAATATCTTCTTAAGAATAGACATGTTCACAACATGACAGGTCACTTGGGCACCCACAAGTGTGGTTAATGCAATTGGTGTCACAAGGTCAAACATGGAGCCATGTTTACTATAAACAACACTGAATACAGTATCAAAAGGAGACATAATTGTTCTTCGAAGGCAGTGGTCTATATGGCTATGTGTGACTATTGTCCTGTGCTCTACATAGGCAAAATAGAGAGAAAGTTTGTCAGTAGAATTTACAAGCACGACTATGCCATTAGAACGAACAATTTAAATAATGCTCTAGTTAGGCATATTTATGAGAATATAGACCACAAGTTCAGGTTCACAGCTATAGACCATGTAGATATCAGAGAAAAAACCTTGGGAGACACTTTTAGAGTTAAAAGAACTTAGGTGGCAGATTTTATTACATGCAGATAAATGGCCTGGCATTAATGAAAGGACTTTGATCACTCCTGTCTTAAAGCTAAAGGCCCTTGAAAGAAAGAAAATAGCATGAAGAAAAGGAATATGTTTTCACTGATGCATTCATGAATTAATTTAACAACTTCATCAACAATTTTATTAACATTTGTGTTAAAGTGGAAACATCAAAATTTTAGTGTAGGTTCATAGTGTAATGATGTAATATTTCATTTGATTTTGTTGCTTTTTAATTTAAATATAATGTTTTTAATATATTGGATTTTTAACATCTATTCAAGAGTATAAATTGAGACTGAAGGGTTAATTTTTCATGTTAGGTCATAATTAGCTAGTTGTTTTCATGTGCCCAATCAGATTTATTTGTGTATTATTTAAATGCTTGTCTTGTTTTACACTTTTGTCTGATGAAGTTTACACTGTTTAAATGAAAGCGATTACGTATTTCATTTTTATTTCTACATTAAAAGCTTAGTTTCAGACATCGTGCCTTGGCTTTGGTGTTTGTTGGAGCCTAATCTGTCAGCTTGTTCATATTTCTTAAAATGAAAATGTAGTTTAAAAACATGGTAGAAATAAGAGAGAAAAATATGGAAAAAGTAATAGGAATTATTTAAAGGAGCTAATGAAGGTTAAAGTATTGCAAAATAAGATGAATTTCAAACAGCAAGAAGAGGAACAATTGTGGAGTGCAATAAGTGAGTATTTGGATAATATGCATGGGTTTAGAAAGATTTCTGTTATGATATTATTTTTGATAACATCTCCAGAGCACAAAAGCTTTTGAAACAAATTAGGCAAAAAAATGTAAAAAAGGTTGTCACCAGATTTGGGGAGCCTATAACAAGAAACTAAACCAGGGATCCCACAAACGTATTAGAGATATTTTAGAAATTGTATGAACATTTGCATAAAGCAAAAGAATATCCAAAACCAGGAAAAAGCACAAATGGAAATATTCATGGAAGACTTAATTATGCCAAGGTTAGAGGAAGATGAGGCCCAACAATAAATAACCAAGATAGGAAGAGATGAGATAAAAATGTTGAGGTATAATCGATCAACATGGAAATTTTCAGGAACAGAAAGTGTTCTTGTGGAAATTTGAAAGCAGAGAAGAAGATGATAAAGATTTGTCCGATTTTGATTAACAATATTTTAAAAGGAGGAAATACAAGTATCTTGAAAGAAATCTGTGGTGGCTGTATTACCCAGAAGGGTATACACCCTTCAGAGCCAGCTTCATACAGACCCATTTCAATTTTAAACCATGATTATAAGGTGTTTATGTATAAAGTAGATAAGAGAATAACAAAAACGTTTCCAAAATTGATAGGTACAGATCAATGTTGCTTTGTGGAGGGGAGGCAAACATTTATCAACATTAACTGAACAATGATGGTCTAGATGGAAGCAGAGTGTAAGGAAATGTCATTATTGTTGGATATTGATGCAGAGAAAGCATTCAATAGAATCAGTTGGGATTTTATGAGTAGGGCAATGGTACAATTTGCATCTCCTGATAGAATAATGGGGTTAATTAGGAGAGTATAATATAAAGGGCTGGAGAAAAGGATTAATGTGGTAAGGATTCTCTTTGACAAGCTGTGTTTGAACACAGGAACCATGTAGAAATACCTTCTCTCACTTTTATTTTTTACTTTCTATTTAGAGTCATTCATAGAGAAAAACAGAGAATCACAAATTCAAGGGTATAACTGGTATGGTAATCAAGATAAGTTGGCTTTAGTTGTAGATGATATTATTTTGTAGTTGTTAAAACCAGAAAAGGACATTTTTGTGTTATGAAACATTTTGAGACAGTTCAAAGCCATTTCAGGATATAAAACAAATTAAGAAAAAAAAAACAAGGCTTGTAGCGGCAAACTATTATACCTACACATGAACTGGTTCAGTAATACCATTCCATAATTTCACAGAATGTCCAAATTTTTCCCTCATACTTTTGGTCTGGTCCTCATAAAATGTTTGTGTGCTTTTTTTTTTTTAGCAAATAATTGGGGACTGCAGTTACTAAAAATGTATAAACAATTGAGTTAGAGACGTTCTATTCTTCAGAAAATGCATGCTATTGCAAAACCTATTATTCTAGCAACCATCTAAGTTTATAATTGCAATGTTTATTTTGTTTTGTAAAAAAAAAAAACAGTAGAGGAACCAAACCACGGCCAGCAAATGGATAAGAACAACTTTTAATGGTAAGCGCTTCCGCAGCACAATATGCCGCTTCATCATCCAACAGCCTTAAAGGTACATAAAATACAAAATAAAAAATTCTTAGAATAAAATAGATATATAACTTACCTATTTAAGCCCCTACCCTGTAACACAGGTTTTATGGATATCTTATCACTGATGCCCCTGCCCATAGCAGCCCTTATTCTAATAATCCACTCCAATTCTGCTGTTTCAGTTCTATTTCTGATGTCCCCACCCCTCTCATTCAAAAAGATCTTCTCCATGACCATGAACTTAAATGTATGTGCAGCACCGTACAGTAAAATATGTTTGGTATCTATGGTCCTAGAAATATCATAAAGGTGTTCCCTCATACGGTCTTTAAACCTGCGATTAGCTTTTCCTACGTAAAAAGAATGGCATGTCATGCAGTATGCCAAGTAGACCAGATTAACAGTATCACAGTTGGCACTGACCATTAATTCCTTTGTTTTATCTGTGTCTGGATGAGTAAATCTACTGCTGCTATTATAAACCGACAAAAGTTGCATCTAGTGCAGGGAAATGTACCTATAACATTATTGTTAACACAATTCATGTCATCCTGTTTGGGACCACATAATAGCCTTTTGAGAGACTTTTTGTTCCTGAATGCATACCTAGGGCTAGCCCCCACAACTTCTTGTACCTTTTCATCTGAACATAATACACTCCAATTTCTTTTAAATATGTCCTGCAATAATCTAACATTACTACAATAGGTGATAGGTACCCTCATATATTTATTACTACTGGTGTTCTCATTAGAGGGACAGGATATATCTGAGAAGTACAGCCTCCCTTGATTTCTCCTTAGTCCAAGTATTTTAGATAATATATCCTTTACGTCTCTAACCAGTGTAACCCCTAGCAACAAATGTGTCCCTTAAATTATCCAATTCCTTAACAAACTTGGCATTATTGGCTATAAGCCTCTATGTTCTTAACCCTCGCCCCTTAATGATGTTACTGAAGACATGATTGGGATGTATACTTTGTCTTTGAAGATAGGTATTTCTGTAGCATTCTTTTCTGTGAATTTCAGTATCAGACCTCCCTGTATCATCCTTCATGATTCTAACATCCAAGAAATCAATCAATGTGTAAGAGCTTTTCTTGGTAAATTTAAGGAAGTTTGTACTGTTATTGATTGCGTCATAGAAAGATGTAAGTGTAGTCTCATCACCTTCCCACAGTAAAAACAAGTCATCTACAAATCTTCGGTAGAAGGCCAAGTGCCTTTATGTCTCATATGCTAATAGATGGTTCCTCTCACAACATGCCACAACATTGATGGCATAGCTAATTGGCACATGAAGTGCCCATTGCTATGCCATCTATTTGTCTATACAAGTTGTGTTCAAACATGAAAATGTTATTTTCCAATATTAGTTCTACCAATAGAATAAGTCAATAAACTTGGAATCATACAACCCATCTTCCAAAAAATACTGTTTGAATAATTCAATACCCAATGTATTAGGTATAACCATAAATAGGGACTGAACATCTAAGGTGACCATTAAGCAATCTCACTTGTTTGTCTTTCACAAACAAATACAAATCATTCAAAAACTGCTTAGTGTCACTCAAGATGTATTTATTTTGAGCTAAGACAGGTTTAAGATGTTTTTCAACATACAAGGAAAGTGGCTCCACGCACCACCCCTACCTACCACAATCGGATGTACAGGGGGTAGTGTAGGATGTTTATGCATTTTTGGTAACCCTTGTATGATGGGAACTAAGGGTTCTTCAACAATAAAATATTTAAACAGTTCAGTGTTTATATCACACAACATTGTAGACATTCATACAAAGCATTATAAACATCCATGATACACCGTTTAACCTGTTTATTATCTATCCTGTCATAAACTTTAGTGTCACTCAGCATTCTGTCCATTGTCTCCTTATAATAATTATAATCCATGATGACCAAGGGCCCACCTTTATCGGCTGGTCCATAGAAATCTGCTGGTCATGTCGTAAGCCTTGCAAGGCTTCTTTCTCATCTAAACTCAAGTTAACAAAACACTTGGCAGCGACCTTATTATCCTATAGATTGCAAATTTCTTTAATACAAACATTTTCAAACTTTTCTATAGTGGCATTATTCTTAGGTATATAACTACTATTCTTACAAAACACATTACCAGGTCTACTTTCATTATCCAAATTACCAAAATGCATTTTTAACATAAAATTACGTGTGAAGGTTTTAATTTCAATTATATTAGCAGTTAGAGTAATTTTATTAGCTGGTATGAAAGTCATACCTTTTTCCAGGAGCTGTTTCTCCTGCAACGTTAAAGTTCTTGTTGAAATATTCCATATTAATGACTGTTGATTCTCTGCCACATTTTCTTGATTGTTAGAGCATTGTTGTCTTCTACAGAATCTTTTCTCTTGAGGCGGCCCCTGATGTTGGTCCGCTCCTGAAAATGTGCCATATTTATCGGGAAAGGTAAATTAATGCTGGGTCTAGTGATTCCTTGAGTTATAGATTCAGAAGAAGGTTTATTTAGGCTAATGCTTATAGCATTAATGCAATTTTTCTTCTGCGGTCCCCCCCACAGAGGAGGCTGTATGAGATGCTATGACGTTCACTAATATATCATCAAGAGGAGTGGCTTGAGTCTCTTGAATAGAGGAAGCATTTATACTCTCTGTTCTTAAGGAGGAAACAGTCCTTGTTCTTAAAGGAGAAACAGTCTCTCCAGTATTATTAATATCATTGGAATTCAATGCTTGGGCCAGGCAAACACTCTACACGTGGCAAAGTCCTGCAGATCCCTATGGATCTTTTTTCTTTTTTTTGACCCAAAAGTTGTTGCTCATTAGTAGTAAGAGTTTTGATGATGTAATCTAATTTAAAGTCTATGACCGTTGAACTGTATCATTCATACAGATCCATTTGCAGTTTAAGAATGTTAGAAGCTAGGGCTTCTTCCTCAGGCTTAAATTGCTCAATTAATAAGCACATGCAATTGCAGCCAATGTCTAGCTTGAGCTGCTGCCATTAAACTAAAAGTTCCTTATAAGTTGTCCCATATGTGGGCATTTTAAGCACACATAGCCCACGAGGGATAATTTGCAACTTAGGCTTCAAAATGAAATCTCTGCAGTTGAAGTCTTTTAAGTTTACGTAAATCATTCTCTAACTTAAACAGATCTTTTCTTAATGCAGAGAGTCATAATCACTTACTTCTTCCTGTTGTGCTTCAAAACATGAAGCTTCATGTTCTAATAAAGGAATAGTTTTGCAGTCAATAAGTGGTTGCAGTTTCCTTTGCCACATCCTCCGTCCGCCATTCTGCTCAGGTACATAATCCAAATTCTAACTCAGGTACTACTGTGATGCCTTCTGCCAAGTCACTACACAACACACAATAAAGCAGAATACAGAAGAACAAAAGTGCAGTACAGGTAAATGGTTCCACTAATAAAACACCAAAAATGTAGAAAAAACAGTAGAGGAACCAAACCATGGCCAGCAAATGGATAAGGACAACTTTTAATGGTAAGTGCTTTTGCAGCAAAATATGCCGCTTCATCATAGAGTACAAATTCAACTATCTAAAAAAGCACCCTCCAATAAAATCAGGTATTTAATTATACATGCACATTTAAAAATTCAACAGCCTTAAAGGTACATAAAATACAAAATAAAAAATTCTTAGACTAAAATAGATACATAACTTATCTATTTAAAATCTTAATCTTATCTATTTATCATGCGATCCCAAATAAAACCAAGACCCAGTCCTCCAAAGGCAGACGTCCTGTCTGGTGGACCCCAGCCATAAACAAACTATACAATAGAAGGAGGAAGCTACTAAATGACAGAGCAAAATCCCAAAAAGGGAAGGCATCACTGATCAGTATTAGCAAAAAACTACGGGCACTCATAAAATTGTCTAAGGCCAGCTTCGAGAGAAAAATTGCACAGGACACTAAGGATAATCACAAGGCTTTCTTTAGTTATGTTAGGAACCTGGGTGGTAATTCCCAGATATGCTCAGAATTAGTCCAAAATGACAAAAATACACTGAACCCACAGACATTGCCAACATCCTAGCTGACAGGTTCAGTGCAAACTTCCCCCCTCCCCACCAAAAGGGCAAATATCTATCCCAGCAGAGTGCTGCCTCCCCTGACATCTCAGATGCTCAGGTAAGAGCCGCCCTCTCCAAAGCAAAAAACACAGCATCAATGGGACCAGACGGTGTCCCGGGCTGCGTCCTACATGAACTCCAAGAAGAGCTAAATCCAAACATAAAACTACTGTTCAATCTCAGCCTTACTACAGGATATGTGCCCAAAGAGTGGCGTACAGCATCAGTGGTCCCTCTCCATAAAGGTGGTGCCTCAACGGATCCTGGAAACTATCGCCCCATAAGCCTGACTAGCTTGGTCTGCAAAGCTATGGAAAGGATCATCATGGACCTCATAAATAAAGATATTGGGGACCTACAGACACTGGATCCTACCCAGTTCGGCTTTGTTAAGGGCAGATCCTGCCTCTTAAACCTGGTTGATTTCTTTGAAACAGTCACCAAGGCCATTGACGAGGGGAAGGTGGTCCACACAGCCTACCTGGACCTCGCAAAAGCCTTCGATACAATACCCCACTCGGGCATTATAGATAAGCTCACCAGCTTAAATATAAACCCCTATGTCACTAGATGGATGGCAAACTGGCTCAAGGACAGAACCCACATGGTTAGAATTGCTGGAGCCATGTCAGACTCCAAACCAGTTACAAGTGGTGTCCCACAAGGCTCAGTCCTGGGACCTCTCTTGTTTGGTATATATTTCTTGGAGGTACAGGCCAACACAGAAGGACTGTGGCTGACCAAGTTCGCAGATGACTGCAAACTGGGCGCCATAATCGACTCTCCAGCTGACACAAGCATCCTCCAAAAGGGCCTCATAGAAACAGACAACTGGTGCCAGAGCCATGGCCTCAAGCTAAATGCCAAAAAGTGCATAGTCATCCCCTTTGGCAAAAACAAAGTGCCCACAAATTACCACATAGGTGGTAATCCATTAAGTACAGAAGAAGTAATTAGGGACCTGGGGACCCAAGTTGATAGCAATCTCTCATTTGACAACCACGTGGCCAAAGTGGTTAGAAAAACATTTTATATAGCCCACCTAATCATGAAGGGATTCACATCTAGATCAGGGGAGGTCATTGTGCCTCTTTACTCATCCCTCATCAGGCCCATAATTGAGTACAATGCCCCTTTTGGGATGTACCTTACCAGACACCTGCAGCAACTGGAAAGACCCCAAAAGTACCTCACCAAGAGGATCAAAGGGCTCAAACAGATGCCATATGCTGCCCAGTTAAAGAAACTCCAGCTCTACTCAGTGGCATACCGCCTGTTCAGAGGCGATCTGTGCTTGACGTATAAAGCCATGTCCAACCCGGAATTAATGGACATGCTGCACCTCAGAAAATCCAAATCCCATCGAGCTACGCGCTCGAGAGACTTGAACCTCAGCACTGAAATAAATAGGACATGCTGGAGGGACAGATTCATAACCCAGAGGCTCCCTTCACTCTGGAATAAAATCCCAGTCCAGGTTAGGCAGAGTCTGTCATTGACTCTCTTCAAGAGGAATCATGATGAGTGGATGGGAGATCATAGGTTTACCCCAGGTATCACTTCTGTGTCACTGTTAGACAGAGGCAGGGTATACTAACCTCGAAAAAGGGCAATATGAAAATAAATTTAAAATGGGTGGCGAAAGCCAAACACATTCTGGCTAGGCTTATAAATGCCCTAGGGCAGATAGCCTAGTATGAACCTATGAACCTATGAACCTAAAACCCTACCCTGCAACACAGGTTTTATGGATATCTTATCAATGATGCCCCTGCCCATAGTGGCTCTCATTCTAATAATCCATTCCGATTTTGCAGTTTCAGTTCTATTTCTGATGTCCCCACCCCTCTCATTCAAAAAGATCTTCTCCATGACTATAAACATAAATGCTTGTGCGGTACCATACAGTAAAATATGTTTGGCTAATGCATTAGTATCTGTGGCCCTAGAAATATCATAAAGGTGTTCCCTCATGCGGTCTTTAAACCTGTGATTAGTTTTCCTACATACAAAGAATGTCATGTCATGCAGTATGCCAAGTAGACCAGATTAACAGTATTGCAGTTGGAACTGACCCTAAATTCCATCATTTTACCTGTGTCTGGATGAGTAAATCTACTGCTGCTATTATAAACCGACAAAAGTTGCATCTAGTGCAGGGAAATGTACCTATAGCATTATTGTTAACACAATTCATGTCATCCTGTTTGGGACCACATAATAGCCTTTTGAGAGATTTTCTGTTCTTGAATGCATATCTAGGGGTACCCCCCCCCCCCACAACTTCTTTAACCTTTTCATCTGAACATAATATACTCCAATTTCTTTTAAATATGTCTTGCAATAATCTAACATTGTGCTAGCCAAGCATATTTTACTGTGCTGCACATCCATTTAGGTTTATAGTCATGCAGAAGATTTAAGGGACAAATTTGTTGCTAGGGCTTACACTGGTAGAGAGGTAGAGAATGTATTATCTAAAATACCTGTACTTAGGAGAAATCAAGAGAAGCCATACTTCTCAGATATATCCTGTCCCTCTAATGAGAACACCGGTAGTAATAAATATATGAGGGTAAATATCACCTATTCTAGCAACGTTAAGTTATTGCAGGACATATTTAAAAAGAACCTATGGCCTAAAGTTAAATGCCAAAAAATGCATAGTCATACCCTTCGGGAAAAACAAGGTTACCCCTAGCTACCAAATAGGTGGCAATCCACTGAGCACAGAAGAAGTTATCAGGGACCTGGGGACCCAGGTTGATAGTAGTCTGTTATTCGACACCCATGTAGCTAAAGTAGTTAGGAAGACCTTCTACATTGCCCACCTTATCATGAAGGGATTCTCATCTAGATCAAGGGAGGTCATAGTCTCCCTATACTCATCACTCATCAGACCAATGATTGAGTACAATGCCCCATTCGGAATGTATCTGACCCGACACTTGCAGCAGCTGGAGAGGCCACAAAAGTTCCTCACCAAAAGGATAAAGGGTCTCAAACATCTGTCCTATGCTGCCCGACTGAAAGAACTCCAGCTCTATTCAGTCGCCACGCTTGCTCAGAGGTGACCTTTGCCTAACATACAAGGCCATGTCAAACCCAGATTTGATGAATATGCTTCACCTCAAAAATCTAGATCCGTCAGAGCCACAAGGGCGGGAGACTTAAACCTCGACACGGCTATTAATAGGACGTGCTGGAGGGATAGATTCATCACCCAAAGACTCCCTATGCTGTGGAATAAAATCCCGGTATATGTGAGGCAGAGCACCTCGCTGGCCTTGTTCAAGAGAAATCTTGACCAATGGATGGGAGATCGCAGATATACCCCAGGGATTACCTCAGTGTCACTGCTCGACAGAGGCACAGCAAAATAATGGGTATAGTTCCCCATACTAAAGGGGTGGCGTAAGCCACAAAACTATGGGCTAGGCTTGTAAATGCCCTCGGGCAGATAGCCTAGTATGAACCTATGAACCTATGAAGTCACCCAATATGATGGTGTTTGGAGATACATTTATACCCTCCAGTGTCTTCAGGAAGGCTGTGTGGGGTTCCTGAGTTCTCTCAAGGTGATTTAGCCATGTTAACCATTGTCACAAAAAATGAGCATGGGTATTTTTTGTTAAGTGGGTCAAGGACCCTGCCTACCCTGTTGCATGCCTGGGACCCATGCTAGTGGTGAGAGGAGTTTATGTATCCTATTTAACAATGTTTGCCATCCATAGCATCCAGCAGCCTTGATCAGTAAGCTACTGGCTGGCTGGTGTAGAGTTGCCTTGAATGGGTTATCTGAGATAGCTGGATGTAAAACCAAGTAATTTGCCCAAAATGAACAAAGAATTGTTATACTAAATATAGGTTCACTGACAGGATGAGGTTTAGAAGTGGATGACTTGATGGTAAGGAGGAGGACTGAGATTGTATATATATCCAGGAGGCAAGGTGAAAGGGCAGATGAAGCAAAATGTCATTTCCAGGGATCTTGAGTCTGTTACCCACAGGGAGGGGGGAAAGACAAACTAGAAATAGTGTGTAAACTGCAGTAGGTGAGAGCCTTCTGAAGAGTGACGGATGTTATCAGAATAAGCAGTAGTGACAGACTCATGGGACTAATGTTCTAATGTAAAAATAAGTCACATTAGTGACAAACTCATGGGAATAATGCTCTAACGTAACGATAAGTCGCATTAGTGACAGACTCATGGGAATAATGCTCTAATGTAACGATAAGTCGCATTAGTGACAGACTCATGGGAATAATTCTGTAATGTAACGATAAGTTGCATTAGTGACAGACTCATGGGAATAATTCTGTAATGTAACGATAAGTTGCATTAGTGACAGACTCATGGGAATAATGCTCTAGTGTAACAATAAGTCGCATTAGTGACAGACTCATGGGAATAATGCTCTAATGTAACGATAAGTCGCATTAGTGACAGACTCATGGGAATAATGCTCTAACATAACGATAAGTCGCATTAGTGACAGACTCATGGGAATAATGCTGTAATGTAACAATAAGTCGCATTAGTGACAGACTCATGGGAATAATGCTCTAACATAACGATAAGTCGCATTAGTGACAGACTCATGGGAATAATGCTGTAATGTAACAATAAGTCGCATTAGTGACAGACTCATGGGAATAATGCTGTAATGTAACAATAAGTCGCATTAGTGACAGACTCATGGGAATAATGCTCTAACGTAACAATAAGTCGCATTAGTGACAGACTCATGGGAATAATGCTCTAATGTAACGATAAGTCGCATTAGTGACAGACTCATGGGAATAATGCTCTAACGTAACAATAAGTCGCATTAGTGAGAGCCTCATGGGAATAATGCTCTAATGTAACGATAAGTCGGTCTTTATTACCTTAGTCTATGCTGCACAGCAGGGCTGCAGTGGTAAGGGAAAAAAGTCATTTCGGCAGTTTCATGATCTTCTCAATATGGTGGGACTGAATGTTTGGTTTTAATAATGGGGGTGAGTGCTCATGTTGACGACAGATAGAACAGGATATCAGGATTGCATTGGTCCACACAGCTGGAGCAACACGATCAATAAAGGAAAGGCCATTCTAGACTTCTGTCTGGAAAACAGCTTAAGGGTGGCCAACACACGATTCACCAAGAAAGATAGTCACAAGATTGCCTACACTAGAGGTCAACATGCAACTCTCCTTAATGAAGACATTGTACCCCCACATAGCACACTGGTGGCCACACTCAGCTGCATGCAGTGGCCAGAGAAGGCTTTAACATCATTAGAGACTAGGCTTAAGATCTTGAAGTTGACTGGAGTGAAAGCAAAAGAGTTCTAGGAATTATTCAAGGTTGTAGCACCTCATGAAAAGAAAAGAAAAAAAATAGATGGAAATGGAATTGAAGAAGAATGGCAGTGTCTCAAAACAACATGTGTGAAGATGATAGAACAAATATGTGGTTGAGCTGGTATTGAAATAAGGTACATAAGGAAAGCTAGTGGTGGAATGTAGATATCCAGGAAGTTATCAAAATAATTAAGGAGGTGCAAGATCAGAAAGACAGCTCAAAGAGTGAATACTTGCTGGCTTACAAAAAAGGTAAAAAAGAGTAGTCACAAGGCCAAAGAACATGGCTTCACAAAAACCCTATCAGTGTCTGGAAACTCACTCAGCAGATGGCACAGAGAAGCTCTATCAGACTGCATGGTCACAACAGAGAGAGACAGAAGATAACTGGCAAACATCATTGATAAGGGATGCCAGCCACAGTCTGTTCCATCAGTCCAGAGAACACCAAGGGCATATGGAAAGATATTTCAAGAATCTTCTGAATGAATAACATCTTACAGACTCTGTACTGACACATACAGAGCCTACAGTGAAAGAGGAATGAGAACTACCACTAGAGAAAGTAGAACGTCTATTAAGGAAGATGAAGTCAGTGAAAACAGCAGGCTCAGATGAAGTCACTGGAGATATGATCAAGCTGTTGGCTGCATTATGGGAAAATAGCTCCTGAGGGTACTCATCACTATAAGGAAAGTTGGATGTATTCCAGATGACTGGCAAAATAAGCATTTTAGTGCCAGTATACAAGCACAAATGTATATTCACAACTGTAGGCAGTATAGAGATGTCAAACTTCTGCCACACTGCATTAAAGTGCTGGAAAAGGTGACTGATAAATAATATGAAGATCAGCAGAAAGCAAGATTGGAGACAAGTAGTTTTCATCACATCAGGATGCAGTACAACTGATCTCATTTTTGCAGTGAGACAAATAATGGAGAATAAGCCTGAGATGAGGAAAGAATCCAACTGGGCATTCCTAGAATTGGGAAAATGCATATGAAAAGATCACAAGAAAGTTGATTTGGGTAGTCCTGAAATGGTTTGAAGCCCCAGAAATATTGGTAAAATTAGTGCACGCTATGTAGAAGTACCTGATGACACGAGTGTGAATAGTGTTCGTACTCACAGAGGGGTACCCAGTGGGAGTAGGAGTGCAAAAGAGTTCAGCTCTGAGGTCAGTACTGTTGACACAGGTGATGGACTAAATTAACAAACAGGTTGGAGGGGACAGACCAACAAAGCTGCTGGATGCAGACAATATGAACAGAAAGTTTAACAAACGGTAGGGGACTGGGATGAAAACCTGAAAGCACATGGGATGAAAGAAGAAGTTATGTACTCACTATAATGTTCCAGCTGTGTTGTCCATATTCATTCTTCCTCAACTCTTGGGTTTGGATCCAATCCTCGGATCTGACTCAGCCGCTTTTACTAGCTTATGATTCACTCAAAGCTCTCAAGCTCCTGCCTTTCCCATAATGGCATAGTCCCTAACATACCTTAGATCTTGTTTGCTTCCTTAGAGCATTAATGATAAATAAATTATTAAGATTATATGCACAACTTTGAGACTCAAACAAAGGAACAAAGTTCCTTTAGCATCCTCGATCCTTCCAAAAAACACAATAAAGAGGGGGGTGGTGAGCAGGTAGTTGAGGAAGAATGGAAATGGTCAACACCGATGGAACGTAATGGTGAGTACATAACTTCTTTATCTGATGTTGTCAATTTTCATTTGTTCTTCAACTCTTGGGACAGAGTCCCTAGCTACCTAAACCACAGGAGGAGTCTAAGGAAGGATATTCATGAGCACCACTGAAACAAATGCTGCTCTGCGCATAGAAACCAGAGTGAATTTGTAATGAGCAATAAAGGTATGAGGATTAGCCCAAGTTGCAGCTGCACACATATCATCTAGAGATCTAGACAAAAAGGCTGAAGAAGTAGCCATGGATCTTGTGAAATGTGCTCTTAGAGGTTTGTGTAAGGACATGCACAGTTTGTTGTAAACAAAGGTAATACAACCAGTCAACCATCTAGCTAATGTAAATTTAGAGACTGATTTGCACAATTCTGAATCTGAAAAGGATATAAACAGTTGTTCTGTTTTTCTAAAATCTTTTGTTCTATGTACATAAACACATAATCTTCTGTGAACATTGAATAGGTGTAGGTGTAGCATATACTCTCCTTTGTTTGAACAATTTGGAAAGAAGACTGTCAGATTGATAGTTTAATTGATACTGAATTCTGACATCACCTTACGAAGAAAGGATAGATTAGTTCTCAATGATACTCTATCTTTTTGAAACATTAAGTAAGGCCGTTTAGATCAGGCTTGTAATTTTGAAACTCTTCTGGCATATGTAAAAGCTACTAAAAAGACAGTTTCCCGGGTCAGAGATTTTAGTTCTGTTTTGGCTGAAGGCTCAAATGGGGATTATGTTAGAGCTTGCAAAACTACATTTAAATCTTAAGAGGGATTAGGATCTTTAACTGGAGATCTAAGGAGAAAAGTTCCTAATAAAAGCTCTACAAAGTTTGTAGGATGCTAGAGATGAAATATTTATTCCTATATGAAAATTGGAAATGGCAGCTAATTGTACTTTAACAACAGAGGAACCAGCTCCTTCACTTAAAGTACAGGCTAAGAAATCCAGAACCTTAAATATAAGAGTGGAAAAGGATCTGTATGTCCTTATTGTGACCAAATTACAAATCTTTTCCATTTACTTTTGTAAAGTTTCCTACTGATAGGTTTATGAGATGCTAAAAGGATGTGGTGGACTGGGAAGGAGAGCCTGGATTGTCTAGCAATTAATGAAACTGTAGAAATGATGCGATTAATTTTAGGCCTTGAATGTCTGGGTGAATCAAGTTTGTAGGGGGAGATAGAAGATCTGAAGTTCGATCCAGAAACCATGGTGGACAGATAAGATGAGGCCAGAGGAAGGGAAATCATATCTGTCGAGGCCAATAAGGAGCAATGAGGATTACTGTACTCTTTAATCAAAATGCTTTCTGAAGAAATTTGGGGATCATAGGTAATGGGGGATAGGCATAAAGGAGACCAGTGGACCAATCATGAAGTAGTGCATGTCTCAGTGACTCCCCCGGTGAGGGGAGGAGGACAAAGATCCTGCTGCAATTGTTGAGAGGGGATGCAAATAGATTGCAGCACAGTTGATACCATTGATGGAATATTTTCTTTGCCATATTGGATGTCAGAGTGGTGCAGCGGTTGCATTGTCACCTCACAGCAAGAGGTTCTCCAGTTCGATTCTCAGCTGGGGTGCCTTCTGTGCAGAGTCTGCATGTCCTCCATGTGTCCGTGTTGGTTTCCTCTGGGTGCTCCTGTTTCCTACCACATTATAAAGACATGCATCTGAGCATTTCTCCCAGGATTGCCACTGAAAATTGGCTTTGTTCCAAGTCAGACTTTCCCGGTAAATAAATGTTAAATAAATAAATGTTCTTGTTAAGAGACCACATGTAAGGCATCAGAATAGACTTGCTCAACTTGTCTGCAATCATGTTGAACTTTCCTGGAATGTGCATTGCTATCAGAAACTGACTGGATGAGATCGCCCACTGCCACACTCTCAAAGCTTCTCGATACAGGGGATAAGATTTGGTTCTCCCTTGTTTGTTGATGTACCAAACTACTAACATAGTGTTTGTCTGAATTGCAATACAGCTGGTGGGGAGAGTGTCTTGGAAAGCTTGTAATGCTAGGAGGACAGCTCACATTTCCAGAACATTGATATGCATGTTGGCTTCTTTGGGGGACCATGTGCCTTGGACTGTCCTTCCCTGGAAGTGCCCTCCCACCCAATTTGAGAGGCATCCATGGTCATTATGGCCTTGGGTTGGGGAAGAACAAAAGGACATCCTTCTTGCATTTAACTAGATTGTGTCCACCAGAGAAGACCGTTTTTGCAAGCCTGAACTATTTTTATCTGACTTTTCAGGAGATGGTAAAGAATGGGCTATTAAGTTGCTAACATCCACTAGAGTATTCTCATATGGTACCCTGCCAATGGTACTAGGATGACTTCCAATGACATGAATCTGAAAGCTTGAGGAATTAGCCAAGCTGAGAGAAGGGTTTTGGATGATCTTTCTGACTTGGAGTTGAATAGTCTGAACTCTTGACCAAGGGAGAGATGCCCATTGTGTGATCATGTTTGAGGCACCTATGAATTGCAATGTCTGTGTGTGTTCCAAATGAGATTTATTGTAGTTGACTAAAATACCCAGGTTGGAGCATAACAGGGAGTACATAATCCTCAGCTTGGATTAGTTGATGTCTGGTCAGAGCAGTGATGAGCCAGTTGTCCAGATATGGAAACATTCGGAATCCCTGCAGTCTCAACTAAGATCCCACTACTGCCATACACTTGGTAAACACCCTGGAGGTGTGGTGAGACCAAATAGCAGAGCTCTGAACTGGCAATGACTGGTTCACAGCTAGAAGCATTGGTATCTTCTGGATTGCCTGTTCATATTATATGTTAGTACACATCCTGAAGATCTATCAAGCACATCCAATCATCCTTGTTCAGAAAAAGCAGAATGGACTGAACTATGATAATCTGGAACTTTGTGTATTGAACCAATTGATTTAGGTTGCTAAGATCCAAAATTGGTCTTCAGTCCCCCTGTTTTCTTTGGTACCAAAAAGAACCTTGAGTAAGTTCCAGATTCTTTACAGTGTGGGGGACCTCTTGAATGAATCTTCTTTTCTAGCAGCTTGTTTATTTCTAGTGCTGCTGTTTCCCTCTGACTGGGTGGAACATCAGATATGCTCTTTGAGACCAGTGAGGGTGGGTGGGGAAAATGGTATGATATAAACCTCTGGATATTATCCTCTGCACCTATGAATCTTTTGTAATTTCTAGCCAGGCTCTCTAGTGCAAGTATAAGCAACTCCCAACTGCCTCCACAGAAGGACAGTCAGGCTCCCTTTCAGAAGCACTGGTAAGATCTGTCAGAGAAAGTATCTCTAGATCCTTGATTTTGCAGATCCCCTCTGCCACAAGGCTGGCATCTTCCATTAGAGTAGAGTCTGCTCCTGGGGGAACTTTCTCCATGTGGATCTTGGAAGGGACCCTGGAATTTCTTGAAAAGAATTTTCAACCACCATGCTGATTGCTAGAAAAGGGTCATTGGGGGGGTCAAAAAATGTATGCTGATGGCAAACAGAGTTTTACCTTTTTGCTTGCGCCTAGAGAGTGTGTCCTTCACTTTGGGGCTGAATAAGGAAGATCCATCAAAAGGGGCATTGACAAAGAACACTTTGAAGGGTTCCACAAAGTCACAAAAGCACATCCAGACATGCTGTCTATTGGAAATGCCTGAACTCGCTGCCCGTGAGATACCTTCTGCTGCATGAGAGATGAGCCTCATAGGTGAATTGGAAATGGATTGAAGGGTAGCCAACTGCAAGGCAACAATGCTCTCTGCAGCAGAGGATATGGTCCCAGAGAGAAATTTGGAGAATTCTTTTATCAAATCCCTCTGGAGTCTTGTAAAGTGTGCCAGACAGTTCAGTGACTGAAGGACAAAGGTTGCTGAAGCATAAACATGTTTTCCAAATCTATCCATCACCCTATACTCCCTGTTAGGAGGATGTACAGAGGAACTTTGTTCTGCTAGTTCCTTATTGGAACACCAACCAGTATTCCTTTACTCTAGAAAGATCTGTCCTTTCCTGTATGATCTTTTTGAGTATTATCTTAATGGTATCCATTTCCTTTCCTGCTCACCAAGAGACCAAATTAATG
This sequence comes from Protopterus annectens, assembly GCF_019279795.1. Taxonomy (NCBI): domain Eukaryota; kingdom Metazoa; phylum Chordata; order Ceratodontiformes; family Protopteridae; genus Protopterus; species Protopterus annectens. The sequence continues at coordinate 669,132,108 of NC_056736.1, forward strand.
AGCTCATTGGCAGGCAGAGTCACCCAGGAGGTAGATGGGCCAGCATCAAAAGCCTCAAGGAATACAGACTCCTCTTGAGAAGGGTTGTCAGGAGGCCAACCACCCTTTTGTTTTAGGTTCTCCAGAATGTCTTCACATGAGATGCCTTCAGGTGGTGATCTTGGGGACCATTCTCCTTCATTAAAGTCAGTATCTTCTGTGACAGACTCTTGAGGAGAGTCTAAGTGCCTACATTTGTACCTTTTCTTCCTGAGAACCTCTTTGGTGGGGTGTTCCAGGGAGGTGTTGGAAGAAATCATTATACCCTGTTGGGTATCTTGGAGACTAACTTGGGCTAGCTGTCCTTGTGACAAGAATGGTTGAGGCTCAAGACACAGAGACGAATGTGCTAGGGTGGTCAGAGCCGAAGAAGGTGGAGAAGTTTGAGCTCTAGGGATAGAGAATGCTCTCTCCACTACCTCAAATGCCGAGTGCCTTGGAGAGAAGGAAACTGATGGCTTTAAAAGAACATGCTTACAGGTCAAAGGCTTCATCCTCCCTGAAGGCTAAGCAGAGGAGGGAGTTGGAGCTGAACTATTTAATGCCAGTGCTCCAAGAGGAAGAGACACCTCTGACAACTTCAGAATCAACTCCAACCTCTTGGACCTGGCGCCAATGCTACTGTGTGATGTAAGCTACCTCATGGTATTATGATTGTACTTACCATTTGTTGAAATTAACCTTGTGTAATTCTCCACTACTAAATCTTTACCATCTAAAATAAATCTATACTGCTTACATTACCCACATTTACTCATTCTTCAACTCAGGTTTCCTCCTGTTTTTTCACTTCTTGTACCATTCTCCAAAAATGATTTAACAATTTTACCCTTTTTATATACTAACATGGGACTGGGGCCCACTTTTGGAATCAATATCAGGGCACCAAAGCCACTGTGCCAATTCTTTTTCAAGATCTTTTTTTATTTCATTGAAACAATTCTATACATTAAGGCCATATTGAATTTTCATCACCGATATTCTAATGTTGTGCATTTTCAGGGTATCTTATTATAGGGGGATATTTCTTTAGTGTCCTTTCTTAAACTTCTTCACATAACACATCAAGCAAAGATGCAGGGTATTATATTTCTATAAACATTTCCTTCAAATTTCATTAGTTCTTTAAAAAAGTCATCTGCAAAAAGTTGTCTTGATAACCTCACAGTTTGACTCTTGCCATTTTGTATAATTACTGTCATAATGTAAAAAAAAAATAAATAAACTATTGGAATAGGTAAGTTTAATATCTATATATATAGGTTTACTATCAAAATTGCGAACACCAGAATAAACACCTGTCATTCGTGGGAATCATATCGCCGAAAATCAGCAGGGGAACACAGGCACTATGTAAAATATAATGCCAAATTCGAAGTATCGACATGATTCAATATATGCCTTCCCCTTCAGCTTACTCAACACTACCGGCGGTTGAACTTGTAAGCAGTACATATGTACTGCACAACACAGAAATCCCCATTTTTGCCGGGGGGGGCACACCCCCCTACACCCCCCCCACACACACACACACACCCTGCAAATAATATATTCCAACTCCGAGACTGCATTACAGTGGGGAAAAAGGTAATATCCTGATCCCCACTATATCGCGATCTATATTCATAATGCCGATGAACAGTGTGCAAATGCACTGTGGTATTTGCGAATCTGCACACTCGCACTGGTGCAGGTTAGACAAAACGGGAATCATCCAACTGCTGTTCGACATTCCCGTTTTCGTCTAACCTGTACTCGTCATTTTGATAGTAAACCATATATATATATATATATATATATATATATATATATATATATATATATATATATATGTGTGTTATATATGTATGTAATGCATGTATATATTATTCTCATATTGCCTGTTTTATTTTTAATAATAGTTAAATCTAAAAAACTAATTATTCTATCCCTACCTCCACAGTAAACTTAAAAAAAAACATGGATCCATTGACGTATTCTATAAACTTGTTCATCTCCTGCATTCCTTATTTCCAAATTATAAAAATACTATCCAAAAAATGATAATCAACCAAAAAAATCTGCAAATGGTAAGGAAAATATACTAGTGGTTTCCAATGACTATAATATAATGCACCCCATTAGTTTGCTTATAATATTCCCCCTCAAAGTACACAAAATTGTTGGTCAGTACCATTTCTATACCACACAAAATAATACCGATGCCATCCTGACTGTATCCCTTGTCATTTAATAGGGCTTTATTTAATCATTTCAGTCCTTAGTGCTTTTTCGTGTTGAATTGAAAGAAACAAACCTTTTGCATCTATCCCTACAAAAAAAACTGCTTTCTAAATATCTGCTTTTTCCCTATAGCTTCTAAAACATTCCATGAATTTGCTAAGATGTGTTTTTCTTCATTAAATTTCATATCTATAAACTTAGGTATGAGTTTAGTCATAGAACGACCCGCTGCAACAACAGTTCTTAAAGATGGGTTGTTAATACTTTTGTGAATCTTTGGAATACCAAAGAAAAAAGTATAACGAGCTTCATTACACTTAAAAATTCCCGTCATTTTAGGGATGTTGTATTCATTCTCAGTGTCAGTTAACTACATGTTAATTTTATTATGTGCTATGATAACTTCATTTGGTATAATGGTTAAGGCATTTACCTTACAGACACAAAGTGTAGGGTTTGATTCTCACACGGGGTAACTGGCTAGGCTTAAAATGGCCCACAAGGACAGTTAGCCTAGTACTAATCTATGAACTTAAGTGCTGTTGTTAAGATATTCTAACATTTTATGTGAATAAATTACATCAGCCATGCTGGAAATCCGCCCCCTTTTTTGGTTTCATTATCCTCACATTCTCATCATTTTTCAACTTATCTAATGGTTTCTTTTCATCAATGGTAAAGTTGTAAAAAAGCTTTTTTTGTGTGACTACTGTACCATTGTCTAATATCATTCTTACGTAATTTCTCAAAGAGTTCAACTGATGAAGTTAATGGAGCTGAACCACATGGTGCATTTCCTATAGAGGAGACAGGCAATAATTTTTTAAGGTTGTTTGTTTTTTTTTTGTTTTTTTTGCGATTAAAGTTTTCTAGTAATTACTTTTTTTGGTAGTCACCAGAATTAAACTCATCAAGGCCTTATTATGTCTAGGCAATTCACATTCTGTATCACAGCTCAAAAAAAAATAATTTCCTTAGTTACACCAGTTTGCTCAACCAATATTTCTGACAGAGTAGTCTGCAGGGAATTTTTAAAGTTTGTCAACTCATTACACTTCTAAATAATATGTTTCCAATTACCTCTTTCTTCCCCATCGCACCTCCTACATTTGTAATCTACCTAAGGTAAAATTCTTTGGAGTCCATTGGGGTATAAAAATAGCTATGCAAACACTTCCAAGCAAAAATCCTAAATTTTCTAGACTTTGTTATTTGGAAGCGATACATATATCCTCATTGTTTGTGAAATGCTTTTGCAATCACTCTTCCCAATCCTTTCTAACCTCCTCTGATTGATTATTATAGTTATCATGTAATATTTTATATGAGCTACTAATTATCCCTTTTTTACAGCAGCTTCTGCTCTGGATTCAAGTAAAAACTCCACCAGTGTTGGTCTTTCACTTAGGATCCCCCTATTCCTTTAACTTTGCTTATACTCTGACATCAATCCTTGGTAGGGAAGGCAGTCTCTAGCCTACAGTCCAAATGTATTATTCGTGGCCTCTTTCCATTCTATAAACTTTCCCACTCTAATTATTTGCTCCCAAAACCTTGGTTTCCTTCATCGTTTTTCTCCAGTACCTTCCAGCAGCAGTCAATCCAGCTTTGCGCAAGAAATGTAAAACAACTCAGACTTAAATTCAGTGGCTTTCCCAGTCCTCAGAAAATATGACCACACTATGTAAATAGGCTGCTGCATATCTTGTAAGGGAAGCAAGAATTTTGCCCCTCAGCCTCGGGAATATTGCAGGATTTTAGTGGTAACCTAATGGTACTATTCCAAAGTGAAAAAAGTTCATCTGGTATGGAGAATTCCACTTTTCCTTAGCGTCTTGAGCTAGTAGAATTTGCCCACAGCCTTTGGTTAGATCTAAAGTGGATAGAAACTGAGTCTTGCCCACCCTTGTTAATCATTTGGTCCACTAAAGACATGGGAGATGAATCAAATTTTGAAATGCTATTCAACTTTGTGCAGTCACTGCAAAACGTTATCAACCATTGGATTTGGAAATCAGTACTATTTGACTTTTCCACTCACCTTGAGATTCTTCTGACTGAAGGTTGAGCATTTTCTGTAACTCTTTCTTAACTGCTTGGCATTGGGATTCTAGCATTTGGTGCTGTTTCAAATTTACTTTCTCACAAGGTACAATTTCATCGTTTTGCTAAATTAAACTACTTCTATAAGGCATACCTGAGTATATGTCTTTACTTCTGAGTATAAATTCCCACATTTTACAGATTTACTCCACCTTACAGACTCACAAGAAGCCAAGGAAATAGACGTTGTAACTCTGGACCCCTAACTAGCCAACATGGAAATTTAAGAGAAATCTGGAGGTGGAAAAGCAGAAGTTCATGCACTTCTAGGCTTGACAAATGGAAGGCTTCGCAAATGAAAGGAGAGGGTGACCTTTTTATCTTTATCCTTTCGGAAGCATGCACAACAATATATATAGTGCTTTTGAACGCATAAAGGGGTTCTGTGTCCCTTTCATTACTGCTTTTCTTTGACAAGCAAACTGTAAAGTTTTTACATGTTCTTATAAAACCACCTAAATGGAATAGTTACTATTTTTTTTTAATATTGCTTTATTATGACTCATACGACTCATATTTTAGGAAAGGCTAAATAGGATGATAGCACATAGATTAATAACACAAGAAAACCTAAGCTATAAAGGATATTTACACACTACAAGATGTCTCAGGGTTATAATATAGTCTACCCTGCCATCTTGTGTTAAAATGTTGGCATGACAGTTTACTCTTCCAAAATAGGCTTGCATATCATGTTTTTGTTGCAGTCCTGATGTTCAAAGTGTTGATTAGGCATTATGACTAGAATGTTTCAAATACAGCAAACAGTGCATGTGTTTTTTTGTTTATTTTTTCTGAAATGACATGTATAATGTTTGAAAAAATATTATAATTAGAACATTCATACATTACTAAGGATTAACTTTTTTGGTGTAGGCACTTTAATATAATTAACTGCTGAAATATTTGATCTGGTAGTGAAACCATTTTTATTGCAGCTTAAATTTAATTAGATTTCATGGACGCCTAGGTGCTGGAACATAGTGGTCAATTGAGTAGAATGTACGTGTTATTCCTGATACAAACATTTTATTTTTAAAATATATTGTAGGATGAATATTTTCTTCATCTTGCAATAGAACTGCCAAAGTAGAGAGCTATATAATTTGATGTGGTTTTAATGTTATATGCACAACAATGAAAAAAAGTGCATCAGAATGTCTTTCAGATCCCAAAGCAAGTCAGGTCCCTTCTGGAAGCCAACATTATCCAGACATCTTAACCAGGGTTATTTCATGAAATATACAAGGTTTACCCACAACTATGAAACAAAGGCCTATGTAGTGATACCTTGCTGAAGGCAGGCACAAATACATTTTGACAGGAGATGAAACTGATCCAAGGTAAATGTAGAATATTTTCATAAGAAATGGAAGGTTTGGGGTGTGTCAAGCTGCATGCCTTCAACTAAACGAGGGGCCACTATTTTAATCCCTGAAATAAACGAGGGGCCACTATTTTAATCCCTGAAATAAACGAGGGACCACTATTTTAATGCATAGAAATTTGAAAATGGAAAAGGTTTTCTCCTTACTAGAGAAGACAAGGAGATGGGTAGTGGTCAAAGGTTGGACAGATAAAGCTCCCATTGTTTTATGTTGGTTTTATAAGGCCCAAGAAGGACGACTCTTCACACCTTAAAGCATTCATGAGGGTAATGGAAACATTAAAAGGAACAGGGATGCTTTTTCTAACTGTGTTAGATTTCAATACAGTCCTGGATCCTAGCTTAGAAAGATTAGTACAAGGGGAAGTAGAATCCCAAAGACTACTTGACTTCTGCAGGAACGAGTAAATGATAGAGTTATTGTAGACAAATGTCATGTCCTAAACCACTCCAATAGGGGCAATACCTTTCTACCATATGCTTATGGAGCAGCCAGTCATTTAGATTACATTTTGGTTAGCTCCTTTAAACTGCATGATGTCATAGTAGTGGAACATGGTACAAGTACATTATCTGATCACAATTATGTCCTACAAAGCATACTTGTAAAAAGAAGGATGACCAAAGTAGGAGCTGAGAAACGGTCAATATTCTCTTTGGAAGCCCATATAGGCAATCTTTTTAAAAAGCACCTGGTCCACTATCACCTTGGAGATTTGACATATTTTTACTTAAATATGATATAGACATGGAAATTAGAAGTTACGTACTTACCATAACCTGGCATCTGTGTTGTCCGTTTTCATTCTTCCTCACGAATGGGTTACAGATCCAATCTTTGGATCTGACGGGGCTGCATTTACAAGACTTTGGATTGAATCTCAAGCTCCTCCCTCTACCCATGATTCTTTATTCCATCCCCAACTCCCCAGATCGAATTTGCTGCCTTGCTGCCTTACTGCCCACTGTGTTACAGAGACAGAAGAGACACATGAAAAAAACTGAGTCTCAAACCTGGAACATGAAGGTTCTATTACCATCCAAAGTCCTTCTAGGAGTGACAAGGCTGGAGGATGTCTGGGAGGGAAAGTGAGGAAGAATAAAAATGGACAACACAGATGCCAAGTTATGGTAAGTACATAACTTCTAAAGCTGATGTTGTCCTTTTCTTTCTTTCTCATGAATGGGTCAGACTCCCCAGATAAGTAACTCTCGGAAGGCCCTCAAGGAAGGACATGCTGAAGCAATGTCAAACCAAAGGAAGGTCTGCTTCTGGAAACAATATCTACTTTGTAATGTGTAACAAAATATGAGTCTTTGACCAAGTGGCTGCAGTGCAGATGTCATCAATGGAAGTTTTTGAAGAAAAGGCAGAGGAAATAGCCATAGATCTAGTGGAATGAGCTCTAGGAAGACAAGGCAACTCCAAACCTGTTTGAGAATAAATCGGCAGGATACAATCAGCAATCCATTTAGCCAGAGTAATTTTGGTGGTTAACGGAAAAAGATACAAACAGCTAATCAGACTTCTTGTACTGTTTCATTCTGTGAAAATAAAAACATAGTTGCGATGCAGCATATACTCGCCCTTATTAATAAAGTTTGGAAAGAAAACTGGCAATTGTATGGACTGATTAATGTTAGTCTCCATGGCCACTTTAGGTAGAAAAGAAGGGTTGGTTTGTAGAGAAACCCTATCTTTATGGAAAATAATGTAAGGAGGCCTAGCTGATAAGGCCTGGAACTCAGAAATTCTTTTTTGCTGAAGTGATAGCTACCACAAAGATTGTTTTCCAAGAAACTTCATATCGCATTTGTTTGCTGGTTCAAAGGGTTTCTGAGTCAACACCTGGAGGACCACCGTGACATCGCAAGGAGGAGAGGGATCCTTTATTGGAGGTCTAAGGAGAAAAATTCCCCTTCATGAAAGCTTTACATAATCTGGAAGGTGCCAGAAAAAGAGATTAAATTCCAGAGTGGAAGTTGAATATGGCTGATAACTGAGGTTTAATAGCAGAAATACTAGACCCCTTCTTAAAAAGAGTAGTGAGAAAAAGAAGGATGGCCGAAGTAGGAGCTGAGAAAATGTCAATATTCTCTTTGGAAGCCTATATAGAGAATTATTTTCCATTTGCTTCTGTAGACTTTCTTGACGGAGGCCTTCTGGGAGGCCAAGATAATGTCAGAAATTGGGGGAGTAAGCCTGGACCATCTTACTATCACTGGAAGTGGAGAAACCATGTGGTTAGCTTGAAGATGAGGAGATTGGGATGTTGAATTCCCAATGGGTGAGAGAAGAGATCCTGAGTGGGCTCCAGTATCCATGGAAGATATTTCAAGTGAGACCAGGGGAAGGGAAACCATACCTACTGAGGCCAGAAGGGGGCAATGAGAATGACTGAGCTCTTCAGCCTGCTTGCTTTCTGTAGCAACTTCAGGATTAGTGGAAGAGAGGGGAGGCATAGAGGAGACCTGGGGCCAATCGTGACTCCCCTGGAGGAGGGATCAGAGCAAAGTATTTGCTGCACTTATTGAAGAGGGAGGCAAATAGGTTGCAACAAGGCCAGCTCCAGCGGCTGAAAATCATGTTCGCTACTGTTTGATTGAGGGACCACTCATGAGGAATCAGAATGGACCTGCTGAGTCTGTCAGTGCATTGATTTTCCCCAGTATGTGTGTTGCAATCAGAAAGTGGTCTGAAGAGATCATCCATCCAATCATGGCCTCTCTGCACAATGGGTAGGAATGAGTTCCTCCTTGGTTGCTGATGTACCAACTACTGACATGTTGTCTGTGAGTATTGCAATAATCCCTAAGGGGAGAATGTCCTGAAAGGCTTACAGCATTAGAAGGACTGCTCTCATCTCTAGGATGCTGATATGCAACTTGGTCTCTGAGGAGGACCATGTGCCTTGGACCATCTTTAACTTGAAATTCCCACCCCCATTCTAGTTGGGAAGCGTCCGTGGTCACTGTGGCTACTGAGGGAGGAAAAGAGAATGGCCTGCCCAAAAAGAGGTTGTCTGACTGGATCCACCATCGAATATGACATCTGCAAATTGGAGTAAATTTGATGGGTACAGAGAGAGGCTGGTAATGAAAATATCATTGTAGCACCAAGGTCCATTGGAGGATTTGCATGAAGAATCTTGCTACAGGAACTAGATTAATGGCAGCTGTCATTGATCCAAGAGCTTGCAACACTAGTTTCACTGGAGGAGGTGGAAGAAACAGTACGTCCCACACCTGATTTCTCAAAGATGTGATGCGATGAAGAGGTTATGACATCACTTGGTAGTATCCAATTACATTCCTACAAATTCCAGAGTCTGTACAGGAGTCAGGTTCAATTTGGCAAGATTTATCATGATACCTAGGGAGTTGGAGATCTGAAGCAAATAATGCTTAGCAAGTAATGGAGATCTGACTTGTAGAGGTTAATGCCTGGTTGAAGCGGTGAGGAGCCAATTGTCGAGACAGGGAAACACCTGGAATCCTTTGAGCCTCAGGTGACCTGCCACAGCTGCCATGCATTTGGTGAACACTCAGGGGGCTGTGGTGAGTCCAAAGGGCAGTGCTCTGAATTGATAGTGATTGGCTCCCAGCTGAGAGTGCAGGTGTCTCCTGGAGTGCCTGTCTATTTTGGTATAATCATGTGCATTCTGGAGATCTATAGAGCACATTCAATCATCCTGGTGCAGAAGAGGCAGGATGGGCCAAACTGTAACCATTTGGAACATTGTCTTCTTTACATACTGATTCAGACTGCTTAGATACAGAATTAGTCTTAGGTCCCCTGTTTTCTTTGGCACTAAAAATAAGTGGGAATAAGTTCCGAATCCTATTTGTTCTGGTGGGACCTCTTGGATGACTCTTTTTTGTAGCAGCTTTTGAACCTCTTGAGCTCTGTACTCCCTCTGACTGGATGGAATGTCAAGAAGTTTCTTCCTTGTAACAGGAGATGGAAGGGAAAAGGGAATGAAGTAACCTCTGGACATTATGCTTAACATCCATGCATTGTTTGTAAGATCTGTCCAGGCATCCAGGTGCAGGGAAACACAACCCCCGACTGCCTCCAGAGGTGGACAGTTGGGCAGCACTTCAGGAGTGCTGATAGGGCCTATCAGAGAAGGAGTCTCTGAAGCCATGGTTCTGTGGTCCCCCTCTGCCTTCTGGGTGACATCTGCCATTGAAACTTCCTCCTCTGCCTCTGGAGGAAGTGTTCCTGTGCAGGTGTTGAAAAGGTCCTTGAGATTTCTGGAACCATGTTTGCTTCCCACCTCGCTGGTTTCTACAGAACATTCATTGCGGGGTAGAAACCTTGATTCCTATGGTAGACAGGGTCTTTCCTTCCTGTTCGTTGTGGGTAAGCATATCTTTCACCGATGGCCCAAACAAGGAGAAACCATCAAAGGGGACATTAACAAAAGATTACTTAAAGGCTTCTGCAGAGTTGCATAGCCTCATCCAGGTATGTCTCTAACTGCTATGCCTGAACTGGCTGCTCGTGAGGCACCCTCCTCTATATGGGAAATCAGCCTCACTGATGAATTCACAATGGATGAAAGAGTAGCCAATTGGGGAGAAACCTTCTTGAGATCCTCCTCAGACATGGACTCAGTGAGAGAGTTTGAAAGCTCCTTTATCAAATATCTCTGTAAGTGAGTAAAATGTGCCGGGTAATTTAACAACCTCAGTCCAAATGTGGCTGAGGTGTACATGCACATTCCAAATCTGTCATTCGCTCTGTTTGGTGGATGGCCAGAGGAGCTCTGCTTGACTAGCTCCTTCTTATTGGCTGCCACCACAGCTATGGCATAAGTGGGGACACCCTTACTCCAAAGGGCTCTGTCTGTTGGATGGACTAGAAATATATGTGAGCATTTGGGGATGGGCTCAACGGTGTCCAGTTTCTTCCAAGCCCAGCTGGAAACCAGGTCAATAAGTTCATCCATCAGGGAGTTACCCAAGACGTAAATGGGCCAGCCCTGAAAGCCTCCAAAAACACTGATTCCTCAAAAGGAGGAGTTTGGGAAAACTAGACAGCTTTCTGCTTAAGATTCTCCAGGATGTCCCCAAAGGAAACATCATCAGGTGGTGATTGGGGAGATCCCTCTCCCTCATCAAAATCTGTGCCTTCTGTGAGAGAGACTAAAGGGGAGTCTATGTGCCTTCTCTTGCATGTTCTCTTCCTAGGAACCTCTTTCATGGGATGCTCAAGAGAGGTGTCAGAAGAAAGGGGAAAACCCTCTGAGGAATGCAGCTGGAGGCTTCCCTGAGCTAGCTGACCCTGAGGAGCAGAGATGATGGGTTCAGAGCTTGGACCTGATGAGGGGTAGGATCTAAGACTGGAGAGGAGCATTCTCTATGCAAAGATAAAACCCCTTCTGCTACCTGGAAAGCTGATGAACCTGGGGAAGCCCTTCCTCACCTCCTTGGTGCCGAACTAGCTGAAAAAGGAAGGTCAGAGCCAACCCTGGATCAGAGCCCTCTGGAAAGAATTGGAGCCAAGCTGTACAGGGCTGAGGCACCAAGGGGAAGGGATGAATCCAACAAAACAGGAACCAAACAACCCCCTATGATCCAGTGCCAACCTCTCAGATCTGAGACCCACCCTGATCTGAAGGCATTAGAACAGGACTGGTCAGGGATAAAGTTGGAGTTGAGGAAGGGAGCTTCCTTGGATCCAACACCACACCTCTCAGCAAGCCAGGATCCTTGGACTCAGACGCCGCAGATCATATCGGAGAAAGAGATAGAATCTGTTGGGCAGATTTGTTCAAGGATCTAGTAGGGGACGTATCTGGCAGGACACCAATCTGGATCTGAGCCCTAAGGAATCTCCACATGATCCTCTCCATATCTGCCTCTGTCAAGCTCCTAGTAAAAGTAAAAAATAAAACCTGGACCCACAGCTAAACTTGGAATATTCAGGAGCTACTCTAAGGCTAACTTCCTGCTATTAAGTGATAACCTGGCAAAATTTCAAGCCCCCATAAACCATGAGAACACTGCTGCTTATGCAGAACTCTTCACAGAAAACCTGTTCAAGTATGTTAATAGCAGCTGTACCCACCAGGAAGAAGCACAGAACTAACTCAAAAAACAAGCCACTCTGGTGGAATCACAAAATCAACAGGCTGTATAACTGAAGGAAGAAAATCATGGCAAAAATTAGGAGGTGCAGCATCCAGCAGGATGAAAGCACCCTCATCAAACTAAACAAACAAATCAGAAAACACATAAAGTCTACCAAAGCCAAATTTGAAGTAAATTTGGCCTCCCAGCCAAGGAAAACCATAAGACATTCTTTAGCTATGACCGCAACCTCAAAGGCAATATACAACTGTGTGCAGAGCTCATTGTAAATGGAGCCACCTATACTGAGCCAGAGGATATAGCAAACCTACTGGCTAATAAATTCAGCTTCAACTTTATCCCTCTCTCCCACTCAACCTTCCCTCTGAAAATATCATCAAATATAACTTCCTCTGCTATCACTAGGGAACAGGTCATCAGTGTTCTATCTGAGGCCAAGTACACTGCATCAGTGGGCCCAGACAGTATCCCAGGAAGCCTTCTAAATAGCATGAAACATGACCTATCAGGCCCTATGGAATTGCTATTAAACTGTGGCCTCCAAACAGGCTTTGTGCCTCATGAATAGAGAACAGCAACAATCATCCTTCTGCATAAAGGTGGGCCATCTACAGACCCTGGAAACTACAGACCCATAAGTCTCACTAGTCTTATATCTAAAGCCATGAAAAGAATTATCATGGAAATGATCAACAGTGATATAGTAAACCTCTAGACACTGGATCCAACCCAATTTGGTTTCATCAAGTGCAGGTAATGCCTACTCAACCTGGTGGACTTCTTTGAGAAGATCACCAAAGTGATGGATGAGGGCAGAATGGTTCACACTGCCTACCTTGACTTGGCCAAGGCATTTGACACAACACCCCACTCAGGCATTGTCGACAAACTCAGGAGGTTAGGTACAAACCCATATGTCACCAGGTGGATAGCCAGCTGACTCACAGGACCCAGAAAGTTAGAATTGGGAAGTCCACCTCTACAAAGAAGCTAGTCACAAATGGAGTCCCTCAGGAATCAATCCTTGGACCATTCCTTTTTGGCATTTACTTCTCTGAAGTCAAGGCTAATGGCAATGGTCTCTGGCTGACTAAATTTGTAGATGATTGCAAATTAGGAGCTGTCACTGAATCCCACACTGACAAAAATGTTTGCCAGGAAGGACTGACAGACAAACAACTGGTGTCACAGCCATGCATTAAAATTAAATGCCAAGAAAGGCATAATAGTTCCTTCAGGAAGTCATCCACCCCTCTAACTATCATATTGGCAACACTCCCCTTAGAGTTGACTCAGTAGTCAGGGACTTAGGGACACACATAGACAGTAATCTAACCTTTGACCATCATGTGTCTACAGAAGTGAGGAAATCATTCTATGTTGCACAACTTATAAACAAAGGTATGGCATCTAGGTCCAAGGAAGTCATTGTTCCACAGAATTTGGCATTCATCAGACCTATCATTAAGTACAGTGCCCCCTTAATATATACCTAACCAGACATTTTCAACAATTGGAACATCCACAGAGGTTCCTAACAAAAAGAATATGAGGCGTAAGTAAAATGTCCTAAGCAGACCACCTCATGGCCCTATCCCTGAATTCTGTCTCCTACAATCTTTTGAGGAGATATCTATGCCTTGCATACCAGGCATTGTCAGACCCAACTCTGATGGGCCTCCTACCTATCTGCAAAACAAACAGCACAAGAATTACCCATTCTAAAGCCTTAAAAACCTTGCCTGTGATATAAGTAGGACCTGCTGGACAGACAGGTATTTATCCCAGAGATTACTCCATCTCTGGAACAGGCTCCCCATCCATGTGAAGCAGAGTTCCTCCCTAAACCCAATTCAAGTGCAACTTGGACAATTGGATGGGGAACAAGAAGTTCATTCCTGGTTTGGCACCTATATCTCTAATGGACACAGGTATCCTGTAAATGGTTCATCTCCCAGGCCCCTTCTTGCAAATGTTTAATCTCCCAAGCCCCTGCTTACACTTATCAAGGGTATCAGAGCTTGTCTGAGATTTGGGATGCATTGCTAGGCTTAGGGAGACATGAACCTAGTAAACACCTGTGATGCTACAGATGGTGGTTTGGACTGCTTCTTTGGGGTATGGAGCAACTGGGCCGACAGTGTCAGAGAAATGGGTTCCAAGGTAAATTCCAGGGATCAGCTTGTATCTGTTGGATCCAAAGTCTGGCAATCAGAGCAGGAAGTGGATGGCCTGAGGGAGCAGGAGATAGTAATGATACCAGTCGGATCCGGAGAGACCTGTGTCCTTGGATCTGAATGAGTCGGATTTGAGGCCTTTCTAAGTTTCTCTGCCAGCTCCAACAAGTCCCTCTGAGCCTTTTTGAGGGATCATAACTTAGAGTCCGAGGAGCCATGATGGGATTTGGAGGGGTTTGTGCCCCAAGAGAGGAAGAAGAGGCTGGTATTAATCCTTTAATTATCAATTTATTCCTTTGGTCTGAAAGAGCTCTAGGACTGAATGAGGATATGTCATAATCCAACTTAAGATGCTCTGGCCCCAGGCAATAAATGCACTTCTTGTGGGCATCAGAACTAGGGATCTTATGCCCACAAGAAGTGCATTTCTTAAAACTGGGTTTGTCAGACATATTCACAGTTTTTCGCAAGAACCTTACATAAAAAACACCTTCAGTAGCTGTACCACAGTAGGCCTAAAAAGTCAAAAAGGAAACAGCACTCTATAAAAGCCACACTGTCAAAAAAGAAAAACTTTAATGAACAATTATCGATAGATTATAAACATACACACCGACCCCCCATTTTTTATCTATAGCTATCTATAACCATATATATATATATATATATATATATATATATATATATACAGAGAGAGAGAGAGAGAGAGCAGCTGGAAAGTGCCAACCGAGCACGAGGAAAAGAGAGATAATACTAAATCAGAATAATCCTCACACTAGCGAAAGCAAGATAGATGAAAGAGTGAGGAGGAGAATTACAAACACCCACTATATCTAAACCAAAAAAATAACTTTAAGCAAGAAAAGAGAGATAGGTATTTTCTCTCGACTCGAGATTCAGGAGATCTGACTTGTCACAAAGGCAGCAAATGAGATCTGGGGAGTTGGGGATGGAATACAGCTTTATGGGTAGAAGGAGGAGTCCGAGATTCAGATCCTAAGTCTTGTAAATGTGGCCGAGTCGGATCTAAAGAATGGATCCATAACCCATTTGTGAGGAAGAATGTAAAGGACAACTTTAGATCTATTACTTTTGTCATTAAAAGGTGTTTGGAAGGGTTAGATTCTTAGCCTAATCAAACAGTACAGAGGTGGAGTAATTTTAAGGAAGTAATTAACAGAACAGCTAAAGTCTTAGGTTATAAACATAGAACTCTCAGGCAAGATAGAATTTACTACTCAGAAAATCAAATAAAAAACTTAAACAATATAAAAGTACAAGAAAGGACACAAAAATAGTGGGAAATAATGTAATGCAAAAGGAAGGTAAAACATACTTTTATAATGTAATAATGAAATGGGAGATATGGAAATCATTGCATTGAGCTGAAAGGACAACTTCAGTGAAACTACTAGCACACAGATTTACAGAGAGGAAAAGAATTACAATAAGATATACTTTGAAAGATGAAGACGGGGCTCTACAAAGAGATACTTTAGAGATTAATGAAATAGCTTAGAACTTAAGTAAAGCTCAATAAAATAGGAAGCCTTTGATAATGTAGAAGAAAGACATGATCCTTGGGATTCATTAACAACTGTGTAGGCATCGTGCTATGCCTACACGATTTAAGTATGTTAATGCAATAAGCAGCAGTGCTAATCAAATTCACAGGCTGTGCGTCACACCTACATGTTTGGGAAGCACCTCGTCATGGCCAGCAATAGAGTTCTTCACCATGGAAAGATGGAAAGGTGCTTGCAGGTACAAGCACAGAATGCAAGCAAAATGTCTTGCATATAGGCAATGCTCACATACCAGACATATTAAAGGCAAGAAAAGGGAAAAAATACAGAATGAAATGGAATGGGTACACTAAATTGTGTTATGATGAATAATTAATGTTGAGGAGGAAATGAATAAAGTGTACTCATAGCCCACAGGCAAACATGCCAATAGGTACAAGACGCATTTCTGATATAAATTCTACACAACGGATGTAATGATAATTAATGTCAATGAGAGTCCTATGGTTCTGTACATCAGTAAAGATGAACGATGTGAGAGGGACATAAAGCTGCAGTGTAACAAAGGGGAGTGACTATGTAATACACTTTAATTAAATTACTTGAAATGACAGCAAGGACAGAAGATATTTTATGGGATGAATGTACAGAATGCAGCTATTGCATATGAGATGTATATAAAGGGAATTTATCTTGACCTCGCCAAGGCTTTCGACACCATCTCCCATTCTGGAATTATAGCTAAACTCACTAAACGAGGTATAAATCCCTATGTCACAAGATGGGTTGCCAACTGGCTCACTGACAGAACCCACACTGTAAAAGTTGCAGTCTCCAAATCTGACCTCAAACCAGTGACAAGTGGAGTACCACAGGGTTCAGTCCTGGGACCTTTCCTGTTTGGTATCTACTTCTCTGAAGTACAAGCTAACACAGAAGGCCTCTGGCTAATGAAGTTCGCAGATGACTGCAAACTAGGAGCCATAGTCAAGTACCCAAATGATGTACATACTACAGAAGGGCCTCACTGAGACAGATGCCTGGTGTCAGAGCCATGGCCTCAAGCTCACTGCCAAAAAGTGCAATGTCATCCCCTTTGGTAAAAACTCTGTACCCATGAACTACCACATAGGCAGCAATCTACTTAACACTGAATGTGTGATAAGAGACCTTGGGACCCAGGTGGACAGTAGTCTCTCCTTTGATAGTCACATTGTCACAGAAGTCAGGAAGTCCTACTACATGGCACACCTCATCATAAAAGGGTTCTCATCCAGAAAAAAAAGAGGTCATTGTTCCCCTCTACTCGACATGCATTAGACCCATTATAGAGTACAATGCCCCTTTTGGAATATACCTCACAAGACATCTGCAGCAGCTGGAAAGGCCACAGAAGTACCTCACAAAGAGAATTACTGGCCTCAAACAAATGCCCTGCACTGACCGTCTCAAAAAACTCCAGCTTTATTCTGTAGAATATTGCCTACTCCGAGGTGATCTCTGCCTAACATATAAAGCTATGTCAAACCCAGAGCTGTTGGACATGCTACACCTAAAGAAATCCCAATCTCTCCGAGCTGCACGCTCTAGGGACCTAAACCTTGTCACCACAATAAACAGGACATGCTGGAGGGATAGATTCCTGTCCCAGAGACTTCCCATACTCTTGAACAGGCTACCCATCTATGTCAAGCAAAGTTCTTCATTAGCACTCTTCAAGAAAAATCTTGATGAGTGGATGGGAAATAGGAAATACATCCCAGGGATCACTTCTGTGTCTCTGCTCAACAGTGGCACAGGAAAATAACTTTCTTGGGTGGCGTAAGCCAGGGAAACTTGTTGGCTAGGCTTACGTAGGTCATCGGGCCGATAGCCTAGTACCTACCTATGTATGCAAGTTGATATCACTACTGTATTCTCCACCTAGGTATGTATACATAAGAACAAAAGGACCTTACAGTTGTAATGTCAGGCAAATCAGAAGTGGACATATATTTGCAAAGAAATGACAGTGACACCAATAGGAAAGGGGTTCATCACCTACAAGCATGTAACAGACAAGCAAGTGTTGTATAGTTATGTAAATGTGCTAATCTAATAACATACATACATAAGTGACAAATGACAAGAGAGAGCAGATGACATGATATGAGTCCACTTTTCCCATTGTTGATTTGCAAACATGTCAGACATAGTAATACTGGGCATCTTCACATGGAATTACAGGGAATAGTAACACTGCAGCAATTTAGTAGCAGCAACACAATATAAAGTGCTGTAAAAGAGGACCGATCACAGTTTCGAATGGTCTGTCAGCATGTCATACAGTAAGAAATGTTTATGGAATCAGTCATCTGACATTAAGTTGTACGGTGGAAGACACAATACAGAGCATAATTATCTTTTGAATAGGTAATGGATATGAGCAATGAATGACAAAAGAAACATTCGCATCATGTCATTTTCAAACACATCAGAAGAGATATCCGATACATCCATAACAATCAAAGTCAGCACAGAAACTTGTGGCCATGTCATGAAGAATACCCTTGAAGGGCTTACAATACTTTCCTATCATATTTAGAGTTTCTGTTATTTAAAAAGCTTGTTTCCACTACATATTGTACTTATTTTACTGCCTGCACATTAACAAAGTCGTTTTTGTGTTTAAATTACCTGTTTAACTGGTCTATGCTACACACTCAAGTGTGATAGCCATTTCTGTGCATTTAAAGTGTTTTTTTTTTATTGTATCTGCTTTATTTTCTGAAAAAAACAAAAAAAAAACTTGTTTTCCCGCCTTTCTAAGCTAGTATAGTCCAGTTTTCAGGTTAGTGCTGAATTCAGGGCTGTGTTACAAGTTTCTGTGTTTGCCCATACTTTATTTGGATAGAAGGACATTTCTCTGTTCACCTGTGAGAGATGGGAGCTTTGAGCAGCCTATCTGTCCCTGGAGGAGAGGTTTCAGCCCAGAAATTAGTAGTTTATTGGCCATTTTGGGCTAATTTCTCTCTCTTTCATTTCCCTGCTATAAAACCTGCATTTGTGAGGTTTTTGTGCCTGTATACAGCTCAGCAAGCTCCTACCTGGTGCCCTGCAGAGTTCTGCAGCAGCAGAGAGACAAAAGAGAGACTTTGGAGTGATTAAGTATAATTTTTCTGCATTTTCTTGCTGCCTTTAGCTAATTCCACCTAAAATGCCGATTTTTTAGAGTTTCTGTGATTTAAAAAGCTTGTTTCAGCTACATATTGTACTTATTACTGCCTGCACTTTAGCAAAGTTGTTTTTGTGTTTAAATTACCTGTTTAATTGTTGTAGGCTACACACTCAAGTTTTATAGCCATTTCTGTGCATTTAAATTGTTTTTTTGATTGTATCTGCTTTATTTTCTGAAAAAAACAAAAAAAAATAGTTGTTTTCCAGCCTTTCTAAGCTAGTATGGTCTAGTTTTCAGGTTAGTGCTGAATTCGGGGCTGTGTTACAAGTTTCTGTGTTTGCCCATTCCTTACTTGAATAGAAGGAAGTTTCTCTGTTCACCTGCGATAGAGGGGAGCTTTGAGCAGCATATCTGTCCCTGGAGGAGTGGTTTCAGTCCAGAAATTAGTGGTTTAATGGGCTAATTTCTATCTCTTTCATTTCCTTACTATAAAACCCGCATTTGCGTGGTTTTGCTCAGCAGGCAGCACCAGTTAGCTAGGGTATAAGTATTCCCGGCTCCACAAAGTCTACTCTTCAATTTTTCCCTTGGAATTAGACAAACTTTCAACTTAAGCACTCAAATCATTCACTTGTCAGCCCCGGCACTTGCTCAAAACTCACAGCAAGCACTAATAAACCTTAGCACTAGACCCCCCCTATACTGTAGAGAAAGACAAGGCTCTCTATTTAACCTTACAAGCCAATCAGTAAAACAGTTCATTGTACCTATCCAGGCATGTCCAAAAGACATAGGTGTACTCTCCGGTCTAACTGGTGAATCTGGCCATTTTGAGGCAATGTTACAACTGCCTCATGTAGACAGACAACCCTCTCCTCCTACCACCAAACACTAACACATGCGAGAGATGCAATTATACAGCCAAACTGGAGGCTAAGCTCTCTCAACCCAAGACCGGACCAGACAGCCAAGAGGAGAAGAGAATTACTTGCATCACACCACCAGTCTCACATAGACCTTTGAAACCAGCACTGGCAAAAAACACACATAAATACACAAAGGCACACTCGGAGGCTCTAAATAAAAATCTGCAAAAGCAACAGAGACCTCCAAAGCAGACACCCAAGCAACCTCCACCCCCCCCCAACACAAACCGTGAAACACATACTTCACAAAACCAGTGTGGCATGCAATTACAGCCCTTAAGGCAAAATAACATACCCAACACACAAATAATAAGTGACTCTGTAGTCAGGCACACTGATGTCCCACTCACCAGGTTGAACAAGGAGAAGGTTACTGTTAGCTGCCTGACGGATGCCAGGATCTGCCATATAACACAAGCATTCAGGTCACTCCAGAACAAGTACAAATACAACTCTGTCATTGTCCATGTTGGTGTGAATGTCCATGTTGGTGTGAATGACCTGAGCCGTACCTCCCTGGACTACATGAAGAGAGACATGGAAGAGCTCTCTGATCACGTAGCCCAGGCTGGTATGACCCTGACCTTGAGTAGCACCCTGCCATCACCAAGAATATTACCACAGTATAAAGAAAAAATTATCAATTTCAACAATTGGCTAAGCTTCTGGTGTCATTCAAATGGATCCAGTGTCTGTCAGCCTGGGATGACATGCTCCACAAGCCCCGCTGCTTCGCTAGAGGCAACTTGCACCTGTCACCCTTAGGCTTTTGAATACTGGCCAAGGCTCTTGCCACCCCCATAGTGCCTTTTTTAGGCAAGGCTCAAAAGACAAACCCACCACCGTAAATAGCACAAGTAACAAAAAACTGAGGGTAATGGTACTAAATGCCAGAAGTCTAAACCTCAAAATGCACGCACTCGAGGCACTCCTCAGTATGAAGAAAATCGATAATATGTGCAGTAACAGAAACCTGGTTTAAGGCTCCAAAGAGCACCCCAGCACTACCAGGCTACAACTCATACCATACATTTCAGCCACAAAACCCAGACCGAAATACAAAAGGTGGGGGCGTATCCATATTCATCAAGGATACCCACACCTCCAGGTTAGTGGCACAGCACGATGCTTCAGAGATCATCCACGTGCAACTAACAATGGGCAAAACTGCAACTCAAATTATGGCTTGCTACAGATCACCCACTATGTCCCAGGACCCCCATTCCGCATTTCTGGAAACACTGAGAAACATAAAGGTCCTACCAAACACACTGATATTGGGTGATTTAAATTACCCAAACATTAACTGGGAGAACTACTCAAGTAATAACTCCCTTGCCCAACATTTCCTAGAATGTATAAACTCAAACGCCCTGGATCAACTGCTCAACACCCCCAACAGAGGTGACAACATATTGGACCTGGTCATCACCAACATGGGCGACCAGTATTCCACACCAGAGGTCAACCCCTCGCTGGTTAGATCTGACCATAAATTAATCACTTTGGATATCCACATTCCACCCCACCCCCGGTCAAAGAAACCACCATGAAAAACTTTTTGAAAGCAAAGTTCACGTTACTTAACTTAACTATCTAATTTATTCCAGACTCTAATTTCATATTTGCATCGAGCAAATACTAAGCCAATTGTAAATAACTTCTTATAATTCTCTAATTGTACTATTCCATTTCAAGAAACTGTATATTTACAAATGCAATGTTTGTTTTTTGTACTTAATGTAACCTAAAATTTAATTGTAACTGCTGTAATCTTTGTTTTGTCTTAGAACTTTTCTCTCCAGAACTCCATTGAAAACAGGTTCTTATTGGCCCAATGGACTATCCTGGTTAACCAACTGCAAATACATAAAATAAAATAAATAAATAAGACCGAGGTGGAAAGTTTCAAAGCCCCCATGCTAAAGGATAACGCTGCCCAAGCTGCAAAATCCTTTACTAATGCACTCTACAGGGACCTACAAGAATGTATGGATCATTCTATCCCAAGCAAAACCAAGACTCACTCCTTCAAGAAAAGGAAACCTGTCTGGTGGACCCCTGCCATAAACAAGCTATACGATAGTCAGAGGAAACTAGTACAAAAAAGAGTAAAATCCCAAGAAGGGAAGACATCCCTGATCAGATTCAGCAAGAAACTATGATCCCTCATAAAATCACCCAAGTCTAGCTTTGAAAGAAAAACTGCAAAGGACTCCAAGGATAACCACAAGGCATTCTTTAGCTATGTCAAGAATCTAAGTTACAATTCTCAGATCTGCTTGGAGTTAGTGCAGAATGGCACAAAATACACTGAACCGACCGATATCACCAACATCCTGGCAGACAGGTTCAGTGCAAACTTCACCCCCCCTCTCACCCCAAAAAGGGCCCATAACCATACCAGAAGAATGTAGTGCCCCTGAAATCACAGACACTAAGGTTAAAACAGCCCTCTCCAAAGCCAAAAACACAGCATCAATGGGACCGGACGGTGTCCCAGGCTGTGTCCTGCACAAGCTCAAAGATGAACTAACCCTTCACCTAAACACACTGTTCAAACTTAGCCTCTCCACAGGCTACATGCCCATACAGTGGTACACAGCAACGGTTATTCTGCTCTACAAAGGTGAAGCCACAACATACCCCAGGAACTATTGCCCTATAAGCCTGACTAGCTTGGTCTGCAAGGTTATGGAGTGCACCATCATGGATCTCATTAACAGAGACATTGGGAACTTCCAAACACTGGACCCTACCCAGTTTGGCTTTGTTAAGGGCAGATTATGCCTCCTAAACCTGGTGGACTTCTTTGAGAAGTTACCAAGGCTATAGATGAGGGAATGGTGGTCCACACAGCCTACCTAGACCTCGCAAAGGCCTTCAACACCATTCCCCATTCTGGTATTACAGACAAGCTCACCAGCCTGAACATAAACCCCTACATCATGAGATGGGTTGCCAACTGGCTCATGGACAGAACCCACATGGTAAGAGTTGCGGGAGCTAGGCCTGACTCTAAACCGGTTACAAGTGGTATTCTCGAGGGCACAGTCCTAGGACCCCTCCTGTTCGGCATATACTTTGCAGAGGTACAGGCAAGCACAGGAGGTCTATGGCTGACCAATTCTGCAGACGACTGCAAACTAGGGGCTATAATTGACTCTCCGGCTGACACAAACACCCTCCAAAAGGGTCTCACTGAGACAGATACCTGGTGTCAAAACCATGGCCTCAAGCTAAATGCTAAAAAAGTACATAATCATCCCCCTGGGAAAAAAACAAACTATCCACAAGCTACCACGTAGGTGGTAGCCCCGTAAATACGGAAGACATAATAAGGGATCTGGGGACCCAAGTAGATAGTAATCTCTCCTTTGATAATCACATTGCCAAAGTGATTAGAAAATCCTTCTAAGTGGCCCACCTAATCACAAAAGGGTTTGCATCCAGATCAAAAGAGGTCATTGTGCCCCTCTATGCATCACTCATCAAACCCATCATAGAGTACAACGCCCCATTTGGGATGTAACTTACAAGACACCTGCAACAGCTGGAAAGACCACAGAAGTACCTCACCAAGAGGATCACTGACCTTAAACAGATGCCCTATTCAGCCTGACTGAAGAAACTCCAGCTGTACTCAATTGCATACCGCCTACTCAGAGGTGATCTATGCCTGATATACAAGGCCATGTCCAACCCAGAATTGATGGACATGCTCCACCTAAAGAAAACCATATCCCCTCAAGCCACATGCTCTAGGGATCTAAACCTCACCACAACAATAAATAGGATGTGCTGGAGGGATAGATTCCTGTCCCAGAGACTTCCCATGCTTTGGAACAAGATTCCAATCTACATTAGGCAGAGCTCCTCGCTAACACTCTTCAAGAGAAACCTTGACGAGTGGATGGGAAACAGAAAGCTTACCCTGGGATCATTTCAATGGCTCTACTGGACAGAGGCACAGGGAACTAATCTAAGGGGGTGGCAAAAGCCAACACATTCCGGCTAGGCTTATAAATGCCTTTGGGTAGATAGCCTAGTACCTACCTATGAACCTGTAAGGTGCATGGATGACCTACCTGGTAGGAAAAGGCCTGAAAAAGATGTCCCTTTGAGTGTGCCATAAATATTGTATGTGTATAAGCCACTGTTGTCTGACAGAAAGATCAGATACCCATGGAGGCTGTTACAAATAACTGAACTGACTGTGTGCATTAAGACAGGACATATGAATATAACATGAACAATCAGATTTATTCACAATGCTGGATAAGTAATACACATTACTGTCCACACAATGGGGAGCATTACAATATGACTGCTTGTTTGACAAGGAAGCTGTTTCCTTCATGTATGACTGACACTATCCCAGAATTGAACCACAGTCTATGTGTCGGTATGCAATACAAGCTAGTACTCAGTGTACACTCCACAGTAACACACACAGCATGACATGCCCCAAATAAACATTTCACTGGCATGCAGTCACAACCTGTGATGATATATCATTGTCCAATATAAAAATCGGTCTCTGCACCTACTTAATTGGTAGCAAATGGTATAAAAGAGGGCTTTTTGTTCTATTTTATTGTCTGATGAAGTGGCTTGGTCCACGAAAGCGCTCACCCTTTGTTTGTTGTGGAAATAAATCATTGGTTTCACTTCAATAAGCCGTGGCCTGTTGCTTCTAATGCTTTTTACGTTATTGGACTGGGTTGCAGAAGCACAGCTTACCTCTACCACTTTTTTTTTTTTTATTCATAAAAATGGGTATGCATAACTAGATACAGTGGTGTCTATGTAATGTCAGTACATTCATATAATATTGCCCCTGTCAAGAAATTAACAGAAAGCTGTCTCTCTCTACTGACTAGTGACATGTGGATGAACCACAAGCACCACAGTGAAAATCTTAACACTATTATTACAATCCACCTTTGCTAACTTAACACTGTACAGGATAAAAGCATCACAGTAGAAGTGTCACTGTGATTATGAAATATGTCATTATGTGAAGGCATTACATCATGTTATTGTTGCAAAGGATCTGTGTGCCTGTAATTGCAGTAGTAAGTCAACAACAGACAGCATGTTGTCTCATACCCTCATGCCAGAGGATAACACTTCTTGCACATGTAAGGAAAATGCAATCACGTTATCATTACTCTGCATAAAAGCATTGTTATGTGACAAACTGTCTTAGCTTTTAGTAAGAGGGATAAACATCTATGCTTGTACAAAGCAAATGTGCTTGAAAACAATGTTAGCGAGATGTACAGTCATAACACTGACACAACGTAGTCCGAGCAGTAATGGATTGATCTGAAATAACTACCCAAGATCACAAGCTAAACATTAGTGCCTGAATCACATGGGCCACAAAACATGTTAAGGTACAACTGAGTGCACACTTAAAAACATGACTTCACCACTGTTTATTAGTGGGTGTTTATGCGAAAAAGTGTTCAAACTGCACAATAACACTGCATAGTTACACCATATATGTCTTTGAAAAATAGTATACACAGTATGAGGGTGAAAGACACAAACACACACACAGCTGGCCTCAAACATCCAACATATGTAGTTACACAATGTACAAAGCACACTATAAAAGTCATGCAACACATAATAAATTAGACTCCAGATGTGACATACTTCAGGTATGTTAGCATTATATAATCACTAGCACAAACCACTAAAATAAACAACTACTGAAATTACAAAGGCAAGAAGGCAACTCCAAGTTCTGAAAGGCACAGTGGTGCAGCAATAGCGTTGTTGCCTCACAGCAAGAGGTTCTCTGGTTCGATACTCGGCTGGGGTGCCTTCTCTGTGGAGTCTGCATGTCCTCCCTGCATTCGTGTGGGTTTCCTCTGGGTGCTCCAGTTTCCTCCCACATTACAAAGACATGCATCTGGAGCGTTTCTCCCTGGGCCTCCGCTGAAAATTGGCTTTGTTCCAAGTCGGACTTTCCCAGTTAAAAAATGTTAAATAAAAATAAAGTCCAAAAACACAATTTAATATGAGTGCTTTCATTTACGGAAATGAGTAAACTTCATCAGACAAAGTCCTTTCTGACTCAGTTACACAGCAATCTTTTTCACTATTTCTAGCACGTCGAAGGGTCAGTTGCTGGTGTCCTCTCCTGTTCAGCTGGTGAATCTGGGAATCTTGAGACAATGTTACAATTGCCTCATGTACACAGACAACCCTCTCCTCCTCCCAACAAATACAAATATATGCGAGAGATGCAACTATATAGCCAAACTGGAGGCTGAGCTCTCTCAATTTAGTACTGGCAAGACCAGTCAGGAGGAGAAGGTAACCACGCACACCACAAACCCAGTCTCACATAGAACTATCACAACAGCAAACCAAACAAATAAACACACAAAAACATACTCGGAGGTGCTGATTAAAAATCTACCAAAACAACAGAGGCCTCCAAAGCAGACACCCAAGCAACCACCACCTCAAGACATAGCACATGCAACACATAGTTCACAAAGTCAGTGTGCTAAACAGTCACAGCCCTTAAGGCCAAACAACATGCCAGACACACTTGTAATAGGTGACTCCATAGTCAGACACACTGACGTCCCGCTCACCAGACTGAACAAGGAAAAGGTCACAGTAAGCTGCCTTTCGGGAGCTAGAATCCGCCACATAACACAAGCACTCAGGTCACTCCACAGCAAGTACAAATATGACTCAGTCATTGTACATGCCGGTGTGAATGACCTGAGACGTACCTCCCTGGACTACATGAAAAGAGACATAGAGGAGCTCTCTAAATATGTAGCCCAGGCCGGTATGACCCTGACCCTGAGCAGCATCTTACCCTCACCAAGAATGATGCCACAGTACAAAGACAAAATGATCAGTTTTAACAATTGGCTTAATTACTGGTGTCATTCTAAGGGGATCCAATGTCTGTCTGCTTGGGATGACATGCTTGACAAGCCACGCTGCTTCGCAAGGGATGGCTTGCACCTGTCTCCCCTGGGCTTCCGGATATTGGCCAAGGCTCTTGCCACCCCCATAGTGCCTTTTTTAGGCAAGGCTCAAATGACAAACCTACCTCCCTAGAAAACACAAGTGGAAAAAAACTAAGGGTAATGCTGCTCAATGCCAGAAGTCTAAACCTCAAGATGCATGCCCTCTAAGCCCTCCTCAGTATGGAGAACATCAATGTCTGTGCAGTGACTGAAACCTGGTTCAAGGCTCCTGAGAGCACCCCAGCACTATCAGGTTTTACCTCATATCATGCTTTCCGGCCCCAAAACTTGGACCGAACCACAAAAGGAGGGGGAGTATCCATTTTCATCAAAGATACCCACACCTCCAGGTTAGTGGTAACGCACGAAGCATCTGAGACTATCCAGGTGCAACTAACCATAGGCATAACTGCCTTACAGTTTGTAGCATGCTACAGACCACCCTCTCAAACTAAGGAACCCCACACAGCCTTCCTGAAGACACTGGAGAGTATGAATGTCTCTCCAAATACCATCATTTTGGGAGACATCAACTACCCAAACATAGACTGGGAACATTACTCAAGCCCCAACACCCTAGCCCAAAGGTTCCTAGAATTCATAAACTCAAATGCAATGGAACTAGTCACCATTCCCACAAGAGGAGACAATATACTAGACCTGATCATCACAAACATGGGGACAAAATGCTCCACACTGGAAGTATATCCCTCTTTGGTAAGATCAGACCATAAATTAATTTCACTGGAAATCCACATCCCGCCCCCACCCTCTGCACAAAAGACCACAGTGAAGAACTTCTCAAAAGCAAACTTCACACTTCTTAAGACTGAAGTGGTATCCTTCAAGGCCCCTGGGCCAGTGGAAACTACAACCCACACTGCTGAATCCTTTGCAAATGCCTTCTATGGGCACCTTCAAGAATGCATGGATCATGCAATCGCAAATAAAACCAAGACCCATTCCCCCAAAGGCAGGCGCCCGGTCTGGTGGACCCCAGCCATAAACAAACTTTACAACAGGAGGAGGAAGCTACTACATGACAGAGCAAAATCCCTAAAAGGGAAGGCGTCTCTGATCAGTACTAGCAAAAAAACTACGATCACTCATAAAATCATCCAAGGCCAACTTTGAGAGAAAAATCACAAAAGACACAAAAGACAATCACAAGGCCTTCTTTAGCTATGTTAGAAACCTGGGTGGAAACTCCCAGATATGCTCAGAGTTAGTCCAAAATGACACAAAATACACTGAACGCACTGACATTGCCAACATTCTGGCAGACAGGTTCAGTGCAAATTTCTCCTACCCAAAAGGAGAAATAACCAACCCAGCAGAGAGTAGCCACCCTAACATCTCAGATGCACAGGTGAGAGCCGCCCTCTAAAGCTAAAAACACAGCATCAATGGGACCGGATGGTGTCCCGGGCTGTGTGCTACATGAACTCCAAGAGGAACTAAACCCACACATAAGGCTGCTGTTTAATCTTAGCCTTACTACAGGATACGTACCCAAAGAGTGGCGTACGGCAACAGTGGTCCCACTTCACAAAGGCGGTGCCTCTACAGACCCTGGAAATTACCGCCCCATAAGCTTGACGAGCCTGGTCTGCAAAGCTATGGAGGGGATCATTATGGAACTCATAAACAAAGACATTGGGGACCTACAGACATTGGATCCTACTTAATTTGGCTTTGTCAAGGGCAGATCCTGCCTTTTGAACTTGGTCGACTTTTTTGAAACAGTCACTAAGGCCATTGATGAGGGTAAGGCAGTTCACACAGCCTACCTTGACCTTGCAAAAGCCTTTGACACAATACCCCACTCGGGCATCATAGACAAACTCACCAGCTTAAATGTAAACCCATATGTCACAAGATGGGTTGCAAACTGGCTCAAGGACAGAACCCACAGGGTCAGAGTTGCTGGAGCTATGTCAGACTCTAAGCCAGTCACAAGCAGTGTCCCACAGGGCTCAGTCCTGGGGCTCCTCTTGTTCGGCATTTATTTTTCCAAAGTACAGGCAAACATAGGAGGATTGTGGCTGACAAAGTTCGCAGATGACTGCAAACTGGGCGCCATAATTGATACTCCAGCGGACACAAACATCCTTCAGAGAGGCCTCATAGAAATGGATAATTGGTGCCAGAGTCATGGCCTTAAGCTGAACGCCAAAAAATGTATAGTCATACCCTTTGGGAAAAACAAGGTACTGACAAATTACCACATAGGCGGTAATCCATTAAGTACGGAAGAGGTAATCAGGGACCTAGGGACCCAGGTTGACAGTAACCTCTCATTTGACACTCACATTGCCAAAGTGGTTAGGAAGACCTTCTATATTGCCCACCTTATCATGAAGGGTTTCACATCTAGATCAAGAGAGGTCATTGTGCCCTGTACTCTTCTCTTATCAGGCCAATGATTGAGTACAATGCCCCATTTGGGATGTATCTCACCCGACACCTGCAGCAGTTGGAAAGACCCCAAAAGTTCCTCACCAAGAGGATAAAGGGTCTTAAACATATGTCATATGCTGCCCGACTGAAAAAACTCCAGCTCTATTCAGTCGCATACCGCCTACTCAGAGGTGATCTGTGCCTGACGTACAAGGCCATGTCCAATCCTGAATTAATGGACATGCTCCACCTCAGAAAATCCAAATCCATCAGAGCCATGAGAACAAGTGACTTAAACCTCAACACAGAAATAAATAGGACGTGCTGGAGGGACAGATACATAACCCAGAGGGTCCCTACACTCTGGAACAGAATCCCAGTCCATGTTAGGCAGAGCCCCTCACTGACTCTATTCAAGAGAAATCTCGACGAGTGGATGGGAGATCGTAGGTTTACCCCGGGGGTCATCTCTGTGTCACTACTAGACAGAGGCATAGTAAACTAAACCCTAAAAGGGCGTAGTATTCTCATCCTAAGGGGTGGTGTAAGCCACATACACTCTGGCTAGGCTTATAAATGCCTTAGGGCAGATAGCCTAGTACGAACCTATGAACCTATAATAATGCAAAAAAGTATTAAATACCACATAAAACCTTCATCACAGGCCCTATTATCCATTATGTGTTTTTAATTTTAAAATACACTGGCCTTAATGATAGCCTTTCTATTAAGTGTATTTTAAAATTAAAAATAGATAATACGGCCTGTGCTTAAGGTTTTATGTATTTGTTACATGCATATTTATGTGTGCATATACATTTGAATATAATATATTATATATATATATATATATATATATATATATATATATATATATATTTTTTTTTTTTTTTAAGCATACTGATAGTTTTATTATGGGGATACTGTTTCTTTAACTGGTGGCAGGGTCTTACCGTTCTTATGATGTAACTAATTCATGTAGTATTTAATACTGTTTTTGCATTATTACTTTGTCTGATGTGTGACTAGTTACACAATCTAGAAAACAATGTATTAGTTGCAAGTGTCACAGGAGAACTCTGTCTCTTAAGGGTAGAGTGTGTACTTTTCTCAGGGCGACCTCATCAGTGTGTCTCATAGAGGATGTTTCTGTAAAAATTGGCATAAGGGAGCTGTGATATGAGTTAAATGTATTCTTCTCAGGGGGAAAGTGTATACAGCATCAAGTTTTACACACAATGTCATACACACACAAGTATTCCTTTTTGGCATCAAACGTCCTATCTAGTTTTACAACATACACAGCACTGTATTAGTTGCAAGTGCCACAGGAGAGGACTGATACTACTAATCTGAAATTGGACATTAGAATACTTGTAAAATCCAGTTTGGAAGAGATGGTACTATGAATCACAGGTTGTACAACAAATGCATATGTGTGCATAGACAATGTAACATCACTATGACTGTAACATTTATCATACGTAATAACATACTTCTCTACTGAAATGTATACGCTGTTCTTAATGTACATTGTGTTACTGTAAGCGGCATTGGCATGTTACACATAATGGGATGATATAAACATTGACTGTCGCACACCAGTGGATTATCAAACATTCCTGTGAATTCATGTTGGTATGATTGCACACTTGTATTGTCTTATATGTGCACTATGTACATTAGCAAGACAAACATGCAAGTTGTACATAGGACAGTGCACTGCATAATGAAAGTGAGGGATTCTGTGAGAATAGGTTAACCAAGCTGTGCAAGTGTAAACACTGTAGACCAAGCATATACATTAAGCAAATGAACTGAGTTAACATTATTGTGAAATCAAGATCACCGGTTAAAAGTAATACAGACATACAAAACTCTGTGCAACATAAAAATTAAAGTTATGTACTCACCATAACTAGGCAACTATGTTGTCCATTTTCATTCTTCTTCAATGTACGGGTTATGGATCTGACCTCGGATCTGACTTGGCTGAATTTTACAGAGATCGGATCCAAATCTTCAGCTCCTCCCTGTACCCATAATGCCCTAAACCATCCTCAATACCTAAGATTGAGTTTGCTGCATTAAAAGTCTCATTATATAATAGTAAAAAAATAGATACATTAAACCAGGTTTCAAACCTGGTATTATAGTTTCTAAAAATCGATTAGCTTACTCAAGAAATTGACAGGAAGGGGGAAGGATGGAGGGGAGATGAGGAAGAATAAAAGTGGACAACACAGATGCCTAGTTATGGTGAGTACATAACTTTAATTTCTGATATTGTCCTTTTCATTCTTTCCCAACATATAGTACACAGTCCCCACTTATATAAATCTTGGGTGGCCCTCATGGAAGGATATTCCAGGGAACTGCTTAACCAAAAGCAGCTCTGCTTCTGGAGGTTATATCCAATTTGCAATGAATAATAAAGGTATGAGCATTCCACCATGTGGCTGCTGCACAAATATTATCAATGGAAGTTCTAGACCAAAAGGAAAAAGGGAAGCTAAAAACTCCAGTACAGCAGAAATAGGGGCAGTGAAGGAATCAACATATTTTTTCAGGATCCAAACTGAAAATCTTTTCCAGTTACTTTTTTAAATCTTCTTAGTGGAGTCTTTTTGTGAGGACAAAAGTATATCATGAACTGGGGAAGAAAGCCTGAGCTGTCTAGCTATTAATGGAACTGGAGAAACCATGCAGTTTGAGGACTGGGTACTGGGATGTTTTATTCCAGATGGATGTGACAGAAGGTCTGGACTCAAGTCCAGTATCCATGGAAGATAACAAAGATGAAGGGGAAACAGACCTGGTAAAGCCAGAAGGGGGCAATGAGGACAACCCAGCTCATCAACCAGCTGACTTTCTGTAAGAATTTTGTAATCAAAGGTACTGGGGCATAGCTATAAATGAGACCAGAGGGTCAAATGTGGACTACAGCATCTCTATGAGACTCCCCATGAGAGGGGATTAGGGTAAAGCAACTACTGCATTAGTTGCAGGGAGAAGCAAAAGATTACAGCAAAGTTAGCCCCAATGAAGGAATTTTGTTTTCTACCACTGCTACTCATGAGGCATCAGAGTGGATTTTCTGAATTTGTCCACTAGTACTTTGGATTTCCCCAGACTGTGCATTGCTTCTAGAAAGTGGCTGGTTGAGATCGCCCACTGCCACACTCTCACAACTTCTTGGCAGAGGGGCTAAGATCCAGTTCCCCCTTGTTTGTTGATGTACCAGACCACAGACTGTGTCAGTTTGGATTGCAATGGTCCCAAAAGGCAGAACATCTTGAAATGCCTGCAGTGCTAGCAGGACTGCTCTAATCTCCAGGACACTGATATGAAAATTGGTCTCTTGGCGGGACCATGTGCCTTGGACTGTCCTTCCCAAAAAATGCCATGCCAACCTAGCTAGGAGATGTCCATGTTCACTATGGCTACTGGGGAACACAGAACAAAGGGCTGACCTATGGGAATATCATCTGATTGGATCCACCAGGGAATATGATTCTTGTATACTGGAGTAAGTATGATTTGGAAGAATAGGGACTGTTGAAGAATAGACCACTAAACAGCTAGAGTCCATTGAAGAGCACACATATAGTAACATGTTAATGGCACTAATACTATAGACACTGCCACGGAACCTAGGGCCTGAAGAATAAGTGTGGCAGGAGGAACAGGATGAGAAAGAATCTGATGAAACTGAGACCTAATTGCACATATCCGATGAGGTAAAGAAGCAATCTGACTTACTGCATTTAGGTGAGCACCAGTGAACTCCAGGTTCTGTACTGGTAGCAGTTTGGATTTGGGAATATTGACTGTAATGCCTAGTGATTGGCAAATTTGGAGCAAATATTCCCTGAAATGTTATAGGAGATGCATGGCTGGTGCAGTGAGAAGCCAGTTGTATAGGTATAGAAACTCTTGGAATCCTTGCAGTCTCAGGTGAACTCCTACCACTGCCATACACTTGGTAAACACACTGGGGGTTGTGGTGAGTCCAAAGGGCAGGGCACTGAACTGATGGTGACTGTCTCCCAACCAAAAGTGCAAGTGTCTTCAGGAGTGTCTATTTATTTTTATGTGATAGCACATGCCCTGAAGATCAACTGAGCACATCCATCATCCTTGTGTAAAAGAGGTAAAATGGACTGAACCATGACCATTTGGAACTCTGATTTTCTCACAAATTGGTTCAGGTTGCTTAGATCCAAAACTGGTCGGAGGTCCCGTGTCTTTTTTGGCACTAAAAATAACTTTGAGTAAATTCCAAATTCTCTCTGGTCTGGTGGGAACTCTTGGATGACCTTTTGTCCAGTAGCTTCTGAATTTCTTGAACTGCAGCTTCTCTCTGACTGGGTTGGACATTGGGAACCTTTCTTCTTTTGGAAAAGGGCATTTTGGAAAATGGTATAAAGTAACCTCTGGACATTATATTTAGTATCCAAGAATATTTTGTTATAGCAGCCCACGTGTCTAAGTGCAAGGACAAGCCTCCCCAGATTGCCCCCAGGGACACACAGTCAGAAAGCACTTTGGGAGCACTGAAAGGGTCTATACAGAAAGGAATCTCAGAAACCCTGACTTTGTGAGCATCCTCTTTGATTCCTTGAAAAGGATTGTTGATGCGTAGAAAAGCAAATCACTATGCCAGGCAGTTTTCCTTCATGTTCACCTCGGGAAAACATTTCTTTCACAGAAAGGCCAAGCAAGGATGTTCCATCAAATGATGCACTGATGAAAGCAGACTTGAAAGGCTCCACAAATTCGCATAAGCGCATCCAGGCATGTCTCTTAACAGCACTGCCTGAACCAGCAGTCCATGAGGTGCCTTCTGCTGCATGAGAAATCAACCTCATGGGCACACTGGAAATAGATAAAAGAGTGGTCAGCTGTGAAGACGATATTTTGTAATCTTCTGCAGACCTGGACTTTGAGAGACATTTTGAGAGTTCATTGCTCAAATCCCTTAGCAGTCTTGTAAAGTGCACCAAATAGTTCAGGGACCACAAGGTGAAGGTCACTGAAGCAAACATTTGCTTTCAAAGTCTGTCCAGTGCCATGGACACTCTGTTAGGGGGCTAGACAGAGGAACTCTGTTCTGCTAGCTCCTTCTTGGTGGCTGCCACCACAACCATTGCACAACAGGGACTCCTTTGCTCCAATGGGACTTATCTTTTGCAGGAGATATATATATTTTTAACAAGAAATATTTTTATACTAAATTATAACACATCGCATAGGCAATCAAACATTTATACAAATGAAAACAAACCATATTGATATAATTTGTTACAAACATACATTACAAACCATAGTGACATAATTTAGTTGCTAACATTATACATCACTTCATTGTCAAGTCAAACAATACATAGCGCAACCAAATCCTGACATCTTTTAAACCTTGTTCCTCTGCATATACTGTTCCGACAACTCCCATTTTTTCTATGCAATTCGCTCCTACCATTTTCTAAAGATTCCAGTTCCAGTTGTTTTACCTCTGTTACTATATTCACTAC
Organism: Protopterus annectens; assembly: GCF_019279795.1. Lineage (NCBI taxonomy): Eukaryota > Metazoa > Chordata > Ceratodontiformes > Protopteridae > Protopterus > Protopterus annectens. The sequence goes on from NC_056736.1 coordinate 669,166,689, forward strand.
TTTTAGTATAGTTGGTTTAGACTTTGATTTCCATTTTCTAGCAATTGCTTTTTTGACAGCCACCATAATTAAACTCAGCAAGGCCTTATTATGTCTAGGCAATTCCAATTCTGCATCATTGCCCAAAAAAATCATTTCAATAGTTACACCAATTTTCTCACTCAGTATCTCTGACAGAGTAGTCTGCAGAGAATCCTTAAAGTCTGCCAAATCATTATACTTCTAGAAAATATGTTATCTCTTTCTTTCCCATCACACCTCCAACATTTGCTGTCTACCTGAGAAACAAAATTCTTTGGAATCTACTTGGGGTATAAAAACACCTATGTAAACACTTCCAAACAGAGATCCCAAATCTTTTAGACTTTGTTACATATATGGGAGACATACACATAACCCTCCATTGTTTCTTTCTGAATTGCTCAGTCTGTCTTCCCAATCCTTTCTAACCTCCTCTAATTGATTCTTATAGTTATCATGCAATATATTGTATACTCTACTAATTATTCCTTTTTTTAACAGCAACTTCTGTTCTAGAGTCTACTAAAAACTCTACCAGCTCTAGTTTTATGCTTAGGATACCCATATTTCCTTCTCTTTGCCTATAATCTGATATCAATCCTTGATAGGGAAGGCAATCTCTAGCCTGCAGTCCAATTAATTTTTGGCCTCTTAGCATCCTATTACCTTTCTCTCACTAATTAGTTTCTTCCAATACCTTGTTTCTTTTGCCAGTTTTCCTGCAATAAATTCCAACCCCCTCTTGCCTATTGTTTGTATCCCTAATTGTCGTCATCCCTATCAGCAGAATCTCCATTCTCATATTGGTTTAGTTCTTAGAATACCTTCTGCTACTTTAAGAATATAATATTATGTATGGTTATTGTTATTCTCCTTAAGGATCTGCATCCAAAATCCAGTCTCTCATTGTTTCTTGAGCTTCTCCCATTTCAACATCATCACTTTTCATTTTGCATTATAGGTTTCTACTTGTGCTATGTATAGAAGCCTTAGCTGTGTAGCTATGAAATTCCTGTTCAAATCGGGTAATCCCAAACCGCCTTGTTCTTTTTGAAGAATCAGCTTATCCCACTTGACTCTTGCCATCTTCCCCTGCCAGATAAACTCTTTCAATTTTTAATAAATGCTATCCCACAACTTCTCTTCTGGTTGATAAAAATATGCCTGACCTGTGTATAAGATTAAAGGGACTAAAAACATTTTAACTGCTTGTATCTTACTATTCATATCCATATAATAGAGTTTCCAATTTCTCAATTTTGTATTATCTTTTTTTAGCCTCTTCCCACATATCCTTAGCTGCCATAACAGAATCCTTTTTAATTCATACTCATAAGTATTGCATTTTATCATATCCCCATAAATATGGATATTGTTGAACTATTTTGTGTGTGGGTACATCATTTACAGCTACAGGTTCATAACCCAGAGACTGCCTATGCTATGGAATAGGCTTCCCATACATGCCAAACAGAGTACCCCACTGGGCATCTTCAAGAGAAATATTGATGAGTGGATGGGAAATAGAAAAATTCATCCTGGGGAATCACTCCAGTGGCTCTACTCGACAGAGGCACTGGGAACTAAGGTCAGGTGGCACGATGCCAGAGTAATCCTATGGGCTAGGCTTGTAAAGGCTCCAGGGTCATTAGCCTAGTACACACCTATGAAACTATGAACCTATTGCCTTTGTTTTAGCTTCATCAATTTTGTATCCTGAAAAGATTTGAATGTTTCACAACACTGAAATGTCATTTTTTGGCTTTATCATGTATAAAATAATATTATCTGCAAAATAGAGTCAGCTTTTCTTGACTACCATACCAATTATATGTTTGAATTTCTGAATCCCTTATTTTCTTTGCCAGTGGTCCGCAAATAACAAAGGGAAGAGACATGCCTACCCGGCTCCTCTGCTCAAAGAGAAATGATTAGAGAGGAACCCACCCACTTTAATTTTTGCCTCCAATCCCTCATATAGCCTCCTAATCAACCTTACAATTTTATCAGGGAATGCAAATGCTTCCATTGCCCTGCTGATATGTTCTCAGCTTACTCTGTCAAATGCTTTCTCTGCATCAAGACCCACCACCGACACTGATATTTTCTTACATTCTGCTTCCCTCTGGGTCATCAATGTTCTGTTAATGTTGTCAAATGTTTTTCTCCTCTCCACAAAACCACACTGATCCATATGTATCAATTTTGGCATCATCTTTGACATTCTTTTAGCCATGATAGACAAACACTTTATAATCATGGTTTAGGATTGAAATGGGCCCGTATGAAGCTGGATCTGATGAGTCTTTACCCTGTTTAGGTATTACAGCCACCACAGCTTTCTTTCGGGATGTTAGTGCTTCTCTTCCTCTTAAAATACTTTTAAACAAAAATTTCCAGATCTTTATCGGTTTTCCTTCCTAGCTTCCAAACTTCCACAGAAATGCCGGGTCTATATTAGAACATCGAAGTTTCAAAACTTCAAATGTTCTAATATTGAACCCTATTCAGCAAAAGCTGAAAATATCAAAGCAACAGAAAACCAATTTTTTTCCTAGGGAAAGAATTCAGTTGTCCGTTTCTGTTGCTTCCGTATTTTCATCGCTGTGGTGGAAAGTTACGGATCGGGTTCAGGTAAGTGTGCTATTGAGTGCGGATTAGGTTTGTCAAGGTTAGGATGCAGGTTAGGTATGTGTGCAATTCTGTGGACGTGAGGGTTAGGGTGGGTTAGGTGAGTTAGGATTAGGGCGCGGGTTAGATATGTATGCGATTGTGTGAATGTGAGGGTTAGGGCTGGTTAGGTGAGTTAGGGTTAGGGTGCGGGTGAGGTGAGTGTGCGATAGTGATGGACCTTAGGCTTGGGGTTTGGGTTAAGGTAAGTGGATAGTTAGTGGTGTGTGTATAGTTTAGTGTAGGGTTAGGTGTAAAATTTTAGGTGTATGTGTGTGGATAATTGTTTGTTTGGTGTGCTTGTGTTGTGTGTATGTGTTTTGGAACAGTAAATATTTTCCCTAGGAAAAAATTTGCTGTTTTGTATGTTCGATGTTTTCAGCTTTCGCTGAATAGGGTTCGATATTAGAACATTCAAAGTTTTGAAACTTCGGTGTTCTAATATAGACCCAGAATGCCATCGATTCCTGAGGACTTTCATGTGGATTGGTTATACATCACCATTTTTACTTCATCTTCTTCTATCCTGTTAGTAATCGAGCTTCTTCTACCTCTAACCTTGGCATGTTTAATTGTTCCATAAACATTTCAATTTGTACCTTTTCCTGACTTCCATATTTATCTGCTTTATACAGACGTTCATAAAATTTCCAAAATATTTGTAGTACCTCTATAGGATCTTTTTTATCTTCCTTGTTATAGGCCCCCTAAGCTTGGCGACAACCCTTTGCACTTTCTCTTGCCTGAGTCATCCTGCTAAAAGTTTTTGTGCTGTTTAGTTATTATCAAAAAACAATTGCTTACAAGCAATCTTTCTAAACCTATGCATATCACCATGGAAATCCCTTATTTTTCTGTTTAGCATTCTGCAATTGCTCATCTTCTTAATCTGCAAGATTCCCCAGATTCCCCCTATTCTGCAATACTTTAACATTTGTCAGTCCCTCTAAATAATTAGTTACTTCTTTAACCATATATCTCTTTCTTTTATTTCCACCCTATTTTTAAACTCCACTTTAATTGTATCCCACTCCCTAGCTATATTTTCAGAAGAAATTTCTATTGTCTCTAATAGCTCCCAAATAATTTCTACTACACATTCCATAAATTCTCACTTTTCAACAGATAAGTGTGAAAGCAGCAGTGTCATGGTATTTCATTATCCTGTGTTTTTATTTTAGCTATTATTGGTGTGTGATCTGAAATGTTATTGGATGCATATCAAAACTTTCAATTTAGTGCACGTTATTGTGAAATCTTAATTTCTGTCTAGCCTAACCCAGTTTTTTATCTTGGCGAATAATATGTAAAGTCACTCTGAACTCCTACTACTGAATTCACATCTTCCATGCCAAATATTTTCATAAACTTCTTCAAAAATCTACCCTCATTTGTTATATTTTTCCTTTTGGGCTCCCCAGACATATCTTCACTGCTGCAAATCAAATTCCAGTCCCCACCTATAAGTAAAATTCCCTGCTGAAAGCTGATTATTTCTTCCAGAATTTTCTTAAGCTCCATTATAGCAGTTTTAGGTGGGATATAAATACATGCCAGTGTATTACTCCACCCTTGCCAGTAGCCCCTTAGTACTACAAATCTACCATTATTCTCTTTTTTAGTCTCTTCTATCACTATTGGAGCTGCTCTTACAGTTAATATAAGCACCTATTTTCCCTTGTCCCAGATATTCTGCTGAATAACTGTCCTGAAAACCTTGTTTTATCAAAGTCACATGTTCATTTCTTTCCAAATGTGTCTCCTGTAGCATACATATTTGTATTCTACATTTTTAATACAGTTCACTACTCTTTCTTTTCTGTATATATCTGTGAGACCATTAACATTTAAAGATAATGTAGAAAGTGTCATTATGTTTGAAAGTTATTATTCCCAACTTTTATGCGTAACAGCTTTTTTGTTAGGTATCTAGTTCTAGCGTTTGTGTTACATGCATACACTGTTTGTCAGGTTGATCTTTTATATAGTTGTTTCTTGTCATATCGATTTCAGCCCATGTCATATCTTACAAAACATTTTATTCTACTGAAAGTCCTCAAACAAAAAAATAAATACAGCCCAATACACCCCTAAATCATATTAACTTAATACTAACACACAAAACTACGTACATCTTCAAATATTGAAATCTTATCCTAATAATCAGAACAACTGTCCCAAGCTGACAGCTACACTCAGAGACATGGGTTAACCTAAAAGGAAGATTACCCATGCTAAGATGAGGAGCTAACATTTTGTCAGGACAGCATGGGATAGGTTCAACAGAATCCGATTCCTTCCATGCCCAGTGAGAGACCATGTCGGTAAGCTAACTGGCCAGAGGAGTCACCCAAGACATAGCTAGGCCAGCACCAAATGCCTCCAGGAATACTAACTACTCAGGGGAAGGATTATCTAATGACCAACCACCTTTCTGCTTAAGGATTTCCAAAATATCTCCAAATGAGACATCATCAAGTAGTGATCTAGGGGATACTTCCCCTTCATCAAAGTCAGTATCTTCAGTGAGAGATTTAAAGGGGGAATATATGTGCCTCCTTTAGCAGATTCTCTTTTGGTGAACCTCCTTAGCAGGATGCTCTATGGAGGTGTCAAAAGAGAGGGGTAGTTCTTCCATGGGAACTATCTGAATGCTAGATGGAACTGGCTGTACCTGTGGAGTAGGTCTGATGGGATCAGAGCTTGGAACCATACAGGGAAAAAGGGTAAGATCCAAGAACATATGAGAGAATGGATCTCTTGAATGAGAGAATACCCTTTCCACAACCTTGAAGGTAGACAGACCTGGAGAAGTCATGGCTGGCCTCAACTAAGACTTCCAATGCAGGCAGATCACGATATTGTCCAGATCTATGTCTCAAGGAGGGAACTAGACCTGAGCTATTTAACACTGCAGAGCAAGGATAGATCTGACATCAACAGAGTAGATCCAAGCCCCACAGATCTGATGCTGACTCTTCAGCTATGAGACTAATCTTGATCTGAAGGAATAGGAGCAGAACTAGTCAGGAAAAACAATGGGGGTTGAAGATGTAATTCTCTTCAACTCAGACACTAGTACTCCTGAAACTCTTGGACTCTGGAGCTCTGAAATAAAAGGACAGATAAGAGAAGGAGATACAACTGTATGGGCAGTGGCAGGCAGGCTCATGGATCCAATGGGAGACAGAGATGATAGAATCCCCATCTGGAGCTGACGAAGTTTCTCATCATCCTATCCACTTCCGCTTCAGAAAGACTCCTGGAGGACCTGATGGATGAGGTAGTAGACTGAGGTCTGGAGTATTATCTCGGAGTTTGCATTAGTGGAGAGTGGAGCCAAGGAGAAATAGGGTCAACTATGAACTCTGTTGAGTGAGTTCTCAGTGTATAAGAAGTGCTAGGAGTTGGATCCAATGGTTTCTGATCCATAGGCTGAATAGTGGGACCAGCTGAAATAACTATCAGATCTGAAGACTTAGGATCTATAATTTTTCTCTTTGAATTAGACAATCTTTGATCCAATTATCTTCAAATTTTTTGTGGAGGTTCCAAGGATGAAGAAGTCTTTGGGGACTTTGGTGGAGATTGTTTCCTATGCTCTGATGGAGCCTTAGATTATTTGCTCAGGACTTGAGCCCTGTAGCAAGAAAAAGAAGACAGAGGTAATATTCCTTTGAGGACTGGTTTGCTTCTTCTGTCTGTAATAGCCCTGGAGTTAAAAGCAGCATAAATTGCACAGTTTGTACCCAGATATGCTGCTCCCAAACAGTAAACGCATTCCCTGTCAACATCTGAGTTTGAGAATTTGTGCCCACAAGATGTGCATTTTTAAAACCTGTAGGCTTTTCAGACTTATCTATCAATTCAAGAAAGGGAAATAGGATAGAAAAAAAGTAAATATAACTAACCTTTTTTTGAAGTAAATTAAGGCTATAGGAAGTACAACTACCAACAATGGTAGTTAAGAATATTCTATTTATCTGGGTAAGAAAGGAGATAGGAAATGGTAAATATATAAAGAAAGATAACAATGGTACTTGAAAGTTACCTTGATAAAGTAGAGAACTAACAGATATAAAATCAAACTATTGAAAGGGAGGAACAACTATAAAGTAAATAGCCAGGAAAAAGTGATTTAATTACCAAAAACATTGACTACACAACCCGAAAAATAGTACAAGTGTGGATCTACATCCATTAGAGATGGCAGCAAATGAGATCTGAGGTATTGGGGGATGGACTAAGGCATTATGGGTAGATGGAGGAGCTCAAGAGTTGGATCCCAAGTCTGTAAAATGCAGCCCAGTCTGATCTGTAACCCATATGTTGAGGAAGAATGAATAGAACAACATTAGATCTATAATTATCTGCTTTTCTGTTTTTTTAATTGTACTTTGAGCCCAGCACTGCTTAAGCTGAATTGTGCTCTGATCCTAAAGTGTTAGCGCATGCATACTCATATATTTAAGTTATTGTCACTTTCGGCTTTTCCCAGTTAGGGGTCGCCACAGCGGAACTCCAGTCCGCTAATGATTGGCAGTTGATTTTTATGTGCTGAGTTGCCAGCCCTAACGCACAACCTTCAACGAAGGTACGCCCATTTATGCATGTCTCCACGCAGAAGACGCTCTAGCTGAGAGTCGAACCAGTCAACTTAAAATGGTTATTAGCAGTACTATGTGCTGCATTCTGCTCAAACATCTGTATAAGACAGGCTTCACAGTAGGTATCAGACACATGAATATAGCAGCATGATAATTATGCATTAATTAAAGCTCTGGCCAACATTTACATACACAGGAGTCAGACAACACATCCTGAAATATTTTTTTCATCCATATGAGAAGGTCACAGTAAGCTGCCTGTCGGGCGCTAGAATCCGCCACATAATGCAAGCACTCAGGTCTCTCAACAGCAGGTACAAGTACGACTCAGTCATTGTCCACGCTGGTGTTAATGACCTGAGACGTACCTCCTTGGACTACATGAAAAGGGACATCGAGGAGCTCTCTGATTATGTAGCCCAGGCACGTATGACCCTGACCTTGAGCAGTATCCTACCTTCACCTAGAATGATGCCACAATACAGTGATAAGATGATCAGCTTTAATAATTGGCTTAAATTCTGGTGTCATTCAAAGGGGATCCAATGTCTGTCTGCCTGGGATGACATGCTGGACAAGCCACGCTGCTTCAAGGGACAGCTTGCACCTGTCACCCTGGGCTTCCGGATATTGGCAAAGGCTCTTGCCACCCCCATAGTGCCTTTTTTAGGCAAGGCTCAAATTCTAAACCTACCACCCTAGAACACCAAAAAGGAAAAAAACTAAGGGTAATGCTGCTCAATGCCAGAAGTCTCAATCTCAAGATGCACGCACTCGAGGCCCTTCTCAATATGGAGAACATCGATGTCTGTGCTGTGACAGAAACCTGGTTCAATGCTCCTGAGAGCACCCCAGCACTAACAGGTTTCACCTCATATCATGCGTTCCGGCCCCAAAATCCAGACAACACCAAGAAAGGAGGGGTAGTGTCCATATTCATAAAGGACACCCACACCTCAAGGTTGGTGGCAACGCACGATGCATCGGAGACCATCCAGGTGCAATTAACCATAGGCAAGACTGCTCTGCAATTTGTAGCATGTTACAGGCCACCCTCTCAAACTCAGGAACCTCACATGGCCTTCCTGAAAACATTGGAGGGGATAAATGTATCTCCAAACACCATCATACTAGGTAACTTCAACTACCCTAATATAGACTGGGAACACTACTCAAGCCCAACACTCTAACCCAAAGATTCCTGGAGTTCATAAACTCAAATGCCATGGAACAACTAGTCACCATCCCCACAAGAGGAGAAAACATACTTGATCTCATCATCACGAACATGGGATCAAAATGTTCAACACTGGAAGTATACCCCTCACTGGTGAGATCAGATCATAAACTAATCTCGCTGGAGGTCCTCATCCCGCCCCACCTGAAACAAAAAAGACCACAGTGAAAAACTTCTCAAAAGCCGATTTCACACTTCTAAAAACTAGTGTGGTCTCCTTTAAGGCCCCTGAGCCAGTGGTAAACATTACTCAAACCGCTGAATCACTTACAAATGCCTTCTACCAGCACCTACAGGACTGCATGGATCAGGCAATCCCAAACAAAACTAAGACTCTCTGTACCAAAGGCAAGCGTCCAGTCTGGTGGACCCCAGCCATAAACAAGCTCTACAACAAAAGGAGGAAGCTACTACAAGATAGAGCAAAATCCTTGAAAGGTAAGACACCTTTGATCATTATAAGTAAAAACTAAGAGCTCTCATAAAATCATCCAAGGCAAATTTTGAGAGAAAAATCGCCAAGGACTCTAAAGACAATCATAAGGCCTTCTTTAGCTATGTTAGAAACCTAGGAGGAAACTCCCAGATATGCTCGGAATTAGTTCAAAATGATGTGAAAATTACTGAACCTACACACATTGCCAACATACTGGCTGACAGGTTCAGTGCAAACTTCTCCCTGCCCCAAAAGGAGAGATATCTATTCCAGAGGATTGTAGCCCCTAAACATCTCCAACGCCCAGGTGAGAACTGCCCTCACTAAGGCAAAAACACAGCATCCATGGGACCGGATGGTGTCCCCGGCTGTGTGCTTCACGAACTCAACGAGGAATTAAACCCACAGTTAGGACAGCTGTTTAATCTTAGCCTCACCTCAGGATACGTACCCAAGGAGTGGCGCACGACTGTGGTCCCACTTCATAAGGGCGGTGCCTCCACAGACCCTGGAAATTACCGCCCCATTAGCTTGACAAGCCTTATCTGCAAAGCCATGGAGAGGATCATAATGGAACTCATAAATAAAGACATAGGGAACTTGCAGACTTTGGATCCAACCCAGTTTGGTTTTGTCAAAGGCAGATCCTGCCTCTTAAACTTGGTTGACTTTTTCGAGACAGTCACCAAGGCCATTGATGAGGGAAAGGCAGTCCATACAGCCTACCTCGACCTGGCAAAGGCCTTCACACAATACCCCACTCAGGTATCATCGAAAAACTCATAAGCTTGAATGTAAACCCATACATCACAAGATGGGTTGCAAACTGGCTAAGTGACAGAACCCACAGGGTCAGAGTTGCTGGAGCCATGTCAGACTCAAAGCCTGTCACAAGTGGTGTCCCACAGGGCTCAGTCCTGGGTCCACTCTTGTTCGGCATCTACTTTTCTGAAGTACAAGCAAACACAGGAGGGTTATGGCTGACAAAGTTTGCAGATGACTGCAAACTGGGCGCCATAGTCGAAAACACACCTGACACAGATATCCTCCAGAAGGGCCTCACAGAAACGGATACCTGGTGCCAGAGCCATGGCCTGAAGTTAAACGCCAAAAAATGCATAGTCATACCCTTCGGGAAAAACAAGGTTACCCCTAGCTACCATATAGGTGGCAATCCACTGAGCACAGAAAAGTCATCAGGGATCTGGGGACCCAGGTTGACAGTAGCCTTTCGTTTGACACTCATGTTGCTAAAGTAGTTAGGAAAACCTTCTATATTGCCCACCTGATCATGAAGGGATTCACATCTAGATCAAGGGAGGTCATCGTCCCCCTGTACTCATCACTCATTAGACCTATGATTGAGTACAATGCCCCATTCAGAATGTATCTGACCAGACACCTGCTGCAGCTTGAAAGGCCCCAAAAGTTCCTCACCAAAAGGATAAAGGGTCTCAAAAATATGTCTTATGCTCCCCGACTGAAAGAACTCCATCTCTATTCAGTCTCATACCGCTTGCTCAGAGGTGACCTGTGCCTGACATATAAGGCCATGTCAAACCCAGATTTGATGAATATGCTTCACCTCAAAAAATCTAGATCCCTCAGAACCACAAGGGCGGGAGACTTAAACCTTGACACGGTTATAAATAGAACATGCTGGAGGGACAGATTCATCACCCAGAGACTCCCTATGCTGTGGAACAAAATCCCGGTACATGTGAGGCAGAGCACCTCGCTGGCCTTGTTCAAGAGGAATCTTGGCCAATGGATGGGAGATCGCAGATATACCCCAGGGATTACTTCAGTGTCACTGCTTGACAGAGGCACAGCAAAATGATAGGCATAGTTTTTATTCAAACTAAAGGGGTGGCGAAAGCCACATAACTATGGGCTAGGCTTATAAATGCCCTTGGGCAGATAGCCTAGTATGAACCTATGAACCTATGTATTCAGAGATTTACAGTGTGCCATGAAAAACATTTATACCGGAGTATTTTCTAAGCACACCATGTAGAAAGTCATAATTGTGATAGTATTTGATTGCAGATTTCAGCAAACGTGAATGTATATATTCATCTTCATTACCCTACTGACCTTTGTAATCCGTACATCCAACTCTTCATCTTCTTCAAAAGTGCATTAAACTGATTAAGCATAGCATATCACAGTGGTATAAAGTGTAACAGAGTAATGCAGAAGGCAGCAATTAAATCCAAAGATATTCCCATTAGCTGTGTACTTCCATTTAGCCTTAGTTGCATTTGTTGCCTGGTGGCAGACATTGCTCAAATGCACAGGTGAAAGACCAATGATACAGAAGGGCAAAGATACATCAACATGTGACATGAAGGAGGGACAAAGTAGATTATAACAGAAGAAGGAAAATGGTGGCTCAGAACAATGTGTTGCCAACAAGTACACATAAATTAGCACACCAATAACAGTAACACTTAGCTAATAGCTGGATTAGAACCTTGAAATTATTCCAACTCTTTCTACACGTGAGTATTAGTTCATCATGCCACAAAGGAATTACTACTTTACAGCACTAAAATAACACAACTGAAGCACACTGAAAATGTAATGAAGCAGAAGGGGTGAAGAGAAAGAGATACAGACAGATGCAGAGAGGGATAGCAACAATATGTTTTGTGGGAAAAGTAGGAACATCTGAGTGGTGTTTTAGTCTTACTTAATCCAGCATCATTAATTTGTCATGCCCTGAACAATAAAGAGCTTGCTACAGGTACAATTAAGGGGTAGGAGAGTGTAATAAACCAAAATATCTGACCAGGATAAGGTTTTCCTAATAGGTCTCCCTGTTAGGGCTGCAATAATTTTGAAAAGTATGTCTTGCTGCACTAAGGAATCATTTTATATGGAGAGAAATACAGACACTTGCAGTTAAATAGATGATAGGAATATGAAATATCACGAAGTAATAAAGTGACCTGCAGCTGTAATCGAACCCATGATACTATGCAAAAACAGGCTATAAACATGGTAATTACCTCAATACACCACCATAAGAACTCCTACTTTAATACATCCAGCAGCCTATGAACTGTTCCATTAACTGCATCACAATAATGCCTTTAATCTGCCTTTACTCTCTTTTCCCATGGTGCAGTGGATTTAAGCATATTTGCATGGAAGTAGCCTGACCAGACCTCTCAACCATTCCGAATTACTCGGTTTTTACTGAGTTTTGGGGTCCAAATGAAGGGGTGCCACGATTCCCGAGTGGCACCCCCTTCATTTCCGATTTTTCTTTGCTTTTTTTAAAATTTTCGCGCTGTCGGAGCTGATTTCATCACGTGCGCAATGATGTCAGCTCCGTCAGGCTACCAGCCAGTCGGAATTGAGCTCAAGCAGCTCACATCATCATTTCCAGCTGGCTGAATTAAGTTGTGAAATGGCGGGAATGGAAGGAAGCCGATACAGCAGTTCGCCGAGCCGGGATTAATGGCAGCAACAGTTCACCGAGCCGGGACAGGATTAATGGCAGCAACAACATGGGGAACAGAAGAGCTTGTGCAGGAAGCTGAAATGAAGAGCATGGCGGGAATGGAAGCTGATAGTGATACAGCAGTTCGCCGAGCCGGGGTTAATGGCAGCAACATGGGGAACAGAAGAGCTTGTGCAGGAAGTTGAAACAGCAGTTCGCAGGGATTAATGGCAGCAACAACAGAACTACTCAGGGTAAGGAACCACTAAAACTGTCATTTTGTTGAAAGAGAAAAAAAGCCCTTCTCCACAATCAAGTAAAAATATGCTGAAGTTCTGCTGGGAGAGCTTACGTTTATCAACCTATTTTAAAAAGATCATAAATCCACGCACATCAAATAGATGAAAGTCTCACATAACATCTAGCCTTGTATATCTGATAAAAGACATTTAAAAAACATGTCTGTGATAATAGGCGGATTTTTTTATAAGTGGGATAATAATTTGTTTAGCATATTTCACATTTATTTACTGGATTCACTATTACTTCCATGTACTGTTGGTAATGCTTCTAGTTCTGAGCATTCGACCAATCAAATGTTACAAAAAAGGATTCTCTTCTAATTTAACTGATATAGGGAGGATGCCTGTTGTCTTACCAGGCCCTTCCTTTACAGAGATTGCTACCATAACCCCTAGAACATTCTGCAGTTTGCTTTTGTTATTGATATAAGTTCCTATTCTATATTTAAAATGTAAATGCTACCTTTTAGATGGATCCCTGTGCAAGCCATTTTGTACCCATACTTTTAGAATCCTAAATCAAATGATCTGCAATCTTCAGTTCTGTCTGACAGCAGACAGAATAACACCTGTAACCACAACTAATGTTGTAAGCAAGCATATGAAATGACTGGGACTCAGACACTTACATTCAAGGTCTACACCATTGAGTGTAGTATAATATTAAGGAAATGAACAAAAATACCTTCATTATGCTACCTTTTAGATAGATGCCTGTGCAAGCCATTTTGTACCCATACTTTTAGAATCCTAAATCAAATTATCTGCAATCTTCAGTTCTGTCTGACAGCAGACAGAATAACACCTGTAACCACAACTAATGTTGTAAACAAGCATATGAAATGACTGGGACTCAGACACTTACATTCAAGGTCTACACCATTGAGTGTAGTATAATATTAAGGAAATGAACAAAAATACCTTCATTATGCTACCTTTTAGATAGATCCCTGTGCAAGCCATTTTGTACCCATACTTTTAGAATCCTAAATCAAATGATCTGCAATCTTCAGTTCTGTCTGACAGCAGACAGAATAACACCTGTAACCACAACTAATGTTGTGAACAAGCATATGAAATGACTGGGACTCAGACACTTACATTCAAGGTCTACACCATTGAGTGTAGTATAATATTAAGGAAATGAACAAAAATACCTTCATTATGCTACCTTTTAGATAGATCCCTGTGCAAGCCATTTTGTACCCATACTTTTAGAATCCTAAATCAAATGATCTGCAATCTTCAGTTCTGTCTGACAGCAGACAGAATAACACCTGTAACCACAACTAATGTTGTGAACAAGCATATGAAATGACTGGGACTCAGACACTTACATTCAAGGTCTACACCATTGAGTGTAGTATAATATTAAGGAAATGAACAAAAATACCTTCATTATTAAACTTTAATCTTATCTGTCAGAAAAGGGTGTTTTTTGGGAATGCTAATTACCCCTGCACCCACACTCTGTGTGTGTGTGTGTGTGTGTGTGTGAAAATGCCCGCATATTATACACTTTGTGGCTAGAGGTATTCAGGCTCAAACCCTGTACCTTTAGTACAGGGTAAAAAGAGCCTACTATCCCTAGCCACCACCATTTCTGAGTGAGTTGAGAGCTATGATGAGAAGTGAGAACATTTTTTTTCTCTAACAGTTGAAAGTTATGTTCTGGGCTTTGTCCAAATTTTTTTTTTGCACTAAGAGTTGAGAGAGCTATGATGAGAAGTAAGAACATTTTTTTTGTGCTAAGAGTTTAGAGCTATGATAAGAAGTGAGAACACAATTTGTATTCCCCTATTATTGTTTTTGTGCTAACAGTTCAGAGATATGGTGAGTGAGAAATGAATTTGTATTCCATTATTGGCTTTGTTGTTTGTCCATGTTTTTTGTGTTGAGGTTAAGAGCTATGTTGAGAAGTGAGAAATTAATTCATTAAATGATGGCTATTAAGTTTCAGTCTTCCTATTTTTCAGGCAGCTGCTGATTTGGGATAGTGGTATATTGTTCTGAATGTAGTGCATAGAGTCCTGGGTTCAAAACCTGCCAGTGAAATGCATGATGGTAGCACAACATTTTATTCTAGCAACTTTACAAAATTATATAAACAATGTTTAAAATTTGTCCCTGGTTTTGTACCTTTTGTCGCCCCCCCCCCCCCCCAAAAAAAAATGAAATTGAAAATAAGTGCGAGACGCTGTGCAAGATGCCTATGGCTTATACTACTGTCATTCTATTTATAGTGTGGGTGTGGAAGCAGACTTTTATGATGGAAAAGTTCTGAGTTGGGCAGTTTTGTCATTATTGGTTCATGTGTTTTGTTTCATTGCCTACAGTACAGATTACTGGTAAAATGTTCAAACAATAAATTTAAAATGCGCTCTAACATGTGTGTTGTATTATACAAGTAACATAATTTAATAAAGTCAGGAAGGTGTATAAAGAAAAAACACATGTATGTTTCTTGTTTTGTGTGCAAGGGGCCAATAATTTGAAAACAGCCCAAAGGTAATCTTTATCCACCACTGGCTAGATGCATTTTCTTTGGATGTGGTGTGGGTTTCAATGCTGTTTCAATGAATGTGAGTTTCAAGGGCAAAGTGTAATGTCAAGCCTATTTTCATTGTGAGACAGTATTGCTTTGTTTACCAGATGATGTCTTTTAGTGTTTCTGCATTGTTGTGCTGTAAAATGTAAAAATAAAATTCAAATCATTGTAGAAGTAAAGCAGTATGCATACATTAGTGTTTATGGTAAATGGGGCAAAATAGCCAGGTAACAGGACACTGGAATGGTTGCAGGGGGACTCTGGTGCCATGTTTTGGCTGTCTGTTCTTCAATTTGCATTCGAAAGTTGGTATCTCACAATTCCATTGGAGTGGGTGGGGTTACATAATTATGTATGCAAATTAGATGATAATCAGCGTACAGATTTGTACCTATTTTTCATGGGCCTTGTCCAGATTTTTGATGTTTCCAGGTTGAGAGGTATGAGCCTGACCACTGTGAATTACATTAAAATTGTTAGCTTTTTCAATAAGAAGTGAAACAACATTCACTGTCACTCAGTGCTACTGCACTATGTAAAATTGTGCGTAAATTCCAAGGACATAAAGTGAAGGTTTTTCCATGGGCCAGTTCTGACTATGTATGTTATATGTGAATCTATTTTTGGCCAGATTAAATGTGTAAGAAAGGGGGTGGATAGAGCATTGGTGAAAATGGGATTGTCAAATAGCGAGTAGCACATAGAGGAGAGTACAGGAATTTGCTGGAGGGTTATGGGAAAGCACCATAGCTATCCATTTTTTTACAACATAAATGTACAATTGTACACACAGTTTCATAACTTTTCAAAGTTACCACAGCAGTGTTGAGTAAAAACAACAGAATAATGTGGTATGGCCATCTGGACCAAATCAATTGTGTCAATATGACACATAGGTGAAGTAAAGAGCTATGTATGGGGTGTAATTTTTTATTTTTTTTTGTGGGACAGGCACCCATTTTGGGGAGAGGAGGGAGAGATGAATGATGGGAAAGGTGCTTAGGAATGAGAGGATCAGGTATGTGAGGTAAGCTAAGAAGCACACACAGACATACTACACATGCAAGATAGACAGGGATGGTGAAGGAAATAAGAAGTTATGTACTCACCATAACGTTCCATCTGAGTAGGTATCTTCATTTGTCTGCAACCTTTGGGTGATACGTATCCGATCTCGGATCCGAGCCGGCAACTTCTATCATAGCATAGATCCGAGCTCCTAGCTCCTCCCCTTACCCATAATCCCCTGCCTACCCTAACTGACCTCAGATCAAGTTTGCCCCATAGCACAGCTGATAAAAGTGTCCCAAGGGGAACATATGCTAATAACCACAAGAACGATCATTTGGTCAGGGGGAAGGAGGGGGGATGGTTGCAGACAAATGAAGATACCTACTCAGATGGAACGTTATGGTGAGTACATAACTTCTTAATCTGAAGTAGGAACTTCATTTGTCAGCAACCTTTGGGACAGAGTCCCCAGCTACCTAAATCTTGGGTGGCCTTCATGGAAGGATATTCTGGAGCACTGCAGAGCCAAAGCACGCCCTACCTTGGGAGACAACATCTATTTTATAGTGGCTGATAAAGGTGTGAGATGAAGCCCAAGTGGCTGCGGAACAAATGTCATCCAGTGGAACCCTAGCTTGAAAGGCCGCAGATGTGGCAATGGCCCTAGTAGAATGAGCATGGACTCCTTGAGGTGCAGGCCTTCCCGAGCTCTGATATGCTAAAAGAATACAACTCGAGATCCATCGAGAGAGAAACTTTAGAAACTGACTTTCCGAAATTACTTTTGGCAAAGGAGATAAACAACTGATCGGATTGCCTATGATCAGCAGTTCTATGGATATAAAAACGTAGTTGTCTGTGTACATCTAAGGAATGTAGCTTGTACTCTCCTTTGTTTTGAAAGTTGGGGAAAAACACTGGAAGACTGATAGATTGATTGATGTTCGCTTCTGAAGATACCTTAGGTAGAAAGGATGGATTGATCCTGAGGAAAACCCTATCTGGGTGAAAGACCAGATATGGTGGTTTGACACAAAGAGCTTGCAATTCCGACACTCTTTTGGCTGAAGTTATGGCCACCAAAAAGGCTGTCTTCCAAGAGAGAAATTTGAGATCAACCGTGGCCGCCAGTTCGAATGGGGGACCAGTCAAGGCCTGCAAGACTAAGGATAAATCCCATGGAGGTACCACCTCTTTGACTGGAGGCCTAAGGAGGAAGGTACCCTTGAGGAAGGTCTTACATAGTTTGGAAGTGATAAGAGGGCCAGACTCTTGCCTCACATGATAGTATGAGATTGCTGCTAGTTGTACCTTGACTGTGGAAGAACTAGCCCCCTGTTGAAAGAGAGAGGTTAGAAAATCTAGAACCGACGCTATCGGGGCTGTAAAAGGGTCTAAACGATGGTGTTCTGCCCAAATGGTGAAGCGTTTCCACTTACTTCGATAAACCTTCCTGGTGGAAGGCTTGTGAGCGGCTACAAGAATGGCTTTGACAGGTGATGAGATCCCGGGAGTCCTTATGAGGAGTGGAACTGGAGCAACCAAGCCGTCAGCTTGAGGTTGACCAGGTTAGGAGTCGGAAGATCAAGAGGGTGAGAAATGAGATCCGGAATGGGATCCAGAATCCATGGTGGATACACTAGGTGAGACCATAGGTAAGGGAACCACGTCTGACGAGGCCAGAATGGGGCAATGAGGATCATCTTGCTCCCCAGCTGCCTGGCTTTCTGTAATAATTTCAACATCAGGGGAAGAGGAGGGTAAGCATAAAGCAGACCGGGAGGCCAAGCATGAACTAGAGAGTCTCTCGGGGACTCCCCCGGAGGGGTGATCAGAGCAAAGTAATCATTGCATTTGGTGTTTGAAGGAGAGGCAAAAAGATCGAAACAAGGTTGCCCCCATCGGGCAAATACTTGCTCTGCAACTCGATGGTTGAGAGACCATTCATAAGGAGTCAGAATAGTACGACTGAGCCTGTCCGTTAGAATGTTGGACTGTCCCGGAATGTGCATTGCTATGAAAAAGAGGTTGGTGGAAATCGCCCATTCCCACACTCTCATGGCCTTACGGCAAAGGGGGTAAGACCTGGTTTTTGTTGATGTACCAGATGACCGACATGTTGTCTGTCTGTCTGTACTGCAATCGTCCCTACCAGAAGAGAGTTGTGTAGTGCCTGCAACGACAAAAGCACCGCCCTCATCTCTAGGACGTTGATATGCAAAGAGGTCTCTACGTCGTTCCACGTGCCTTGGACTGTCCTGCCTGAAAAATGCCCCCCACCCCACCCCAGGCGAGAAGCGTCCGTGGTCACTGTGTCGACTGGCGGAGGTAGTGAGAAGGGACATCCCGTGTGGAGATTGGAAGACTGGAGCCACCACAGGAGCGATCTTCTGCAGACCTTGCTTAAGGAAATGGGGTGAGACAGGGGGTTGTGAGACAGGGACCATTGTACCTGGAGGGTCCACTGCAGAACCCTCATGTTCAACCGGGCCAATGGCAGCAGAGGGACTGCAGCTGCCATAGATCCTAGGGCCCTCAGGATCAATTCCGCTGAAGGAGTTTGCAGTTGAAGGATGGCCTGCACATGCAACATCAGGTTCCGAGGCCGATCTGGAGTCAAGAAAGCAAGCATCTGTCTGGAATCCAGTCTCGCCCCTATAAAATCCAACACCTGTGTAAGGATGAGAGAGGATTTGGTCATGTTGATGGTTAATCCTAATAGTGGAGCCAGACTGAGGAAATAATCCCTGCATGAACAAAGTAGATGCCTTGTTGGGGCCGTAAGGAGCCAGTCGTCCAGGTATGGAAAGACCTGAATTCCCTGGAGTCTCAGGTGGGCCGCTATTATTGCTAGGACCTTGGTGAACACCCTGGGGGCTGAGGTGAGATCGAAGGGGAGGACCCTGAATTGAAAGTGACTGGCTTCCAGCCGGAAGCAGAGAAACCTCCTGGAACGCCTGTCCACTAGAATGTGGTAGTACGCATCCTTGAGGTCTATGGAGCACATCCAGTTGTCCTCTCGCAATAAGGGGAGGGCGGATTGCAATGTGACCATTCGGAACTTTTCTTTGGGTACCGCCAGGTTTAGGAGAGAGAGGTCGAGGATGGACCTCAAGTCCCCCGTCTTTTCTGGCACCAGAAAGAACCTGGAGTAAAACCCTGATCCGACTTGATCTGGGGGGACGGGCTGGATGGCTCTTTTTTGCAGAAGCTGCTGAATTTCGGCAGCAGCCGCCTCCCTCTGACTGGGTGGAATGCCGGGGAGGCTTCTGATTCTGGGGTTTACTATAAAGGGAATTTGGTAACCTCTGGATATAATGCGAAGCACCCAGCGATCCGTTGTTACGGACTCCCACATTGCTAGGTGCCTTGAAAAACGACCCCCGACTGCCTCCAGAGTGGAGCAGTTGGGTAACCCCTCAGGGGTTCTGCGTGGGCCTCTCAGAGAATGGTTCTCTGGACCCAAAATTCCTGGGACCCCCTCTGCCTCTGGGGCGGCTTCTTCCCTGTCCTCCTCTGCCACGAGAGGACTGGTTGTCCTGAGCAGACTGGGATTGATGCGATTTACAGAACCACATCTTCTTCTGACCCTTTTGGTTCTTGGAAAAGGACCTCTGGGGCGCAGAGAAGCGGACTCTGACGGCAGACAAGGTCTTCCCATCCTTCTCGCTCTGGACAAGAGTGTCGCGAATGGTTTTGCTGAACAGTGCAGAACCATCAAAAGGGGCATTCGCGAATGATGCCTTAAAGGGTTCCGAGAAGTCACAGTGAAGGAGCCAGGCCTGTCTCCTCATGACAAGCCCAACTCTGCCTGCTCTAGCGGCTCCCTCTGTAGCATGAGACAACAGCCGCATAGAGGTGTTAGAGATAGAGTGGAGGGTGGCCATTCGGGAGGAGTACAGATCCTTGTCTCCCTCCGACATGGACCTTGGGGGGGAGCAGAGTATTCCTTAATTAGATCCCGCTGCATCCGAATAACGTGTGCCATGTAGTTCAAGGCCCTCATATAGAAGGTCGCTGAACTGAAGGCCCACTTCCCAAGATGGTCCATCGCGCGAGACTCCTTGCTCAGAGGATGAACCGTGGGGCTCTCCTGAGCCAACTCTTTCTTGGTGGCTGCAGCCACCAACATGGCATCCACAGGGGGACCTCTGCTCCAGTGTGATCTCTCTGCAGGGGGGCTCAAAATTTTGTCTGGATGCTTGGGGATTGGCTCTACGGTGTCCGGTTCCTTCCAAGCCCTAGAGGATATGAGATCCACCAGGGGGTTGGGTGGAGGGGACACCCAAGAGGTAGATGGTCCTGCCTCAAATGCCTCAAGGAATACGGACTCATCCGAGGAAGCCTTAGGGGCAGACCACCCACCCCTGATTTTGAGCATTTCCATGATGTCTCCAAAGGAGACATCCACGGGGGGTGATCTAGGGGTGCCTTCCCCTTCATCCAAGTCCGTATCTTCGGTGAGACTCTCAGGGAAGTCTATGTGCCTCCTTTTGCACTTTGCCTTGTGAGGAATCTCCTTGGGGGGGCTGTCCGAGGAGTCCTCATGGACTGTATCTTGTTCCACTGGAACTCCTAGAGGCGCTGAGGCAGGCTGCCCCGAGGGCCGGATGAGGGGAGCCAGGACCAGATGAGAAGGAGTGCGGGTGGGAGCCGAAGCCAGGACCGAAGGCCTGGAATCACTTGACAGTGCCCTCTCCACCGCAGCGAAAGCAGAGGGGGAGCCGCTCTCTGACGGATCCAAGATCCGACTCCCACTCGGATCCGAAGCGGGGATCGGACATGGTGCCGAGAACGTCAGATCCGAAGGACCGGTGTGCTCCGACCGGGATGGAGCTGAAAGCACACCGAATCCTTCGGATCCAAAGCTCGGCCCACGGCTCCGAGAGGTCGGGTCCGACAAACTCGAGGGAGCAGTCGGAGCCGACATGCCCAGCATGGTCAGCTCCGGCCTACCCCTGGATCCAACGTGGCTTGGCTCCGAGCGCTCCGAACCCAGAATGCGAGTCGGAGAAGGAGCAATAGGGGTGAAAAAAGGGGTCGAGCTCCCCCCGGAGGGGGGGGGGCAAGAACACTCCCATCTGCATCTGGGCCTGGATGAATCTCCTCGTCATCCGGTCCATGTCCACATCCGACATGCTAAAAGTGGACCTCGAAGAGGCCACCAAGGCCGACCTGGAGTGTCGCCTCGATGACCTCGACGGGGACCAGATCACCTCCTCCTCGGGTCCTGGGGAGAAACAAGGTGATCGGATCCGAGGAGGAGAAGATCGAGAAGACCTGGACGGAGAAGCCCTCTTGGCGGGCGGGGTCGATGAAGAGTCCTCGGCCCGCCCATTAAGGTGTTTCTCCCGCCGCTTCTCTTTCCTGGACTCCCTATCCTCCGGAGCCTTAGTGGGAGGTTGAGTCCCGGTCGGAGGAAGGGAGGTAGGAGTGACCGCTACCAGGCGGTAGCGGGCACTGAAGTACCGGAGGCCGAAGCAGAGTCTGGGGGTAAAAGGCCCGCCAGAACTAGCTTCGACCTTCGATCCTTGAGTGCCCTGGGGTTGAACGCCGCACAAATCGCGCAACCCGAAGAGAGGTGTTCAACCCCAAGGCACCTAACGCACCGAGTGTGGCCATCAGCCGGTGAAAGCTTGTGACCACACTCGGTGTATTTCGAAAAAATGGCTTTAGGGGCCTCCGACATTACTAAAGTAAAGCACACTCACTAGGCCCCTAACACTCAAGTCACACACACACGCTACGACCAGCGGGGGAGGGAGAAATATTTTAAATTAAATTTAAGCTGAAAAGCTAAAATAATAATAAGTTTAGTGTTAAGGGTAAACCTATCATGCACACACAATCACTCAATCAGAAAGAAGAAAGAAAAACTTTTTTCCTCACAAAAACGCAAAGAGGTCTGGAATCTAGCTGTTGCTTGAAGAGCGGCAAACTAGATCTGAGGTCAGTTAGGGTAGGCAGGAGATTATGGGTAAGGGGAGGAGCTAGGATCTATGCTATGATAGAAGTTGCCGGCTCGGATCTGAGATCGGATCCGTATCCACCAAAGGTTGCTGACAAATGAAGTTCCTACTTCAGATCAAAAGATTGGAGGATACCATGATTGTGGATAGGTATGGGACATTAGAGGTGGACCCACATCCAGCTTGTGAACAGTAAGAATCTAGTTCTTACCCTCAGAACTGTCATCACTGTTTCCTGCAGCAACTTCCTGGGTTAGTGCCACATGTGGCATTATCTTTGCAGTGCAATGCAGGACCTGTTTAACCCTGCTGATATGTGAACTGAGGCCCCTCTCCATTATATCCTCCACCAACTCTGTCAACTCCTGTCAGGTGACAAAAATCACCACATCCACAACTACTGCTCCTGGAGGATACAACTTCACCAGCAGCTAGGGTAGGGCTACCTGATGCACTTGGAGTAGGTAGGTCATGGGTTGTGGTGGCAACACTATCAGGTTGTGACCTTGAAGTGCTGGGTGTCTGTGCTGCCATCTGTGGAGGTATGGCAGCCAAGCCATAGTGGCCGGTGTACCTCTCAGTGCTGTTGATCACTAATATCTTTCAGCAGAAAGCTATGCAAACAGCAGACTGTTAATAAATTATACCCCCTAAAAAAGAGAGAGAATGGGTGGGGGAAGATACACAAAAGTGATAATTAGATGCATGGCATGTCACAGTACTGTATTTTTAAATAAACTTGGTTTGGTTTGGCAAAATACATAAACAGTTATGATAACTTACTATTGCACACCTTTGCCACATCCATATATGATGGAAAGGCATTTATGTGTCATAAAATAAGCAAATCTCACTGCTATGCAGGGGCGGCTCGTGCTATAGGACTGCAGCCCTCCCACCTACAAACAAAAAGAAAAACAAACCGTGAAACATAAGATTAAAGAAAAAAGAAAAAAAATGTTTTCACGAGTCCCAGAACTAACTCTGCGCATGAGCAGACGCACTCAGACTGCCCCGCAGATGCCCAGGAATCTGTGCGAAGTCAGCAGTCCGGATACAGGGAAGGCATTTCTGCCCTGCAGATGCCCAGGAATCTGTGCAGTGACGACCGCACAGAACAACTCCGGACTGGTATGTGTGTGTGTGTGTAATGCCCCAGTTGCTATATACTGGTGGCTAGAGCAAACTCATGGTGGTGTGGTAGGGAATACCTCAGGCTTGAACCCTGTACCTTGTATGCAGGTGTTAAGGGCCTGAATTCCCTACCCACCACCATTTGTAAAAAATTTTCAGATTTTTGCCTCATATTTGCTCTGTTCTATTCCTCATAATATCTGTGGTTTCTAAATGTTTAAATGCTTGATATTTGATGGTGCAGTGGTAGCATTGTTGCCTCACAGCTGCAGGTTTTTAGGTTTGATTCTTGGCTGGGGTGCCTTCTGTGTGGGGTCTGCATCTTCTCCCTGTGTTTGTGTGGGTTTGCTTTTGTGTCCTCCCATGTTACAAAGACATGTCTGCATTATTTATTCCTGGGCCTCTGCTGAAAATTGTTTTTTTGTTCCAAGTCAGACTGTTCTGGTTAACAAATGTTAAATAAAATTGACAGGCATTTGAATTTTAGACTTCAGGTTTCTGAATGTTTAATTCCTTACATATTTGATGGTGCAGTGGTAGCATTGTTGCCTCACAGCTATAGGTTTTCTGGTTTGATTCTTGGCTGGTGTGCCTTCTGTGTGGAGTCTGCATCTCCTCCCTGTGTTTGTGTGGATTTGCTCTGGTGTCCTGCCATTTTACAAAGATGTGTCTGCACTATTTCTCCCTGGGCATCTGCTGAAAATTGTTTTTGTTCCATCAGAAGTAAAATTGACAGGCATTTGAATTTCAGACTTCATATTCTTCAGAAAATACATAGTAACATAACATTTTTATTCTAGCAATTTTCTAAGTTTATAAGATGAATATTTGAAATTTGTCCCTATTTTTGGGACTGTATTCCCCCATTATTGGCTTTGTCCAGGTTTTTTTGTGCTAAGATTGACAGCTATGGCAAGAACTAAATTCACTGAATATGTCTGAGGGCTGTATTCCCTCATTACTGGGTTTGTCCAGGTGTTTTGTGCTAAGAGGTTGACCGCTATGGTGAGAATTGAATTCACTAAATGATAGCCATTTAAGTTTCAGTCTTCCTCCTCTTTCACAAAGCAGCTGATTTGGCGTAGTGGTATGTTGCTCTGACTGTTTTGTACAGGGACCTTGGCAGTAAAATGTATGGTGGTAACGCAGCATTTTTCTTTCACAAAGCAGCTGATTTGGCATAGTGGTATATTGCTCTGTTTTGCACAGGGACCTTGGCAGTAAAATGTATGGTGGTAACACAGCATTTTATTCTAGCAACTTTCCAAGATTATACAAGCAATGTTTAATGTGTCCCTGGTTTTTGGAGTTTCCCCCCCCCCCAATAAACTTTGGCTTTTTCCAGATTTCTTGTGCTGCGAAGTTGAGATGCAGTTGAGTATTGAGTAGATTGTACTAGGAGCTGAGAGCTGCATGGGAAGAGAAGTTTAGTGCTGCTTATGCTAATTCTGCTTGCATTGTTAATAGCACAACAGGTTGTGTACTTGCTTTTGATGCAGAAGGCTGTGGGTTCTACTCCCACAAGGGGTGGATGTTGCCGTACTGAGAATGTGTTTCTTGGTAAAGATACTATGAGCCTGTTATCAGTTTGCCATCCATTTCCTATTGCAATATTACTAGCTTATCATTTTTTTAATGTAATATAGGCAATTTATTCCTCAGGGGCAACAGACACTTTATTTTTGATGAAACCATGAAATATAAAGGTGTTTGCTAGCAGCAACCTCTTCATTAGTTACAGATTTCTTTAATGTGGAATTATTTAGATGACTTTTACTTCTTCAGAGATTGTGCATATTTACTGATAATGGTGGACTGTAAAACTGTGCATATTTACTGATAATGGTGGACTGTAGAAGTTTGAGTAGACTGTTATGATGGAAATGTTCTGAAGTGGGCAGTTTTGTCATTATGGGTGCATGCATTTTGTTTCATTGTTTACTGGAAAAATGTTCTGAATTGGGCAGTTTTGTCATTATTGGTGCATGTGTTTTGTTTCATTGTTTAATACATTTAAAACGCCCTCTAACAACTGTACTGTATTGTACAAGGAATATAATTTAGTACAATCAGGAAGGTGTATCAAAGAGCACATGTATGTTTCACATGTAAGGGGCCTATGATTTGAAAACAGCCCAGAATTAATCTTTATCTGCCACTGGCAAAATGTATTTTCTTTAAATGTGGGTTTCAATGCTGTTTCAATGAATGTGAGTTTCAAGGGCAGAGAAGTTTTAATGCTAAGTCTGTTTTCATTGTGAGACTGCATTGCTTTGTTTAGCAGATGTCTTAGCGTTTGTGCTGTAAAATGCAAAATAAAACTTTCAAATGAAGTCCAAATCATCATAGAAGTAAAGCAGTATGCACATTAGTGTTTATGGTAAATGGAGTGAAATAGCCAAGTAATGGATCATTGGAATGGCTGCAGGGGGAGGCTCCATTCGACCATGTTGTGAGGGTGAGGGGGAAGGGGGGCAAACTCCGCCCCAGCTGAACTATACCTCCCAACTGTCCAGATTTTCAAAGAATGAACAGATTTTTGCTTCTTATTTTTGGTTTGTTCCTCATAAAATGTGTGGTTTTCTGGCAAATCATTTAGGAATTAAGTCACAAAATAATGACACACTGAGTTTCAGACTTCATAACCTTCAAAAAAATGCATGCTAAAGTAAGACCTGTTAGTCTACCAACTGTCTCAGTTTATACAAGAGCAATTTTTAGTACTGTTTATATGTTCCCCCCAATATATTTGGCCTTGTCCAGATTTATTGTATTAACAGGTTGAGAGGTACACGCAAATAAACTGCTTTATAGAATTAGACATAGCCAAACCTCTCAACTGTCCCCGATTTTGGCTCAAAGTGTTGCTCTTCCCCCTAATAATCCCTCTGCAAAATAGCAATTTTGGAAGAAAACATGGAGGGTTTACATTTAAGAAATAACTGTAATAATCAGAGTTATAGATTACTTTTATTTCAGAAATGCATGTAGATTATTTTATTTTGTCAGCTGCTCAAGTTAGCAGTACTAATATTAAAGTGTCCCTTCTTTGACAGGTTCCCAGCTATATTGTGTGGCTATTTTATATTTTTGAATCACATTTTGGTCCATTTTTCATAAAATTATTTTTTTTGGCAAATTAGTGACAAATCATTAAAGACTGAAGTTAGAAAATAATGGCAGACATTTGGGTTTCAGATTTCATACCCCTTCAAAAAATTCATACTAATGCAAGACCTATTCTATTATCTTTCTAAGTTTGTAAGAGCAATATTTAAAATATTTTTGGGCCTTTGTCCCACTTTTATGTATGGCTTTGTCCAGATTTCTTGCTCTGAGGTTGAGATGTATGACAAATGTATCAGGGCCATCACAGTCAGCCAGAGACATTTCAAATTGTGACATACTTGTTGCACCCCACTCCCCCATGTAGTGACTCTGGATGTGTCCAAGCAAGGCAAGGAGTAGTTATGCAGTATAAATGGGCAGAATATCTCCCCATTCAAGGTAGATACAAGTACTACAGTGGCTTTTCATCTGTCCTTGATTTTGCAGAATGGTCTGGTTTGTCATATTTTTGTACTGTTGATTTATGCTTATTACTCAAAGTGCCTGTTGCTCTGTGTTTAAGTAGCAATGCTTTAATGACCATCAGGTAAGCTTGTCTGAGATCGTAAGATGCAAGTAAGCTTTAATAAGCATACTGTTAAAGAATTGCCAACATTGAAAGCCTTTCTGTTGTTCTATGCACAGAATACTTAACTTGATAATGTATAAGCCTTTGGTACTGAAATGCATATGACAGTATTTGTAATAAAGGACATGATTACATTATTTTAAGAAGCTCATTACACTTGTTGGAGACTTCCAGTCATCTCTGCAGGCTTTACCCGTAAACTAAATAGAATGCCAGTAATGTGTGGTCCATAACCTGTACAGTAATACTTTAAGCAATGTATCTTGAGCGTGTTTCTTGTTTGCTTTTCATTTTTTACTTTGATCATGTTTTCCCCATGAAACAAGTAGATATTTGTTGTCAGGCAGCAGGTCTTTTTTGGATAAGAAACATTTTTACAAGTGGGGGCATCACAGAGATTTCTACTTTCAGCGTGTTACTTGGTACTTTAATAAAGCTGAATATACATTATAATTAGAACTGCAGTGCAAGGAGAAGTGGTTTGGAGTTGAGTGCTGCTTGTTTTTCTTATACTTGATTTTGACTGGCATTCCAATAATATATTTAAAAAGTAATTTACTTTTTCATGCCTCACAACGTTGTTGTTTCCATCTAGATATTAAGTAAGCTGTCATGCAGCCAATGCATTGAAATATTTTTATTCTTCTACACTTCATTTTGTCTTGATTGGACTCCCATAATGACGGTATGGCACCCAGGGCAGCGTATTTAATTAAAGTTATTTTATGCGGTTTTGAGCATAGCTCCTCCCCTTCTAGTTGGCCAGACCCCCTTCCCATTGACCCCACCCATTCAACTGTCTCCTGCAGCCCCCCTTTGATTTGAAGTCACCAGCCGCCACTGCTGCTATGATATATGAAATAGCTGCCTTTATATCCCTATGATGTATAGGAATTATGCATTTTAATTAAAAATTACAATTACCATAATGTAATTCTTTCTGACATATTGCTGCTTCTAGGTACTGAACCCACACACAGTAAAGTTAGTGCTGTCATTGCCTCATGAAAGCAGCAAGACTTATTGGGGAAGGCATGTCACTGCCTAATGAAAGCAGCAAGACTTATTGGGGAAAGCATGTATGCTTGCGATGAAAGTTGAGGTATGCCTGCTCAAGATGCTAATCCCTGAAGGAAATAAAATAACATTATGGTTTGAATTTTACATGACTTCTACTTACCCCTTGCCTCTTTCGGGCTAGTTAGTCTCTCCTGGAGTGCCTCACAGTTTGCAGCTATCACCTTTGCAGTTGTACAGCATAAAAAAGAAAAGAAAATATATGACACCATTATGAGTACATGCATTAGTTGGCTAGATCATTAATGCCATATCATAGACAGGTTATGGGTCAGAATACTTACACAACTGGAGGGTGCTTCTAGTCCTAAACTTGGCCTCCCATCGGATTAAGAGGTCCTACTTATGCTTCCTAAGGTCATTATAGTGGTGATGACATTTTTCCCCAGTGCGTGGAATGCCTGTTGTATTGGAGACAGCCTTGGCTAAGGTACTCCAAGCCTCAGTCTTATACTGAGAGACCCAGTATAATGTCCCTGCAGCAGCCTACAGTTGTAGAGCTTCATGAGGAGTGCTGCAAAAATCTTGGAATCCTCAATTTCCTACCTTTCTGCTCTAAATTAATATCATTCTGTCCTTCACCAGCCATGTCTACAAAAGTCAAGCTAACAAAATAGGTCTGAATTGGCACCCATTTCAGATCTCACTGCTTGTGCACAAAGAAAAAAGAAGTTATGTATTCATTATAATGTTCCATCCATGTTCTCCATTTTCATTCTCAGTTGATAGGTTTGGATTCGATCCCTCAAATCCGACTCGGCTGTTGCTAAAGCTTGTGGCAATCAAAAACTCTCAAGCTTTTCTCTTACCCATAATGCACCAACCCCAATTACCTCAGATCTTCTTTGCCTTTTTCGTAGAAAATAAAAGATGGAAATTATTATGGAGAAGCAATATCTGGAGCTTATAAAAAAAATAAGGACCTATAGGTCTGCTAAGCACTTATTCTTTCAGAAGGCTTAAGGATGGGGAGGTGGTGGTAGGAGAGTTGAAGAATGAAAATGGACAACACAGATGGAACGTTATGATGAGTACATAACGTCTTTATTTGATGTCAATTTTCATTCTGTCCTCAAATGATGGGACAGAGTCCACAGATACTTAATTTTTAGGTTGGACTTAAGTCAAGATATTCCTGAGCTCCACAGAACCAAAAGATGCCCTTCCTCTGAAGACCAGATCTAATTTGTACTGAGTAATAAAGGTATGGGGAATAGCCCAAGTAACTTCTGCACAACTGTCATCCATGGCCACACTGGATTGAAAAACTGAGGAAGATGCCATGGATCTGGTGGCATGGTCTCAAAAAGGTTTTGTCAGAGCAAAGCCCAATTTGTTATACACAAAGGAAATGCAATTTGCTATCCATCTAGATAGAGTAACTTTGGTAACTGGTTTACCTAGTGTTATCTGTATATGAAACAAATAATTGATCAGAGTTTCTGATGTTTGTTATGTTATGTAAGTAAAAATGTAACTGTCTATGAACATCTAATAAATGTAATATGTATTCTGCTTGTTAGAAAATTTGGGAAAGAATACTGGGAAATTCATCAATTGATTTACATTGGATTCAGACACCATCTTTGGAAGAAATGACGGGTTGGTACGTAGGGTAACTCGGGTCTATGTTAAATCATCGAACGCCTAAAAAAAGCAAACGATGATTTATCAAACCCATGTAAGTGAAAGATTGCGATCTTGAACGCTTAGAATTTTAAAATATTACATAAAGTGGGGGCTTTGCCCCCCCTTAAATATACCAACTCCGAGATCACACTACAGTCATAAAAATGGCAAAGTAACGGAAGCAGCCAGGCAATTTCCTCCTCATGGAAAGAATTCGATTATATGCCGTTTCGCTATTTTGCCTTTTCATGCTTTCAAGTTCGATCAAGATGCATTCAAAAGAATGCATCTTCGATCATTTAATAGGAACCTGGGTAACTCTATCTTTATGAAAAATCAAGTATGGAGGTTTTGAGCACAATGCTTGGATCTCAGAAATTCTTCTGGCTGAGATAATGGCTACTAAGAAAATTGTCTTCCATGAAAGATATTTGAGTTCACATGTAGCTCAGGGTTCAAAAGGGGACTGCAGCACAAGGTTTAGGTCCCAAGGGGGGGTAGGATCTTTAAAAGGCGTCTTAAGAGTAGATTACCTTTAAAAAAGTTTTGCTCAACTTTTGGGATGCTGCAGAAGAACTATCTATTCCAGTGTGAAAATTGGAAATCGCTGCCAGTTGTACTTTAACAGTAGAAGAAATAGCTCCCTCTTCAAAAAGAAGATATTATGAATGGGAACTGAGAACGATTCAATATTATGTTTTTGAGCCCAAAAAACAAATCTCTTCCATTTGCTGGAGTATAGTTTTCAGGTGGAAGCTTTATGGGAGGACAAAAGGATACGACAGACTGGAGAAGAGAACATAAGTTGTCTGGCTATTAATGGAACTGTAGGAACCAGGCAGGCAGCCAGCCTGAGATTCACTATGTCTGGATGTATCATACCTGTTGGGTGAGACAGGAGGTCTGGAGTTGGATCCGGAAACCAAGGTAGTTGAATTAGATGAGGCCAAAGAAAGGGAAACTGAATTTGTCAAGGCCAATAAGGGGCAATGAGGATAACCTTGCAGCTTTCTGAAGAAATTTGGGAATTAATGGAGTGGGAGGATACACATAAAGGAGACCGGAGCCCAATCATGAAGTAGAGCATCCCTCGGGGATGCCCCCATGGGGGGATTAAGACAAAGTAGCTGCTGGATTTAGTGTTCAGGGGAGATGTGAACAGATCACAGCAAGGCTGGTCCCATTGGCAGAAAATTGTATTTGCAATCTTTTTGTTGAGGGACCATTTCTGAGGTAGAAGAATACATCTGCTTAATTTTTCTGCTAACACATTGGATTTTCCCAGAATGTGTGTTGCTAAAAGAAAGCGGTTGGAAGAGACTGCCCAGTGCTACACTCTGAGAGCTTCTCAACACAATGGATTTGGTTCCTCCCTGTTTACTGATGTACCAGATGATTGACATGTCCACCTGTACTGCAGGTGTCCCCAAAGGGAAACCATTCTGAAATTACTGCACCGCTAACAGCACTGCTCTTATCTGTAGGACATTTCTATGCAAATTGGCCTCCTTAAGGACCAGGAGCCTTGGACTGTCTTCCCCATATAATGCCCCCACCCTAGCTGGTAAGTGTCCATGGTCACTATGGCCTTGGACTTGAGGGGGAATGAACAAATGACCTTTTAAAATCTGGTCTGAATGAATCCACATTTCAGAACTCTATTGCATGTGAGTGATTCTTATCTTGTATGACATAGGCTGATAACCAATCAATCACTGAGCAGCTAATATCCATTGAAGAATTCTCATATAAAACCTGGCAAGTGGTACTAACATTACTACTGCTGCCATTGATCCCAGAGCCTGAATGACCAGTTGGGCTGAAATTGAGGTGCTGCAGATTATCTTTTTGTCTTGAAGTCTTACAGTCTGAACTCTCAGTAAAGGAAGGGAAGCAATGGTTGCTTTTGTATTGAGAACTGCTCCTATAAATTCTAAAGTCTGAGTCGGTTGCAGATGATATTTGTCATAGTTTATTGTTATCCCCAGAGGAGAGCAAGTCTGGAGAACCTGGTCTCTTCCACATATGAGTTGATGCCTGTTTGGACCAGCAATGAGCCAGTTGTCTAGATATGGAAACATTCAGAATCCTTGCAGTTTCAGGTGAGCTACTACTACTGACATGCACTTTGTAAACACCATGGGGGCTGTGGAGAGTCCAAAGGGCAGTACTCTGAATTGATAATGACTGGCTCCCAGCCAGAAGAATAAGAACCTTCTGGACCATCTGTTCATCTTTATGTGATGGTACATGTCCTGAAGGTATACAGAGCACATCCAGATGTCTTTGCCCAGAAAGGAGAGAAAGGACTGAATTGTGACTATCTGAAACTTGGTTCTTCAAACTGTGTTGTTTAGTTTGGAGAGATCCAGGATTGGTCTCCAGTCCCCTGTTTTCTTTGGCACCAAAAAGAACCTTGAGTACGTTACTGGCAGGACCTCCTGGATGATTCTTTTTTTCTAGCAGCTTTTGTATTTGAATTGCTGCTTGTTCCCTCTGACTGGGTGGAACATCAGGGATTTTCCTTGGGATTGGGGGAGAAAGGGAAAAGTGTATAATACAGCCTCTGGAAATAATCCTCTGCATCAGATTATCTTTTGTTATATCTAGCCAGGCTCTCTGGTGCAGGGATAAATGTCCTCCACCTGTCTTCAGAGGTGGACAATCGGGGCTCCTTTCAGGAGCACTGGTAGGGTTTGTCAAAGAACAATTCTCTGCAACCCGGGTTCTGCAGGTCTCCTGTGCCATGAGGGCACCTTCGTCCATTTGAGTTCCTTCTTCTGCCTCTGGGGGGAACCTCCTCCATGTGTGTCTTGAAAAGGACCCTGAAACTTCTTGAACATTTTTTGACCACTTCATTGATTCCTGGAAAAGCTTCTTTGAGGAACTGAAAAATATATGCCCATGGCTGAGGGGGCCTTTCCTTCTTTTTTACACCTGGACAGAGTGTCTTTTACTTTGGGGGCAAATAAAGACAGTGTCAAAAGCAGCATTGACAAAAGAAGACTTGAAAGGCTCCACAAACTCACAGAGGTGCAGCCAGGTGTGTCTTCTTATGGAAATGCCTGAACCCATTGCCCTTGAAGTTCCTTCCACTACATGCAGGATCAACCTCATTGAGGAATTGGATATGGACTGTAGGGTTGTCAACTCAGAAGTAACAGATGCCTGAACTTCATCACAGCACCCGAGAGGGTATTTGATTTCTTGATTAAATCCCTCTGTATCCTAGCAAAGTACATCAAATAGTACAGGGACCTCTCAAATCTGTCCATCACCCATGACTCCCTACTGGGGGATGAAGAGTGGAACTTTCCTCAGCTAGTTCCTTCTTGGTGGCTGCCACAACAACCATGGAATCAGCAGGAACTCCTTTCCCCCAAAACTGCCTATCTGTGAGTGTTGCTATTATCCTGTCTAGTCTGCGAGGAATGGGTTCAATGGTGTAAAGATCCTTCCATGCCTGCAGCAAGATCAAGTAAATGAGCTTATCAGCAGGTTGAGTCACCCAGGAGGTAGAGGGTCCAGTACCAAAATCCTCCAGGAGAACAGTTTCCTCAGACATAGGGCTGGTGGCTGTCCAGCCACCTATCTGTTTAAGGATTTCTAGGATATCTCCAAAGGAGACATCTTCAGGAGCTGATCGTGGGAACCCTTGGCATTCATCAAAATCTGTGTCTTCAGTGATGGACTTCTCCAGGGAGTCTGTTTCCTCTTACATGTCCTCTTCTTAATGACCCCCTCAGTGGGGTATTATGGGGAGGTATCAGAAGAGATGATTACAATTCTCTGGGAGGGAGCCTTGGGTTTTGGTACTGGCTGTCCCTGTGGAAGGAGATGGTGAAGCTCTGAGTGCTGAGATATCATAGCAAAGGACTTAGGATCTGAGGGGGAAGGATCCGTCAGCAGTGTCAAAGCAGAAAATACTCTCTTCAAAGCCTCAAAGGCAGAAAAGCTTGGAGACAGAGAGGCCATTGGATCCCAGAAGACAAGCTTCTGAATTGTAGGCCTCCTTTGCTCTGATGGTAAAACCCCCAAGGTGGAAGCCAGAGCCAAGCTATCCAGTGCAGTGGCTCTGAGGTGCAGAAATGGCTCTGAAAGCTTTGGAGTCGAATGCAACACCTTGGGTCTGACAAGTAGACTACAGCTCCAGGAGCTCTCTGCATCAGTGGGACTGGAGCCCTCAGAGAAGATCTCGGATCCAAAGTTATCCTTAGATCCAAGTCAGATGGACCCAGATGACTCAGATCCAAAAACTCTGAAGCTACAGGAGTCAGAGGAAGAATTTGTAATGGGAGAGTAGTAGATTTGTAGATCTCCTATCCCAGAGGGTTAGGAGCTGAAGGAACACCAATCTGGCTCTGGGCCAAGAAAATATTCTTCACCAGTCTCTTCACATCATCTTCTGTAAGGCTTCTGGAAGAACTTGTGGAGTATATGGATGGGGACCTGGGTCTTTCTAAGAAAAGCGAAGGTACCCTATCAGGAACCAGATCTAGCAATGCAGAGTACCTAGTTCTGGGTAGAAATCTGGTAGCCTGTACGTCAAATTCGAATAGCATCAGATCTAACAAAGTCAGACCTGATGGTTTTAACTTCATCGGATCCAAATGAGGAGGTACCAGATCTGATAATTTCTCTTTAGCAGAGTCTTGAAGTTTTGCCTTCTTTGGATCTGGGGTTGAGACCACTTCCTCAAGAAGTCTGAAGCTGAGGAAGATGGCTTAGGAGAGGATGACTTTTTTTATAATTTTAGCTGTCGTTGACTTAGAGGAAGAAGTACCCTCCGATATATCTTCCCTACAGGAAGAAGGATGAAGACCTTTTAGGATAAGCTTATTTTTGCATTCCACCAATGCACAAGGATTAAAACCATGACTAACTGAACAATCCTCTTGCAAATGGAGAGGACACAAAGAGTGTGGGCATCAGAAATTGGCAGCTTGTGCCCACATTTTGTACATTTTTTAAAAAACCTGCTGGTTTATTTGCACATATGTTGAGCCTTGGCTGAGAGGTTGTAAATCCTGGCTATGTTTTGAGGGAGTAAAGAGAAGGATGAAGAGCCCCTGATGAATGGATCAGAAGATCTGGAACCAGGTTCAGGATCCAAGGTTCTTCCAATAAATGAGGCTGAAGGAAGGGAACCCAAATTTGACGAAGCCAGTAAGGAGCTATTAAGATTATGGTCCTTCCCAGAGTCTTTGCTTTCTGTAATACTTTGGGTATTGGATGGAAAGGAGGAAAGGCATAAAGGAGACCCAGGGGCCAATTGTGCACCAGTGCATCCATTGGGGCATCCCCCGGCGGGGGGATTAGGGCAAAGTAGCTGCTGCATTTGATGTTTGTTCTGGTTACAAAGAGATTGCAGCAAGGCTGGCCCCATCTGTGAAAAATCCTTTCCACTACTTGTTTCTTTAGGGACCACTCTTGAGGCAAAATAATTGTCCTGCTTAGTTTGTCTGCTATCACATTGGATTTCCATGGGATGTGCGTTGCTATCAGAAAGCACTGGGTGGAAGTTGCCCACTGACATACACTCAAGGCCTCTCGACACAGGGAATAGGATTTGGTTCCTCCTTGTTTATGTATCAGACTACTGACATACTGTCTGTCTGAATTGCAATTGCTCCCATGAGAGAGTCATGAAAGGACTGCAATGCTAGGAGTACCGCTCTCATCTCCAGGACATTGATATGCAGATGAGCCTCTTGCTTCTTCCACATGCTTTGGGCTCTTCTTCCCTGATAATGCCCCCTCCCCCACCCTATCAAGGAAGCATTCATGGTCACCGTGGCTATAGGAATGGGTAGAACAAATGGATGGCCTAGAGTTACTTGTTGGGATGTCAGCCACCACTGAACATCCTTCTTGCACATATTCGTTATTATGATTTGGTGTGACATTGGAAGTTCCTGAAAGGACCATTGAGAGAACAGGAGCCACTGAAGTACTCGCATGTGCATCTGACCCAAAGGACTGGCAATGATCACTGCTGCCATCGTTCCTAGCAATTTGAGTAACATCGAGAATGGAGCTTTTGTCTTTGGAAGCAGGTCTAGGATTTGTTTTTGTACAGGACAAACACTTTCTGGAGGAAGGCGTAAGGTCATTGTGACTGTATTTAGTTCTGCTCCTATAAAAACAGTCTGTTGCAATGGCGACAAGGCAGATTTTTCTGAGTTTATGGTAATCCCCAATTGATTGCAGAGATTTAAAGTTGTGTCCCTTGCGTGTATGAGTTGATGCCTAGTGGTGGCAGGGAGGAGCCAGTCGTTTAGGTATGGAAACACCTGGAATCCCAAAAGTATCAGGTGAGCCGTGACTACTGTCATGCATTTGGTGAACACTCTGGGGGCTGTAGTGAGACCAAAGGGCAGAGCGCGAAATTGATAATGACTGGCTCCCAGCTGGAAGCGTAGATGATCCCTGGATGGCCTGCCCATTTTTATGTGGTAGTACTCATCCTGGAGATCTATAGAGCACATCTAATTGTCTTTCCCCAGAAAGGGGAGTATTGACTGTAGTGTGACCAACCGGAACTTTGTCTTTTTTACCGACTTGTTTAGTCTGCTGAGGTCTAGAATAGGTCTCCAGTCCCCCATTTTCTTTGGAACCAAAAAGAACCTTGAGTACGTTCCGGATCCTCTCTGGTCTGCTGGGACTGGTTGGATGACTCTTTTTTTCCAGCAAACTTTGGACCTCTATGGCTGCTTGTTCCCTGTGACTGGGTGGAGTGTCTGTGATTTTTTTTCACAAGAGGGGGTGGTGTGGCAAAGGGAATTGAGTATCCTCTGGATATGATACTTTGTACCCAGCTGTCTTTTGTTATTTTTAGCCAGGCGTCTGGGTACAAAGAAAGGCGTCCCCCGACTGCCTCCAGAGATGGACAGATGGGCCTCCTCTCAAAAGTGCTGATAGGGCTGCCCAAAGAACAGATCTCTGTCGCCATGATTCTGCAGATCCCCTCTGCTGCATGGATGGCATCTTCAATTATTTCCCCCTCCTCTGCCTCTAGAGTGGGGGTTCACCACAAGTGTCCTGGAAAGATCCTTGAGATTTACGGAACCACATCTTTCCACCCTCCCTCCCTTTGGGGTAAAGTCTAATCGGGGTAGAAAAATGTAATCCGATGGCAGACAGGGTCTTTTTGTCTTTCTCACTCCTGGTAAATGTTTCCTTTACTTTTGGTCCAAAAAGGGATGAGCCTTCAAAAGGGTGTTAATAAAGGAAGATTTAAAGGGTTCCACAAAGGAACACAGGCACATCCAGGAATGTCTCCTAAGGGCAATTCCTGTACCCACTTCTTAACTCATTCCATCAGCTGCATACGACACCAGACGCATGGAAGAGTTCACAACAGAGTTAAGAGTAGAGAGCTGGGAAGTTACCTTGTCAGAAACCCCTACAGCTACTGAACCCTGCAGGGTATCTCCTAGTTCTTTCAGGAGATCCCTTTGTAACCTAATGAAATGTGTGAGATAGTTCAGCAATCGAAGGACAAAAGCCGCTGAACTAAACATAATCTTCCCATATCTGTCCATGATCCAGAAATCTCTATTAGGAGGATGAACAGACGTAAAAGTTTCTGATAGTTCCTTCTTGGTTGCCACTACCACCACCATGGCATCAATAGGCACTGCTTTAGTTAGAAAGGTTTTGTCTTGAGGACAAGTTATACATTTATTAGGCCTCCTGGGAACAGGCTCCATGGTATCTGGGAACTCCCATGCCCTTCGAGATAGTAACTCTATCAACTCATCAATGGGTGGAGTCACCCAAGAGGTGGAGGGTTGAGACACAAAAGCCTTCAGGAGGACTGACTCATCATCAGTAGGGTTAAGGGATTTCCAGCCACGCCTCTGTTGAAGAATTTCTAAGATATCTGTGAATACGATATCCTGTGAGGGGGACCGTGGGGACCCTTCTGATTCATCTAAGTCAGTATCCCCAAGTGACTGATTCCTGTGGGAAGTCCAGATGCTTCCTCTTGCAAAGTCTCTTCCTGAGAACCTCTTCAGTGGGAGCTTCTGGAGAGGTCTCAGAGGAGCATGGCTTACCCAATGGGGCTTCCTGAGGCTCAGGGTCTCTATGCTTTAATGGAGAGCGTGTTGTAGAGGTAGACACCGGTGCTTTAAGGGAGGGAGCTGCTGGTACTACTGACAGTGTGGTTGTTGGTGTAGACAATACCCTCCTCATGGCCTTGAAGGCCCCTCGGTCCTGATGCAAGGAATCCCCTGGATCTGAGGATACAAGGGACTCTCCCATCACCAGAACAGAGGGGTTGGAGCCGAGCTTACTCGAGCTGAGGCCCCAAGAGGCAAGGTCAGAACTGACAAGTCAGTCCAACTAGCCTCCCCGGACTCGACCAGCAAGTGTTGGCTCAGAGATCCCTCGGTCAGCACCGAAGATATCAGGACAGTCAGGGCCGACAAGCCTAAGGTGGGTGTCAGCCCCCAGGGCTCCACAATCATTAGTTCCAAGCACTTTGGCTCTGAAACTTCGAGACAGATTGGAGGTGGAAGAGAAGATGGTAGGGGAATTTGTGTTGGGTCCGAAGTCCCAAGGGTCGGTGCAGATAAAATTTTTGCAAGCGCTGGTATCTGCAAAAGCCTCTTCACCACATGATCCACATCCAAATCAGAGAGTCTACCTGAGACCCGAGAAAAATGAGTGGATGAAGCCACCGACTGTAAGATGGGGGATTTCAATGTAGGAGATACCGGCTCCAATGTTGGAGGCTGGCTCCTAACCAAAACAGCTGGCTCCGTTGGCTGTGGAGCCAATGTTGAAGCTTTGCTTGATGTGGTTTTTGGAGTCGATGGGCTTTTCCTTGGCACAGAGGAACTAGAAGATGTCTTAAGAGTGTTTGTCATGCTTATCCAGTGCCTCTTGGAAAGAGGATTTCAAAAGACCTCTATCCATAAGTTTCCTACTTCTCCCATGCAACACTCTAGCTCTGAAAGAGTGGCATACTGAACAACTTTTTTGTAGGTCCACCTCACCTAAACAATAGACACAGTC
The DNA here is from genome assembly GCF_019279795.1 of Protopterus annectens. Classification (NCBI taxonomy): domain Eukaryota; kingdom Metazoa; phylum Chordata; order Ceratodontiformes; family Protopteridae; genus Protopterus; species Protopterus annectens. Next base: position 669,205,502 of record NC_056736.1, read on the forward strand.
AGTATGTTCATCAGTGATGGACATCTTTTGCCCACATCTTGGGCATTTTTTAAATCCAGACTAGGATTTCTCTTTTTCTTGATGAGACATCCTATCAGTAACAAACAGAGAAAAACCCCTCTCTCTCTCTCAAGAAAAAACACTCAGAACTTTGTCTCTAAGCTATGAGTAGAATATATATATATATATATATATATATATATATATATATATATATATATATATATATATATATATTAACAAAACACACTAACTCCTAATAATGCAAGATTTCTAAATATCAAAAACGTGCCCTGTGAAAATGCAGGGCTCTAACTCACACCACACAACTATATAAGAATTATGAGATAGGGAGAAACTAAAGGCCTAAAAACACAGCCACTTATCTAACTAGTTTAAACTATCTAAATATATAATAAGTTATCAAGAATACACTAAGAGAAAGGCTTAACTATTATAAAAAGAGAACTTATTAGAATATCTAATTTAAACTTTCTAACAAGTATTAGAGAAAAAAGCAATAACTTTCACTGGCCAGAGCTAGTGAACCGTCCGATCAAGTTGCAGCAGCAAAGGAGATCTGGGAGAAGATCAAGGTGCATCATGGGATAGGGAGTTGGCCTCAAGCTGGTTGAAGACCTCGAGCTTTTGCAGTTGGCCGAGTCGAAGCCGAGGATCATCTCCGAACCCATCAGTAAGAATGAACGGCGAGATAGAACAACTTCACATCATTACTAAGAGTTACAGAAAAAAATTGTATCAGAATAGAAAAAGCGCTCTCTATATATAAATATATATATATACATATATATATTATATGTGTGTGTGTCTACTTCATAACATTGAAATTTCATAACATTGAGACCATAACATCGAAAATTCAAAACATTGAAAACCCAAAACATTGAAAACTCAGAACACTGAAAGTGTGCTTCATAACAATGAAAACTACATTGCACAAGTAAACACCTAACAAACACACTTTTTACTATGTTTCTGTAGAGTGCAAGCCCCCTGCACCCCACCCCCGTAAATTAAATATATATTGAGGTTAGGAAATTAACTTTTTTCCACTGTAGTGCGATCTTGGAGTTGGTATATTTAATTTACGGGGGGTGTGGGGGGACAGAGACCCCACATGGGGGGTGCAGGGGTGCTAGCCCCCCTGCAGAAATACAGCAGAAAGTGTGTTTGTTAGGTGTTGTTATAGGTGTTGTTACAGGTGGAGAGGATGTTATTTACATATTAACTGTAGTTCTCAATGTTATGAAACTTTTAGTTATGTACTCACCATAACTTCAGATGTTTGGGATCCATCTCGCCTACATTCTGTACTGATGGGCTCGGAGCCGATCCTTTGGCTCCGACTCGGCACGCTTATGCTATAGAGCGAGGCCTCTTATTGGCTGAGCTATCTTTATCCCAGGATGCACCACCACTAATCCCCCAGATCTTGTTTGTCCGCATACTTGCACACATGCACAACTTGATTATATAACATTGTTAGATGTTTCAAGATGAAACAACAGGATTCGGACCTTCTGATATCCTCTGATCTCCAAGGAAGGGGGAAGGAGGGTGGGTTATTAGGAATGTAGGCGAGATGGATCCCAAACATCTGAAGTTATGGTGAGTACATAACTAAAAGATGTTATGTGATCCTATCTCGCCTACATTCTGTACTGATGGGACAGCATCCCTAGCACCTAAATCCCGGGTGGCTCATTGGAAAACACTCCTGAGCACTGTGGAACCAAATGAAGCTCGTCCTCTAGATGCCACATCTAATTTGTAGTGGGAAATGAAGGTGTGCGGGGAAGACCATGTAGCCGCAGCACAAATGTCACTAATAGCAAGTTTAGAATGAAATGCTATCGAAGTAGCCACAGCCCTTGTAGAATGAGCCTTGACAGAGGTGGAAAGCTCTTTGTTAGAATAAAAATAAGCTTGAGAAATACAGTCCCTGATCCATTTGGCAATAGTGACCTTTGTGACAGCTTTGCCCAATTTGTTATCTGCAAAAGATACAAACAACTGATCTGTTTTCCTTGTTTGTTTGGTCCTGTCTAAATAAAAACGTAACTGCCTGTGTACATCTAGTGTGTGGAATATGAACTCCGCCTTGTTAGAGTATTTTGGGAAAAAAACTGGAAGCTCTAACGATTGTTGTAAGCAGAAAGTAGAAAAAATCTTAGGGACAAAGGAAGGATTTGGTCTGAGGGATACTCTGTCCTTGTGAAAAACCAAGTATGGGGGTTTTACTGACAAAGCTTGAAGCTCTGAAACTCTTCTGGCAGAAGTAATTGTCACCAGAAAAGCTGTCTTCCATGATAGAAACTTTAGATCACATGTAGCTGCCGGTTCAAAGGGGAAAGAAGTCAAGGCGCGTAACACTATATCGAGATCCCATGGAGGTGCAGGATGAGAAATCGGAGGTCTCAATAGAGCAGCACCTTTTAAGAAGGTCTTGCACAATCTGTTGCTCATTAAAGGTGGGTCTATGGATTCGTGAAAATTAGAAATTGCTGCCAATTGTACCTTGATGGAAGAAACTGAAGAGCCTTGATTGAAGAGAGAAGTCAGAAATTTTAGTACTTCTGCCACGGGAATAGAAATGGGGTCCAGGCCCCGGAGTTGAGCCCAAATAGCAAATCTTTTCCATTTGCTAGAATACAGTTTCTTTGTAGCAGACTTATGGGCCGAAGATAATATATGTACAACATCTGGATCCAATGTATGACTCCTGACTATCGTCGGAAGAGGAGGAGCCAAGCCATCAATTTTAAGGTGTGTAGGGACTGGTGGAATAGTCCCGACTGATGAACCAGTAGGTCTGGTATCTGATCCAGAAACCATGGACCTTCCAGGGCATGTTTCCGAAGATAGGGGAACCACACTTGACGGGGCCAGTAAGGAGCAATTAAGATCATTTTGCTCCCCAAGAGAGATGCCTTTTGAATCACTCTGGGAAGGAGAGGAACTGGAGGGAAGGCATAAAGCAAGCCGGTGGGCCAAGGATGGACTAATGCGTCCATGGGGCTCTTCCCCGGAGCCGGGGTTAGGGAGAAGAACTCTTCGCACTTGCATTCAGAGGAGTCGCGAAGAGATCGCAACACGGAACTCCCCATTCGCTGAAAATCTGACTTGCAACTGCCATATTCAGAGACCATTCGTGAGGAGAGAGGATGGTCCTGCTCAATCTGTCGGCTATCACATTGGACTTGCCTGGTATGCGAGTAGCCACTAGGAAGCGTTTGGTGGAGACTGCCCATTCCCAAACTCTCATGGCGTCTCTGCAAAGAGGATAGGATCTGGTCCCTCCCTGTTTGTTCAGATACCAAACAACTGACATGTTGTCTGAGTGAACGGCAATTACGCCTTGAGGGAGATAATCGTGAAGAGCTTGAAGGGACAGAAGTACTGCCCTCATTTCCAAGATGTTGATATGAAGCAAAGTCTCTTCCGGATGCCATTTGCCTTGGACTGACCTGCCCAGGGAATGCCCCCCCCCCCCCATCTGGGAGGCGTCCGTGGTCAAAGTGGCCGCCGGAGGAGGTAGAACAAAGGGTCGTCCCTGATCCAAGTTGGAGGGCACTAGCCACCAGCGAAGGTCCCGTCTGCAAGATTCCGTGATCCATACAAGGTGATTGAGGGGGAGTTCCTGAAAGGACCACTGAGCTGAGAGAAGCCACTGGAGAATTCTCATGTGCAACCTTGCCAAGGGGACTAGAAGAACCGTGGCGGACATGGATCCCAACAGCTGCAGGACCATTCTGGCTGGGGCTTTGGATCTTGGAAGTAAGGCTCGAACTTGAGCTTGTATGGTTTGTATTCTGTCTGTAGGTAGGTAGACCCGCATTTGATTTGAGTCTATCTCTACCCCTATGAATCTTATTCGTTGAGATGGCAGCAACACAGACTTTGGCCAATTGAAGGTGATTCCAAGGGAATTGCCCAGTGATATGGTGGCTTGTAGGCTCCGCAGAAGTAGATGCTTGGAGGTGGCAGTTAGGAGCCAGTCGTCTAGATATGGAAACACCTGGAATCCTAGACTTCTCAGGTGAGCAGTCACGACTGCCAAACACTTGGTGAACACCCTGGGGGCTGTGGTGAGACCAAAGGGCAGCGCGGAACTGAAAATGACTGCCTCCTAGGCTGAAGCGCAGATGTCTCCTGGACGCTTGATGTACCATGATATGATAATAAGTGTCCTTGAGATCTATGGAGCACATCCAAACACCTTTCTCCAGCAATGGGAGAATGGTTTGTAGGGTGACCATTCGGAACTTGGACTTTCTGACTGAACGGTTTAGGATGCTGAGGTCCAAAATGGGCCTCAAGTCCCCGGTCTTTTTTGGCACCAAAAAGAATCTTGAGTAAGTCCCTAATCCGATCAGGTCTGCGGGGACCGGTTGGATGACTCCTTTTTGCAGCAGCTTTGAAACTTCTGAGGCTGCGGTATCCCGTTGACTGGGTGGCGGGTCCGGGATTTTTTTGGACTGGGGGGGGGGGAATGGGATGGAATAACCTCCGGCGATAATCCGAAGCACCCATCGGTCCTGAGTGATACCTTCCCAGGCCTTTAGGTGCTTCGAGAAACGACCCCCGACTGGCTCCAGAGCAGCACAGCCAGGCAATCCCTCAGGGACTATGAAAGGCTGAAGAGCCACGAAAGGACTCGCGGTCTCCAGTGTTGCGAGGGCCTCTGCCGCCTCTGGGACGGCATCTTCCGGAAGAATTTCCCCCTCTTCTGCCTCTGGAAGGGGAACCCTCCTGCTGAGAGGGGTAAGGCTTCTGGGATCTACGGAACCACATTTTCCCTCCTCTTTTAGCCTTGGGATAAGGCCGAAAGGGAGTGGAAAATCGTGCCCCTACGGCAGTCAGAGTCTTACCATCCTGTTCACAGCGGGTTAGTGTGTCCTTTACCTTGGGTCCAAACAGGGAGGACCCATCAAAGGGGGCGTCGGCAAATGAAGACTTAAAGGCCTCCGCGAAGTGACACAGACGGAGCCAGACTTGTTTCTGTAGAGCAATGCCTGTACCCGCCGCCCTACTCGCCCCTTCAGCCGCATAAGAAATTAGCCTCATGGACGAGTTCGAAATGGACGACATTGTAGCCAGCTGAGAGCCAACCGTCTGGGCCAGCTCCTCAGGCAGGTTACCCAAGAGGGTATCGGATAGCTCCTTAATCAGATCCCTCTGAAACCTGGTGAAGTGCGTAAGGTAGTTCAAGGACCTCAGTGTAAAGGCCGCTGAACTGAGGGTGCGCTTTCCGTACCGATCCATGCTCCTAGACTCCTTATTAGGAGGATGGACGGACGTAGAAGCCTCTGCTACATCTTGCTAGGTAGCAGATGCCACCACCAAAGCATCTACAGCCACACCTTTAGTAAGGAACTCTCTATCAGGGGGTGCAGAGAGAAATTTGTTCGGACGAGCGGGCACCGGTTCCACAGAGTCTGGGTGTTCCCACGCCCTTCGACAGATCAAATCCAAGAGCTCGTCGAAGGGCGGAGACACCCAGGAGGCGGAGGGCTGAGCCCCGAAGGCCTTCAGGAACACCGACTCATCAGCAGAGGGAGGTTTGGACTGCCAGCCGCCTCGTTGCTTTAGGGCTTCCAGGATGTCTGCAAAGGAGACATTATCCGAGGACGACTTGGGGGACCCTTCTGCATCATCAAGATCAGTGTCGGATGTCAGAGACTCATCAGGGGAGTCAACATGCTCCCTCTTGCACGATCTCTTCCTGGGTGGTTCCTCCGAAGAGGCTTCAGAAGGACCTCCAAGAGGGGGAGAAACCCCAGCGGGGGTAACCTGAGGCCCAGGGGCTCTGCTGTCTAAGGACAGGGGGACTTCCAACGACCCAGTCTCCAAATGTAGGGAAGGAGCTGGGGAAACCGTGGAGGTAGCCAAGGAAGATTTGGCTAAAGCACTCCTCATAGCCCTGAAGGCGGGACCACCAGAATCCTGGGAGGGTCCCACCTCCGTGGCCACAACAGTGGATGGTACTCCCGCCGCCGACGCACCAAGAGGGAGACTTGGGACCGAAAGCATCAATCCCGAAGCCTCCCCCCCAGGGCCGAAGGAAGAAGTCCGTGTACTGAACTCCAACCCATGAGCCGGAGTTGGAGCAAGGGTCGGGCCCGACCCTAACACCTCCACCGGTCCCACCAGCACCAGCTCCAACGGTGCCGAAGCTGTTGGAGGAGGAACCACAATAGGGGAGTGGACCATCGGCTCCGAAGCCAAATGGGCTGGAGCCGAAACCATCTTTTGGAACACCGGAGACTGGAAGAGTCGAAGGAGCACCCTGTCGATGTCCAAATCAGACATCTTGGATGATCTCGAGGATACCGATCGGGCCCGAACCGATTTCTCCATCGGCTCCGAAGGGCTCGGGGACCGGCTCCGAAAGGACTCCACAACTATCGGCTCCGAAGAAGGTTTCAAGGAAATTTCCCTCGGTGCCGATAAGGACTTCGGCTCTGAGGGGGAAGAGTCTGAGCCGGTAACCCTTATCGGCTCCAATATCAGTGGAGCCGATGAGGGTGACCTGCCTCTCGATGCCCCAGACCTCAGCTCCGAAACCAGAGGGGTCAAGGCTGGAGGCATCGAGGCAGACCGTTCCGACCTCGGCTCCGAAGTCCGTGGAGCCGATGGAGAAGTCTGCTTAGCTTTTTTTAGCGGTCGGTTCCGACTGACTGGTCGGAGCCGACGCTTTCTTCTTTTTTGAAGGAGACGGAGAGGAAGATAAAGCCTCCTCGAAGGAAGGCTTGATTAATCCTTTGAGGATTAATTTGTTTTTCCTCTCCTGGAGGACTCTAGAAGAGAACGCGTGGCACACACTACACGACTCTTGTAGGTGTTTAGCACCTAAGCAATAGACGCACGAGGAGTGGTCGTCCGTTATGGACATTTTAAAACCACACCTCGTGCATTTCTTAAACCCGGAGGGTTTGTGTTCTTTCGACATAGTCCAAGCCAAAACACAGTTGTCTACAAGTAAAAGAAGGGTTTGTGACAAGAAAAAAATATCCCTACTTTAGTATTGAAATTTTAAAACTAAAACCTTTTTTTTTTTTTTTTTTTTTAAGACAAACTTTCCACAAAAGAAAGAGAGAGATAGAGAGGGTCAAGACCCTCTAACTTAAACGGGTACTTGACCCACACACAACAACTAAGGTAGTAGAAACCACAGGGGAAGGCCCCTCTAACTTAAACGGGAACCTTCCCTGACAGGAAAAAACACGAAATCCTTAACCAAAACTACCAAACACACTCGTATACAAAGAATAGCCGTTAAAACAGCTTTTGGGTTTAAATCAAGCAAATTTCTGACAGGAAAAAGCCTAAATAAATAGTACTTAGCCCAGCCAAGTTGAGACCACGTCTAAGCTCTGTAAGCGGCAAACGAGATCTGGGGGATTAGTGGTGGTGCATCCTGGGATAAAGATAGCTCAGCCAATAAGAGGCCTCGCTCTATAGCATAAGCGTGCTGAGTCGGAGCCGAGGGATCGGCTCCGAGCCCATCAGTACAGAATGTAGGCGAGATAGGATCACATAACATCACACTTTCAATGTTCTGAGTTTTCAATGTTTTGGAATTTAGATGTTGTGGTCACAATGTTATGAGATTCAGCATTATGAAATTTCAATGTTATGAAGTAGACCCATATATATATATATGTATATATATATATATATATATATATATATAAAGGTATATACACACATCAGAGGATTACACATAGAGGATCTCTCGTGGTCAGGAAATACCAACCAACTGGTCAAGAAAGTGCACCAATACCTCCACTTTTTAAGAAGGCTAAAAAAAGCTAAGCTTCCTCCTCATATTCTCTCCACCTTCTATAGAGGTGCAATAGAGAATATTCTCATCCTTCACAGTGTTGTTTGGAAACTGCACAGTTACAGAATGGAAGGTGCTACAAAGAGTGGTAAGTGTTGCAGAGAAGGTAACAGGTTCCAGTCTTCCATCGATACAACATTTTTATTCTGCAAGAAGCATCTGAAAGGCCACCAAAATAATACAGGACAACATGAATCCTACGCGTGGACTGCTTAACCATCTGGGATCGGGCTAGAGAAATCACAGCATCAGCTTCAGGACTACAAGATTCAGTAACAGTTTTAACCCTACAATGATTACATGTCTGAACTTGGGCACTAGTCCCCGGGGTCTGGACACATAATAAGTCAATTTTTATTTATTTGTGCAGTATATACTTACATATACTCCAAGTAAGTGCCATACTTATTTATTATATCCATAGTCAGTATTATTTAACTCACTCAATTGCAATATTAGACAAATAACTGGGGCATTTCAATCTGTAGTGTGTTTTGTATTACTTTCGGGTAGTTACTTAACTCAGAGAAGGGTATTCTTTTACTATATGAGTGTAGGTAAATGTCTCTACTCTTTCTTGCATGCATTGAGGTAGCATTGTATTTGTTAGTTATGTTTATTCCTCTACTTGTATGTGGTGTTTCACTTTCTTTTGTAATCTTAAAAATTGAGCTGCTGCACGAAATTTCATTTAGGCTATACGTATGTGGTTCTAAATGACAGTAAAGTTTACTTTGACTTTGAAAGGTAAGGGATACGAATATATAGTTCAGAAGAAAAAATAGAAATATATATATATATATAATACTTATCTCACTAAAGCTCAAGAGAGATGGAAGACCACGTATTTTGCTTGAAGCGGCAAATTAGATCTGGGGTAATTGGGGTTGGTGCATTATGGGTAAGGGAGAAGCTTGAGAGTTTTTGGTTGCCCGAGCTTTAGCAATGGCCAAGTTGGATCCAAGTGATCGGATCTGAACTCTTCAGTTGAGGACAGAATTAAAACTGACATCATCAGATCACAGCCTTGCCAACTGAAGTTTCACAACTGAAAGCAGATGGACTCCTTGGCAGACACAATTACAGTACTTGCATCATACTGCAGTAAAGGTGTCAAACTTAGCATTCAGCTTTGCTATGTTTAACGCTTAACCTATTAACGCAGGTTCCAATGTTCAACAATGAAATGCTTAATGGCATGGCTTTTAAGAGTTGCAGTTTGGAAGGAGAAAGATCATGAATTCTGACATACTGTTACGTTGGGATTACACAATGTTGAAATATTGTTGTAACAGCTGGTACTTGAACACAGAGGATAAAGGATGCAAAAAACTGAAACTTGCTTTAACTGACATTGCTACAAGAAAATTATATTTCCAGCATGGAAATTAGACATATAGCAATTTCTGAATGAATGGGGATACACTTCAGAGAGACCTATATGAGTGTGGTTGTATTTATTTATTGGAATGCATTCTTATGTAAAAATAATTATATCTATTAGTAAATATGTTTCAGATGTATGCAGTTGAATGTGCTAATTAATACGGGTTGGTTTATATTACATACATACTTCACAAGACATAAACAGAAGTGATGTACTCACAATAATGATAGATGCATGTTGCCTTCATCTGGTTTAACTTGTGGAACTTCGGATCTTACATCTGCTTTATCTAAGGCCTTTAGCCTATCTTGGCTCCACCTCTCTTATCCATAACTCCCCACTCCTCCATCAACTCTCCAGATCAAGTTTGCCCCATGAGTTAAAAAACTGCAATACAATGCATCCAACTAGTCTCCATTTCCTCCTCCACAGATACAAGAAAAACAAACAGGGGAAATGCGAGACTCTAAACAAGCAGAGTGAACCCCCCCCAGCTGTTCAGTCATCAAGGAAGACTCGCCAAATCAACAAGAAGGTCAGGGACAGCAGGGTGGGAAGGTTTAACCAGATGGAGACAGGCAACAAGGATCTATCATTATGGTGAGTACATTTTGTATTTAATGTTGTCTGCTCCATCTAGATTCAACTTGTGGGACAGAGTCCCCAGCCACAATAACTTCTTAGGAGGAACTAAGGAAGGATATTTCATAACACAGTACAACCAATAGAAGCCCTGGACCCGGAAGGAATATCCAGCTTATAATGCGACAGGTATGATGGCCCAACCAAGTGGCAGCACAGATATCTTCCATAGGTACTCTCAAAAGAAAAGCTGTAGAAGTACCGACAGCCCTTGTTGAACAACCTTTAGGCTTTTGTGGAAGAGTCTTGCCTTTCAAAGAATATGCAAATAAAATACAATCTGATAGCCACTTGGATAAAGTTACTACAGACACTGGTGAGCCAGCCTGGATTATGAAATGGAGGCAAACAACTGACCCAATTTCCTGAAAGATGGTGCAGTCAAGATAAAATCATAGTTGCCTATGTATGTCCAAACAATGACAAAGGTATTCAGCTTTGCTGGAAAAACTGGGAAAGAACATGGGAAGATTAATGGAGCTGTTGAAGTTATTCTTGGAATCTACCTGTGGTGAAAAATAAGGGTTTGTATGAAGAGAAACCTTTTCCTTATGGAAAAGTAAGGAGTGGAAGAATAAGTGCTTGCAATTCTGAAACCCTTCTGGCAGAAGTAATCACCACCAAAACAAGTTTTTCCAAGGCATTAACTTCAAATCCAAGGAGGCCAAAGTTTCAAAAGGGGAAACCAGTCAGAACCTGAAGGACAAAAGGGGGAACTGGATCCCATACTGGTGGATGAAGAAGAATAAAAGTACCTTTAAGAAAAGCTTTAGAAATCTTGGGAGAAGCCAAGGGCATGCTATGTCTACCAATATGGAAGTTTGAAATGGCTGCTAACTGTACCGTGATAGCAGAGAAGCTAGAGCCTGAGCCAAACAACTCAGCTAGGAAATCCAAAACCGATTCTAAGGGGGCTGAGAAAGTATCATGTCCCCAAGCCTCCACCCATAGAACAAATGCCTTCCATTTACTGTTATACACTTCTAGTGTATTCTTTTTGAGAAGAGGACAATATATGAACCACTGCCTGCAACAGCTTGGGATTCCTGGCCACCAAGAGAATTGGAGGTACCATGTGGTCAACTTGAGGGACTAGAGATTGGGGGGGGGGTGTCCAGCCCAGATGGATAACAGAAGGGATACTGAATGGGATCCAAAATTCAAGAGAGGTGTTTCAGAACAGGCCACAGGATGGGAAACCAAACCTGGTGAGGCTAAAAGGGGGTGATGAGAAGAGGATCACTGAGGCTCTGCAATCGGCTGCTTCTGAAGAAAATTAACTATCAGGGGAAATGGAGGATAAGCATAAAGGAGACCCAAGAGGGTCCAAGCAAACTTCAGAACATTCCTGGGTGCCTGTGCCAGAAGAGAAACAGGGGCCTAATAGCTGTCGCACTTGGTGTTGGACAGAGTTGCAAACAGGTCACAATACGGAGTGTTCCAGTGCTGAAAAGTCCAAGCTGTCAGTGTCAGATTTAGGAACCACTCATGGGGTAATAGAATGCTCCTGCTGAAGCTACAATGTTGGACTTCTCTGGGATATGTGTTGCTACTAGCAACTGCTTAGAGATGATCCCCTTTTGCTAAATCCTCACAAATCCTCCTGACAAAGAGAGTAAGAATGTGTTACCCCTGTTTGTTGAGGTACCAGACAATTGACATGCTGTCTGTACCACAATCACGGCTCTGGGGAGGACATCCTGAAAAACCTGCAACACTAGGAAAACCACTCTCATCTCCAGAATGTTAATGTGAGCCTCTGCAGATGACCAGGAACCTTGAACAGTCCTCCCACTGAAATAAACTCCTATCCCAGGAAAGAGAGATCAATGGTGACCATGGCTGAAGGAGAAGGAATTACAAACTGTCTCCATTGTTATTACAAATGGAGACTCTAACCACCACTGAATCTGCTTGTGACATGCTCTCATCAGCCACATTGGGAAATCAAATAGATGCATAAGGAGGAACCACTAAACAGCCATTGTCTACTGCAGGGCCTTCATGTGATATCTGACTAGAGGGTCCAGCCCTACTGATGCTGCCATATGATCCAAAAGCCTTAGAAGTGCATGAGCCATTAGTTTGGGAATTGCAAGCACTAACAGGGTCTGAGCTCAAAGACTGAAACTCTGGAGCTTGAGAGCTGGCCAGTCTGATGAACCATGTCTAGATGACTTGTACAGACTGAAGGCTTGATTTGGGGTAATTGAATGTGATGCTTAAGTTCTTGCATAACTAGATCAAGGGATCCCTGGCTGAGATCATAGATGCCCTTGTGGGGCAGTGAGGAGCCAAGGAGCCAATCATCCAGGTACGGGAAGACCTGAAATCCCTGCATCCAAAGCCAGGCTGTGACCACTGCCATGCACTTGATAAACACTCAGGGAACTGTTGAGTGACCAAACAGCAGGGTCCTGAACTGATAATGATTGGTTTCCAGCTGGAAGTGAAGGAACCTCCCCCTCTGTAAATGCCAATCTATCTTTATGTGATGGTAGGCATCTGGGAGGTCTATCTAGCACATCCAATCATCCTTCTTCAGAAGAGGCAATATGGACTGTACCATGACCATCCTGAACTTGGCCCTTCTGACAGATTGGTTTAGCTTGCTCAGGCCCAAGACTGGTCTGAGGTCCTTTGCCTTCTTTGGCACAAAAAAGAATCTGGAAAAGACCTCTGATCCTATCTGGTCTGGTGGGACTTCTCAGATGACTCAATTTGTAAACATATTTGGACCTTTGCTTCTGTAAAGCATCTCTGATGGGATGGAGCATCAGGGAGATGTTTTGGGAATTCTATATAGTGGATAACATAACCTCTGGTTATAACTCTCAACATCTAGGCATCTGCATTGATGGCCTCCCAAGTTTTGGGCTGGAGAGCTAGATGACCTCCAACTGCCTCCAGAGGCAAGGAGTTGGGCAACCCTTCAGGATTGCTGAAAGGGCTGCCACAAAAATTCCAAAAGAAGCTCTTATTCTGCGGACCACCTCAGCCCCTAGGGCAGCATCTGTTTTGATTCCCCCTGCCCTCAGGAGAAACCTACCAGAGGAGTGTTTTAGGAAGAGAACTGCAACTTCCTTAAAAAGAGTCACTTACCCCCTTTCTGATCCTATGGATGGATTGCTGTGGGTGGAAAAGAGAACTCTGATGGTAGACAGTGTCTTCCCATCTTGTTTGTTTCTTGTCAACGTATCCTTATCCTTGGGTTCAAACACAGAGGACCTGTCAAAAGTCCACAAAGTTGCACGGCCACATCCAGGTGTGGTGTCTTTATGCAATAATGGAACTTGCTGCTCTGGGTTCTCCATCAGCCATGTTTAAAATAAGTCTTATAGAAACATTGGTGATAGAAGTCAACATGGACAAAAAAAGTCTGCAGCTTCTTCCGAGTATTTGGAGACTACAGTGTCTTGAGGGTGCTTAACACTTTTGAGACAAAATCTCTTTGAAGCCTTCTCAAGTGTGATAAGTAATTAAATGCCCTCAAATTGAAGGTGGGTGAAGCATAGGATTGCTTCCCTAATTGATCCAGTGCCAAAGACTCCCTGTTTGAGGGTGAATCACAGAGCTCTCTTCTGAAATCTCCTTTTTGGTGGCTGCGCCAATGAGGCCTGTCTTTGGGGGGGGGGGGGGTGCAAGTTTCTGAGGGATTGGTTCTACTGTGTTGGACTCCTTCCAGGACACCTAATCTATTACGGCATCTGGAAGGGAACCCGCCCAGGGCATGGATGGGTCTACTCAAAGGCCTCCAGCAAAAATGACTTCTCTGAAGAGGGAGGTTTAGTGGTTCAGCCCCATGCTGGTAAAGCAGTTCCAATAAATCACCCTCCTCCTCTCCTTCCTCAAGATCAGTATCTTCAGTGTGGGATTACTCTGGAGAATTCAAGTGCTTCCTCTTGCACTTTCTCTTCCATGAAATCTCCTGCTCTGACAAAATCAGAGAAGAGGGGGAGGAATGGGGTATTCCCTCCAAAGGGCAGCCTGGAAACTATTTAACACAGGCTGTGTGGGAGCAGCCTGATGACTGGTCAGAGGAATACATGAAAATTGGGAGGGGGTGCCGGATGTAGACATCTGATCCTTCTCCCTAACCCAGAATACCTTCACAGTGTTGAGTTCTGAGACTGAAGGGAGCCTCTCAGAACCTGAGGGTACTGAAGACAATCCTGAACCCAAAGCAGCTACACCTATACTCAATGCTGAGATTGGAACTCAGCTATCTAAGGCCAAAGCTCCAAAAAAGGAGTGACAATCCTGAGGCAGGAACCATTCATCCTGACTCAGAATCTACAGCCTCAACACCACAGCTCTGAGGTGCTAACCATCATGAACAGTTGGGGTTGAAGCTAACAAGGAACAGGATGGATCTGAAGACAACCAGTCTGCGGGATCTGATATAGAGGGTGGAAACTCAACCGGCCTTGGATTTCAAGGAGGCCAAGAAAAGAAATCTGACAGTTGGAGCTGAGGGTCATGGAGTCCGTGTCAGACCCAAGACCTTAAGCCCTGATTCCATCTGTGCCTGCAAAAAGTACCACATCAGCTGCTCCAAGTCAGGCTGCTACTGCTCACTGACCTCAATGACTGGACAGAGGAGGCCACTGAGGACGGCTTTGAGGGTCGGTGTGACAAAGACTCTGCATGCCAGATCCAAGCCAGGGAAACACTGAAGTGGGGTAGAAATTACAAGAAGTGCAATGAGAAAAGGGGGATGCTACTCTGCCTGAATGTGCCCCCTTAACCAGAAAGGGGCTCAGAATGCTCCAAGCTACAGACATCTTTCGTGAAGTTTTTGTCACTGAAGGCAATCACTCAGAGACTTAGGAGGTGAAGTTGGTGGCCAGGTGCCTGGCAGGCCAAAGGATGAGGGACTTTCAGACCCAGTGAAGCCATCACAGAGGTGAAAGCCGAGGAAGACCTTCTGCATTCCCTTTTGAGTGCCTGGAGTCTTACAGTTGGCGCTTCTCAAACCCAGTCTTGGGCTCCAAGGGGAGAAGCCTTGGAAGCTAGAAGAAATGAAGAGGTAGAAGGCAAAGAACTCGCTAAAATGAGCCTGGCCTTGTGATCATTGATAGCATGATAGCCAAAGCTCTCACATATAGAATAGGAGGAGTCTAAATGCTCTAGACCAAGGCAGTAGACACACTTGAGGCGTACATCTTGTCAGGGCAGTTTGTACATGCAGCAAATACACTTTTTAAAACACTTGTCCACTTCTACCACCCAAGACAGACACAGACACACACACACACACACACATGCACACACCAGTAAAAATTAGAAAAATCGTAAAACTGAGGGGTGGAAATGGTACAGATGAACCCAACATAAAAGAACTTAAAAACCTGTCCTAAAACCAAGGCTACAACAGCAAGCGGTCACAGCAAATCTCACAATTTTAGTCAATATTTAAGCTCTTTTGTCTTAACACTCCTGACTTCATTAGAAATAACTTAACAATTACATTGAATTAAATACCACCCAAGTCACATGACATCAGTAACCCCATTAAAAATGATGCACAAGATTAAAATACACATACGCCTTATTAAAAAAAAAGAAGTTATGTACTCAACATAACTTTCCATCTGTGTTCTCCATTTTCATTCTTCTTCAGCCTACAGGTTTGGATCCAATCCCTCAGATCCAATTCGCCCATTACAAAAACTGCTGGTAGCAACCAAAAAATTCTCAAAATTCTCCCTTACCCATAATGCACCAATCCCAAGTACCTAAGATCTCGTTTGCTAATACTAGCAGAAAGAAATATTTGCAGTCATATAGAAAAGACATATATCCGGAGCTCAATAGCAAGGAAGTAGCATCCTTTAACTACTCTCTCTTCCAGGAGTTTTCAAAGGTAGGGGGTTGGTGGGAGAGCAGTTGAGAAAGAATGAAAATGGACACCACAGATGGAACATTATGGTGAGTCCATAACTTCTTTATCTGATGTTGTCAATTTTCATTCTGTCTTCAACCTATGGGACAGAGTCTCCAGCTACCTAGAATCCTGGGTGGACTCAAGGGAGGATATTCCTGAGCACCACTGAACCAAGTTATGCCCTACCTTTGGAGAACAAATCCAATTTGTAATAAGTAAGAAAGGTATGGGGAGTAGCCCAAGTTGCTACTACACAAATGTCATCCATGGATGCTCTAGACTGGAACACTGAAGAAGTTGCCATAGCTGTAGTTGAATGAGCCCATAACGGTTTCAGTAAAGTAATGCCCAATTTGTTATAGATGAAGGAAATACAGTCAGCCATCTGGCTAAAGTTACTTTGGTAACTGGTTTCCTCAATTTTATTTCTGAAAATGAAACAAATAATGGATCACTTTTCCTGATTTTTTTGTTCTATATAGGTAAAAATGTAATTGCCTGTGAACATCCAATAAATATAACATGTATTCACTTTTATTAGCAAATTAGGAAGGAATACTGGCAAATTAATGGACTGATTGATATTAGACTCTGACACTACCTTAGGGAGAAAGGAAGCATTGGTTCTCAGTGTGACTCTGTCCTTGTGAAAGGTCAAGTATGGTGGTTTTGAAGACAAAGCCTGGATCTCTGAAATTCTTCTGGCAGAAGTAATTCCTACTAGAAAATTGTCTTCCAGGAAAGATACTTAAGATCACACTTAGCTGCTCGTTCAAATGGGGGTTGGGTAAGAGCTTGCAGTACCAAACCCAGGTCCCTTAGGGGAGTAGGATCTTTAAAAGGATGCCTTAAAAGAAGAATGCCTTGCAAAAGGACTTTGTAGAGCTTATGAGAGGCAACAGAATAACCTTCAAATCCAGTGTGAAAATTTGATATTGTTGCTAACTGGACCTTAACTGTCGAGGAACTAGTTCCTTCTTTAAAACGTACAGCTAAAAATTCAAGAATGTTAGATCTGGGAGCTGAAAGGGGGTCAATGTTATTTTGATGTGACCAGTAAACAAACCTTCTCCATTTACTGGAGTAGAGTTTACATGTAGAAGGTTTATGGGAAGATAAAAGTATGTGTCAGACGGGAACACAGCCTAGGTTGTCTGGCTATTAATGGAATTGGAGAAGCCAGGTGGTCAGCCTGAGTTTTGGTATATCTGGATGGATCATTTCTGTCGGGTGAGACAGGAGGTCTGGAGTCAGAGTCAGAATCCAAGGTTTGAGAAGTAAGTGACGCCAAAGGAAGGAGAACCAAATCTGTCAAGGCCAGTAAGGTGCAAATGAGGGTGACTCTGCTCTTCAACTTGGCAGCTTTCTGTAGAGATTTCAGAAAGCTTGTGGGATAGGTGGATAGTAGACCAGGGGACAATCATGAAGTAGAGCATCCCTGTGTGCGTGTCCCTATGGGGGGGTTACGGCAAAGTAGCTGCTGCATTTGTTGTTTAGGGGAGACAACAAACATCATAGCAAGGCTGGCCCCACTGGCAAAAAATAATTTCTGTCAAGTTCTTTCTGAGACCACTTGTGAGGTAGAAGAATGCATCTGCTTTTGTTTGTCTGCTATCACCTTGGACTTCCCTGGAATATGCATTGCTATAAGAAAACAGTTGGACGTGATTGCTCACTGTCACACTGAGGGCTTCTCGACAAAAGGGGTAAGATATGGTCCCTCCTTTTTTGTTGATGTACCTAACTACTGACACATTGTCCATCTGAATTGCAATTGGTCCCAAAGGAAGAGCATCTTTAAGAACCTGCAATACTAAAAGCACTGCTGTCATCTCTAGGACATTGATATGCAAGCTGGCCTCTTTAGGGGACCAAGTGCCTTGGACTGTTTTCCCCAGAAACTGCCCCCCCAACTGAAAAGCATCCATGGTCACTATGGCCTTGGGCTGAGGGGAAATGAATGTATGGCCTTGTAGAACTTGATCTGATTGAATCCACCACATGAGATCTCTCTTGCATACGTGGGTGATTTGCATTGGAGTAGACATAGGTTGACAAAGTATCGACCATTGCATGGCTAGCATCCATTGAAGAATTATCATGTAAAATCTGGCCAATGGTACTAGTGTTTCTGCCAATGCCACAGATCTTCGAGCTTGAAGGACCAAGCAGGCTGACATCTTGGTTCTGCAGACTATCTTTTTGACCTATAATCTTATTGTTTGAACTCTGGAAGGTGGAAGTGAAGTTATGGTTGATTTTGTGTTGAGTAGAACTCCTATTTTTTTTTTTAAACATTTAACTGGGAAAGTCCAACTTGGAACAAGCCAATTTTCAGGGGAGGCTCGGGGAGAAATGCTCCAGATGTATATATTCTAAACTTTGAGTTGGTTCTTTTTATTTTATTTTTTTATTTATTTAACATTTGTTAACCAGGAAAGTCCGTCTAGGTTCCACAGAGCCTGTTTTCAGTGGAGGCCTGGGGAGAAATGCTCCAGATGCATGTCTTTGGAATGTGGGAGGAAACCGGAGTAGCTGAAGGAAACCCACGCGAACACAGGGAGAACATGCAAACTCCACAAAGAAGGCACCCCAGCAGAGAATCGAACCGGAGAACCTCTTGCTGTGAGGCGACAACGTTAACCACTGCACCACTGTGCCGCCCATTCTAGATAGTTTTAGATGAGATTTTTCATAGTTTATGGTTATCTTCAGAAGAAAGCATGTCTTGAGAATCTGGTCTGTTGCCTTTAACAGTTAATGCCTAACCAGGCTGGAAATGAACCATTCATTTAGATATGGAAACACCTGGAATCCCTGCAGTCTCAAGTGAGCCGCTACTGCTGCCATGCACTCAGTAAACACCCTGGGGGCTTTGGTGAGACCAAAGGGCAGAACTCTGAACTGATAATGCCTGCTCCCAGCCAGAAGCGTAAAAAACTTCTGGATCACCTGTTCATCTTTATGTGATAGCATGCATCCTGAAGGTCTATTGAGCACATCCAGTCATCCTTTCCCAAAAAGGGAAGAATGGACTGAACAGTGACCATCTGCAATTTGGTGCATCAAACTGACTTGTTCAAGCTGCTGAGATCCAAAACTGGTCTCCAGTACTCTGTTTCCTTTGACACTATAAAGAATCTTAAGTAAAGGTCTGGATTCCATTGGGGAAGGGGGGACCTCTTGGAGGACTCTCTTTCCTAGCAGCTTTTGTACTGCCTATTCCCTCTGACTGGGTGGGACATCGGGGATTTCTCTGGAAGGGGAGGAGGAAGGGAAAAGGGTATTATACAGCCTCTGGAAATGATCCTCTGCACCCAAATATCTTTTATTTCTAGCCAGGCTCTCCAATGCAGGGATATATGACCCCGGATTGCCTCCACAGATAGGCAATCGGGCCTCCTTTCAGGAGCACTGGAAGGATCTGTCAAATAACTAATCTCTAGACCCTTGATTTCACAGGCCACCTCTGCTGCACAGGCATCATCTACCATACGAGTTACCCCCTCTACCACTGGGGGAACCTCCTCCACATTTCTCTTGAAAAGGTCCCTGGGATTTCTTGAACCAGATTTTTCCACTACTTTGTTAATTCCTGGAAAAGGATAACTGAGGAGTGGAAATGCACATGCTCATGGTAGACAGGGTCTTTCCATCCTTCTCACACCTGGATAACATGTATTTTACCTTGGGGCTAAATAAAGACTTGCCATCAAAAGGAGCAATGAAGAATGAAGACTTAAAGGGCTTTATAAAATCACATAAGTACATCCAGGCATGCCTCCTTATAGAAATACCTGAACTCGCTGCCCTTGAGGTTCCTTCTGTAACATGCAAAATGGCCCTCATGGAAGAGTTGAAAATGGGTTGCAGGGTAGCCAACTGAGAAGTCACAGATGCTTGTACTTCTTCAGAAATGGATCCTGAGAGGGTGTCTGATAGTTCCTTAATCAGGTCCCTCTGTAACCTGACAAATTGTCCCAAATAGTTCAGTGACCTTAAGGTGAAGGTTGCTGAAGCATAGACATGCTTCCCAAACTTGTCCATCATCCAAGACTCCTTGTTGGATGGATGGAGAATGGAACTCTCCTCGGCAAGTTCCTTCTTAGTGCCCGCTGCCATGACCATGGCATGAACAGGCACACCATTTGCCCAAAACTGTTTGTCCTCCAGTGGTGTCATAATTTTGTCAGGTCTCTGAGGTATTGCTTCAATGGTGTCAAGGTCCTTCCATGCCCGATGAAAGATCAACTCAATGAGCTTGTCGGTGGTTGGGGTCACCCAGGAGGTAGACAGGCCAGTGTTGAAAGCCTCTAGGAACAAAGACTCCTTGGACAAAGGGTTGCTGGGCTTCCAGCCACCTCCCTGTTTCAGGATTTCAAGGATGTCACCAAATGAGGCATCTCCAGGAGGTGACTGTAGGAACCTTCACCTTTATCAAAGTCTGTGTCTTCTGTGATGGACTCCTCTGGGGAGTCAAGCACTTCCTCTTGCATGTTATCTTTTTAGGGACCTCCTCAGTAGGATGCTCTGGTGTGGTATCAGAAAAAGTCAGAACACCCTGCTGAGAAGCCCGGGGCTTCAGTACCAGCTGTCCCTGTGGAAAGGATAGGCGAGACTCCAAACACAGAGACATCAAGGTTGTACACAGAGGATCCAAGGGGGTAGGAACCATCTGGATTGCTGAGGCAGACAACACTCTCTCCATGGCCTCAAAGGCTGACTTTCCCAGAAAAGGAAAGGACCCCTGATCTGAAAAGGAAAACTTTTGGATCAGTGTCCCTCTCTGCCCGGAGGACAATCCCCCCTGAGGCAAAAACCGGTGCTGAATTAATCTGTGCTGATGCTCCAAGGTGCAGAGACAGCTCTGAGAACTTTGGAGTTGACTCCAATACCTGGGAACTGACAAGGTAGCATCAGCTCCGAAAGCTCTCTGGATCCAAGTGAACCAAAGTGTTCAGAGCAAATCTTAGATCTGAGGATAAGAGTATCCTCTGATCCGAGGCAGATAGAGCCAGACAGCTCCAATCCAAGGACTCTGAGATCATGGAAGGAGTCAGAGGAGGAACTGGTGGAAGATCAGACCTCCTGGCCCAAAGGGGTAGGAGCTGAGGAGACACCTGTCAGGCTCTGTGCTGAGAGAATTCTTCTCACCAATCTCTCCACATCATCTTCTGATACTATTGAAGGGGACCTGAGTCTCTCCAAAAAAGGGAAAGGGACCCTGGTGGGAACTGGGTCCACTGAAGGACAGTATCTGGTCCTTGGGAGGTAAAAGGTACTGGAAGTCAAATTAGATGATTTCTGTGTTGAATCCAAGGAAGTCTGATCTGATGCATCTTTGCTCCTCTTTATTTTCAGATCAAGTGATGAGGTTGGATCCAATCAATCTCTTTTCCTTAGCTTCAGATGTGAGGTTGAAGTCTGATCTGAATACTTATTTTCTTTCTAGGATCTGAAGATAAGGTTGAATATGAAAGAGGCTTTTTCTTAGACTTCTCCAAAGCCTTTGATGAAGAAGAATATTTCATCATTTTTGATTTCTCTGGGGATGAAGCTCCAGATAACACCTCACTAAAGAAAGAATGGAGTACCCCTTTTAAGATCAACTTATTTTTGCATTCAACTATGGCTCTAGGGTTAAAGGCATAACAAATAGAGCAGTCCTCTTGAAGGTGCAGTGGTCGTAAACAGTACACTCAGAATGTGTGGGCATAAGAAACTGGAATCTTATGTCTGCAAGTTAGAAATCTTTCAACCCCAGTCAGGCCTTTCTCTTTTTCCACCATTTTAACACTAGCAGGACAAATACCAGATATTCAGCAAGTAAGAAACAGATAAAATTTATAAAGACTTTTTTTTAGTAAAAAAACAGAGAGAGAGAGGAAACAAAAATTACCAGCTATGGTAAGTAAAGACTATACAGAGTATAGATGGAAAAGGAATAGTAAAAATAACAATAGTATTCAAGGTTCAAAAATGTACAAGAGGAAGGAAAGTGATACAATATATTAATATATATATATATATATAATACATATTAAAACCAGGAAAAATATCTCAATAGAGTAAAGTGGAAGGTAAGGGAAAGAAAAGAACTTAATAAGAATTTTAAGGTTTCAACTATAAAAGAGATAAAGTTATGAAATCTAACAACTTCTCTGCTTCAGAACAAAGGTCACCACGTCTTTCACATATAGCAGCAAACGAGATCTGGGGTAATTGGGGTTGGTGCATTATGGGTAAGGGAGAAGCTTGAGAGTTTTTTGGTTGCCATAAGTTTTGCAACGGCTGAGTCAGATCTGAAGGATCAGATCCGAACCCATAGGTTGAGGACAGAATGAAAATTGACAACAGATTACAATGATTACAATAAATGCAAAACATCAATCCAAATAATCTCTGAAAAAAAAAAAAATATATATATATATAATATATATAAAATATATTAATTTTTGCTTTCCACATACTACATTGATAAGTTTTTAACCTTAATAAGCTGAAAATGGATATCATTTCATTTAATCCTAGTGGCACTGCAGCATTCAATCATGTTTGCCACCATAATTCCTGACTTTCTAAAAGCACCTTCAATGGACTACCCCTGGGGTTATGTATAACATTCTCTACTATAAAGCACAGAAAACCATGAGATGGATTACAGCTTATATGTTTATATAAAGTATAAGTTTGCTTTCTACTTATTTCATACAGGTGTATTTATATTCGATCTTTTAATCTATATTCAATTTTTCCCACGTAGAATGCTGGGCATTCTTGACAGATAGCCAAGTACCAGGTGTTTTTACAAAAAAAATCTAGAACCTTAACAGACTGTCCTAGTGACAGTACTTGCAACTACCAGATTTTGACATTTTATAGTTGATAAAATTAGTTGTATCCCTTATGTTGTCAAACATATTCTTAAAACTCTTGCTCTTCTTATATGTAGTAATTACCTTTTCTCCTAATTTATTTAGCATATCTAAGTTAACATTAATTTCCAATTTTTTTGTAAAATGTTATTAACACACTCACTAGTCGGCCACGGCGGTGCAGCAGTTAGTATTGTTGCCTGACAGCAAGAGGTTCTCCAGTTTGATTCTTGGCTGGAGCGCTTTTTGTGCGGAGTGTTCATGTCTTCCCTGTGGTCAAATGAGTTTTAAAGACATGCAGTGTGTGTGTGTGTGTTTGTGTGTGTACCTTCTGTGAAGGATGGGTGCTGGGCTGGCAACTCAACACCATAAAACTCCACTGCCATTTAATCTGCGGACTGGTGAGCCACTGTGGCAAACCCTAATGGGAGAAGCTGGAAGACTGTTATTAACACACTCATTATCTATAGTATATGTAGTAATAAAAGCTACATCATAATGGCTCTTTCTATATGTGTCTTCATTGTTGGGGCCCCATGTGCTTTTAGAATATTGAAAAATACCTATTTATTACCAACAGTCTCACTGTGATTTGACTTCAATTTGTTATGAGCGTTATGATTTAAGAAAGGAGTACTGAAACCAATTTTTCTTTTTTCTATAACTTCTTCCATAAATGAATTAATCAATGCCAGTGGGTAACCCCTTTTCAGGAACATATCCCTTAATAATTTGCATTCCTTAATGAAATCAAAATATAATAAAACTATGCATGCGGATCTCACTATCGGCCCTTTTACTACAGCACGTTTTTGATATAAAGGATGGCAACATGTATAGTGCAAAAAGGAGTTTGAGTATATAGGCTTTCTATATATTTGCAATATTAGGACATTAGTGTTGTAATCCTTCTTAAGCGAAACATCCAAATATGATATAAAATGTTCATGTGTACTATATGTAAAGTGTAAAAAAGGTAGTAGTCTGATTAATATAACTGATACATTTTTCATATCTTATCATAATCATCTCTCCATAAAATAAAAATATCATCCAGGTACTGGGTGTAGATACATATTCGGTAGTAAAAATAAATCTGTTCTCCCATTCCATCATGATCATGTTGCATAGACTGGCGCACATGCTGCACCTATAGCTACCCTTTTCTCCTGATGGAAATATTGTCCTTCAAAGTACATAAAATTATGATTAAGAACTATTTCAATCAATTAAACAAACATTTATTTTAGTCTGAGGCATATTCATTCTTGATGTTAAAAAAAATCTGAAAACTACTCAATACCTGCATTATGTGGGATGACCACAATTGGTTGAAAAGGTGGATCATGGCTATTTTTGTGGATTTGGGGTACTCCAAATATAGTAGGAATTAGTAGATTATCAACATGAAGATATTTATATTCATCCATATTAATCTGTTCCTGCATGACCAAATCGTGTAACAGTACATCTATTTTATGACATAAAAAAAGTTATGTACTTACCATAACGTTCTGAGTTCTTTCTTTTTCATTTGTCTTCAACCTGTGGGTTTGGATCTGAATTTGGATCCAACTTAACCATATACTATAGATCTAGGATCCTAAAAATCTAAGCCCCTCCCCTACCCATAATGCCCTGCTGTTCCTTCATCTCTCTCATCGAGTTTGCTGCTTATAAGGAAACTGTTGTATATATATATATATATATATATATATATATATATATATATATATATGTGTGTGTGTGTGTGTGTATATAAATATATATATATATATATATATATATATATATATATATATCAGGCAAAAGCATATGGAACCTGACTAGAATGGAAGAAGGGTACTTCAGGAGCTCAAACACGGATACAGAAATGATAAAAAAAAATCTGATCCGCCAGGTCACCAGGGAAGAATTTGGAATGGGGATGGAGGGAGGAAAGGTTGAAGACAAATGAGAAAGCAACAACTCAGATGGAACATTATGGTAAGTACATAACTTCTTTATCTGAAGGTGTTGTTTTTCATTTGGTCTTCAACCTGTGGGACAGAGTCCCCAGCTACATAAATCTTGAGAGGCCCTTATGGAAGGAAATTCTGGAGCACAGCAGAGCCAAACGATGCCCTGTTTCTGGAAATAGTATCCAATTTGTAGTGAGCAATGAAAGTGTGTGAATTTGACCAAGTAGCTGCAGAACAAATATCAATAGAAACTCTAGTCCGGAAAGCAGTGGAAGTGGATACTGACCTAGTAGAATGAGCTTTGATGGGTACAGACAAGGGTATTCCTCTAATACAGTACACCAGTGAAATGCAGCTTAAAATCCAATTTGCCAGAGTAACTTTCGAAATTGGTTTCCCAAATTTAGCCTTGGAGTATGAAGCAAAAAGCTGGTCAAACTTTCTGAAGGGTTTAGTCTTATCCAAAAAGAAACATAATTGTCCATGCACATCTAGCATACAGAGTTTGTATTTTCCTTTGTTTTTGAAATTAGGGAAGAAAACTACAAGATTGACAACTTGGTTAATGTTAGCTTAGATGCAACCTTGGGCAGGAATGAAGGGTTGGTACACAACCTAACTCTATCTTTGTGAAAGACCTAATAGGGTGGTTTGATAGATAATGCTTGAAGTTCAGATACTCTTTTAGCTGAAGTGATGGCTACTAAGAAAGCAGTTTTCCATGACAAAAGTTTCAAATCAACCTTTGCTGCTGGTTCGAAGGAAGGCACAATGAAAGCTTGTAAAACCATGGTAAAGTCCCGTAGAGGAGTGGGATCCTTAATGGGAGGAGAAGAAAGGTGCCCTTGGGGAAAGTTTTGCACAACTTGGAAGAGGCTGAGGGCAATGAATTTTCTCCAACATGGAAGTTCAAGATAGCTGCCAGTTGCATCTTCACACTGGAAAAGCTAGCTCTGCTAAAAAATTTAACACAGCAGGAACAGAAGCTGTAAAATGATCCAGTTGATTTCAGTGGGCCCAAATAGAAAATCTCTTCCACTTGTTGTTATAAACTTTCCTACTGGAAGCTTTATGTGCTGCCAATAAAATTTCTCTAACTTGGGAAAAAGACCAGGATTTCTAGCCATCAATGGAATTGGAGAAACCAAGTGATCAATTTTAGGTTGGTCAGATTTAGATGAGGATGTCCTGAAGGATAGAAGAGAATATCCAGAATGGGATCCAGGATCCATGGTGGACATGCTAGATTAGACCAAAGGAAGGGAAACCATATTTGTCAAGGACAAAAGGGAGCAATAAAGGTAACTGCTCTTCAACCTTTGAGCTTTCTGAAGAATTTTTGGAATGAGAGAAACACGGGGGTAAGCATAAAGTAGATTGGGGGAGGGCAACCATGGACTAGATAATCGCTTGGTGACTGTTCCTGAGGAGGGATCAGTGCAAAAAACTCAATGAATTGGTTGTTGGAAGAAGTGAGGAGACTGCAGCAAGGCAGACTCCATTGCTTGAAAATCATGTTTGTCACTGAAGGGTTCAAAGACCACTTAAGAGGCATCATAATGGTCCTGCTGAGCCTGTTCATTAGAATGTTTGATTTCCCTGGAATGTGTATTGCCACTAGAAAGCAGTTGTAGGAGATCACCCATTGCCATAACCTCATGTCCTCTCAAAATAAGGGGTAAGACTTGATACCTCCCTGCTTGTTGATGTACCAGACAGACATGTTGTCTGTTTGAACTGTAATGGTTCCAGAGGGAAGAGAGGTATGAAGGGCTTGCAACGCTAGATCTTTCATCTCGAGAATGTTTCTATGCAAATTGGTCTCTAAAGGGAACCAGATGCCATGGACTGTCTGACCCAGCTAACCCCCCCCCCAAAGTTGGGAGGTGTTTGTGGTCACTTTGGCCTTTGGGGAGGAAGGACAAAGGGACGACCTTGTTCTAGGAACTGTGAATGAAGCCACCAGAGAAGGGATTCCTTGCATACTCAAAAGAGTCTGATGGGATGGTTAGAGGATAATAAAGGAAAGACCACTAAACTGCTAGAGTCCATTGAAGAACTATCTTGTGAAGTTGAGCTGTAGGAACATGAGTTATGGTGGCCACCACAGAACTCAACACTCTTAGAACAAGATACGCTGGAGGCATAGGAATCTCTAGAATCTGTTTGATGTAGGGCCTGAGTGTGGAGATCCTGTCCAGGTGGAGAAGAGCTAAGCAATGTGTCATCTCCAAATGGCTCCAATGAAGTCTATTACCTGTACCAGATGTAGATGTGATTTCTTTAGGCTGATGGAGATGCCCAAGGCTGAGGCTATCTGAAGAAGGTAATCCCTGGCTTGGAAGAGATAAGGCCTGGTGGGAGGAGTGAGGAGCCAATCATTCAGATAGGGAAACACATGGAAATCCTTGCAGTCTCAGGTGAGCTGCCACTACTGCCATGCATTTGGTGAAGACCCTGGGGGTTGTAGTGAGAACAAAGGGGAGTACTCTGAACTGGTAATGACTGGCTCCTAGCTGGAAAAGGAGAAACCTTTTAGAGTGCCTCTTCATTCTGATGTGATAATACGCATCATGAAGGTCTATCAAACTCATCCAGTTGTCCTTCTGCAGGAAGGGGAGAACGGACTGAATTGTGACCATTCAGAACTTTGAATTGGCAACTGACTTGTTCAGGTTTGTCAGATCCAAAATGGGTCTGAAGTCCCTTGTTTTCTTGGGCACTTTAAAGAACCTGGAATAGATCCCTGATCCAATCTGGTTTTGGGGATGGTCTGGATGACTCTTTTTGCGAGCAGCTTTTTAATGTCTAAGGCTACAGCCTCCCTCTAACTAGGTGGGACATTTGGGAGGGACTTGGGTGGAGGGGGATTTTGGAAAAAGGGAATGACACTGCCACTGGATATTATGTTTAACACTAAATGGTCATTTGTGATGACTTCCTAGGCTCTTGGGTGTAGAGAAAGACGTCCCTTGACTGCCTTCAGAGATGACCAGTCAGCCAATATTTTAGGATCTCTGATAGGGCCTGTCCAATAAGGTATCTCAAGACCCCTGATTCATGGGAGCCCCTCTGCCACAAGGGCGGTGTCTGTCATTAGCACTGTTTCCACTTTTGCCTCTGGAGGATGTCTCCCTTGTGATTCCTGGAAAGGACTTTGAGATCTTCGGAACCACAACTTTTTGCAACCATATTGGTTGCTGGAAAAGGACCACTGGGGGGGGGGTGGGGGGTGGCAAAACAGATTCCAATGGCAGACGAGGTCTTCCCATCCTTCTCACTCTGCGAAAGCATGTCTCTAACCGTGGGACCAAACAAAGATGATCCATCAAAAGGGGTATTAGTAAAAGACTCCTTAAAGGGTTCCATAAGATCAAAGAGCTGCATCCAGGCATGGTGCCTTATAGCAATGCCTGAACTGGCTGCCTGTGGGGCATCCTCTGTCACATGCAAGATTAGCCTCATGGACATATTAGCTATAGACAGGTGGGTGGCCATTCTGCAGGAAAAGGTTTTCTGACCCTCCGCAGACAAGGACCCTGGGGCAGGACCAGACAGCTCCTTTACCAGGTCTTGCTGAAGTCTGGTCACATGTGCCAAATAGTTCAGCGCCTGCAAAGAGAAGGTAGCTGAAGTGTACACCCACTTCCTGAACCTGTCCACCACTTGAGACTCCCTGTTTGTGGGGGTGAACAGAGAAACTTTCCTTGGCCAGCTCCTTCTTGGTGGCTGCTGCAACCACCACTGCATCCACAGGGGCACCCTTAGTCCAATTGGGTCTATCTGAAGGGGTACTAAGGATCTTGTCTGGGTATCTGGGAACAGGTTCTACTGTGTCCAGCTCTTTCCACACCCTGCAAAAGATGAGGTTAATAAGAGGGTCTGTGTGGGGGGGGGACCCAAGATGTAGATGGGGCTGACCCAAAGGCTTCCAGGAACACTGACTTGCCTGGGTTAGGATTTTGGGTGGCCCACCCACCTTTCTGGTGCAAGATTTCCATGATGTCTCCAAGAGACTTCCTCAGGTGGGGATCTTGGGGACCCTTCCCATTCCTCTAAATTGGTGTCCTCAATGAGGGATTCCAGGGATGAATCCATGTGTCTCCTTTTGCATGTACACTTACACAGAACTTCCTTGGTGGGCTGCTCCAGGGAGGTATAGGAAGACTCTGGGTATTCCAACTGGGAAGAAGTTTGAAAGCTCTTTTCAGCAGGCTGTCTGGGAAGACTTGCACAAATTCTCCTGAGAGAGACCAGGATCCGAGGGAGGGAGAGTCAACAGTCTCCTAGGGGTGGAGAGAACCCTCTCCACCACCTTGAATGCTGAGGGCTAACAAGAATCCCCCACCACAGCTGAAGCTGTTGGTGAAGAAACCCTATGAGTCCTCATCACTCCTGGATCTGAGAGGGGAGTCGGAGCCAAACTATCAAGCACCAAGGCTCAAAGGGGAAGTGACAGCTCTAAAAACTTCTCAGCTGACATCAAACCCTTGGATGCTCATGCTATGGCTCTGAGAGTCACCCCAATCCAAGACTCATGGGGCCAAACTACTCAGGGCAATCGTCAGAGTGGAGATAACTGCACCTGTGGGCTCTAACATGTTGGCTCTCAGGATCCTCAGACCAGACAACTCTGAAGCCAGGGATCACATCAGAGGAGAAGAAGAGATGGGAACAAAAGAAAGCTGGTGGCTACTGGATCCAACAGGGGATGGAGCGGGCAAAACCCCCCAGGTGAATTTGTGCCTTGAGGAATCTCATCAACATTCTGTCAATCTCAGCTTCAGAAAGGCTCCGAGGGGACCTGGTGGATGAACCAACAGAAGGCAGCCTGGAGGCTGGTCTAGGGAACTGAAGCAGTGGGACTTAGGTCTGGAGATAATGGGCTCTGGAGAGACCCTCGGGGACCAGAGGTGGATGGATTCCACAATGACACTCGGATCCGAAGTTTTTGGCGGACTTGCAAGAAAGCTCATAGGCAAGGAAGAACCTTTGTCCTGGGACTTTTTCTTTTCTTTGTGTTTCTTGGTAGGGGGTTGAGACCCTGAAGCTGAAGCAGAACCAAAGAAGAAGAAGGTTTCAGGATCAGCTTACTTCTTCTGTCAAATCAGCGAGCGCTGACTGAAACCAGCACAAATAGATCAAGAAGAGTCCAAGTGAAAGGCTCCCAAACAAACAACACACTCCATGTGGGCATCAGAAAGTGGGATTTTATGCCCACATGTAGCGCATTTTTAAACCTCACTGGTTTATCAGACATGGTAGGAAAAAAGGGCAGGGGTTTCTAACAGCAGAAACTTAGAAGATACAGTAGCTAAACGAAAAGGAGGTTTAGTTATTTTTAATATATATATATATATATATATATATATATATATACACACACACATACATATATAGAAAAAGGGGAAAATGAAAAAAATAAAGAGAAGCAACTTTTAATAAAAGCAATCCTGATGCTGTTAAAAAAATTGGCAAATGAGATCCGAGGGATGAAGGGAGAGCATGGCATTATGGGTAGGGGAGGATCTCAGATTTGATGGATCCTAGAGCTGAAGTACATGGCTGAGTCAGATCCGATATTGGATCCAATCCCACATGTTGAAGAATGTTGAAGACCAAATTAAAAAAAAAAAAAAAAAAAAAACTTCAGATCATTAATTTCATAAAAAAAAATCTCACTGCAAGCATCATCAGACAACATACTGAACACTTTTTGTATGTAATCAAACTGATCCATAATAACAAATCCTCCCCCCTTTATCTGGTTTCATGAATTTCAAATTAACATATCCTTGAATCTCGTGAATAAGTATCTTTTCAGAGATACATAAATTATTCCATCTCATCACCGGATGGTGCTTTAAGACATGTCATATATCAGTCTCAGAAATTTGCTCAAATATTTGCAAAACAGGATGAAGTGGGGGATTATATATTAGACTTACATAGTTCCTTTGAAAAGTTGTAATCAAGAGGTACTTGCATCTAACATCATTTTCAAGTTGTGTTTCTTAACAAACATCTTTAATTCACTACGAATTCAAGTAATTTCTGACCTCTTGGCCAGTAGAAAAGAAAAACCCTTGCTAAAAAGATCAGCAAGTGCCCGATTCACATCAAAGGAACTAAAATGATATAGAGTAAAATCATTAGAAATAATAGTACATATTTTCCTGTTTTAGCAACTACCATATTGATAATTTAAGTCATGCATCAGTATTGTTCTGATACCATGTTTGTACTGATCACAGAGGTGTCCCTGTTTTGCTCATTGGTGTGTGATTGTTCCTGTTGTTCCTCAACCGGTCTGAGAGCCATAAAGGGGGCTATTCGGAAGGGGACAAATTATTACGTATTACTACTTCTGGTTAGAAGGAACTAAAACTACTCCTTCCCATTTGTTGCTCATCAAATGTGTTAATATTCTTATTATGTGATCCTGAGGGTATAGGATATGCTTTAACATTCAAATATTCGATTTGATCATGTTCAAACTTTTTCACTTTCCTGTCCTTAATGTTGAAACATTTGGGTTCAGTTAGTTTTAGTTCAAATATTTAGGTGCCAAGACCGATAGTCACAATATAAGTCCCGAGTAATAGACTTATCTACCTCCATTATTATCAGCATTCAATAATTCTGTTTACTTGTCACTGTATTTTATTAATAACTCCAACAGCTCACAGCCATGACGATCAAACATCTGCAATAGTGTAAGATTGAATACTGTTCTAATCTCATAGGAAATTTCCATAAAGGAGACCCTTAGGTATCTGTTGACTGAATGCTACACCAGGATTAAATGAAATGATATCCATTTCCTGCTTATTAACATTAAAATCTTATCAAACATAGTAAGTGGAAATTATAAAATATATTATTTTTTTAAAGATTATTTGGATTGATTTTATGAGTGTACTGTAATTAGTGTTTTTTTTTAATATGGCATAAGTGTATTTTAATAATTTGCATAATTGTTTTAATAGATTTATTGATGTCATGTGACCTAATATTTAATTCAACTTAATTATTTCTGATGATGTCCAGAATGTGAGGATGAAAGTGCTTAAATATTGACTAAACAAATCATGGGGTTTGCTGTGACTGCTAGCAGTTGTAGTCTTGTTTTTTTGGAAGGGTATAGATGAAACAGAGATCTAAGCTGCCAAACCTAAATAACTATCTTACACTATCTCTACCCAAAAACCTATCTAGGGATAACAGAAAGCTACTACACACTATTTTGAAGGGAAAGGGAAAATAAATTTCACCAAGCTCTCAAGAAAATATGAAGCACCTAGTGGAGCCAAGCACCAAGCTGCAGACTATGAATGGCAGCAAACTAGCTCTAGAGAGTTGATGGAGTAATACGGAGGTATGGGTAAGGGAGGTGGAGCCAACATGGGCTAAAGGCTTTTGAATCAGCCAGTGTCAAATCTGAATTCCCACAGGATGAATCCAGATAGAGCAGACAACATTGGATCTGTCCTAAACACATAGTTGGAATTTGTAATGAGTCATGATGATTATAACAAAAGTATTGTGCCTATCATACATATGCAAGTGAATTTTATAATATAATAATTATGTCTAGGAAACTGAACACACATTAGTTGAGGTTATATTTGAAACATTAATGATATCTGCTAAACAGAAAAGTTTCATTATGCAAGAATCACTGATAATGTTAAACCTGTTTCTTGCAAGCAATTTATCAGTTTCCTTTAGTATTACAGTCCTAATCAAAATGTTGTGAGAAATGGGCTTCTTAAACCCTTTGTAAAAATATCTTGCAGCTGGATTTGAATCCTTAGTCAGCTCTATTTTTTTTTATCTAAAGTCACTGGACTTGTACCATGTGCCACAATGATAGTTCAATGACAAGGGAAATTTCTCCTCTCAGTATTGTCCAGAGTACTGAGGGAAAAGTGCACTGTTGCCAGGCATGTTTGTGCTACCTAAGGCAGCCTAAACTAGATTTTCCACTTTTTCCTTAGGTAATGAAAAAGAAGTTATGTACCTACCATAACGTTGTTCCATGTTAGTTGTCTTCTTCTCGCCTTATTTCTTGCTGGTTGGGTTCAGAGCCGATCTTCGGCTCCGACTCGGCCATCTTTAAAAGCTCGAGAGCTGTTTACTGGCTCAAGGCTACCCCATATCCCATGATGCCTGGTGCTAGCTACCCAGATCTCATTTGAAAAAGCTATTCCAGACATAACTAAGGAAAAATTCTGCCCTAGTAGCCCCTTGGACCTAACTATGAAGCTATCTAAGCAGAAAGGACAACCAGAGAAGGTTCAGCCAATGAAATCTGAATAAGGGAGCTCCTCTCGATCCACTAGGATAGGGGGATGGAGGGTGGGACTCAAGAAAGAAGGCGAGAAGAAGACAACTAACATGGAATGTTATGGTAGGTACATAACTTCTTTATGTTAAGTTGTCTATCTCGCCTTCATTCTTGCTGGTTGGGATAGCATCCCTAGCACCTACTATCCTGGGTGGCTCAATGGAACAGACTCTTCAGAACAGTGGAACCAAAATCAGCCCTGTTCCCTGAAGTAATGTCTAATTTGTAATGAGAAATGAAGGTATGTGGGTTAGCCCACGTAGCAGCTGCACAGACAGATTCCATGAGTAACCTAGATTGGAAGGCCACCGAGGTAGCCAGTGCCCTAGTAGAGTGGCTTTTAGATTTGGTAGATAATTTTTTGTTTCTCAGCTGGTAAATGAATGAAATAATGTGAAACAACCACCTAGATAATGTTACCTTTGAGACCGGAAGGCCCTGTCTGCCCTCAGCATAGGAAATGAGTTGGTCGGATTTCCTGATGTCATTTGTCCTATGCAATAAAAACGCAGCTGTGAACATCCAACTGGTGCAATTTATATTCTGCATTATTGGTGTGATTAGGAAAGAACACAGGAAGATCTATGGACTGATTCAAATTATTTTGTGTACAGACCTTAGGAAGGAAGGATTGGTCCTTAGAGCGACCCTATCGTTATGGAAAACTAAGTATGGGTGACGAGTACATAGAGCCTGAAGCTCCGAAGTACTGGCTACCAAAAAGAGAGTCTTCCAGGATAAAAACTTAATGGAGCAAGATGCTGCAGGTTCAAAAGCTGGCAAGATTAGGGTAGCTAGCACCAAGTTTAGATCCCACGGAGGTGGGGGATCCCTCACTGGGGGCCTAAGCAGAGTGGTTCCTTTGAGGAAGGCTTTACACAGCTTATGAGACATGATGTTATTAGAAGACAACCCAATTTGAAAATTCAAAATGGCAGCTAACTGAACCGATTGTAGCAGAAGCGGAACCAGAATGGAAGAGTTCCGCTAAAAATTCCAGAATCTCATGGACAGGGGCTGAAAAGGGATCTATATTCTTAGCCTCTGCCCAACGAGAAAAACGTTTCCACTTGCTAGCGTAAGTTTTCCTAGATGTGGATTTGTGCGATGAGATAATAATTTCCCACACAGAGGAGGAAATATTAGGAAGCCTGGCTAAGGTTGGAAGTGGACCAACCAAGCTGTGAGCTGGAGTGTTTGAAGGGATCGATGCAGTCAGCCTGATTGATGAATCAATAGATCTGGAATAGGATCCAGAATCCAAGGCTGCTCGAGAAGATAATGATGCAGGAATGGGAACCTTATCTGTCGAGGCCAGTAAGGGGCAATGAGGATCATTTTGCAACCCAACGCAGTTGCTCTCTGTATGAGTTTGGGTATTAGGGGAAACGGAGGAAAAGCATAAAGAAGTCCCTGAGGCCAATCGTGGACTAGAGCGTCTCTGGGGGAGTGGCCGGGAAGTGGAAGAAGGGAGAAGAAATTGCTGCACTTGCTGTTGAAAGGTGTGGTGAACAAGTCGCAGCAAGGCTGACCCCATTTGCGAAAGATTTGTTCCACAATTACCTTATTCAGAGACCACTCGGTGAGGCATGAGAATTGCTCTGCTGAGCCTGTCTGCGATGATGTTGGAACTCCCAGGGATGTGCGTTGCAATTAGAAAACGCTGGGAAGAGATCGCCCACTGCCAGAGTCTGAGTTTCTCGACATAGAGGATAGGATCTGGTTCCGCCCTGCTTGTTGATGTACCACACCACTGACATATTGCCCATTTGGATTGCAATGGTCCTGGGAGGGAGAGAGTCCTGAAGGGCTTGCAAACCTAAAAGCACGGCTTTCATCTCCAAGACATTTATATGCAAATGGTACTCGTGAGGTTGCCAGGTGCCTTGGACTGCCCTGCCCTGATAATGCCCCCCCCCCACCCTATCAGGGAGGCATCCGTGGTCACTGTGGCGACTGGAAGGGAAGGAACAAATTGTCTGCCCGAGCCACTGATGGGGAGACCATCCACCAAGCGAGGTGCTTCTTGCATGCTTCTGTGATCATAATCTTGTGAGACATGTGAAGCTGTTGGAAGGACCACTGTGTGAATAGAAGCCACTGGAGGATTCTCATGTGAAAGCGGGCCAGGGGGACAAGAAAAACTGCTGATGCCATGGAACCCAGTGTTCGGAGGACGAACCTGACTTGAATCGTTTTGCATGTTAATAAAATCTGTACTTGTTGGCGAATTAGTGATACCCTGTCTGGTGGAAGGTTCGCAAACATGTTCCTGGTATTTAGATTTGCGCCTATATAAGTGATATGCTGACAGGGCAACAAAGCAGATTTTTCGAAATTTATTGTGATACCTAGCCTGGAGCAAGCTTTGATAGTGTAGTCCCTGGCTTGCAGGAGATGATGCCTGGTGGAAGCAGTGAGGAGCCAGTCGTCTAGATATGGAAACACCCGGAATCCCTGACATCTCAGATGAGCCGTAACCACTGCCATGCATTTGGTGAACACCCTGGGGGCTGTGGTGAGACCAAAGGGCAGAGCTCTGAACTGATAATGACTGGCTCCCAGCCGGAAGTGAAGGAATCTTCTGGAGTGCCTGTGCATTTTGATGTGGTAGTACGCATCCTGAAGATCTATAGAGTACATCCAATTGTCCTGACCCAGGAAGGGTAGAATGGACTGTAGCGTGACCATCCAAAACGTTGTTCTTTGTACAGACCTGTTTAGTCTGCTGAGATCCAGAATGGGTCTCCAGTCCCCTGTCTTTTTTGGTACCAAAAAGAACCTTGAGTAAGTTCCGGATCCAATCTGGTCTGCTGGGACTTCCTGGATGACCCTTTTGTGTAGCAGCTTTGAAATTTCTTTGGCTGCTTGGTCCCTTAGATTGGGTGGAACATCTGGAAGGGACTTGTTTGACGATAATGGGGGTTGAGCAAAGGGAATTCTGTAACGTCCGGATATGATTGACTGTACCCGCTTGTCTTGAGTTAGATTTTGCCAGGCTTTGGGGTAAAGTGAAAGTCTTCCCCCGACTGCCTCCAGAGGCGGGCAGCCGGGCAACCCTTCAGGGATGCTGAAAGGGCTTCTCAGAGAAGGATTCTCTGCTGCCCTGGTTCTGCGGACCCCCCCCTGCCACGAGGGTGGCAACTGTTATTGTTCCCTCCTCTGCCCCTGGAGGGGAACTCACCACATGTGTCAGGCAAGGCTCCCTGGGATTTACGGAATCACATTTTTTCACTCTTCTAACCCTTGGGGTATGGTCTGGAAGGAGTGGAAAAACAGACTCCCATGGCAGAGAGAGTCTTGCCTTCCTGTTCACACCTGGTTAGTGTGTCCTTCACCTGTGGTCCAAAAAGAGTGGAGCCATCAAAGGGGGTATTAGTGAAAGATGCTCTGAAGGGTTCTGCAAAATTACATAGCCGCATCCATGCTTGCCTCCTAAGGGCGACACCTGTGCCTGCGGCTCTACTCACACCATCGGCTGCATAAGAAATGAGCCTCATGGAGGAGTTAACAACTGAATTCAGAGTTGCCAGCTGGGAGGCCACCTTAGCTTGAGCCCCGACAGCTGATGGATCTTGGAGGGTATCTCCAAGCTCTTTAAGGAGATCCCTCTGAAGGTGGGTGAAATGGCACAAATAATTCAGACTTCATAGAGAAGGTCGCTGAAGCAAACATTTGCTTCCCATATCTGTCCATAGTCCTAGACTCCTTGTTAGGGGGATGGACAGATGAAGTTTCTGCCAACTCCTTCTTTGTGGCTGCTGCTAACACCAGGCATCAACAGGTACGCCCTTAGATAAAAATTGTTTGTCCTGAGGTGCAGTTATAAATTTAGCAGGTCTCTTGGGGGTTGGTTCCACTGTGTCTGGAGCTGACCACGCCTTCCGAGCCACCACAGACATAAGTGGGTTGAAAGGCGGAGACACCCAGGAGGTGGAGGATCGGGAACCAAACGCGTCCAGAAATACCAACTCATCCTCGGAAGGGGCTAGGGTATTCCACTTCACCCTCTGCTTAAGGATTTCAAGGATGTCTGAAAAGGAGACATCTTCAGAGGGGGATCTCGGGGACCCTTCCGAATCCTCTAAGTCGGTATCTGATGTGACAGACTCAGGGGAGTCAACGTGCTTCCTCTTACACTTTCTCTTATGAGGTGGCTCCTCTGAGTGATCAGGGGAGGCATCGGAAGAGGAAGAAACACCCAAAGGGGTGCCCTGGAGCACTGGTTCCCCACGCTTGGGGTCAGGAGGAGGGACAGAGGCAGACACAGGCACCATAGGGGGAAAAGCCGATGGGGTTTATCGTGGGACTGGCTCAGGAGCCAGTACACTCCATGACCTCAAAGGCGTCCCTGCCCAGATGTAGAGAAGACTCCGGTTTTGAAGAAATTGGAATCCCTCTCCACACCGAGGGGGACAGCTCCAAAGCCGATGTAGGAGCCGAGCTCACCTGCACCGAAGCTCTGAGAGGGAGAGTGGGATCGGACAATGGTCCGATGCCACTCACCCCCCCAGGAGCCGACGAGGGAGTCCCGGCGCCTAGATCCCTCCAAGGACAGGACCAAGAATGGGATCAAAGCAGACGACAGAACCGAAGGAGAAGGTATCAGAGCAGATGGCTCCACGACTCAAACCCCAACGAACTCCAGCTCCGAACTCAAGGGAGGAGTCAGAGGAGGAATATTTGCAGAAGTGGACAGAGCCAACACCTGATGAGGGTGGCTGGACAACATTTTTGCTAGGGCCTGCGATTTCAGCAACCTGCCAACCACTCTCTTCAAATCATGATCTGAAAGTCTGGAGGACAGAGAGGAGTGGGAGGACTTATGACTGCGCTCTGATTGGAGCAGAGGTGACTGTGGAGCCGAGCGTATCGACTCCAGGGAGGGAGACCTAGAACTTTTTCAACTCACGGACGGCTCCGAGGGTCATGTTGGAGCCGACTGTGAGGGAGGCACATTGGCTCCGGCCAGAGCCGAGGCGGATGGTGGTGCTTCAACCAATGACAGCTCAGAACTTGGAGCCGAAGACTTGGGTGGCTTGAAGGATTTCACAGGCTGAGCCTTAGCCGGTGAATCCTGTGGCTTAAGCAAACCCCGAAGGATTAACTTATTTTTGCGCTCCTGCAAGAAACTTGGGCTGAAAGCATGACAGACCGAACAAGAGTCCTGCAGGTGCACCGCGCCCAGACAGTAGACACAAGAAGTGTGACCATCTGTCAGAGACATCTTCTGACAGCATGAGTCACACTTCTTGATTCCAGACACTATAGTATCCTTGGACATGTTATCACACACACACACCAAGGAGAAAACACGGACACACACACAAGCAAAAAAACAAGTTAGCAGGTATAACAAACTAAACTATACAGCTAACACACACTAAAAAACTAAATCTACTACTACTGACACTCCTAAAAACTATCTATATTATAAATATAAATATATATATATACACACACATATATATATACATATATATATATATATATATATATATATACACATTTTTTTTTTACTAGAGAAAGACAAAAAAAGGTTAGCCTCTAACTTAAACAGCTACCACTAAAGGAAGGGAGGGAGGGGGAGGGGGTGGGGAAAACTCTCTAATTAAAACAAGTTTTCAAGAAAAACAAGAGGGATAAAAGCTATCTAGGGAATCTAGCTTGGGGAATATTACAACTAAGTAATTCGGTACACTAAAAAGAAAAAGTTGCAGTAAAATTAGAAAAAAATACAATAAAGTATACGAGCCTGAGCCAGTAAGAAAACCTCGTAGTCTGAAGCGGCAAATGAGATCTGGAGAGCTAGCGCCAGGCATCATGGGATATGGGGTAGCCTCGAGCCAATAAACAGCACTCGAGCTTTTGAAGATGGCCGAGTCGGCTCCGAACCCAACCACCAAGAATGAAGGTGAGCTAGACAACTTAACATCTGTGTTTACACACTGCCTATAACAGAACAAATGAACCTTAAAAATAAGAAATATGAAAAAAATGATGTATGTTAAATAACTGCAATATAATCTGTATACAGGATTCAAACAATGCTTCATGGGCCTTATTTTTCAGCTACACCTTGTACCATAGAATTTGACATCTGTCAGGTGTATTTTCTAAAGTAACTACTATCCCAGTTGTTGGGGGGGGGGGTCTCATAATTAAACCATGCATATTTGCTCTACCTAAGGCAGCCTAAACTACATTTTTCAGTTTTCCCTTAGGTAGTATACTCTGTTTGTGCACTGCCAAGCAGAGAACAAATTAAAAAGACATAAAAAATCGAATATATGATAAAAAAGATGTACAAAGTAAATTAATGCAATGCATGGGTATATGTAGCAATGGCCAGAGCAAGAAGTACATTCAAGTGAAAAATCCTATCTCACATCTCCTTGCCACAGAGGAAGTTAACTGTCTGGTGTATTTTCTTCAGTGAATACTATCCAGAGTTCTGACAGATGTGCAATGCTGCTGGGCTGGTTTATGCTACCTAAAGCAGCCTTAACATTTTTTACTTTTTTTCATTATGCCATGAAAGTGACTTTCGCACTGCTAAGCAATGCACAAATGCAGAAGGCAATATTTAGCAGAAGCATTCAAACAGCTTTTGGGGAACAACTTGAAGACACATGAAATGAATCACACTGTATATGTAGCAATAAACACAGCTAGTAATGCATTACAGTGCACACAATTCATATTTACATAATTTCAAATGACTTATCTGTCTGTCAGGTTTAATCAATACTGACCTTACTTGAGTTTCCCATAATATATTCAGACAACAAAACAAATGTCAAGAATTGTTATGAAATCCCTCAGTAAATGATCTGGGAACAGGTTTCTCTCTCTGCTACAGCAATGTTGCTTCTCTGACGCAAATACCCCTACACATTACGCTACACAGATGGCAGTTAAGCAACTTTAATTTATTCAGTCAGTATTTTTCAGACTGCCGAGTACAGTGCAACCATGCCAGTTTTTATTGCACTGTTGATGTCAGTCCAAATAAAATTTGTCAGTTTTCAGCTTGGACAGTGAAATGCAGTTCTGTGCTATAGAACACTGCCAGTCAATGGTACATAATGCCATACAGAGTGTAAATGATACAAGAAAAAAATATTGTTGATCAAATACTTTACATGTACATTTTAAATGTTCAACCAAATTTATTTCACAATAGACTTTTATGGATTTGAACCCTCAAACAAGGGTATTGAAAGCAATCATTTCACAGTATTTCCCATGGTTGCTACAGAGAAAGACACATATTAGCAAGGTGAAAAAGAGTTTAGATGTAATGATAATATGACACTGTATCAAGTCACATTGAAAGTGGAATAGAAACAAGTTAAGAAAGTTGTCCTTTCACATCTGAAAGTCAATGTCTCAATGATTGGGATGCTATTAACAGTTAGCACAAGCATGTACTCGCACATTAAAGACTGCAAATACGACAGGAGTATCCCTTTTCTTTCTGTCTGCTGCCTCATTTCATTATCTATGCTTTCATAATAGCAAGTCTATCTCTGTTTTATTTCCATATGTTAACTTTACCAAAGCTTAAAAGTACTCCATTTAATATGAACATTTCTTACTAAGGGGCAGTAAATGTGGTTATTAAAGGCAGCATTTGAATGTTTGTACTGTCAATCTCCTACACCAATGTACTTTCAGACTTTTTAAGTCTCTTTTCCTTGACACAGCCTCAGTAGGTGTATCTCAAAGGGGGGAGACTGTGAAAGCTGCTCCTGCAGTCACAGTAATCATATTCACCCGCAAACCATTAACAGTGTACACTTCAGTGCTTGTCCTTGCATTGCTAGGAAGTGTGCACTTAATTGTGTAGGTCCTTACACCATGTTTACATTCCCTACACTTAGTGTAGCTTTTGTATTCAGGAATGCTAATAATTTCACACCTCATTTGCATACTCACAGGCCTGACTATGCATTATATAAAGGTAATCATGTAGGTAATGCCCTTGTATCTTCTCTGTGATGGTTTTAAAATAAAGGACTCAATACTGTTAGAAAAACATGACTTTGGAAGATTTATCTGTTTTGCGCAGTGCTATATTGTCAATGTATGTTGCTATTTCTTACATCCTGCCTCTAATTTAATATTAACAGGTGAAATGCAGTAACTGCCGAAAAGCAGTTTTATTATCTTACATGTTTTTTCTTTTACCCCTTTCTTTTGCATTTCTACAATTATGTAACTGAATGCTATATGGCAAATTGGTAAGTGTCTTCATCATATTTGCAGATGATTGTGATGTAAGTATGTAAGAAGGTCTGGCACTTTTATCTGTGCTAGCAGAAAATGAAAATTTAGTTCTGTTTGGTGATTTCTACCTGACTGAACTCTACAGCAGTGGGTATAGCAGGTATAACCGTTTGGTGTTACTTTTCTAATGCAACATTATGGTTAATGCTGCAACATATTACACTGTTAAACTGGTGTCATCTCTTGTACAGAAGTGTTATATAATCTGTGCTGATATTAGAGTTTTAAATATGCTGCTTTTTGTGGGGATGGGGCGGAAGGAGAATGTGGGTGTAGTCATAGTGAGCAATTAACGTACTTAAATTATTTGCGTGCATGTTGAATACATGCAGTCTCACAGATACAAGCTGACAGACATCCTGTCTGTGCATTATACATGTAATTGTTTTATGTCTATTTTCTATTTCATCTCATACATGTATATGGCACCCAAGAAGAAATCTGTACTCCATAAGCCATTATATAGTAATGCAGAAAAATGAGGTCATTATCCAGGCCTTACATAGACATGGAGCTTTTCTGTTATGGAGAGGTAGAGGTGAACAAGCTGTCCGAGACAGGATATGGTAGCAGGTGGTTGAGGACATTAATGCTGTGGGAGAGCATGGGATAACCCACTCCCAGATATGACATTGAATAAGTGACAGAAAAATGTCTGCCCTCCAGAGGGCTAATGCAGTTGTCTGGGAAAGTATAGTTGTGCAAAATCTCACCATAACCAGATGATGTCCTTCTCTTCACTGTTGCAGTATTCTTCACCTAAGAGATCTCCTGCCAAGGACAGCCCAATGTCCGGCCAGTACACCAAAGCCTTTAGTTCTTTTATGTGCAGTAAGTCGCACATATGCTCCCTACAAAAGATGTAGGGCATAAAGGTGACATGTGGAAGCAAACACTTAGAACTGAAAAAGCCCTAGGAGGAACAGAATATCTTCAGGGACACACAGGGACATGTGCATCCAGAAGGAAAAATAAAGAAGGGCCCATCAGCCATGAGGGCAGACAGAACACAGGATTCGAATCAGGACAGAAGGTGAAGGAGGAAGGGACAGAATACTGCACCAGTGAAGAGAAGAGCATCTACTGTTATGATAAGATTTTAGACAAACATACTATGTCCTTCCATATCACTGTTGTGGGATTCTTCACCTAAGGGAAAGTACAGCAACGTAAGAGGAAGCCATAGAGGAATGCAGCACATGCCATGCAGGACAGCTTGGGAAAGCTGAGTCTGGCCCTGGAAATAACATCCAACTTGTAATGTTTAGTGAAAGTATGAACAGAGAACCAAGTAGCAGCCTCAAGGATGGAATTGATATCCAAACCCTTGAAAAAGGCACCAGAGGAGAAAACCACCCTAGTAGAATGTGCCTTTACAGATGAGGAAAGACATCTGCCATGAGAGGAACAACAAAGGGAAACCGCCTTTAGAAATCCATAGGGGGTGATTTGCTTAGACACAGCCAAACCCAAGTCCTGGAATGAAAAGAAACAAAGAGCTGCTTAGATTTATGAATAAAGTACAGTTTTGTACCTACCATAAATGTAGATGTTCGAAGATCCACATTGCTGCAGTCCTTACACTTGGGTAGTCCGCTGTCCTCGGTCGGCCCGAATATCAAAGTATTAGGCTGACGTCGGTCACGGCGCTTAAGACTGACATCAGGACGTCAGGGTACAAATGCGCATGACCGACGTCATATCCTCAGTCTTTTCTTGCCCCAGATGTCAGAAGACCCTAAAAAGAAAGGTCAAAACCAAAAGACAGCAAAAAACAACCAACCACCCTTGCACTAATCATATGTACAATATATACAATATCCACAATATTTACAACCCAAACCACACAACCGCCTCTAACTACAGAGGGGAAGGAGGGAGGGTAAATTGGACTGCAGCAATGTGGATCTTCGAACATCTACATTTATGGTAGGTACAAAACTGTACCATGTTCTTCATCTCACATTGCTGCAGTCCTTACACTTGGGTAGAATCCCAAAGCAGAGGTAAGGGAGGATGACAAAACTATAAAGCAGTAGGAGCTGCCAAAATGCCCTGTAAAATTGCAGTGGCAAAACCAGCCCTAGATTTAGAGTAAAGTGGAAGGTGGTAATGCTTAGAGAAAGTATGCACTGAACTCCAAGTAGCTGCCTCCAAAATATCTTTAGTTGCCACCCCTAAAAAAGCTGTAGAAGTGGCAGTAGCCCTAGTGGAATGAGGCCTAATCCCAGCTGGAATCTCCTTACCATGATGGGAATAACAGAAAGCAATACAAAACCCAATCCACTTAGAAATAGTTTGTTTTGACACAGGCTTGCCCTGAGAACCCAAAGCAAATGAAACAAATAACTGTTGAGACTGCCTGAACCCTTTAGTTCTGCTCAAATAATATCGCAACTGCCTGTGTATATCCAAAGTGTGCAAAATCTTTTCCCCTTTATTTTGGGGGTTTGCATAAAAAGTAGGCAAATGAATAGTTTGGTTTAAAGCCACACTAGAAGCCACTTTAGGCATAAAGGAAGGATTAGTACGCAAAGATACCCTATCCTTATGGAAAATTAAGAAAGGCTCAACCGCCATAAGGGCCTGTAATTCAGAAACCCTTCTCGCAGAGGTAATGGCCAACAAAAAAGCAGTCTTCCATGATAAATATTTCAACTCGGCAGTAGCTGCAGGCTCAAAAGGTTGTAGAGTGAGTTTCTCCAACACAAAATTGAGATCCCAAGCAGGAGTAGGAGCTCTACGTGGGGGTCTTATATTCTTTGCCCCTCTAAGGAATTGCTTAAACAAAGGATGAGAAAACAATGGTGGGTCACAGTCATAGTGAGCAGAAATTGCTGCAGCATGAACCTTAATAGAAGAGAAGGACAAACCTTTGTCCAGTAACTCAGTAAGATATTGAAGAGCCACACTTAAATTAGGCTTAGAAA
The DNA here is from genome assembly GCF_019279795.1 of Protopterus annectens. Taxonomy (NCBI): domain Eukaryota; kingdom Metazoa; phylum Chordata; order Ceratodontiformes; family Protopteridae; genus Protopterus; species Protopterus annectens. The sequence continues at coordinate 669,249,693 of NC_056736.1, forward strand.
CATCAAATTCCTTTGCTGTACTCCAAAATAAAAATCTCTTCCATTTATCTGCATACACTTTCCTTGTACTAGGCCTTCTGGCCTCCAAAATAACATTCAAAACTTGCTGTGGAAGCTGAGACCCTCCAGGGTTTAAAACAGAATATGCCAGGCTGTTAGGTGAAGAGAGTGAAGTTTGACATTGAGTAAATGACTGTTCTCCTGAGACAGCAGGTGTGGAATCGAAGGCAAAGGCCATGGAGGCTCCCGTACCAGACTTCTCAGTAATGGGTACCAGTGCTGTCGAGGCCAATCTGGAGCTATTAAAATCATCTTTGGCTTGTCCTGTCTGACCTTCAGGAGTACCTTTGGGAGGAGAGGCAGAGGTGGAAAGGCATACACATGAAGATTGCTCCAACTGAATGAAAGAGCATCCACTTTCCAAGCTGTGGGATGAAACCTTTTTGTGCAAAACTTTGGCAGCTGGTAGTTTAGTGGAGAAGCGAACAGATCTATGTCTGGAGTTCCCCATAACACTGTCAATTTCTGAAATACATGAGGATCCAATTTCCACTCGTGGGGATCCATAATTTGTCTGCTCAACACATCTGCTAAGGAGTTCTGTGCTCCGGCAGAAACCTTGCCTGAAGATTTAGCTGTAAACTGAGAGCAGTCTCCCACAAAATCATTGCTTGTCTGCATAGAGGATAAGAATGTGCTCCCCCTTGCTTGTTGATGTACCACATGACAGTTGTGTTGTCTGTTAGAACCAACACCTGCCCTGGAAGAAGTAAATCCTTGAAAGCTATTAATGCAAATTGGACTGCTAACATCTCCTTCAAGTTGATATGTAGATGTTGAAGTCTGGCAGGCCACGTGTCTTGTACCCACTTTCCATTTAGATGAGCTCCCCAAGCTTTGTCTGAGGCATCTGTCGTTAGAATCTGACTCGCCTCTGGCCGGGTCACAGAGAGTCCCTTGTTTAGGTGACATTCCTGAGCCCACCACAAAAATTCCTTTTGAATGCAAGGTATTATCTGAATGACAGTGTCCATATCTTGGCAGTGCTGTGTCCATACATTTTTGAGATACCATTGTAGCTTCCTCATATGCAGTTTGGCATTGGGAAGCACCAGAATACAAGATGCCATGAACCCCAAGGCTTGAAGGACTGTCCTTGCAGTCAGCCTGGACTGATGAGACAATTGATGGAAGTAAAGAGAAAGATTCTTTTGTTTGTCCGGGGTCAAAAAGGCCATCTGGGATGCTGTATTCAGTCTCACACCCAGAAAGCACATGTCCTGAGAGGGTACTAGACTGGACTTTATTTCGTTCACAGAATACCCCAGGCATCTTAGCACTGCTATCACATATTGTAAATGATGAAGTTCATCCTTTCCTTGGGCCAGAATCAGGCAATCGTCCAAATAAGGATAGATCTGTATTCCTCTTAGCCTGAAGAAAGCTATCACTGGAGCCAGAACCTTCGCGAATACTCTGGGCGCAGTAGATAAGCCAAAGGGCAATGCAGAGAACTGATAATGAGAAGTCCCAGCCCGAAAACGCAGATACTTCCTGCAACTTAGCCTGATAGGAACATGAAGGTAAGCCTCCTTGAGATCCAGAGTCACCATCCAGTGATCTTTGTCCAGCAGAGGTAAAAGCTGTTGTAACGTCAACATTTTGAACTTGGGAATGTCCAGATAAGTGTTGAGGATAGATAAATCCAAAATTGGTCTCCACGTGTTCCCCTTCTTTGGTACTAGGAACAGGCGAGAATAAAATCCTAGGCCCACTTCTGGCAGAGGGACCGGTTGTATGGCCCCTATTTGAAGCAGCAGAGAAATTTGTTTGTGAGCCTCTGGTCTTTGCTGAGGAGGAACGTCCGGCATGCCTTTGAAAGGAGGCAAGGTATGGAAATAAAACTTGTAACCTTGGTGTATGATATCCAATACCCATCTGTCTTGGGTAATCAAACTCCAATTTTCCTTGAAGAGTGCCAACCTTCCTCCCAAAGGTGCTGCCAGGCAAGAAGGATCTGGCAGCTGAAAAGGTAGGCCATTGGGCCTGTTTACGAAAGGACTGGCCCCTGCCCTCACCCAAAGATTGTGCAGGTGAACTCACTGTTCTAGGTCTGAAGGAGCTCTGAGCTCTGCCCCTACCACGTCTAGATCTACCCCTAGACTGTGAATCATAAGAAGGGTACGTCCACCCCTTAGCAGGCCAATTCCTACTAAACTTCGGAGGCTGAACTTGCAAACAATCTTTAACAGCCTGCATAGACTTAGCCTTGTCTTCCATTTTCTTCAAGACTGACTCCACAGGTGAACCAAACAACACATCAGACTGCAAAGGAGCATCCAAAATCCTTGTCTTAACATGGTCAGATAAATTCTGATCCCTCAGCCAGGTGTGCCTGCGAAGAACTGACCCAGTGGCAGCCACCCTAGACGAGGCCTGTACAGCATCAAAACCACATTGTAAAGAATGCTTACCCACCTGTTCAGAGACATGTACCAAATCTTGTAATTCTTTACACTCAATGCCTTCCGCCAGAGCACCTACCTTAGACTTCAATTGAGAAAGAAGATAGTTTTGATATTTCAACATGTGAAACTGGCAATTCAAAGCCCTCATAGCTAAGGTGGAAGAAGTATAGACTTTCTTTCCCCATCTATCCAAAGCTCTGGCCTCTTTATCTGGAGGAACCGGATTTTTTACAACAGAGGCCTTGACACCCTTAGGTCCCTGACTAACAGTTTCTGGGTCTGCCCTAGGACTCTTATAAAGATATTTATGAGCCTCAGGCACCCTGTAATACCTATCCCGTTTAACAGGAGCAGGAGGCAAAGAATCAGGATTAAGTGAAGCCTCTGCAAACACATCTTTCACAACATCCAGAACAGGTGGTATAGCCAAAGGCCTATGCTGGGATAAAAGCAAAAATTCCCTAAGCCTTTTCCTGGAATCAGAGAAGTCCTGACCTTCCCACTTAAAATGTTCCCTCATAGAATGAAGAGTCTCTGAAAAAGAAAAATCCTCTGGAGGAGAAGCAGAAGGAGTTGAATCATCTGCATCAGAATCAGAATAAGGAGAGTACTCCTGCAAGTCTTCAGCCGAAGACTCTGAAACATCCGAAGCCTGCTCAAAACTCCCCAACTCTGGTTCCACCCTAGGCCTCTTATCAGGAGGGGGCAAAGAACCTCTAATCAAAGTAATTAAATCTTCTGCCATTTTAAGCATGTGCTTCTTGGGCACAGATCCTGTTGAACTAGGAGTGACACCAACAGAAGCTAAACCTGGCCTGCCTCTGGGAGAAGCCTTGGAAACAGAAGGAGAGGGCCTAACCACCCTAGGAAGGGAGGGGAGTACAGTAACCTGAGAAGCCCCTTCAGCCTGACCTGCCTCCTGAGAGGCCACATCCTGCAAAATCAAAGTCTCCCCCTGGGACTCCAGAGAAGCCTCCGGCGGAACCACCGGTTCCACTGACGCCTCTAAAGAACCGGCATCCGGTATGGACGACTCTTCTTGCCTGGGTTTAGCTGCTTTGTCTTTGCGCTTCTTCGAAGAAGCGGGCGTCGGAGCATCCGACTGCATATTATAATTGCACCGCTTCCCGAAGACCAACCTGGCACAATCTAACCTTCGCTTAATAGTGCGCTTACTGAACCTAGCACAAAAGCGACACCCAACAACGTCGTGCTCAGGCCCCAAACAAGGAATACACAAAGTATGATAATCCCTATGCGGTATCTGCTTCCCACAATTAATACAGTTATCACTTTTTCTGACATCCGGTAAACCACTGAGGCAAGAAAAAACTAAAATATTCCCCAACGGGGTACTTAGCCAACTTTGACTCGGTCTGAAACTCCGAATTCGAAAAATTTCAGAAAGCCGAACGGCACTTGCAACGCTGCTTCTGCATTGGACCATGCGGCAAAAAAGACTGAGGATATGACGTCGGTCATGCGCATTTGTACCCTGACGTCCTGATGTCAGTCTTAAGCGCCGTGACCGATGTCAGCCTAATACTTTGATATTCGGGCCGACCGAGGACAGCGGACTACCCAAGTGTAAGGACTGCAGCAATGTGAGATGAAGAACATCTTCAGATTTGTCTAAACAGCATCTGAGCTGTCTATGCAAATCAAGTGAAGAACCTTCTCACAGGCAGACTGTGGAAAAGGAAAAATGAAGGTAAATGAATAGACTGATTAACAGACAACTCATTGACTACCTTGGGCATAAAAGAAGAGAAGGATTAGTATGAAGAGACACCATATCTGTATGAAAAACTAATAAAAGAGGAATAGCCATGAGAGCCCAAAGTGCAGACACAGTCTTGGCAGAAGACCCAAAAGAAGGACAGTCTTCCAAGTAGAATGTTTTAGGGAAGCAGAAGAAGCAGGCCCAATTGGAGCCTGGGTCAGTTTTTCAAGAACGAGGTCCCAGGAAGGTGGACTAGACTTCCTGAGAGGACTGATATGAAGGACACCTTTAAGAAAATGTTTGGCCTCAAACCCCAAGGCCAAAAGAGGATTCAATGGCAGAGAAGCAGAAACTGTTGACAGGTGAGCTTTAACAGAAGAATATTCCAAACCAGCATGGAGTAGATCACACAAATAAGGCAATCAGAGGAACCTCCACAGATAGGAGATCCTGATGGTGAGAGAGGCACCAGACAGAAAATCCCTTCCATTTGGATATGCATGATTTTCAGGTAGTGGGTTTCCTGGCCTCCTGCAGAATCCAGAGCATGTCCTCAGAAATGAGGTGCTTAACGGGATCACTCACAATGTCATCTGAAGAGTGTACAGTTAAGCATGGATAAGACGTCCTTGTCTTGAGAAGATCCACCTGATGAGGTAACTGCCCCTGGCCAAGTGAATAAGAAGGGGAAACCAATGCTGTCCGAGCCAAAAGGGAGTCACCAGCAAGATTTTGGAAGTGTCCTGCCTGATCTTATGCAGAATTTAAGGTAACAGAGGAAGGGGGAAGGTGTTCAGAAACATTCCCTTCCAAGGAAAAAAAAAGAGGGTGTCCACTTTCCAAGTTAGAGGACTTGGGACTCTGGAACAGAATAGAGGGAGTCATCTGTTCAGAGAGGAGACAAAGAGCTGTATCTGAGGACTATCCCACTGGTCATCAATCTCCAGAAACACTATGTGAAGCATCCATTTGTGAGCTTGTGTTCCAGACCTGCTCAAAGAGTTTGCTACTAGATTGTGCTCTGAAGGAATATAAACCACCTGAGAAATCCTGCTGCAAAGGAGAGAAGATCTCGTGCCCCCCTCCCCCCCCAGCTTGTTGACATAACTCATCACAGTGGTACTGTTGGTGAATACCTTCAGGGGCCTGGGATGAATGAGGGAATGAAAAACTTACAGAGCCCTCATCTCTTTTATGTTGATATGATCTGACCTGCGATGAGGAGGCAAAAAACCCTGGACCTTTAGGGGGTCACAAGAAGCTCTCCACCCCATGTCTAAGTAATCTATGAAGAGCTACTGCGGGGGAATTGGAGAATAAAAGGAAGCCTTGGATTAAGGCAGAGCTGATGAATCCACCACTGAAGCTTAAGCTTGAGAGAAGGAAGAAAAGGAACGGGGGGGGGGGGACTCCAGGGGCTGTGAATACTGAAGTCACACCAATGTGAGGTACTACTAAAGTTCTTTCATATGGAGACTTGCAAGAGGGAGCACTGGCCATGACAGGAGAATGAGGAAGGAGAGATTGGAGAAGGCAGAACCTTGGAGGTAGGAGGAGCTCCCAGCATGGGAATGATCTGAAGCCTGCATCCAAGAAGAATATGATCCTGGGAAGACATCAGAACCAATTTCTGGAGGTTTTATGGTGTCCTCCAGACTATACAAAAGACCAGTGGTAAACTGGAGACTGCCCGGAGAGGGAGCATGAATGAGCAGATTGTCTAGACAGGGAATAATCTGTATACCTTGAAGCCTGCAAAAAAAATGACAGAAGCAAGGCATTTGGTGAATACTTTTAGGGTAGTAGAAAGGCCAAAGGGCAAAGAGTGCATTGAAAATGCAAGGAAGAAACAGAGAAATGTAAAAATTTCCTGAACACAGGATGAATAGGAATGTGAAGGTATGCATCCCTGAGATCTAGAGACACCAAAAAGACTAAGGAAGAAGAAAATGAACCAAGGTCTGAAGGGACAACATCCAAAGGGAAGGTATCTTGAGGAAGGGTGTTGAGCAGGGAGAGTTCCAGAATTTGCCTCCATGTCCCCATTTTGGGAAGCCAAAAACATTCTGGAGTAAAACCCCTTCCACACCTGGGTGGCAGGAATAAGATGAATGGTAACTTGATCTAAGAAAGATTGCAGACCTTCTGGAAAATGAGGAAGCTGTTCTTGAGAAGGCTGAGGAATGCCCAAAAAAGGAGTAAGGGACTTGCAAACCACAAAATAGCACTGACAGACAACTGACAGGGCAGAAGAATCTGAGGTGATCCAATGCCAAATTGGAAGAGGCAAGGACAGATGGAGAGACCAGGAGACCTGGCCGGGGGAAGGGAAGTCCAAATGTCAAACAGAACAAGGTTTTTCCTGAAAAGAAGGTTTCTGGGTGGAAGGAGTCTGAATAGACATAGCAGGAGGAACATGCCTACAAGTGTTCTTATACTTAGGAGTGAGGAAAGTCTGTCTATAAATGAAGGCAGGTTTGGAAGGATAGTTATTCTGAAACTTGGAAATAGAGGAGACAAAGATATGCTTAAGCCCCTGAAAGGCTTTATCCTTATCCTGTAGAGACTTAAATATGTCAGCAGCAGCAGTCCCAACAATACTCTGTTACCCAAAGGTGCATCCAAACGTTCAGCCTTCATATCATCAGGCAAGGCCAGAAGATGGAGCCAGGAGTAATGTCTCATCACTCAGCCAAAGACAGCAACCCTGGAAGAGGCATCAGCTGAATTTTACTGCATGACAGACAACTTGAGAAGTGGACACTAACATGGAAAGGAGGGCCAAAATATATCTGGTCATATGGGTCTGATAGTTAACGGTCCTAAAGGACAAGGAGATGGCAGTATAAACCTTCTTGCTTAACCTTTCCACAGGCCTATTATCCTTATCAGAATAGAGTAGCTTAGTAAATAGCTTGCATGTTTTGTCAGAAGATACTGATACCACTGAAGGGACAGCAGAAGGGCACTTATAAAGACATTTGCAGTCCTCAGACTAAAGGGCAACCATGACAGAAGGGTCAGTTGATGGGTTGGGAGACGCCATATGGAGGAGATCAAAGTATCTCTTTTGAATGTCAGAGGCCTGGGAACAGTCCCAATTAAAATAGTCCATCATGTGGGCAATATATCCACAAAGGACAACTCTTCCAAGGGTGAGTATGGACTCAAAGAATCATTCTCTGAATTGTACTCTAGGGGAGAAGACATTTGGGAAGAATAGGCCAAGGATTCTTCCCCAGAATCCAAATCCTCATTTGAAGACTCTAGTTCCTTAATAGGAGTAGAAGACCAGGTGGGGCAGGAACACAAGACCCCTTGAGGAGGCTTCAAGGCCGTCAAAGCATTAAACCCTGAATGAAACTGTACTATTTACACTGAGGATCCTTAACGAGGGAAATATGCTTTGTCTTCTGTTTCTTTTTCTGTGGGACATCTGCCCAAAAATCCCTCTGAGGGTTAGACCCTTGACATGACTCAATAATGGTGGTAGGAATTTCCTCTTTCACTAAAATCTGAAGAATCTCCCTTGGTCCCTCTGATATTATCAGCCAATGTTTCCCCTCAATGGCAGGTGCAGAAGTTCAAAAAGCCTCTTTGGATATGCAAGAATTTTGGTCCACACTGGCCTCCGTCAGAGTCATAGCACAGATATCTGACACAAGCATCCAAGAAGAATATGATCCTGGGAAGACATCAGAACCAATTTCTGGAGGTTTTATGGTGTCCTCCAGACTATACAAAAGACCAGTGGTAAACTGGTGACTGCCCGGAGAGGGAGCATGAATGAGCAGATTGTGTAGACAGGGAATAATCTGTATACCTTGAAGCCTGCAAAAAAAAAATGACAGAAGCAAGGCATTTGGTGAATACTTTTGGGGTAGTAGAAAGGCCAAAGGGCAAAGAGAGCACTGAAAATGCAAGGAAGAAAAAGAGAAATGTAAACATTTCCTGAACACAGGATGAATAGGAATGTGAAGGTATGCATCCCTGAGATCTAGAGACACCAAAAAGACTAAGGAAGAAGAAAAGGAACCAAGGTCTGAAGGGACAACATCCAAAGGGAAGGTATCTTGAGGAAGGGTATTGAGCAGGGAGAGTTCCATAATTTGCCTCCATGTCCCCATTTTGGGAAGCCAAAAACATTCTGGAGTAAAACCCCTTCCACACCTGGGTGGCAGGAATAAGATGAATGGTACCTTGATCTAAGAAAGATTGCAGACCTTCTGGAAAATGAGGAAGCTGTTCTTGAGAAGGCTGAGGAATGCCCAAAAAAGGAGTAAGGGACTTGCAAACCACAAAATAGCACTGACAGACAACTGACAGGGCAGAAGAATCTGAGGTGATCCAATGCCAAATTGGAAGAGGCAAGGACAGATGGAGAGACCAGGAGACCTGGCCGGGGGAAGGGAAGTCCAAATGTCAAACAGAACAAGGTTTATCCTGAAAAGAAGGTTTCTGGGTGGAAGGAGTCTGCATAGACATAGCAGGAGGAACATGCCTACAAGTGTTCTTATACTTAGGAGTGAGGAAAGTCTGTCTATAAATGAAGGATAGTTCTTCTGAAACTTGGGAATAGAGGAGACAAAGATATGCTTAAGCCCCTGAAAGGCCTTATCCTTATCCTGTAGAGACTTAAATACATCAGCAGCAGCAGTCCCAACAATACTCTGTTACCCAAAGGTGCATCCAAACGTTCAGCCTTGATATCATCAGGCAAGGCCAGAAGATGGAGCCAGGAGTAATGTCTCATCACTCAGCCAAAGACAGCAACCCTGGAAGAGGCATCAGCTGAATTTTACTGCATGACAGACAACTTGAGAAGTGGACACTAACATGGAAAGGAGGGCCAAAATATATCTGGTCATATGGGTCTGATAGTTAATGGTCCTAAAGGACAAGGAGATGGCAGTATAAACCTTCTTGCTCAACCTTTCCACAGGCCTATTATCCTTATCAGAAGAGAGTAGCTTAGTAAATAGCTTGCATGTTTTGTCAGAAGATACTGATACCACTGAAGGGTCAGCAGAAGGGCACTTATAAAGACATTTGCAGTCCTCAGACACCTTGTAGAACCTACCAGGCTTCTTGGCACATCAGGCTGAGTCAGGAGCTACAGAGGCTGCAGAAAAAAGTATACAAAAGGGCAACCATGACAGAAGGGTCAGTTGATGGGTTGGGAGACGCCATATGGAGGAGATCATAGTATCTCTTTTGAATGTCAAAGGCCTGGGAACAGTCCCAATTAAAATAGTCCATCATGTGGGCAATATATCCACAAAGGACAACTCTTCCAAGGGTGAGTATGGACTCAAAGAATCGTTCTCTGAATTGTACTCTAGGGGAGAAGACATTTGGGAAGAATAGGCCAAGGATTCTTCCCCAGAATCCAAATCCTCATTTGAAGACTCTAGTTCCTTAATAGGAGTAGAAGACCAGGTGGGGCAGGAACACAAGACCCCTTGAGGAGGCTTCAAGGCCGTCAAAGCATTAAACCCTGAATGAAACTGTACTATTTACACTGAGGATCCTTAACGAGGGAAATATGCTTTGTCTTCTGTTTCTTTTTCTGTGGGACATCTGCCCAAAAATCCCTCTGAGGGTTAGACCCTTGACATAACTCAATAATGGTGGTAGGAATTTCCTCTTTCACTAAAATCTGAAGAATCTCCCTTGGTCCCTCTGATATTATCAGCCAATGTTTCCCCTCAATGGCAGGTGCAAAAGTTCAAAAAGCCTCTTTGGATATGCAAGAATTTTGGTCCACACTGGCCTCCATCAGAGTCATAGCACAGATATCTGACACAAGCATCCACACGGTCTTTACAGCATTCACTAGCCTCTAGACAAACATCCAGGGGAGGCTGGACAGCAACTGGATCAGGCCTAACTTTTTTTGGCCGCCTTCTTGCCAGCCGCCTGGCCCTTGGGATGGAAGGATTCTGCCATAGCACCCTGAAACACCAGCTTAAGTCAGTGGTTCTTAAGATATATGGGCAAGGAGGAGAGGCAACTATGTAGGGTCGTAGGCATAAATGCCTGGCAGATAGAGCATTGTGTATGATCATGGTAAGCAAAAAAAGACACTGATTATGACGGTCTTTATGGAGAATCTACTTCCCATACTGACATTTTCCTTTTCTAGATGTTATGAATACAATACCAAACAATAGTGAAAAAGAATAGAAGAAATTCCAATGGGGCACTTATTTGAAAAAATGGCTTGGTAACCAGCACAGCAGAAAGGCATTCAGGTCAACATATGATAATGTTTTTCAGACTGGCAGCAAAGACGTTCTGAGTGGTTATGTCTACACATCACCTTTATGGCCTACACCCTGCACGGGAAGCATACATATGATGTAAGGTATCTATAAGAGCTAAAGACTTAGATATACTTGCTGGACGTTGGGATCTCCTCGACAGGAGATCCCTTAGGAGAAGACGACTGCAACAGTGAGATGGAAGGACATCAGGTGGCTACGGGCTGGTGGTGGTCCTGTTACCGAACCACCACTAACTGAAACTTAGGATTTTCTGTCCACTGTCAGACATGCAAACACCTCTGCAAAGGGTCCCACCAGAATCCTTGATGATGGTGTTGATGTGGATGACAGACCCTGAGTGTCACAAACAGACCTTTGAGGTATGCCAAAAGGTAGTGTGTCATTGCTATATCTTCGCATGCATACATCTACGATGTCTGAGATGTCCCTTTCAGATAGTCGAACTTTTAAAAGCTCGACTTTCATATGGCCGAGATCATATGACTGAGCTTTTAAAAGCTCGAATGGTCTGAATGGAGATCTGCATACAGAGCAGAACAGCAAGATTTCCCATTTCTGCAATGTAGTGCAATCTCAGAGTTAGTATATTTATGTAGCGGGGGTGTGCAGGGTTGCTTGCCACCCTTCTAGCCACATTTAGTTTTCTTTGTTTGTTGTATTTTTTTTTACATGATCGATGTTTCAAATGTTCGATCATATGGTCTTGGCCATATGAAAGTCGATCATTTGAGATTTTGATCATGTAGAATAGACCCATATATACACATATATATCCATCAATAACTGTGAAGCAGACTACAGTCGTACACAAACAGTGGCATTTGCTTTGGGGGAAAATCCAAGTCCTCACTAAATGTTTTTATGAAAACATTTTTAATATGCACTTCTGAAGGGGGGGGGGTTCTCTTTTTCTTATTAAAATTGCTCTGTGATACTAAGCAGACCCCCCCCCCTTTCCATTCCTCACATTCAGGCACTTCTGGATTACAGGCTGACAGCCTACCTGCACATGGTAAGCACACATTTGTTTATTGTTAATACTATATATAAAATAAATTTACTTCTAAATGATAACAAAGGTTATATTACTTTAGCATCTATTAAGAAGTTTAATACACATTTAATATAAGGAAGATATCTGATTTTATTTATTATTTTTATTTTATTTTAATTTGTTTACCAGGAAAGTCCTACTGGACACAGGTCCATTTCCAGCGGAGGCCCGGGGAGAAAAGCTCCATATTATAATACATTACGTGAGAGTAAAAAGAAGTAGAACATGCATACATATGGTGTATATACACATCAGGACAACATGCTGGTGATTAACATACATAAAGCATATATAAACACAACAGGACATCATGCTAGTCATTAACATTTCTTACAGTAGACAATCAGAGGTACATTTGTTTTTCTTTTGCAGTTGTAAGTTTTGTAAGGTAAATGTATACGGGTTTGGAAGCTTTCAGGGGAGAAACTGGTTATACATAGCTGTACCATGACAAATTATTTTGGTATGGATTAGCCTGGTGAGTGGCATGAGCATAGCCAGTTACTTAGTGGGTTTTCAGGAGTTTTTCTGAATTGACTAAAGGAGTGGTAGAAGTTATTTGGCTTAGTAGTGTGTTCCAGGTTCCAGGCTTTGTTTTTATGTTTGATGACAGTTATGAGGTTCTGGTTAGTAGATCTTAAGGCTCTAGAGGGAATGTGGGGCTGAATTAGGTGCTGAAGTGCTGGAGTTATCTCAGGAAGGTAGTAGAGCTTGTGCGCTATAGAGAGTTGATTGAGTAGAAGTATATGAGGCAACTCAAGCCAGTTGAGTTGCTTAAGGGATAGACAATGGTGGGACCTATATGAGGCTTCAGTAGCAAACTTGGCAATCTTGTTGTAGCAATATTCCATTTTATTTAGATCAGTTAGGCGGAGATTGGTCAAGATGGGAAAGGCATAGAGGAGGGTGGATAGAAAATGAGTCCTTGTAATGGTTATTTTGGTACGTTTTGTCATAAACTGTTTGTTCCTGTAGAGGAGACCAAGTTTTTTATTAGCTTTCTTAATGGTTTGTGCTATGTGGATACTGAACCTCAGGTTATTGTCTGTTTTTACGCCTAGCAGTTTGGTGTGTGTGGCTGGACTGATTTGAATGTTTTCTTTGGAGCTAATGGTGAAATTATTATTTAAGGGAGGAGCTCTGCCAGGACTGAAAATAATGTTTTTTTTGTGGGGGATTAAGAAGAAATTTGATGTTTGTGAATCAAGGTTCGGCTAGGGTGAAGTTATTTTGGGTAAGGGTTTGCAGTTCACTAAGGGTAGGGGCAGCACATATGAGGGTAGTGTCATCTGCATATTGTACTATTGAGGCAGTGGGAGAGGATGAAGAGATCTGATTTGGAAATAGAGAGAACAGCAATGGGCCAAAGATAAATCCTTGAGGGAGACTTATGCTTACTGGTAACAGGGGGGACAAGGACAATTGGTCCTGCCATAGGACTGTTTGCTGACGGGCAGATAAGTAGCTGTTGAACCATGATATAGAGAAGGGACTTACATTTAGGGTGGCTAGGGTATCAAGAAGCAGACTGTGGTTTACCATGTCAAAGGCTTTTGATAGGTCTAAGAATATAGAAGAAACAAATAGACCCTTGTTTCTGTGGTGGTTAACTATGTTGGTGAATGATAGTAGTACTGTTGTGGTGCTATGGGAAGGTATAAAGCCATGCTGGGATATGGAGAGTAGGTTATTATTCTGGAGGTACTGTATTAGTTAATATTTTGGATAAAGGTGAAAGGATTGCTATTGGGCGATAGTTGGTGAGCTCTAAGGAATTGCCTCCTTTGTGCAGTGGAATTATATATGATGTTTTCCATGAGGTGGGGAGTTTGCATTCTGAGAGAGATCTGTTTATGAGAATAGAGACAGGATAGGCTATAGCTGCAGCTGAGATCCGAAGGAAGTCTGCTGGCAGCATATCAGCTGCTAGAGTGGTTGGTTTAAGTTTACCAAGGAGTTTAGATATGGATTTGGTGGATACAGAGTGGAGGTGAAAATTGAGGCTATTGTTGATCAATTGTACTCTCCATTTTTCTGTTTCTTGTGATAATTGCTTGTTTTCATAGGTGATTCTGAGAGTGACACTGTAAACTCCTACAATACTGATAGCAGCAATGAAGAGACAGTCTGGGGGTGCAGAGGGTCATTCTGGCACTCAGGTTGTGACTCCTGCATTCCTTGCCCATATTTCAGATAAAGTCAGTATGCCTACACATACTCATAACATAGAGCCATCTGATATAGCACAGGATGAGGGTGACAAAGTTGATCAGGCTATTGTGGTTACTCTGGTTGCAGAGCCAGTTGCTTCTCCCAGTAGCCATCGTGACAGCATGTGATCACACAGAAGGGTTGGTAGGGGTGTTGGAGGAAGCCTGCTGCCCACTCTCCTCCTGAAACCGGTGTGTCATTAGATGATGCCAGATGTATGTGTAGGACCATAGTGGAGGCACAGGCACATTCCACCAGGGCTTCAGAAGAGTCAGTACAACTACTAAACGTCAAGCATTCTGACGTGAGTGACTCAATGAGCCATGTGGGCAACTCCTTAGGATGAACGACACATTGGATCACACAGTTTCTGTGATGGAATGCCTGTTGGGGAGGGTGGGCAGCCACGTGGCTGGCGTGGCAATGCAAGAGCCCACTCTCACAGAGACACTACATCCACTGCTCTGTCAGTGACTGCAGTGTCCACACCCACATGTGGTAGGCCATAGGGTCATGGTTCTGGGCATAGTCGTGAGGACAGCTCATCCAGCAGACATTGCTCACGTTCAGGTACCAACCCAACTTCAAGTCCAGGCCATGGAAGTAGCAGTGCGACTCATGGCACAGATGGTTCTCGTGGTCAGGGGTGAAAACATTGAACTGAGTAATCTAGCAAGCACGACTCACACCTGTCCAAGATGCCATGATACAATGCTAGAACACTCGATTATATTCATGCAGATACACAGACATTGAAAAAAATATTGAGCGGCCCATACCACTTCACATAAACTGTCTAAACAGTACTGTTGAGTGCTATACATCTAACATTACTGGCCTTGAACGCTGTATACTCTGGAAGATTCATGTTTCTTACTTGCACATACACACTGCTTTGGTGTCAACCTTGCCCTTCTACCCCCACCCTGAGCAAATGATTACCATGCCCTGCCCTTTGCACATGTCTGTATGACTGTGGGTTGTATATATATATATATATATATATATATATATATATATATATATATATATATATATGATGCACACAGTGGATAGCTAATTCTTTCTTAATCACAAAACTGTATTTATCAACATGTATTGCAGAGGAAAATTTGCTGGTTTCTTGTTCCTACTCATTTTGTGAATGATTGCTTCTAAAATTATTTAACCACATGTATTTCAGTTAGTATTGTCATTACAGCAGTGGAAGCATTAGGTACTTCAGTCTTACTTCTTGGTACAGTTGTACAAATGAGGGTATAACTGACCTGTTCCATTTTACAGACAGTGGTCAACTGAATGATTGATTCACACTACTGTTTCTAACATGTAACTATACTGCAAAAATCTTACAGAGGAGATATTAAGATAAATGTACACCTCAGACAAATACTCTGCTTAGGGGAATATACATGTTTCCATATGACAGTAATCATTTTAATATCTTTTTTTCCTTCACAGTTTCCACACTTACCTCGCCATTAGCACAATCCTTGGGGGTTATCCTTGTTGATGCTATCAGAACATAGCCATTACATGGTTAAGTAAAGGTTGTGGAGGTTGACAGGCATCAGGTGTTATTAGCCAAGGCTCCAGTGCATAACCTGCATCCCCCACTAGATGCCCTTGAGGAATATCCATCCCTGGCAAACCTGGTGTACAGCTCACAAGTATGCCATATGTGTGAGTCATGGAGACTGCTTGAGTTACCTGCTCAGACATTGTAGATGATCCCTTGGACATTACAGACAACCTGACGGTTTATAGAGTGGAAACCTTTTCAGTTGATGTACCTCCTTCTCTGTTCACCGGGTGGGGCTTTTATTTATATGTGTGTGTAATCTATGGCCTCAAAACTTCAAGGAAGTGCGCTACTGCACAGAAGTCCAGTGAGGTTCCCCGCTCTCTCTTCTGTAGTGTTCATGGGAAACAGAAATGCTCATTTGCATGTAGTAGCACTGCATTTCAAAACTGATATAATATTCTAGAGGCTGATGCCTGTGACATGGAGACATAACTAGTATATCCCCGTGGGTCACTGAAAAGTACCAGTAGCTACTATACATAATGCTAAGCATACCTTTGTTTCCACTGGGACGGGTTCTCCATGATTTCCCAGGGGCCTGAGGATAGGGGCAGCAGAGGTTCTATATTTTCTCCTGTGTTTGCCTGTCCAACCTGTCTTTCTCAATAATTTCATGCAGTCCATACTAAGTCAGAGGTCCAGCAGAAGCAGCAGCACCCCGATTTAAAGCCTGTTGCACATGCAGCATAATAACTGCAGCAGCAACCCCTAACATGTTTTTTCTTCTGAAATGTAATTGTGCCTATTACAAAGAATTGTGGTGTACATGTACACTCAGTGTTTGCAAAGGGTTGTGGTGTACACGATTGCTATATAGCTTCATGAATAGCTCTCTCATACTGGACTGGTTAATTAGCATGTACTTTTGGTCTTTATGTTTTCATTAGCATATTTTGCTGTTTATCTGTGTTTGGCAGTTCTACACATCATGTAGGGTCACTTAATGGATACCAAATAGCAGGCTACTGTGTTGGTGGTGTGCCATGCCACCAACAAGATCGCTACACATCATGTAGCTAATGAATCTGGCCCCATGTCTTTTAATATCTGCAACTTCCTTAGACAAAATATAAATGCAACATTTGAATCAGCTAATCACTGTCAAAAATTTTTTTTTAAACATCTTTATTAAACTATCACTAAAGACAAAGGCAAACATACATTAACAGAAAAGAACACACACCTGATTAATATTTTTCCATTTGCATACATTACACATCATACATCTTTTCTTTTTTTGCAATCATCAGTTCAAAATTACATAAATTGCTGAGTTTTTGCCTTGGCTTTTTTCACTGCCCGTCATAATCTCATACAGGTGACTAAAAATCCTATCCTTAAGCTTCTTGTTGGTTTTGATAACATAAAATACGTGGCATAGTTTACATGTTGCCAAATATATCACATCCTTGCTATTACAATCTGCATAAAACCTAGGCTGAAAAGTAAAATCTAGCTGAGGATGTCTAAAAAAATGCTCTTTGGATATATACACACAGGCTCTGCAATTTATGACATGCATGGGTGCCCAGTTTGTTAGAAGTTAAACATTTCTTCTTTATATTTAGTATTGTGTACCACATAAACTGCCTTTTTAAGTTCAGGCAGTTTTTGTACAAAAAACATGGACTAGAGCCTACTATGGTTTCTGTTTTAGAGACAGTAGTGAGGATTTTCCAATTTTTATGTATATCACATACTGCCCTAATATCACTGGTAAATTTAATACTAAATCTAAGTTTCGAATTTGAGACCATCTGGCTGTTGTTCCTACAGTCACATCTCGAAAAATATGGTGCAGCTGTTGTATTTCTTTCATCATAAACACGTTGCTTATTTGACTCTAAAACATTCTGACTATAGCCCCTTTGCTTAAACATTTCTGTCATTTCATCCATAAATTTATCAAAATCATCACCTTCTGTACATAACCTGGATGTTCTCAAGTACTGACTTCTAACTACATTGGGATAGATGAATCTAGGGTGCATGCTGTCAAAGGAAAATATTTTTTTTTCCAGCACTCTTTACAGAATATCGTTTCAATTCTAAACACATTATTGATTGACAGAAGTACATCCAAAAAGTCTATACTTTGTGTACTACTTAACACAGTAAACGTCAAGAAATCTGTTTGGTTGATATAAGCCATAAATATATTCAATTCTTCTATACCTCTGCCCAAATAAAAAAGACATCAACAAAACACCAATAGAATTTTACATATTGTTGATATAAGTCATTACTGAATACATATTGTTTTTTCCATGCATTCTTTATTAAATTTTCATAGGAATTTGTACAGGGGGTGCCCATGGCAACCCCCCATCTTTGTGCATATATCAATTCCCCACGCATGAATACATTATTGTTCAAAACTAAATCCAACAAGTTACATGCAGTATGTCTGCTCATATTATCAAAGTCATTGTGCTTTGTTAATAAATCCCTTATAGTATGTCAACCATATTCATTGGGGATGCAGGTGAATAAATTCTTGACGTCTAATGTCACAAGTAACAACCCTGTCATATTACCACTAGTTTCATAGAACTCATATATAACTCTGTCAAAAACTGCTCTGTGTCTTTCAGAACAGTAATAATAGATGTCAACACATTTTTCAGTTTGTTCTCTATGTTTATAGAGCAAGCTTGAGTTACCCACCCTTCCCCAGATACTACTGGCCATAATGAGGGGTTTCTAAGATCTTTGTGGACCTTGGGTAGGCCCTTAATTACAGGAATTTTAGATTTTTCTATATAAAGAAAATCATATGAGGCTTGGTCTATCACACCATCCAACAACATTTTATGTACATAATTATGTGCTTCACTCTTTATTTATAAGATTATGAATCGACTCTTCATTCAACATATTTATCATCTTATTATAATCCTGAGAATTTAAAACAACAGTTGAACCTCCCTTGTCAGATGGTCTTATACAAATGTTACTGTTCTCCTTTAATTTTGTAAGTGCTTGTCTTTCAGCCAAAGTCAAATTAAAATATATTTTCTTTCGTGTTCCATACATATAACTATATATATCATCTTCACATACTTTTAAGAAAGTCTGTATGTGTGGAGGTAACTGAGGAACAAATAGGCTAGGTCGCCTTAATCTAGGCCCATCCATGCTAGTATTACTATCATTGAATATCAACTTTAATGTTAAATTGCAACAAAAAAGTCACAAATCAAGTAAGACATCACTTACATTAGACAAAGTGGAAGGAATATATTTAAGTCCTTTATTTAGCACAGAAAGTTCATCTGTAGTCAATACATAGTCCGATAAACTGTAAACTAGTCCAATCATCTCCTCTGCTTGCGTGCTTTGTAGATGCAATTGTTGTGGTGCTTCCTCTTGTGACACCCTCTGCTGATCGAACGTGGTGATCTCATCCTGGCTGGTTAACAAGGAAAACCCAAAGTAGCTGCTGGCCTCACTTTTGGTCTGACCCCCGCATTTTAATATTCCGATCCATGTGGATTCAGGTTTTCATCAGCTCCATGTGGAGAAATAAAAATATTGTTGCTGTTCTGACTATTCTCTGAAACAGAAGGAATTACTGGTGCAGCGATGCTGAAATTCACAAAGGATAGGTAATCTCTTCCCATAGTTTGACCATTATGTTCAACAAAACACTCTTGGGCATAACCAATTGCATATGTTTATCCCATCTCCCCTTCCTCTCGACTAGAGGGCAAGGAGCTTTCTTTGGTGTGTTCTGATGATTTGGGACAAACAAAGATGTGACCTGACATGAAATCATTATAGTCCCTTAACAATTTCTTGGCTTTAATACACTGGAATTTTATGTCAAAGTAAGATAAGTTATTGAAAACAGTTCCTAACATGCGCATATGTCTTTCACTTCCAAAATGCTGCTCAATTTGTGACTTAAGTGACTCAACTTTTTCTAACAGTTGTTTCTCAGTGGGCTGGAAATATTCAAGTAAGAATTTTATATAGTTGAATCCCCAAGTCCAGATTAATTTATTGCCTTTTTTTAAGTAAATCTAGATGTGCTTCCCCATAACTGGGCATGCATAATAGACGCATCCCTCTTGGGATTACTTTATAACGCGGGCACACTTCCAAATTGAGCCGCTGCCATTGCTGCCTTTTTAATTTAAAAATGTTGTCTTCCGTTTCTCTTACCACACCAAGAAACTCAGGAAAGCCATTGCCTGTATATGATGTTTCTTCACTATTCTTCTCTATATATTCAGTCCTGAAAGTGGATTTTCTTTTGGGTAAAATCACAACTTTCCATTTCTGTTGCATAGGTCTGTTACTTGGATCGTAGTCCAGTTCCACATTAGAACTCTCAGCCATGTTCAGTGTGGATCCCAAACAAAAACATCGTAAAATAAACAAAAAAAGGTTCCAAACACCAGTAAAGGTCAATACCAAAGTAAGCATCCAAATAAAACATAAAGATAAACTTGTTAGACCACCACAAATTACGAATGCACTTTATTAAAGCAAAAAGCAGAATAAAGTCCGAAAAGCGCTTTCACGTTGTATAACCAATGCTTCATCAGATCATACATTCTACTTAAAACATCTGTTTAAAAATATTCAGACATCCAATAAAAAACATTGTTGTATTACAACCTATTCAACGGAGACTCATTTCAGTTTATGACCCTTTAATACTGGCTTTAAAGGAGCACAGCTATTTAAGCCAGGATATTTATCAGCTTTTAGTCTCAAAATCCATTTTAATGCTACTCTCTCTGTATAATTAAAAAGGCAGCAATGGCAATGTCTCCATTTGGAGGCATGCCTGCATTATAAAGTAATACCAAGAGGGATGCGTGTATTATGCATGCCCAGTTATGGGGAAGCGCATTCGGATTTACTCAAAAAATGGCAACAAATGAGATGTATCTATGTTCCCTTTTGCATATCTGCTTTCTATGAACCCGAGGTTGGGGAGTTTCAGATGCTGGATCTGAATCAGAAAGGAGCTCAATGTGAGGAAAGGTAGAAAAAGCAAATGGCAATGCAGAATATGCAAGACGTCGGGTTGGATCTGAACATGAAGGAGACATCCCTTCTCTAGATATGAGAACCCTCTTGACGGCTTCAAACACTGAGTTCAAATTCATCGCAGAGGAAGACTCTGAGGAGCCAAGGCCGAGAGGAATTCACAGTCAACCTGAATCTGAAACAATCATCAAAACTGAGTTATTGAGAGCTGAAGCTCTCAGAGACAGAGATGCAGCTGAGAGTTTTGAAGCCAATCCACTCTTCCTACGGGGATCAGACTCTGACACATTGCCTCTGATTCTCTTACTGATACAGTAAGGTCAGAGCTGACAGGAAGTGGGGTAAAGTTGGAGTCAAAGAGGTAAGATCTATAGGCACAGGTGTATAAGCTCTAGGTATCTTTGGATCTAGGAAATGCAGATTTGAAGAGTGGATTAATGCACTGGTACTGAGAGGAGAGGTTCTGGGACTTTTTCTCAGGTCAACATGAGAAGATCACACTGAGATAACCCTCAGCTGAATCTGTTGATGAAGAAATCTCTGCATCATCTGATCAACATCTGCCTTAGTAAGGCTCCTTGATGAACGGGTGGATTTCACTGAACATGCTACCAAGGGTGCTCTCAAAGTTCTTCTCTCCTGTAATGGTGGAGAATATAACCTCAGACTGATAGGGTCTGGAATAAAAAGTGACGTTTGGGAAGGTTATGGGATCCAACCTGTCTTGGGATCTGATGGCTTCGAAATTTTTGTTGCCAGGTCCAGAAGAACCATCAGGTCACAGGACTATTTGTAAGACTGCTTCCTTGGGACTTTTTCTTGTCCTTGGAAGGTATCTTGTCAACTACTGAAGATGAAGAAGCAGATGGGAAAGCCAATCCCGGATGAGGAAGTAAATATTTTTAATATTAACTTGTATTTGTAAATCTAAAAGGCTTTTTGTCCAAAAAGAAGCAAATGCTTTAGAGTTAGTGCCCAAGTGTGCCACCTTCAGACAATAAATATACATGATATGAGAGTGAAAATGGGGAGATTTTATAGCCACAAGGAGCTTTTTTTAAAGCTTTTATCAGACATCGCTACTGACTCTAAAAGAAAATTAAGAAGTTTACTAAAGACTGAACTGGAAAAGAAGATCATCAGAGTCTTGGAAAAACCATGACCGTTCAATCTGGTGGGAAATGAAATCTGAGGATTTCAGTGAAGGGAAGAGAGGAGTCAGAGCCCTGGAACCACCCATTCAAAACTGCCAAGACCGATCAGAGACTCACTGACTGAAACAGATGAAAACGGACATTGTTTCTATGTGATTTCTTTTTCCTTTTTAATATTGTTTTCTTTTCTCCAACTCATTTCCCTCTTCTTTCTCAATTTCACTTTTAAAAGATAAGTCCCCAACATTCAGCCTTCTTAATTTAAGAGCAACATTAATGATGCTGGGAATAATCACAACTATCAAGGTCATACACAGCCTTTAGATAAAACATACAGACTTTACACTAAATCTTTTGGGGCTATTTATCTACCATATGCACTTGTTTTACAGACATTTCTAGGATTGAAAATTGTATTTTCCCTTTAAAAAGTTATAAATGTAGGCTAAAACAACTATAAAGAGAGCTGCACATGTATCTTGAAGACAATAGTAACAGAATTAACTACATCTAACAAGAACATTGTGATGACTGGCTACCCATTTTGATACAGCAGAAGAAAAACATGGCATGGGGAAATGCTGTCCTATGCAGACTGATGTGTCACAGATAAAGGTCTTAAACTGATTTTAGATGGACACTGTTCTTGTGAAGGGGTGCATATACTACTGGAAACAAGGGAAACCAATGAAGGATAACTGCTGTAAATGGAAATACCATATGATTAAATGGAAAACTTCCATCAGAAAACTGACATTAGGAGACAGAAAAAAAAACACAATAAGTGCTACACTCAATGGTCCAAGCACTGAAAGAATGACTAAGAAAGAGCTGGTGGTGCCTCTGGGGATTTCTTTTTGTTATCTTTTCTAGATGTTCTACTTTTGTTAGGTTCTAGTACAAAGGTATTCTTAGCAAATTACTAAGGCCCTGGAAAACCATTAAAAGCAATTAAGAAATAAATCTGAAAGCTATATATAGATGTGCCAAAGTAATCTTTATTTCTAGTGTCTGCAATACAACTATAAAAAAAAATAAACTACTGCAACCTTTACCATGTCAACAAGATAAACATGATTTGAACTTTCAACTTTCAGAAAAAAAATATTAATATAGCAAGAACATCGAAAACATTTATAACCAATCAGACCATAACTTTTTCCATTATGATTGCCTAACTACATTTCAAAATGTGTTTTCAATAAAAAAAGTTTAAAGGAAAATGAGCACATCTGGACAAAACTGCATTTGCTTGTAGACAGTTTTGTAGTCTTACTTTGCTTCTATTTGTTGGAAACACACACACATCTGAAAAAGAAAAGAAAATATGCACTTAACAGCTGTAAAAAAAAATAAACTACACTCAATAAAAGCTGTTTTCTAGACTACTTTCCACATCACAATATCATGTTAACTATTTAATTTCTGAAAAAAAAAAGTAGACAAACCAGAAGTATTATTACTTAGCACATTAACAATTTGGAATGTTAAGCCAACAGGATCCTGTAAAATTAGATATTTCTGGAAAGGCACATGCTACAAGGAATAAATATGGATGTCTACATATCTTCAGGTATATTAAAAACACTGTTTATTGATACGTATGTCACCTGAATTACAAATGTTCGACTACAAGAAAAGTAAAAAAACAAATGTGATGTTTCAACTATGCATACCACTCATGCACTGCTTTAGAAAAAAATAAAGCAGCACATAAAATGGCTACAGTGAAGTTCATATTAAAAACAAACTCCTCTCTCTACGGAAACCAAAAGCCAAAAACAGAAAATTAACAGTAAAGCCTACCCCATCTTCAAATCTTTGAAAGAACCTTCCTAGTTCCCCTAATAATCCTGATTAAAAAAAAAATATCTGGTATGCAAGTCCAACTCCCCAAATTTTTTCCTGATAAACAAGAGGAGGTATTAGGGGTTTTAGCAACTGACAGACCCATTACCACTACACTTCACACTCCTCATGGGGGCAAATGGAGAAGAAACAACATCTGTTCATAAAGATGCACGTACCTGAAGCTGTGTAATAACCAACTTTTTTCCTTAAGGGTAATTTCGGCAATTACAATCACTGCATTTCTTGAATTATTTAATATCAGCAACAGGAAAGATAGTAAAGCTTGCAAGCATGAATGTTTCTCTCTGTCTCTGCTTTAAATGACCAGGTTGCAATAACTTGTGAAAGTGTGAGGTTTAGGATAGTTTATGCACAGCAGATAACCCTGGGACAACTCCTACTTAAAACAAGTAGCCAAAGCTAACAGTCTGGATGAAAAAGTAGATAAAATAGATTTTTTTGAGTGGGTCATGATATGATGTGACAGTGAATGTTCTCTCTCTAATGTAACCAAGACAGTTGCAATCTGAGTGGTCTCACTCCTGACCCAAGGTTAAATTCTGTTCTCAGAATCTTGATGGATTTAGTTAATAACAAGTGCTCACCATTGCTGCTAAGGCATACAAAGTGTTAGAAAATTATCACTACTAAGGCAAAAATGCATTAGAAAATCATCACTATTAAGGCAGAAATACATTTACAACTTAAAAGAGCATTTAGGGACGGAAGTTACATGTACATGTTTCTGAGTTTATCAGCAGTAGATTCAGAATGGCTGACTATTTTTTTCACTCACGCATTAGTTAAGTGCATCTGCATGTTTGAAAAAAAATAACACATTGAAATAAGTATTTGGATCCCATTGGTTAGGACTAATGTTAAGTTTAAAGTTATGTAGAAAATTTACTATACATATGAGAAGCTGCAATGGTGTTGACACTCATATTATTCTTAACCAAAAGCTATTCTACTTTTGTCATCTAAAACTGGATTTCTGACTTGTTTTTCACTATTTTACTAAAAGCCACTAACCCTTATTATTTTGTAAGTTGCAAGATAGAAGTAGACCCAAGTCCCTGCTACTCCAGGGTAAGGGTGAAACACAGACGGACAATGATGTCGTCTAAGACTAAGAGATGGCCTTACCTTCATAACCTCTAGGATGATATGATAGATGTCTGCCCTTTATCTTCTTTGCATTTTGAAAGTGAACCAGCATAATCCTACAAATCTCCACAATGGCAGTCTCAACCACTGCCTGTTTCCAGGAAAATATATAGTTTCATAGGTGTGCACTAGGCTAACAACCACTAGGGCCTTTTTAAGCCTAGCCATGCATCCCAAATCTGTAACAAGTTCCGGTACCCTTTACAAGTGTAAGCAGGGGCTTGGGAGATGAAATATTTATATGTAGGGACCTAGGAGACGAGTCATTTACAGGCTGCCTGTGTCCATTAGAGATATAGATACCAAAGCAGGGATGAACTTCCTGGTCCCCATCCAATTGTCCAAGTTACACTTGAAATGGGTTAGGTAGGTCTTTAAAATGGGTAAATCTGGTGCTGTTTGCTTTGGGGATATGCAGGAGGTTCGTTAGGGTGGGATCCAATAATACTTTGTATGCCAGGCATAGATCTCCTCTGAACAGCTTGAAGGAGACAGAATACAGGGATAGGGCTTTGAGGCAGTCTGCATAGGGCATGTTACTTACGTCCTGTATTCTTTTAGTAAGAAAAGTACAGTTGTATAAAATCTTACCATAACAGTAAATGCCCTTCTCTTCAGTGCTGCAGTATTATTTACATAAGGGATCTCCTGCCCAATGTCCAGCCAGTATACCAAAGCCTATGGAATTTATAGACATTGTATGTCACACTTATGCTCCCCACACAAGGCACAGGGCATAAAGGTGACATATGGATGTACAAACCTCAGAACTGTAAAGCCTCAGGAGGAATAGAATATCCATAGGGGCCAGGAAGAACATCTGCATCCAGAAGGAAAAAAAAGAAAAAAAACCCTGGCCAGGAAGGCAAGAAAAATACAGCACAGTAGAAGGTGAAGGAGGGAGGGAGTGAATACTGCAACAGTGAAGAGAAGGACATCTACTGCTATGGTAAGATTTTACACAACTGTACTACTCCTTCCATATCACTGTTGCAGTATTCTTTATATAACAGAGTATACAACATCTCAGTAGGAAACCTGGGAGGAGGAAGGCACAGAAGAGTCCTCTAGAAACCCATGCAGGATACCTCTGGCAAAACCAGTTCTAACTCTGAAAACATCCAACTTGCAGTGTTTAGTGAAAGTATGGCCAGAAGTCCAAGTAGCAGTCTCAAGGATGGAACTGATGTCCAGTCCTTTGAAAAAGGTACCAGAGAAAGGAACAACTCTGTTAGGATGAGCCTTTACAGAGGCATAAAGACATTTACCATGAAAGGAGTAACAAAAAGAAATGGCCTTAGACAGCCAGGAAGAAATGGTTTATTTAAAAACTGCCAAACCCAAAGACCTGGGATGAAAGGAAACCAAGTTTCTCAGATTTGTGAATGGCCTTAGTCTTATTCAATAATATCTGTGCTGCCTATGCAATTCCAATGTGTTTATATGCAGCATCACTGTGGTACTGTCTGTGAAAGCCTTGAGAGGCCATAAAAGAAAAAAAGGAATGAAAAGCTTGAAAAGCTAACAGAGCTCTTATCTTGGTCCTTGAGGGAACCAAAGGAAGCTCCTCACCTATTGTCTGAGGCACCTGAAAAGGGTTCCTGAGATGGGACTGGAGGTTGGAAAGGAAGCCCTGAGAAAACTGATGACTCCGCTAGTGAAGATTTGAGACAAGAAGAAGGAAAACTAGGAAATCCAGTGCATGGCACTATTGAAGCCACACCGACCTGACGAACAACTGTAGATTCACATATGGAGCCTGGCCAGAGGCAGCACAGGAATGGTGGAAGCCATGGATCTTAAAACCCTGAAAAAATCCCTGGCTGTGACTGAAGCCAGTGGAAGAAGAGATTGAAAAAAGGTGATCTGAGAAAGGACCTTGGGTGGAGTCAGGAATGCCAGCATGGAAATGGTCTGCATCCTGCCATCAAGAATACCATGAGTCCGAGTAGGAACCAGGACTGATTTCTTAAAGTTTATGGTAAACCCAAGCCTTTACAACAGATAAACAGTAAATTGAAGGTGGTGAAGCAGAACCTCAGGGGATGAAGCCCATAGAAGCAGGTCGTCTAGATAAGGAAAGATGCGAACCCAGCTCATCCTGCAGAAGGCAATGGCAGGAGCAAGGTACTTTGTGAATACTGAAAAAAACGAAAGAGAAGCTAGGCTGAGGCAAACCAAGTTATAATAAATTGGTTTGTGATTTACTTGGTACTTTGTGAATACTCTCGGGGCAGGGGGTAGAGAGTCCAAACGGCAAAGCAGAGAAACATGAAAACTTCCTGAAAAGGGGAGGATGGGAATGTGCAGGTAGGCATCTTTGAGGTCCAGAGATACCAAGAAGGCCTATGAAAGAAGAAGAGGGAACAGGGTTTGAAGGGAGAACATCCAAAAGGAAGGGGCCTTTAGAAAGGTACTGAGCTGAGAAAAGTCCAGAATGAGTCTCCAGATGCCTTCCTTCCTGGGAACCAGGAATATCCTGGAATAAAAACCTTTACCTTCCTGGGGAGGGCACAACCTGAATGGTGCCCTGAGCCAGAAGTGCCTTAAGCAGTTCTGGAAATAAAGGAAGCTGTTCCTCAAGAGGTTAAGGGATGCCCAGAAAACAAGGAAAAGATTTCCACACCTTGATGGATGAGGAACAAAACCCAAGAGTCTTGATAATGGCCTTTAACCAATTGAGAAGGGACAAGGAAAGATGAAGGGATAAAGGAACCTAGCATAGGGAAAGGGAAAGAAAACGGTCAGATAGAACCTGGTTTGTCTTGAAATGGAGGCTTCTGAGAAGTAGGTGTCTGAGTAGACTTAGCTGGGGTGCATGCCTAGAACCCTTTTTACCCTTAGGTGGAGGGCGAAACTGTCTGTGAACAAAGGTAGAATTGGATGGATAATTTTTTCTGAAATTTAGGAACAGGAGAAACAAAAATATGTTTCAAATCCTGCAAGGCTTTGCCTTTATCCTAGAGGGACTTAAAAAGCTCAGCAGCAGCAGCATTGCCAAAAAGGTTCTTATTATCAAGACAGGCATCCAACAATTTAGCTTTAATGTCATAAGGTAAAGGCTTAAGATGAAGCAAAGAGTTACGCCTCACAACAGAACCAAATGCAGCAGCCATTGAAGAAGCATCAGCTGCATCATTGCTACACTTAATAGACTGACGAGTTACTTGAGAGGAAGAACCCAATACGGAAAGGGCAGAGACTTCCCTTCTGAATCAGGAAGATTAGACATTGCCCGAGAAACTTGAGAAAGAAGGGGTAAAACATACCTGGACATGTGAGTCTGGTATTTAATAGCCCTAAATGCCAGAGTGGCAGCAGTACAGACTATATTACCTAGACATTCCATGACTCTACTATACTAACCTGAAGGAAAGTTTAGAAGGTTTGTCAGAAGACACAAACACCACAGAAGGATCAACAGAAGAAACCAAAGCTACAACTGGATGATCCTCTTGGCTTTTACCAGCCACAAGAGAGACGCCAAGGGGAGGCAAGACAGCAGCTAAATCAGACCTGAGTTTTTTTGGCCTTTTTGTTGGCAGGTGGGCTGACCTTTGGGATGTGGAAGACTCCATAATAGCACCTTGCGCCAACAATTTAAAACATTGGTTTTCTAGGTAAATCGATAAGGTGGAGAGACAACTACATAAGTTCTTGGGGACAAACGCTTGGCAAATAGAACACTGGATATGATCTTGAGAAGCACCCAAACAGAAGAGACACTGCTCATGATGATCTTTATGGGGAATCTGCCTCTACTGCACTGACATTTCCCCTTTCTGGATGACATGTAAACACACCAAAATAAAAATAGAAAGAGGTAAAAAGAAACCTCAATGGGCACTTTTCTGAAAAACAGCTCAGTAACCAGCACAGTTGTGTTCAGACAAACAGCCAATTATGGCATTCAGACAGGCAGCAAAGAAGTGCTGAGGTATGTATGCTACCTTTATGTCCTATGCTTTGCATGGGGAGCACAAGTGTGATGTACAAAATCTAAAGGCAGTGGTATACTGGCCAGACGTTCGTCTATCCTTGTTAGGAGATCCCTTATGTAAAGAATACTGCAACAGTGCTATGGAAGGACATCCTCTGTGGACATTCTAATTGTTGGATGTGCCTGTTTAGGTACATAATAAAGGGGACACTGTACTCAATGACAGGTCTGATGAATGCTGAATACAGTGGAACAATAACCTCTTTGGACCTAGATGCCATACATTTGTTTATAAGTTGCATAACACAGAATGATTTCCTAACTATTATAAATACGTGATAGTTAAAGGTTAGACTGCTGTCTGCGTGTGTTCCCAAGTCCCTGACTAATGGGTAGACTCCTAGGGGTGTTGTTGTTAATATGACAGTTACCACAGGTAGATGATTTCCCGAAGGATACTATTATGCATTTCTTGACATTTAGTTTTAGTCCATGGCTCTAACACAAGTTACCTACCCATAACAGCCCTTTATGGAGAATATTATTCAGTCGGGGATTCTATGACTGCTCCTAGTTTGCACTTTTCTGCAAATTTGGACAGCCAGAGGTCCCTGACATTGGCCTTGACTTCAGAGAAGTAAATGCCAAAAGGAGCAGTCCCAGGACCGATCCTCGAGGGACTCCCTTTGTGACTGGTCTTTTTGTACAGGTGGACTCCCCAATTCTAACTTCTTTGGTCCTATCCGTGAGCCAGCTGACTATATACAACAGCAGGGTACTGTGAAAAATGCCTATGCCAGGTCAAGATGTAAATCATTCTGCCCTCATCCACTGCTTTGTTGACATCCTCAAAGAAGTCTACCAGGTTGAATAGACATGACCTGCCCTTGACAAAACCAAACTGGGTTTGGTACAGTGTCTGTAGGTTTTTTTATGTCATTACTGATCATTTTTATGATAATGTTTTCCAAGGCTTAGCATATGAGACTGGTGAGACTTATGGGTGTACAGTTTCTATGGTCAGTAGACTGTGCAGAGGGATGACAGTTGCTGTTCTCCATTCGTTAGGCATGAAACCTGTTTGAAGGCTACAGTTAAACAGTGATTCCAGACGGCAAGGTAGGTCATGTTTCATGCTATTTAATAGGCATCCTCGGATATTGTCCGATTCCATCAATGCACTGTTCTTGGCCTTCAGAGACAGCATTGAGGACCTGTTCCCTAGTGAAAGTAGGAGGAGTTATATTTGATGCTATTTCCTAAGGGGAAGTTGACGGGGAGACATGGTTTCATTAACAATGAGCTCTACACACACTTGTCTATTGCCTTTGAGGTTGCAGGCATACCTAAAGAATGCCTTGTGGTTGTCCTTGGCCTGGGAGGCCAAATTTATTTCAAATTTGGCTTTGGTAGAAAACTACACTCAAAACCAAAAAAAAAAAAAAAAAAAAAAAAAAAAGGCTGAAACCAGATAAATAAAACTAAAAAGGGAGTCCAAGTGTCTGCTTTAATTGCAACCAAATGGTAAAAACTGCTTGACTTTTCATATATACAACAAAAGAGACTACCATTTATTAGCTAAGTGCTTTCATTCTATAGTTTATTAGAACTTCATCAGAGCTGAAATCAACCAAAAAGCAATTACTTAAATACCATCCTTAAATAGAAAATATCAAGTGACTTACAATCCAATTAACTTTTAAAAAACACAAGTGTTTATTTTAAATCTATAGATAAAAAGGTAAAAAATAAACGTAAATATATGTATCAGTATATCAAACTGCAAACTTCATTATTCATGCAATATGATTTGTTTTATAAATGTTGCGATTTCTATAAACATTTTATATTACTATTTTCATTTAAACTTTGTACCTTATCAGCCTGCAATAAAATTTACCAGTTAAGGTCTTTAACTTCAAGAGTGTTATTTGCATCCCCACAAAAAGGGATATTTATTACATAATCCATGATAAAAAATGAGAAGTTATGTACCTACCATAACGTTCCATGTTAGTTGTCTTCTCTCGCCTTCTTTCTTGCTTGATGGGTTCGGAGCCGATCCTCGGCTCCGACTCGGCACTTGCTAAGCTCGAGAGTCACTTTTACCAGCTCGAGGCAGCCCCATATTCCATGATGCAAGGCGGTAAGTACCCAGATCTCGTTTGATGACAAAAGGGCAATAGCACCTAGCATAATAACTTCCAAAAGGAAGAAAGAAGAAGAGAAATAAACCTGTAGGATGGTAGAAGGAACAGCTCTGTATGGTCTTCAGAACTATCATTCTTTGTAGAGAAAGGTCTGTCCAGGCCTGGGGGAAGGAGGGAGGGTTGCAAGAAAGAAGGCGAGAGAAGACAACTAACATGGAACGTTATGGTAGGTACATAACTTCTCAATGTTAAGTTGTCAATCTCGCCTTCATTCTTGCTTGATGGGACCGCGTCCCTAGCACCTCTATCCTGGGTGGCTCAATGGAACAGACTCTTGAGGACTGTAGAGCCAAAACTGGCTCTGTCCCTGGAGGCCAAATCCAATTTGTAATGGGAAACAAAAGTATGAGGAGTGGCCCAAGTGGCTGCTGCACAAATAGTGTCTAAAGGAAGTCTAGCTTGAAAGGCTGTAGAAGTAGCTAAGCTTCTGGTTGAATGCGCTTTAGGCTTTGAGCACAGCTGTTTTCCCCTGAGCCGATAAATTTCAGAGATGACAGAAGAAAGCCATCTAGATAAGGTCACTTTTGAGACAGGAAGGCCTTTCTTGTTAGCATAGGAAACAAAGAGTTGATCGGATTTCCTGAATTGTTTTGTTCTGTCCAAATAATACCCGAGTTGGCGGTGGACATCAAGATAATGTAGTTTTTGTTCCGATCTGTTTGAATAGTTTGGAAAAAATACAGGGAGATCAATGGCTTGATTCAAATTAGTCTGAGGCGACCTTAGGCAAAAAGGTCGGATTAGTTCTCAATGATACTCTGTCTTTGTGGAAGACCAAATAGGGGGGGCGAACAGATAGAGCATGAAGTTCAGACACCCTCCTAGCCGATGTAATAGCTACCAGGAATAAAGTTTTCCATGAAAGAAACTTCAGGGAACAAGAAACAGCTGGCTCGAAGGGGGGAAGAATCAAGGATGTCAGCACTAAATTTAAGTCCCATTGAGGAGGAGGACTCCTGACTGGAGGCTTCAGGAGGAAAATTCCTTTCAAGAAGGCTCTACAAAGCCTGTGGGACATAATGTTGTGATCTGCGAACCCGACATGAAAGTTCGAGATAGCAGCCAACTGAACTCTAACTGTGGAAGAAAAGGAGCCCGCATGAAAAATCTCCGCTAAGAAATCCAAAACTGCTTGAACTGGAGCAGTGAAGGGATCAATATTCTTGGCTTTAGCCCAATAAGAGAAATGTTTCCATTTGCTTGTATAAATCCTCCTGGTAGAGGATTTCAAGGAAGCTACTAGGATGTCTCTAACAGGGTTAGAGATCATAGGAAGCCTGGCTAAGGAAGGAAGTGGAGCAACCATGCCGTGAGGTTGAGAGAAGGGATAGACCGGTGCAGCTGACCGGATTGGTGAATCAGAAGATCTGGCACTGGGTCCAGATGCCACTGCTGCACCAACAGGTGACGATGGAGGAACGGAAACCAAATTTGTCGAGGCCAATAAGGAGCAATGAGAATCAATTTGGCTCTCAAAACGGTTGCTTTCTGGATAACTTGAGGGATCAGAGGAAAAGGAGGGATCAGAGGAAAAGGAAAAAAAGCATAAAGATGTCCCTGGGGCCAATCCTGGGTCAGAGCTTCTCTGGGGGGATGGCCTGGCAGTGGGAAGAGAGAAAAGAAGTCTGGGCATTTGCTGTTTTGGGGAGTAGCAAAAAGATCACAACATGGGCGACCCCATTCCAGAAAAATCTCTTCCACTATAGATTGCTTGAGAGACCATTCGTGAGGCATGAGAATAGCTCTGCTCAATCTGTCCGCTAAAATGTTGGTTTTCCCAGGGATGTGCATTGCTACCAGAAACCGATGAGAGGAGATCGCCCATTGCCAAAGTCTGAGCGCTTCTCGACACAAGGGGTAGGATTTGGTTCCGCCCTGTTTGTTGATATACCAAACTACAGACATGTTGTCTGTGTGGACTGCAATTGTCCCTACGGGAAGAAAGTCGTTGAGGGCTTGCAACGTTAAAAGCACTGCTCTCATCTCTAGGACATTTATGTGCAGGTGGTATTCGAAAGGTTGCCACGTCCCATGAACCATCCTGCCCTGGTAATGACCCCCCCACCCGATCAGGGAGGCATCCGTGGTGACAGTGGCTACCGGGGATGGGGGTACAAAGTGTCTGCCTTGGTGAATCTGGGGAGAAGTGATCCACCAAGCAAGATGATTCTTGCAAATCTGAGTCACCAGTATTTGGTGACGCATTGGAAGTTGTTGGTAAGACCACTGAGTGAACAACATCCATTGAAGAAGGCGCATGTAGAAGCGAGCCAGGGGAAGAAGAGTAATGGCCGCAGCCATGAGGCCTAACACCTTTAAAACCATTCTGGCCTGAACCTTCTTGCTGGCTAGAATGATTCTGACCTGACTTTGAATGTCTGAAATTCTTTGATCTGTAAGGGTAGCTGACATCCGAACAGTGTTTAAGTTTGCGCCTATGAAAGTAATAGACTGGCAGGGCAATAAGGATGATTTTTCGGAGTTGATCGAGATGCCCAATTGAGAACAAAGATTTATCGTGTAATCCCTGGCTTGAACAAGCTGATGCCTGGTGGTGGCTGAAAGGAGCCAGTCGTCGAGATACGGAAACACCTGGAATCCTTGACGTCTCAGGTGAGCCGTGACCACTGCCGTACATTTGGTGAACACTCTGGGGGCTGTAGTGAGACCAAAGGGCAGGGCTCTGAACTGGAAATGACTGGACCCCAGCCGAAAGCGGAGAAATCTCCTGGAGCGTCTGTGAATTTTATGTGATAGTACGCATCCTGAAGATCTATTGAGCACATCCAGTTGTCCTTCTGTAAGAAGGGCAGAATTGATTGAAGAGTGACCATTCGAATCTTGTCTTCCTCACAGACTTGTTGAGTCTGCTGAGATCCAATATTGGTCTCCAGTCTCCCATCTTTTTGGGGACCAAAAAGAACCTTGAGTAGATTCCGGGCTCTGAATGATCTGATGTAACTGGCTGAATGGCTCTTTTTTGCAGTAGTTTTAAGACTTCTAACTCTGCAATTTCCCTTAGACCGGGTGGTACATCTGGAAGGGAATTTAAGTGATAGAAAGGACTTTCCTCGAAAGGAATTTTGTAACCCCCGGATATGATCGACTGTACCCATCTGTCTTGAGTGAGGGAACGCCAGGCTTCTGGGTACAGCGATAGTCTTCCCCCGACTGCCTCCAAGGACGGACAGTCGGGCAACATCTCAGGGATGCTGAAAGGGCTGGTCAGAGAGAGGCTCTCTGCTTCCCTGGTTTTGTGGACCACCTCTACCTCTAGAGTGGCGTCTGTTGTTGTTACCCCCTCTGCCTCTAGGGGTAAACTGACCACGTGAATCCGGCGTGACTCCTTGGGATTTGCGGAACCACATTTTGCCACCCTTCTGCCCTTTGGGGTAAGGTCTAGAAGGGGTGGAAAAATGGACTCCTACGGCAGAAAGAGTTTTGCCGTCCTGCTCACACCTGGTCAACGTTTCCTTCACTTGAGGGCCAAACAAAGCTGACCCATCAAAGGGAGAGTTTGTGAAGAACGCCTTAAAGGGATCTGCA
Source organism: Protopterus annectens (assembly GCF_019279795.1). Classification (NCBI taxonomy): domain Eukaryota; kingdom Metazoa; phylum Chordata; order Ceratodontiformes; family Protopteridae; genus Protopterus; species Protopterus annectens. Next base: position 669,283,893 of record NC_056736.1, read on the forward strand.
AAATTACAGAGCCGCATCCAGGCTTGGCGTCTAAGAGCCACACCTGTACCTGCGGCCCTACTCGCTCTATCAGCAGCATATGATATCAGTCGCATGGAGAAGTTAGCAATAGAATTAAGGGTTCCTAGCTGCGAAGCAATTTTTTCTTGAGCCCCTGCAGCTGTAGGATCCTGTACTACTTCACCTAGCTCCTTAAGGATATCCCTCTGGAGTCTGGTGAAGTGACATAGGTAGTTCAGCGAACGCATAGCAAAAGTCGCTGAAGAGAACATCCGCTTACCATATCTGTCCATGGTCCTAGAGTCCTTATTAGGAGGATGGACAGGTACGGAAGGATCTGCAAGTTCCTTCTTAGTGGCAGCCGCCACCACCATGGCATCAGCGGGGATACCTTTTGTGAGGAATTGCTTGTCCGACGGGGCAGTAATAAATTTAGAAGGCCTCCTAGGGACTGGCTCTACAGAGTCAGGAGCAGCCCACGCCTTTCAAGCAATAACCTGCATAAGGGGGTTGAAAGGCGGAGACACCCAGGAGGTGGAGGGCCGAGATCCAAACGCCTCCAGGTATACTGACTCATCCTCAGAGGGATTATTGGTGGGCCAGTTTCCCCTCTGTCTAAGGAGTTCTAGGATGTCTGAGAAGGAGACATCCTCAGAGGGGGATCTTGGGGATCCCTCTGACTCATCTAAGTCAGTATCTGAAGTGATAGACTCGGGGGAGTCTACGTGTTTCCTCTTACAGGTCCTCTTCCGCGGAGGATCTCCTGACAAATCAGGAGAATCCTCGGAAGAGGGGGTTCTTCCCAGTGGGGAAACCTGAGGCGGAGGATCTCTGGGTCCGGGAGCAAGAGAAGTGGCAGAGATGTCAACAGGCACCATAGAGGGAGGAGCTACGGGAACAGACTGCTGGCTGAGACCAGTGGCCAGCACACTCTTCATCACCTCGAAGGCTCCCCTCCCAGGGAGGTCCGAGAGAACCCGTTCCGAAGAGCCAGGAACTCCAGGACCCACCGAAAAGGAGGGCTCCGAGGCAGATGTCGGAGCCGAGCTCACCAAGGCCGAGGCTCCAAGGGGAAGAGTGGGGTCGGACAAGGGTCCGATGCCACTCACCCCCTCGGAGGAGACCAGGGAAGCCCGACCATTGAATCCCTCTAAGGAAGGTCTCGAAGAGGAGATAAGAGTAGAGGCTGAAGGAGCAGAAGGGGGTATCTGTCCCTCAGCCGTAGCAGAAACTATTCCCGAAGACTCCAACTCCAAACTCTGGGGTAGAGTCGAAGGAGGAACTGCAATGGGGTGTGGACTAATAGTCGTCTGTTGAGACGGACTATGTAGCATTTGGGCCAGTGCCTGTGATTTTAATAATCTACTGACCACTCTCTCTAAATCATGGCCAGAAAGCCTGGATGACCTTGAAGATCGGCTCCGATGGCTCCGTTCCGAGAGGAGAAGCCGGAGCCGAGAGTATTGGCTCCAAGGAAGGGGACCTAGACCTCTTCCTCGAAGGAACCATCGGAGCCGATGAAACCATAGAAGCTGTCGGAGCCGACAACTTATCGGCACCGACAGTTGGTTTCGATGCATCGGCTCCGGCCGGAGCCGATACAGCCATAAAGGTAAGGGTGTCGGAGCCGATCGGAGCCGACACCGAAGCCTGAGCCACATGGTGATCGGAACCGATCGGAGCCGACACCGAAGTGGTCGAACCAGAATCGGCACCGATAGCCATCGGTGCCGAAGGTTTGTGTAAACCAGAATCGGCTCCAGCCGGAGCCGATCTCGACTCTGAAAGAGTCGGAGCCGAGGCCACAGGCTTGGATACAGAAGCCTGGGCCTTGGAAGACTTAGAAGTCTTAGATGGAGCCGACTTAGCCGGAGAGCCCTCCGGCTTAAGAAGGCCCCTCAAAATCAATTTATTTCTTCTCTCCTGCAGGACTCTCTGGCTAAAAGAATGACATACAGCACAGGAGTCCTGCAGGTGAAGAGGCCCCAGGCAGTAAAGGCAAGAAGTGTGACCGTCTGTCAGAGACATCTTCTGACAGCACGAGTCACACTTCTTAAAGCCTGAGACCCTTTCTTTAGACATGGTGTAAAAAATACACACACACAACACCTGTCCAAGAATTATATTATAAATCCCAATAGGAAAGAGTAATCTAACAATAAACACACACACACCCTAACAAGGGGGGGGGGGGGTGGGTGGGATGGGAGAAGGTCTGACTAAATGTTTTAAGGAGACAGGGAAATTCTAGTCAGAATGGGACAAAAACTGGACTAAAAGTAATAATTTTAAAGTTTAAGAAGAAAAAGGGGCAAAAACAGTAATGTATAAATCACTTACCAGGAGCTGGTAAAAGGAGGACCTCATCAGCGAAGCGGCAAACGAGATCTGGGTACTTACCGCCTTGCATCATGGGATATGGGGCTGCCTCGAGCTGGTAAAAGTGACTCTCGAGCTTAGCAAGTGCCGAGTCGGAGCCGAGGATCGGCTCCGAACCCATCAAGCAAGAATGAAGGCGAGATTGACAACTTAACATTAAACATTTTCTAAAATCAATGTAAATAGAAGCATGCTTTGCCACAGCATTTCTACAGTCCTTATTCTTAATAGCCAGTGTGTGTTTATATATTCTTTTGGACAGTTTTCTTGTTGTTTTACCAACATAAAAACTTACACATGATTCACATGTAGCTAAGTAAACAACATAAATAGAATTACATGTGAACCTGTTTCTTGCCTAAATCTGTTGATGAGTATGTTTAAGAACGGCATTCGAGCCTTCACTGATGTACCTACAGTATTTACACTGTTGGCATCAAAACATGCCACATCTATCCAAAAGTTGGGGGTCAGATGTCTTCTCAACTAACTCTTTTAAATTTAAAATTTTCCTCTTTCTAAACTTTGGTTTAGTTCCAATAACTGAAGTCAAATCCCTGTTTCCAAAAATAATTTTCCTTTGTTATTCAATACATTCTTGATATTGTATGAATCCAAAGAAATAGGGAGTGGAATGCTCTCATATTACAAGAGCCACTTTTACTGTTGTTATATTTTTCAGGGTCATTTTTATAATAGGAGAAAATCTGGTACCCCTAAAATTCTTAACTTCTGCAATAATTTTGTCTAGCATATTTACCAAATACCCTCTTTCCATAAATAAATTCCTTAAGTACAACGTCTCTTCTTCAAATTTTAAATCATCATTAATTAAATGACTCAGTTTAATAAATTGCCCTGTGGTAACACTTTCTTTCGTAAATTTTGGATGTTGACCGTCATAACTTAAGTAACTGTTCTTAAAAGATGTCTTTCTGTAAATATTAATGTAAAACAATCATTCACATCCAGCTCAATTTCAACATCTAAAAGTTAATTATATTCCTTATTCCACCCATTATTCCATGTATAATGAAGTTTACAGTTTGACATACCGATATTTATATTTACATGGTTTATCTTTATTTATTTTCCGTAAACTTAACTAAATAAATAGGTTCATAGGTTCATACTATGCTATCTGCCCTAGGGCATTTATAAGCCTAGCCAGAATGTGTTTGGCTTTCGCCACCCATTTTAAATTAATTTTGCTATGCCCTTTTCTGAGGTTAGTATACTGTGCCTCTGTCTAACAGTGACGCAGAAGTGACACCCGGGATAAACCTACGATCGCCCATCCACTCATCAAGATTCCTCTTGAAGAGAGTCAATGAGGGCCTCTGCCTAACCTGGACTGGGATTTTATTCCAGAGTGAAGGGAGCCTCTGGGTTATGAATCTGTCCTTCCAGCATGTCCTATTTATTTCGGTGCTGAGGTTCAAGTCTCTCGAGCGTGTAGCTCGATGGGATTTGGATTTTCTGAGGTGCAGCATGTCCATTAATTCCGGGTTGGACATGGCTTTATACGTCAGGCACAGATCGCCTCTGAGCAGGCGGTATGCCACTGAGTAGAGCTGGAGTTTCTTTAACCGGGCAGCATATGGCATCTGTTTGAGCCCTTTGATCCTCTTGGTGAGGTACTTTTGGGGTCTTTCCAGTTGCTGCAGGTGTCTGGTAAAGTACATCCCAAAAGGGGCATTGTACTCAATTATGGGCCTGATGAGGGATGAGTAAAGAGGCACGATGACCTCCCCTGATCTAGATGTGAATCCCTTCATGATTAGGTGGGCTATATAAAATGTTTTTCTAACCACTTTGGCCACGTGGTTGTCAAATGAGAGATTGCTATCAACTTGGGTCCCCAGGTCCCTAATTACTTCTTCTGTACTTAATGGATTACCACCTATGTGGTAATTTGTGGCACTTTGTTTTTGCCAAAGGGATGACTATACACTTTTTGGCGTTTAGCTTGAGGCCATGGCTCTGGCACCAGTTGTCTGTTTCTCTGAGGCCCTTTTGGAGGATGCTTGTGTCGGCTGGAGAGTCGATTATGGCGCCCAGTTTGCAGTCATCTGCGAACTTGGTCAGCCACAGTCCTTCCGTGTTGGCCTGTACCTCCGAGAAATATATATCAAACAAGAGAGGTCCCAGGACTGAGCCTTGTGGGACGCCACTTGTAACTGGTTTGGAGTCTGACATGGCTCCAGCAATTCTAACCATGTGGGATCTGTCCTTGAGCCAGTTTGCAACCCATCTAGTGACATAGGGGTTTATATTTAAGCTGGTGAGCTTATCTATAATGCCCGAGTGGGGTATTGTATCGAAGGCTTTTGTGAGGTCCAGGTAGGCTGTGTGGACCACCTTCCCCTCGTCAATGGCCTTGGTGACTGTTTCAAAGAAATCAACCAGGTTTAAGAGGCAGGATATGCCCTTAACAAAGCCGAACTGGGTAGGATCCAGTGTCTGTAGGTCCCCAATATCTTTATTTATGCGGTCTATGATGATCCTTTCCATAGCTTTGCAGACCAAGCTAGTCAGGCTTATGGGGCGATAGTTTCCAGGATCCGTTGAGGCACCACCTTTTTGGAGAGGGACCACAGTTGCTGTACGCCACTCTTTGGGTACATATCCTGTAGTAAGGCTGAGATTGAACAGTAGTTTTATGTTTGGGTTTAGCTCTTCTTGGCGTTCATGTAGGACGCAGCCTGGGACACCGTCTGGTCCCATTGATGCTGTGTTTTTTGCTTTGGAGAGGGCAGCTCTTACCTGAGCATCTGAGATGTCAGGGGGGGCAGCACTCTGCTGGGATAGATATTTGCCCTTTTGGTGGGGGGGGGGGGGTTTGCGCTGAACCTGTCAGCTAGGATGTTGGCAATGTCTGTGGGTTCGGTGTATTTTTTGTCATTTTGGACTAATTCTGAGCATAGCTGGGAATTACCACCCAGGTTCCTAACATAACTAAAGAAAGCCTTGTGATTATCCTTATTGTCCTGTGCAATTTTTCTCTCGAAGCTGGCCTTAGAGGATTTTATGAGTGCCCGTAGTTTTTTGCTAATACTGATCAGAGATGTCTTCCCTTTTTGAAATTTTGCTTTATCATTTAGTAGCTTCCTCCTTCTATTGTATAGTTTGTTTATGGCTGGGGTCCACCAGACAGGACGTCTGCCTTTGGAGGATTGGTTCTTGGTTTTATTTGGGATCGCATGATCCATGCATTCCTGAAGGTGTTCATAGAATGCGTTTATAAAGGATTCTTGTTTTGGTTTCAATTTCCACAGACGTTTGGATTCCTTTTTTAGTTTTTTTTTGGGCATCTGGTTTTCAACCATTTTTTTTTTTTTTTTTGAGGGCAATTTTCTGCAGGAGTTGCAGTAAGCAACCACAGCAATTTAGATGGCTTTTTCGATGATGGAAATTATGAGAATTTAGACCTTACTATCCATTCAGTTCCTTCAGAACTTGCAGAAAATACTCTGTCTTTGACATTTTACCTAGCAAGAAGCCTTTTAGCTTAAGTCACTCTTCACAAAATGGAACGATGCAGACCTTCCTTTAGGTTCAACACATGGCAGTCATGATATTACAGCAGTTAAAAGGCAGCATGAGAATGTCAATGGCACCTTTAATTTCAATATGGTGCTTCAGAGCAACTTCAACCTTCTGGCACAAACTATTCATCTGACAAGGTACTGTTTTAAATGAAATACCAATTATGTCAGGAATTGACTGCATAAATTTAATTTATGATTTAGAAAAACATTTGTTAAAAGTTAAAACCACTGAATTGGAAATTTTCTGCCTGGAACATTGTACTGTACTGCAACAAGTAACATTAGGTTTAAGAAATTATACATTTCCAAAGACAGGCACGATGACAAGTTATACAAGAAACTTGTTCATATTTTTAACAATACCGGTACTGAAGTTATGAAGACACTGGTTTGTGATTATAAAATAAGACTCAACTGTTTAAAAGATTTGGTGAAGGAATTGGACAACAATATAAAAAAATACAAAGACATTTTAATGATTATTGTACTGTTTACAATTTTATTGCAGCTAAAGTTAATGGGCATACTGCAACTGTTGTTCACAGAAAGAAAAGGAAGTTAGCAATAGATTAACAGATGTATGCTAAGGCTTATCTGCTCGATAAACATTCCAGAATCTACAATGCTAACATTAATCAAGTAGCAGATACAGTGGGGCAATTTTCAGAAAAGTAATGAACCATTATTTTTAAAAGAGGAATATGACTTTCCTTTACTACATGATGATGCTGTGGAACAAAGTGCAACTAGATCCAGACAAGGTGACAATTCTATTAAAACGTCAATAGCTTCTTCACCTCATCCTTTTCAAAATGTTGCATAGAAAAATCCAGGAGGGAATTACAGCCATCTGAAAGGGAAGGGGAAAAGGAAAGCAAGAAGCAGGGAAAGAATGGTGTCGCAATAAAATATCCAGTAATTAATTTCAGCAGTTTCAATCATGATTTCAAATATTAGGCAGTACTTAATAAAGGGTTTACCTTTATCATCTCTAATAGGTCTCACATAGTCAGCATTACAAAAGATTTGAAATTATTTGTGAGCAAACTGAACTTACATTACATCTTAAATGACAAAGAATTTAATTTAAAATTATATACAAGTTTTCAAGAAATGAAGTGTTTATAATCCTTTATTGAATCACACACTTCAGTTTTTTTTTTCTGACACTTGTTAGCAGCACATTCAGGGGATTATTAACAACCCTCTAACTAAAAAAAAAATTACAATCTGTCTTCCGGTGAAAGGGAAGCTTTGGTAGAACTTAGAAACCACAAAGATATCAGAATTATGAAAGCCTACAAGGATAGTAGTATAGTACTTATGGATACTGAGGATTGCAACCACAACCTTTTGAATTTGTTAGCAGACACTGATTACTATGAACAAGTTTCTGTTAATGTCATTAATTATAATTTTAAGAAAATAGATGATGTGTTGTTACATTTGTTACATCAAGGTCAGATTGCTTTATTTTTGTTTGAGATTTTGAAAGCTGATTGTCTTAAAATGGCTCTATTTTGGTAACCCTAAGGCCCATAAAGATTTACAAAGCAACAAATTGCCATCTTTTAGGCCCATCATTGCAGCAGATTTTAGCAAAATTGAATCTATCTCTGTGTTCTTGGACTCTGTGCTGAATCCTGTGGTACAGGGTTCAAATTTCTTTCTGAAAGATTTTTGGGCTTTGTTAGATCAATATACTTTCACAGCTAAAGAAAAAAAAAACAATCACTAGATTAGATGTAGGTTCACTATACTCCTGTATATTTTAGGAAGTGGGACTGGCTTTCTTAGAGAATAATTAAAAAAGTTTACTCAGTTCAATAATGACTATACATTTTATTTGTACACTCAAAACTGTATTAGGAAACTGATTTGTTTTCAATGGGCAATACTTTAAAACAAAAGTGAGAGGTAGCTATGTTAGCAAGGATGGTACCTTAATTTGCCAAATTGGTAATGAGTTGGTGGGAAACAGAAATCTTAAGTTTCCACATTTTTTTTAACAATGTAACTTTTTACAGGAGTTATATGGATGATTTGTTTTTTTCATTTGGGAAGGCGACAATAATGAGTTTGACAGTTTCCTATCGGACTTGAATATCAGTACCAGTTTTTTAACTTTTACCAAGAATGGAACAGGGAACATAGTTAACTTTTTAAATGTTGAAATTGAGTTGGATGTGAATGGTAGAGTGTTTTACATTAGTATTTAAAGCCTTCTTTTACAAACAATTATTTAAGTTAGAAAAGTCAACATCCAAAATTTATGAAAAAAGAAGTTATGTACTCACCATAACGTTCCATCTGAGTGGGTAATTTCATTTGTCTGCAACCTGTGGATATCGGATCCGACCTCGGATCCGAGCCGGCAGCTTTACCTAGCTAAAGATCCGAGCTCCTAGCTCCTCCCCCTAACCATAATCCCCTGCAACACATCCCCATCGTCAGATCGAGTTTGCCTATGGGGACTCCACAAGACCCTCAAAAGAGGCCAGTAACCTACTGCCCAACAGAATGGACAATCCTCTCCTGGTTAAGAAGCACGAAACTGGTTAGGGGGAATGGAGGGGGGGGGTCGGTTGCAGACAAATGAAGTTACCCACTCAGATGGAACGTTATGGTGAGTACATAACTTCTTTATCTGAAGTGGTTAACTTCATTTGGTCTGCAACCAGTGGGACAGAGACCCCAGCTACCTAGAAAACCTTGGGCGGCCCTCAAGGAAGTATATTCTGGAGCACCGCAGAGCCAAAGGAAGCCCTACTCCTGGAAATCAAATCCAATTTATAATGGGAAATGAATGTATGAGAGGAGGACCAAGTAGCTGCTGAACATATGTCATCTATAGGGACTCTAGACCAGAACGCAGCAGAGGCAGCTATGGATCGGTTTGAATGCGCATGGATTCCCAAAGGAACTGGTTTGTTCGAAGCTAAATAGGCTTGAATGATGCATTCTGAAATCCAGTTAGCTAATGTCACTTTGGTAATAGGTTTGCCTAAAGAAGACTTGGCAAAGGACACAAACAATTGATCAGACTTGCGGTTAGTTGCTGTCCTGTGCAGATAAAAACGCAGTTGTCTATGCACATCCAATTTGTGCAGTGTGTATTCCCCTTTATTCTGGAAATTGGGAAAGAACACTGGCAGATTAATAGACTGATTAATATTTGACTCAGAGGCTACTTTAGGGAGGAAAGAAGGATTAGTCCTGAGAGAAACTCTGTCCTTATGAAAAGTTAGATAAGAAGGTTTCGTACAGAGGGCTTGAAGCTCAGACACTCCCCTGGCTGAAGTTATTGCAACCAGGAAGGCTGTTTTCCAAGATAAAAATTTCAACTGAGCTGACGCGGCCGGTTCGAAAGGAGGACCTGTCAAAGCCTGCAGGACCAGTGTTAAGTCCGATGGTGGAACCGCAGACTTAACTAGCAGTTTTAACAGGAAAGCGCCTTTTAGAAAGGTTTTGCAAATTCTGGTGAAAGCCAGTGATCCTACCTCATCTCCCACATGAAATTGTGAGATGGCTGCTAACTGTACTTTAACCGCAAATGCATTGGCTCCCTGATGAAAGATGTGGGACAGAAATTCAAGAATCGTCGGAATAGGGACAGTAAAGGGATCCAAGCCCCTGTCTTTGGCCCAAATGGAAAAGCATTTCCATTTACTACCGTAGATCCTTCTGGTAGAAGGTTTGTGTGCTGCTACCAGAATGGCTTTCACTGGTGACGAGATACCGGGAGTCCTTGCTATCAGCGGAACTGGATCAACCAAGCCGTGAGCTTGAAGTCGCCCAGATTTGGGGGTTGTAATCCCACATGGTGAGAAATTAGATCCAGGATGGGATCTAAGATCCAAGGAGGAACTACACTGTGAGACCGCAAGTAAGGGAACCAGATCTGGCGAGGCCAGAATGGGGCTATGAGGATTATCTTGCTCCCCAACCAATGGGCTTTCTGCAGGAACCTCTTCATGAGCAAAAGCGGGGGATAAGCATAAAGGAGACTGGGGGGGCCAGGCATGAACCAGAGCGTCTCTGGGACTCTCCCCTATTGGGGGAATTAGATCGAAATATTCGCTGCACTTTGTATTTGCCGGGGAAGCAAAAAGATTGCAGCAAGGTAGACCCCATTTGAGGAAGATCTGTTTCGCTACAACGGGTTTAGAGGCCACTCGTACGGTGTGAGGATCAGGCGACTTAGCCTGTCCGCTAGGAAGTTGGTCCGGCCCGGAATGTGCGTTGCTACCAGAAAGCGGCTGGTGGAGATCACCCATTCCCAAACTCTCATGGCCTCTCGGCAAAGGGGATAAGATCTGGTTCCCCCCTGTTTGTTGATGTACCAGTCTACAGCCATGTTGTCTGACTGAATTGCAATAGTTCCCGGAGGAAGAAGGTCTTGTAGGGCTTGCAACGCCAAAAGCACCGTCCTCATCTCCAGGACATTGATATGAACGTGCCTTGGACGGTTCTGCCCATAGCATGCCCCCCCACCCGAGGCGAGGAGCGTCCATGGTCAACGTGGCTTGGGGCTGAAGCATGACGAATGGTCTCCCCTCTTGTAGCTCCTGAGAGTGCAGCCACCAGAGAAGGGAGTCCTTGCAAACCCTGCTCACGGGAATCGGGGCGCTGAAGGGGTGCAGCAACAGTGACCGTTGGACCTGAAGAGTCCATTGTAGGATTCTCATAGGCAGGCGTGCCAAAGGGTGACAGACCGATGGCTGCCGCCATGGAGCCCAAAGCTCTCAGGACTAATTCCGCAGGTGGGGCTGAGGGCTGGAGAATTGCCAAAACATGAAGAGACAAATTGCGCAACCTGTCTGTTGTTAGAAAGGCCTTGGAGTGACGTGTATCTATTTTGGCCCCTATAAATTCCAGAACCTGCACAGGATGAAGGAATGATTTTTGAAGGTTCACAGTAATACCTAGACACCGAGTAAAGGCCAGGGTATAATCCCTGGCCCAGCAGAGCTGATGCCTGGTGGAGGCGGTGAGGAGCCAGTCGTCCAGGTATGGAAAGACCCGAATGCCCTGAAGTCTCAGGTGGGCTGCGACTTTGGTGAACACCCTGGGGGCTGAGGTGATTCCGAACGGAACAGCCCTGAACTGAAAATGAATGGCTCCCAGCCGAAAGTGGAGGAACCTCCTGGATTGTCTGTCCATTAGAATGTGGTAGTACGCATCTTTGAGGTCTACGGAGCACATCCAGTCATTCTCCCGGAGGAAGGGGAGAATAGATTGCAGGGTGACCATCTGGAATTTATCCTTGGGAATGAACAGGTTTAGAGATGAGAGGTCTAGTATAGGCCTCAGTTCCCCCATCTTTTTTGGCATTAAAAAGAACCTGGAGTAATTTCCCAACCCGGACTGGCCTGGGGGAACGGGCTGGTAGCCCTTTTTTCTAACAGCTTCAAAATTTCCGAAGCTGCCGCCTCCCTTTGATCGGGTGGGACATGGAGGAGGCGTTTCATAGGAGGGGGTAGACTCAGAAAGGGAATGGAATAACCTCTGGATATAACTCGGAGCACCCACTGGTCCATAGTAATGGACTCCCAATTTTGGAGGTGCTCCAACAGATGCACCCCGACTGCCTCCAGAGAGGGACAGCTGGGTAAGCCCTCAGGGCTGTTGCACGGGCCTCTCTGAGAATGATTCTCGGGACCCGAGATTCCTCGGCCCCCCTCTGCCTCTGGGCTGGCGTCGACCTTGTCCTCCTCTGCCTCTGAAGGATGAGAGGTCTGAAGCGGGATGAGACTGCTGTGACTTCCGGAACCACATCTTTTGTCCCCTCTGGTTCCTGGAGAAGGACAGTTGGGGATTAGAGAAGCGAATCCCGACTGCAGACAGCGTCTTCCTGTCCTTTTCGCTTTGGACCAGCATGTTGCGGACGGTTTTGCCAAAGAGCGTAGAACCGTCAAAGGGCGCGTTAGCAAAGGACGCCTTGAAGGGTTCCGCAAAACCGCAAAGGCGGAGCCAGGCATGGCGCCGCAGAGCAATACCTGCTCGCTCTAGCCGCTCCCTCCCTGGCATGGGAGAGTAGCTGCATAGATGTATTAGTAATAGATTTCAGAGTGGCCATGCGAGTTGAGACGATGCGTTTGTTGTCCTCTGAACGCCATGGACTCCGGGGGGGCTCCAGCGTATTCCTTAATCAAGTCTCGCTGGAGTCTGATAACGTGCGCCATATAGTTCAGCTCCCTCACAGAGAAGATAGCTGAAGCAAACATCCGCTTTCCAATGCAGTCCAACGTCCGAGATTCCTTATCTGGAGGGTGGACAAAGGAATTCTCCTGCGCTAGTTCCTTCTTGGTGGCAGCCGCCACCACCATGGCATCCACTGGAGAACCTTTAGACCAAGCCATCCTATCAGAAGGGGGACTAAGTACCTTGTCTGGCCTTCTGGGAATCGGCTCCACTGTGTCTGGCTCCTTCCAAGCCCTGGTGGTAATTAAGTCCACCAGGGGGTCAGCCGAGGGGGACACCCAAGAAGTAGATGGGCCTGCATCGAACGCATCCAGAAACACTGATTCATCCGAGGAAGGTTTTTGGGCAGACCACCCTCCTCTGATTCGCAACATTTCCATGATGTCTCCAAAGGAGACATCCTCAGGGGGTGACCTTGGGGAACCTTCCCCTTCCTCCAAATCTGTGTCCTCTGTCAGGGACTCAGGGGAGTCCAGTTGCCTCCTTTTCACTTCCGTTTGTGAGGAACCTCCTCGGTGAGGCTATCCGAGGAGGGCTCACCCACGGGGTCCTGTTCCTCTAAGGGAACCAACTGGAGCACCGATGCCCTGTGGCTGGATGACTGAGGACAGGCCCAAATGCGCAGGGGTAACGGATGGATCCGTAGCCCGGACCGGGGATCTGGAAGTCCTCGACAGCACCCTCTCCACTACATCAAACGCAGGGATCGGCATCGGAGCCGAAGCAGTCGGACTCGAGAGGGCAGTGTGCTCCAACCTTAATGGCGATGAAGACACCGTTCCTGCCACAGATCCGATGCTCGGCTCTCACCGCGAGAGCTAGGATCAGACATGCTCGAGGGCATAGTCGGAGTCGAAGTAACCAAGACAGTCAGCGCCGACGGATCCCAGGGTCCGAAATGGCATGGATCCGAAGACTCCGAAACCCGATACCGGGTCGAAGAAGGAGCAATCGGGGTAAAGAAAGGGGCTGAGCTCCCACTCTGAGGGGGGGGGGGCTTGGAGCCTGCAAGAAACAATGCATCATCCGGTCCAAATCAGCGTCGGTCAAGGTTCTGGTGGATCTGGAGGAGGTTGCCGAGGCGGGCCTGGAGGGCTGCCTCGAGGACCTCGAGGGAGACCGGTACTCCTCTTCCGGCTCCGGGGAAAAGCAAGGAGAGTGGAGCCAAGAATGAGGAGAACCAGAGACCCTCTTAGTGGGACTAGCTACCTTAGCTGGCGGGGCCGAGGGATGAGACTCAGCCCTGTACAGACCTGGCAGCTGGTGGATAAATGGGCCACTCCAAGACAAACAACGCACTGAGTGTGGCCATCGGCAGGGGACAGCTTATGACCACACTCAGTGCATTTAGAAAAAATGGCTTTAGGCCCTTCAGCCATCACACTACACACACACACAAACACTAGGGGGAGGGTGAAAAATAAATCTGAAGAGAATTTACCACAAACAAGTTAAAATAAGTATACTAGATGGTAAAGGGGGCTAAACCAAGCACACACAACACAGAAAATCCTGAGAGAAAAGCGATTTAAAAGTTTTCTGTAAACTTGAAATCTCTCACCCACACCAAGAGCTCATCCCTAGAAGCTGCTGTAAGCCGCGGCAAACTAGATCTGAGGATGGGGGATGTGTTGCAGGGAATTATGGGTAGGGGAGGAGCTAGGAGCTTGGATCTTTAGCTAGGTAAAGCTGCCGGCTCGGATCCGAGGTCGGATCCGATACCCACAGGTTGCAGACCAAATGAAGTTAACCACTTCAGATGAAAACGTTACCAAAGGACAAATTATTAAAACTGAGTCATTTAGTGACAATTTAAGATTAAAAAAGGAAAAATTGTTACACTTAAGGAATTTATTTATGGAAAGGGTATTTGGGAAACATGACAGACAAAATTAGTGCACAAATTACAAATTTTAGGGGTACTAAATTTTCTAATGTAAAAATGGGCCTGAAAAAATATAACAATAAAAATGACTATTGTAATATGAGAGCATTTCTCCTCCCTATTTCTTTGGAGTCTTACAATATCAAGAATGATTTAAATAACAACTGGAAAATTATTCTTGGAAACAGGGATTTGACTTCACGTATTGGAACTAAACCAAAGTTTAGTTACAAGAAAAAAAAAATTAAAGGGGTTATTTGAAAAAAACATACGAGCCCCAGCTTTCAAGTAGATGTGGCATGTTTTGATGCCAACTGTGTAAATATTGTAGGCACATCAGTGAGGGCTCAAATGTTGTTCTTAAATATTTTCATAAACAGAACTGGGCAAAAAAAGGGTTACATGTAATTATGTTTATTTAGCTACATGAAAATCATGTGTAAAATTAAAATTTTAGACAAGAAATATTGTTATTAAATTATCACTTATGACATAGGCAATTATACACTTACATAAATGAAAACAAACCATAGTAACAATCTTAATTGCAAGCATTATACATCACAAACCATACTGACAATTTTAGTTGCAAACATTACAGATTACTTATAATTTACCCAATCACTGTCAGTCAAGCATTACATAGTTCATTCAAATCATGCCTTCTTTTAAACCTCATTCCTCCCCTGTACGTATTGTTCCTACAATCCCCATTTTTCCTGTGTAATTTGCTCCTACCCTTTTCTAAAGATCCCAGTTCTGGTTGTTTTATCTGTGTTACTATATTCACTACTTATAGTACAGTTGGTGTAGACTTTGATTTCCATTTTCTAGTAATTGCTTTTTTGGCAATCACTATAATTAGACTCAGTAAGCCTTACTATGTCTAGGCAATTCTGATTCTGTATCATAACTCAGAAAAATAATTTCCCTAGATACACCAGTTTGCTCACCCAATATCTGTGATAGTCTGCAGGGACTCTTTAAAGTCTGCCAACTCATTATACTCCCAGAATATATATATTCCCAATTACCTCTTTCTTGCTCATCAAACCTCCGACATTTGCTGTCTACCTGAGGCAAAATTCTCTGGAGTCTACTTGGGGTATAAAAATACCTATGCAAGCATATCTAAGCAAAAATCCTAAATCTTCTACATTTTTTTTTTGCATATGTGGGAGACATACACATATACCACTGTTTCTTTGTGAATTGCTTATCCAGTCTCTCTTCCTAATCCTTTCTAACCTCCTCTGATTGATTTGTGTAGTTATCAAGCAATACTTTATATGCTCTACTAATTATTCCTTTTTTTACCATCGGCTTCTGTTCCAGATTCTACTAAAAACTCCCAGTGCTGAACTTTCATTTAGCCCCACCATTTCTTTCTCTTTGCCTATACTCTGATATCAACCTTTAATAGGGAAGGCAATCTGTAACCTGCAGTCCAAATAAATTATTGCCATCTTCCCATTCTATTACCTTTCCCGTCTCTAGTTATTTGCTCTCAATACCTTGGTTCCTTTGCAAGTTTTCTTGAATAAATTCCAGCCCCCTCTTGCCTACTGTTCGCATCTCTAATTGCAGTCATCCTTATTGGCAGAATCTCCCTTCTCCATTCCCGTGTTGGCTTAATTCTTAGAATACTTTCTGCTACTTACGACTATAATACTCTGTAGGATTATACTTATTCTCTTTAAAGATCTGCATCCAAAATCCCAGTTATCTCTCCATTTCTTGAGGCCTCCCCCCCATTTCATCATCATCCCTTTTCACTTTGAACTATAGGTTTCTGCTTGTGCTATGTATAGAACTTTAACTGTCTAGCTCTGAAATACCTCTTCAAATCAGATAATCCTAATCCGCCATGTTCTACTGAGAAGAATCAACATAGCCTACTTCACTGTTTTTCCCTCCGAGATAAAATCTTTCAGCTCTTTATTATTTGCTATCCACAACTTCTCCTCTGGTTGAGAAATATGCCTGACCTGTGTAAAAGACTAAAGGGACTAAAACATTTTAACTGGTTGTATCTTACTATCCATATCCATATAACAGAGCTTCTAATTTCTCAGTTGTATTATCTTTAGTCTCTTACCACATATCCTTAGCTGCCACACCAGAATCATGTTTAACCTATACTCCTAAGTACTTAATTTTATTATGTCCCCATAAATATGCATATTGCTAAACCAATTTGTATGTGGGAACTTAATTTACCGCTACTGCCTTTGTTTTAGTTTCATTAAATTTGTATCCAGAAAAGATATGAAACTGTCTCAAAATGTTCCACAACACTGAAATATCCTTTATCTGGTTTTATCAGGTATAGAATATCATCATCTGCAAATACAGTGCAAGTTATATTTTGGTAAAACAAGGAAATTGTCCAAAAGAGTATATGAACACACACTGGCTATTAAAAATAAGGACTATACAAATGCTCTGGCAACGCATGCATCTATTTGCACTGATTTTAGAAAATTTGTATTTTTTATCATTGATTATGTAATAATTATTCCTTTTTGTGGAGATACAAATAACTTTCTTGAAGTTAAAGAATTTAACTGGCAATTTTTATTGCAGGCAGATAAGATACCAGATTTAAATTAAAATATTAATATAATATGTTTATTGAAATCACATTTATAAATTTCAAGTCATATTACATAAATAATGAAGTTTAAAGTCTACCAAAGAAAACAGCCACTTCCAGGCACCAGTGTAACCACTAACCATAAAACAAAAACAAAAAAAAAAACACCAGCAAAGCACTGAGGCAAAGTCCAAAAATACAGTTTTTAGTGTAGTTAAACCTTTAATAGTCGCTATTCGTCACAAAGCAAAAATGACAACTACTAAAGGTTTAACTACGCTAAAAACTATATTTTTGAACTTTGCCTCAGTGCTTTGCTGGTGTTTGTTTGTTTTGAAGTTTACAGTCTGCCATACTGATATTTATATTTACATGGTTTATTTTTACTTTTTATCTTTTTTTAAAGTTAACTGGATTGTAAGTCACAATGTTTTCTAGTTAAGGATGGTATTTAAGTAATTGCTTTTTTGGTTTATTTTAGCTCTGATGAAGTTCTAGTAACTACAGAACAAAAGTGCTTAGATAATAAATGGTAGTCTCTTTTGTTGTGTATATGAAAAGTTGTGCAGTTTATTTGCCATTTGGTTACAATTTCCATAGACATTTGGATTACTTTGTTTTAGCTTTGGTAGACTATTTTTCCTCTAAGGTCTTTAATTTGATGTGAGTGTTTTTATCCTGCTGGGTGCTACACCTACTAATGTTTGCCTTGATATTCTTCCTTCTGTTATAGAGCCTACTGATATTGTGACTCCACCAGGGAGGCTTGTTTTGAGTTAGTTCTGTACTTATTCCTGGTGGGTACAGCTGCCTCTATGCAGTTATGAACATGCTTATATATATAAGGTTTCTGTGAACAGTTCCGCACAGGCAACAGTTTTCCCAGGGTTTATGGGGGCTTGAAACTTTGACAGGTTATCACTTAATAGCAGGAATTTAGCCTTAGAATAGTTCCTGAACATTCCAGGGTTAGCTGGGGTTCTAGGTTTTATTTTTTACTTCAAAAGAGACCATTTTGTGGTCTAACCTTATCAGAGAGGACAATACACTATGGGGTATGCTGCACTCTCTCATATTAGTAAGGACCAGCTCCAGTATGTTTGCTCCCCAGTCGGTGTATTGACAATGTGGTCCAGGGAGTTCTGGTTTACAAAATCAAGGAATCACTGTGCCTGCACATTTGGTGTCAGATAAGACTCACAGTTAACAGTCGAGTAATTAAAGTCATTGATAAATATGGTACTGGACTGGATGGTGAGAGTTTCCAGCAAGCTTAAATATTTGTTATGGGTTCCATGGGTCATAAAGGGGTACCTGTAACTTGCAAGGAAGTGGCATGAGATCTTGCTTATGGTGGTTTGAATGTGGAGAAACTCAAATGCATTGTCCTGTTTGACCAGCACTGAGGCATATTTATTATTTATGTAAATCATGACATCTCCATCTTCAGTCCCTGTCTGTGTAGCAGGTGGTATAAATGTGTGGAAGGCATTATAGCCTTGCACTGAGCACAGATATCAGCATACTTTAGGGTGAGGACAGCTTGTACAGAGTGGAGTTTCTTATTTATACTTCGAAAACTGAGCAGTAACACCTTTAGGTTTTCTTGGTTATGATTTACTATATTGGAAGTTCTTTCAGTTTGGCATTGCCTAAAAAAGGCACTATGGGGGAGAAAATCATTCTAGCTAATATTTGAAAGCCTAGAGGTGCAGACTATCCCTGGAAAAGTAGTGTGACCTGTTGACCATCTCCTTCCATGCTGACAAATACTGTATGCCCTTAGAACAACACCAGAATCAGCCAGTTATTAAATTAGTCATCTTCTGTTTGCACTGCGGTATCATTCTTGAAGAAGGCAAAATGCTGTTCAATGCTAGGATCATAGCAGCCTGGGACGCACATTCAGAGAGCTCCACGATGTCTCACTTCATATAGTCTAAGGAAGTATGTTTCACATCAATTACATCTACACAAACTATGACTGAGTAATACTGGTACTTGTACTCTAATGATCTGAGTGTGTGCATAACATGGTGGATCCTGGCCCCATTAAGAAACTGACTGTGACTTTTTCCTTACTCATCTGGTGAGAGGGACATCAGTGTTATCTCACAATAGAGTCTCCAATGATCAGAATGTTGGACTATGTGGTGCTATGCCTTAAGGGCTTAAAAGCAGAGGCTCCACAAGATGTGGCTGTACATGTTGATGTGGGTGTTATTTGGAAAGAGTGCATTCAGAGCGGCTGAGGGTATTTGTTACATGTACTTCATCTAGGAGGACTTTGGGGTTTACGTGCCTCAGCATATGTGCGTCTGTGTGTGCTTTGTACTGTGTGTGCACTACTGACAACCTGACTGACATTAGGAGTGCTTTTATGTAGGAGCTTTGCCTCCAGTGACATGTAAATCCACCTCTCAAAATATCTCATCAGTTTATTAGCTGGTTGTCAGTAAATAAGAAGTTATGTACTCACCATATCATTCCATCTGAGTAGGTAAACTTAATTTGGCAGCAGCCTATGGGTCTTCGGATCCATATCGGATACGAGCCGGCAGTTTCCAACAGCTGAGATCCAAGCTCCAAGCTCCTCCCCCTACCCATAAAACCCTGCCATCCCTACCTGACCTCAGATTGAGTTTGCCTAATGCAAGACCTGCACCAAATAGCCAGTCTATGGTCTGACCTCGATACAATCAGATGACAATAAGAGTAATATAAACATCCGACGGTCCGGGGGAAGGAGGGGGGGGGCGGTTGCTGCCAAATGAAGTTTACCTACTCAGATGGAACGTTATGGTGAGTACATAACTTCTTAATCTGAAGTAGTCAACTTCATTTGTGCATCAACCTATGGGACAGAGTACCCAGCTACCTAAATCTTGGGAGGTCCTCATGGAAGGATGTTCCAGAGCACTGCAGAGCCAAAGGATGCTCTCCCTCTGGAGACCAGGTCCAACTTATAATGATTTATAAAGGTATGAGATGAAGCACAAGTGGCTGCCGAACAAATTTCATCCAATGAGACTCTAGAACAAAAGGCAGCAGAGGTGGAAATTGACCTAGTAGAATGGGTGTAGACTGATTGGGGTGCAGGCCGGCCAGAACTTTCATATGCTAGTAGAATACACTGTGAAATCCATCTGGCCAGTGTGACTTTAGAAACTGATTTTCCAAAATTAGTTTTAGCAAAGGAAATAAACAGCTGGTCTGATTGCCTATGACCAGTTGTTCTGTGTAAGTAGAAACGTAGTCGTCTATGAACATCCGAGTGCAATTTATATTCGCCTTTGTTTTGGTAATTGGGAAAGAAGACAGGTAAGTTAATAGTTTGATTGATATTTGATTCGGAAGCAATCTTAGGAAGAAAGGAGGGATTGGTCCTGAGGGATACTCTGTCTTTGTGAAAAGTCAAATACAGTGGCTTGGCGGAAATGGCTTGTAGTTCAGAAACTCTTCTGGCTGAAGTGATAGCGATGAGAAAGGCTGTTTTCCAGGATAATAGTTTAAGATCCACTGAAGCTGCAGGCTCAAAGGGAGGAGCTGTCAAAGCTTGGTGCACGAGCGCTAAATCCCAAGGAGGGACTACGTCCTTCACCGGGGGTCTTAGTAGCAAGA
Source organism: Protopterus annectens (assembly GCF_019279795.1). Lineage (NCBI taxonomy): Eukaryota > Metazoa > Chordata > Ceratodontiformes > Protopteridae > Protopterus > Protopterus annectens. The sequence continues at coordinate 669,304,129 of NC_056736.1, forward strand.
TACCCTTCAAAAAGGCCTTACACAATCTGGTGGAGATCAAAGGGCCTAGGTCACTCCCCATGTGATAATGTTAAATTGCTGCCAGCTAAACTCTGACCGTGGAAGAGCTGGCTCCTTGGTCAAAAAGTCCTGACAAAAAGTCTAACACCGCAGGCAATGGAGCCGTAAAGGGGTCTAAGTTTTGCTGCTCCACCCAAACAGAAAAACGTTTCCATTTGCTATTATAAATTCTTCTAGTAGACGGCTTGTGGGCCGCCACTAAGATAGCTTTGACCGGAGAAGAGATACCGGGAGTCCTACCTAGGAGTGGAACTGGAGCAACCAAGCTGTGAGCTTCAGATTGTCCAGATTCGGGATCGGAAGGTCTAATGGGTGCGAGATCATATCCGGGTTGGGATCCAGAATCCAGGGAGGATTCACTAGATGAGACCATAAAATAAGGGAACCAAGCCTGACGAGGCCAGAAAGGGGCAATGAGGATTATTCTGCTCCTGAGCCAACTGGCTTTCTGTAAGAACTTCAGCATTAGAGGAAGAGGAGGATAAGCATAAAGGAGACCGGGCGGCCAAGCATGTGCCAGAGCATCTCGGGGGGGATTCCCCGGGTGGGGAATTAGAGCGAAGTAGTCATTGCACTTCGTGTTTGAGGGAGAAGCGAAAAGATCGCAACAAGGTTGACCCCATTTGGAGAATATTTGTTTTGCTACTTCGGGATTCAGAGACCACTCATACAGCAAGAGAATTGTGCGACTCAGTCTGTCTGCTAGGATGTTGGACCTTCCCGGAATGTGCGTCGCTATTAGAAAGCGGTTGGTGGAGATCGCCCATTCCCACACTCTCATGGCCTCTCGGCAAAGTGGATAGGACCTGGTTCCCCCCTGTTTGTTGATATACCAGACTACTGACATGTCCGTCTGGACCGCAATAGTCCCCACGGGATGAAGGCTCTGGAGTGCTTGCAATGCCAACAGCACCGCCCTCATCTCTAGGACACTGATATGCAGCGAGGTCTCCGTGTGGTCCCACGTGCCTTGGGCTGTCCTGCCTAGACAATGCCCCCCCACCCAAGGCGAGAGGTGTCCGTGGTCATCGTGGTTAGTGGATGGGACATAGCAAAGGGCTGACCTTTGAGGAGGTGCGGGGACTGAAGCCACCACAGGAGGGCCTTCCTGCAAACCCTGCTGAGGCGAATGGGATGGTTTAGAGGGTAATGCAGGAAGGACCATTGGACTTGGAGGGTCCACTGCAGGACCCTCATGTTCAAACGCGCCATGGGCAGCAGGTTGATGGCAGCTGCCATCGACCCTAGGGCCCTCAGGACCAAAGCTGCTGAAGGAGATGGGGATTGAAGAATGGCCCGCACATGGAGTCTCAGGGTTCAAAACCGGTCCGAAGTCAAGAAGGCTAGGAGCCGGCATGTATCCAATCTGGCCCCGATGAAGTCTATGATTTGGGTCGGCAGGAGGGAAGATTTCTCTACACTGACTGTGATCCCCAGCCGGGGAGCTAGACGGAGGAAAGAGTTCCTGGCTGCACAGAGTAGATGACTTGTGGGGGCGGTCAGGAGCCAGTCGTCCAGGTAGGGGAAGACCTGAATTCCCTGGAGTCTCAGGTGGGCCGCTATCACTGACAAAACCTTGGTAAACACCCAGGGGGCTGTGGTGAGACCAAAGGGGAGGACCATGAACTGGTAATGACTGGCTCCTAGCCGGAAGCGGACGAACCTCCTGGAGCGTCTGTCCATCAAGATGTGGTAGTACGCATCCTTGAGGTCTATAGAGCACATCCAGTCATTCTCCTGCAAGAGGGGGAGAATGGATTGAAGTGTGACCATCCAGAACTTTTCTTTGGTTACTGACAAGTTCAAGAGGGATAGATCGAGGATTGGCCTTAAGTCACCCGTCTTTTTTGGCACCGAGAAGAACCTGGAGTAAAACTGGTCTGGGGGGACGTGCTGAATGGCTCTTTTTTCTAGCAGCTGCTGGATTTCCGCAGCCACGGCCTCCCTCTGATCGCAGTATTGCCAACATTGAAATCCTTTCTGTTGTTGCCATGCAGACAATACTTACATAACTAGATAACGTATAAGCCTTGGGTATTGAAATGCATATGACAGTATTTGTAATAAAGGACAGGATTACATTGTTAAGCTCATTACAGGCTTTACTTGCAAACTAAACAGAATGCCAATCTATCATGTGTGGTCCATATCCTGTGCAGTAATCCTTTAAGCAATATATGTTGAGCTTGTTTCTTGTTTGCTTTTCATTTTTTACTTTGATCATGTTTTCCCCATGAAACAAGTAGATAGTTGTTGTCAGGCAGCATGTCTTCTTTGGATAAGAAACATTTTTATAAGTGGGGGTATCAGAGAGATTGCTACTTTCAGCATGTTACTTGGTACTTTAATAAAGCTGAATATAAATTATAATTAGAACTGGAGTGCAAGGAGAAGTGATTTGAGTTAAGTGCTGCTTGTTTTTCTTATACTTGATTTTGACTGGCATTCCAGTAATTTATCTAAAAAGTAATTTATTTTTTCATGCCTCACATCCTTTTTATTTCCATCTAGATAATAAGTAAGCTGTCATGCAGCCAATGCATTGAAATATTTTTTTTTCTTCTACACTTCATTTTGTCTTGATTGGACTCTCATAATGATGGTTTGGCACCCAGGGCAGCATATTTAATTAAAGTTACAGTTTTTGTGGTTTTGAGCATAGCTCCTCCCCTTTCTGGTTGTCCACACCTATTCCCATTGGCCCCACCCATTAAGCTGTCTCCTGCAGCCCCCCTTTGATTTGAAGTCACCAGCCGCCACTGCCGAGGGACATTCTTGGGTCAGTTCCCTCTTGGTGGCTGCCGCCACCAACATGGCATCTACCGGGGATCCCTTACTCCAGTGCACTCTGTTGGAGGGGGGACTAAGTATCCTATCAGGTCTCTTTGGGATGGGCTCCACAGTGTCCGGCTCCTTCCATGCCCTGGTAGTGATCAGGTCTACCAGGGGGTCGGCTGGAGGGGACACCCAAGAGGTAGACGGGCCTGCTTCAAACGCCTCCAGGAACACAGACTCGTCTGAGGTAGGCTTTGGGGCGGACCACCCTCCCCTTATTCTGAGCATCTCCAAAGGAGACATCTTCGGGGGGTGATCTTGGGGAGCCTTCCCCTTCCTCCAAATTTGTGCCCTCAGTCAAGGACTCAGGGGACTCCAAATGCCTTCTTTTGCACTTGTGCTTGTGAGGGACCTCCTCGGGGGGGGGGGGGGTTGTCCGAGGAGGCCTCACCAGGCTCATCATGTCCCAACAAGGGGAACTACCTGGGACGTTAGAGCAGGCTGTCCCTAGGGCCGGGTGATAGAAGTCAGAGCCAACTGACAGGGAGTTCAGGGTGGAGCCGTAGCTGTGGCCGGGGGTCTGGAATCCCTCGACAGAGCCCTCTACACCACATCGAAAGCCGAAGGAGAGCTGCTCTCTCTGGGATCTGAGAGCAAACCCTCCCTTGGATCTGACGAGCGGATCGGGGCCGACGCTATCAGATCTGACAGGCCAGTATGCAACGACCTAGACGGAGCTGAAGGCACACTGACACCCTCGGATCCGAAACTCAGCTCTCGGCTCCAAGAGCTCGGATCCGCCAAAAAGGGACCCGACAGACTGGAGGGCGCTGCCGGCGCCGAAGTACCCAATACTATCGGCGTTGACACACCCCCGGCTCCAACTCCACTTGGCTCCGAGGACTCCAAACCCGGGAAGCGGGTTGGAGAAGGAGCTATCGGGACGAAAAAGGGGGTCGAGCTCCCCCCAGGAGGGGGGGGGGGAGGCAGGAGCACTCCCATCTGCAGTTGCGCCTGGATGAATCTTCTCATCATCCGGTCCAAATCTGTGTCCGTTAAACTTTTGGTGGACCTGGACGAGGCCACTGAGGTGGGACGGGAGTGCCGCCTCGATGACCTCAAGGGAGACCGGACCTCCTCCTCCTCCGGTCCCAGTGAGAAAAGGTGACTGGAGCCAGGAAGGAGAAGGCTCGGAGGTCTTGGAGGGAGAAGCCTGCTTAGCTGGCGGGACCGATGTAGAGGCCTCGGCCCGGCGCTTCTCTTTTCTGGCATCCCTATCCTCCTGGCCCGAGGTGAGAGGCTGAGTCCCGGCGAAGGGAAGCAGTCATGGGTACTGCCGCAGCTGCAGCAGGCATCACAAGGGGGACCAGAGGTCGGAGCCGAGTCCGGGGGCAGAAGTCCCGCCAGAATCAACTTCGACCTTCGGTCCTTAAGTGCCCTGGGGTTGAACACCGCACAAATAGTGCAACCAGAGGAGAGGTGTTCAACCCCAAGGCACAAAACGCACCGAGTGTGGCCATCCGCTGGGGATAGCTTATGGCCACACTCGGTACATTTAGAAAAGAATGCATTTGGGGCATAAGACATTATACTAAGAAAGACACACACACTAGGCCCCAAGCACACACAGACACACGCCCTAACGCTCTCATGAGGGGGGGAGGAATAAGCTAAAATTAAAATTTGTAGCGAAGAAAACTACAAGGGGAAGCTCAACACACACACAACACTCTTTTTTGACAGGAAAGTAAAGAAAAAAAACATTTCCTCACAAAGCCTTAATTAGAAAATCCCAACGCCTGGAACTCAAAGATCAAGCTGCTGGCTTCAACCGCGGCAAACTAGATCTGGGGTCAGGTAGGGATGGCAGGGGATTATGGGTAGGGGAGGAGCTTGGAGCTCAGATCTCAGTTGTTGGAAACTGCCGGTTCGGATCCGATATGGATCCGAAGACCCATAGGTTGATGCACAAATGAAGTTAACTACTTCAGATCATTAGGCAATTTCTACAGTGCATCAGAATGCCTATATTCACCAAACTGGTAACAAGAGATAGTGGGAAAGTTCATATCCATGGCAACAGGCTCTTTTTTTGTTGATTAGATGGTTAAGGGGAAAATATAAAGTAATATCAGGTTTGCAACTCTGAGGGCAGTGCTTGTCACTGCAAATCAGTTACTCTGTGTGCAACTACGTATTGGTGAAATTTCTAGGGTGCTTTAAAAGGAAGAAATGTCAGCTCAAGGTGCCTGCATCTATACAGGGCACTGCCAAACACTTGAGGGGAAACTACTAAAGTAGACCCTGATGATTTATGGAAGTATTTAGGGATATATTCTGGTTAGGTTAGAAAGCAGCTAATCAAGCAGTACTAACTGGAAAGAAAAAAATATATAGTTTTGTCAGGAATGATGAAAAGAGGGGGATTCACCTAATTGGTTACTACCTGGCTACTACTAGTGCTAATCTCACCACTGCTTCACACTGCTGGGAGACAATGCCCCTTTGTTTCTTCTCACACAAGAAGCAAAACATAAGAAGCACCAATCCCAAGATTGTCACAGAAGAAGAAGAAGGTCACAGGCTCTGGTAATCAACAATCTTGTCCCAAATGATGCAGGGTTCTTTAGGCTTGTTGAAGCCTTTTCCTGGTAGATGCCTTGAAGAGCAACCGGACCAACCAGAAAGGTCCCATAAAGAGACTCACTGCCCAATCAGCGACAGGAATGATTGCTCTCTGCTTGTTCTCTCACCAGGAGCAAAATATAAGCACAAATTCCAAGCTGGGACCTATGAAGCAGTTACCAGGCGTTCTGATGATCAGCAGTCTCCAGGAAATACTATCCATATGCTTCTTCTCTCACCAGAAGCAAAACAGAAGCACTAATCTTAAGATGATTATGAGGGACAGAATGCAGGCTCTCCAATAATTGCTGGTCTTGCACTAGTTGTTGGAGATTTTAAAGTTAAGATGGAAATTGAGTTAATATCCCAAGAGATGTAAGGTGCACTAAGCAGTCAGATATGAAGAGGTTGTAACTGAAGCTTTAGCATTCTAAGGGGAGAGTCACTCATTTTAAAAGAGGAACACAGACTGGAAGGGGGTGGTCACTGGCTCTATGGAATGGCAAATAAAATGTAATAGCTGAAGGGGAGTGACTTCACAAATGATAATTTTGTGCTTACTGACAATAGCCAATGAAAGATGGCAGGGAAGGAAATATGTGGTCAACTTAACGTAAGGAGGCAGACAACTAGAGAGACATTTAAGTTTAAAAACACAACAGCACCAGGGTAGGAGGATGAGGGAATTTTTTATTTCTGTGTGACTCAGAAGAGACACAGCTCTGGTCTCTTTCCAGTTTAAATATGCACCCCAAAACAGAATACAATTAAACCACAGTGTAAAGAAAATACACCACAATATACAAAGTAGAAGGCAATGAAGCGATACAAACTACAGAAAGTCAAAAACAAATTAACATTTTCCTCACAGCAGTTTATGGCAGAGCCTGAGTGAGCTTTTCCAGTAAAGCCCTGAAATGTTTTATTTTACCCCTTGAATACAAGATTGAGTATTTTATTTCCAAGCTTTACCCTCAGTTCACAGGTAATTAACCTTAATTGACCCATTCTAAATTCTGTGTACCTCACAATATATTCTGCTCTGGACCCTCTCCAATCTTAAATATGCAGTTGAAAACAGAATACAATTAAAACATGGTATAAACAAACTACACCGCAATTTACAAAATAGAAGAAGGCATGGAAGCAATACAAATTACAAGAAAGCAAAAACAAACTAACCTTTTATTCACAGCAGTCTATGGCAGAGTCTGAGCAAACCTATCTGGTAAAGCTCCTCTTCCTGTGTTTTCAGATGTCTGGTTTGGGGTACTGGTACTAATGGCAGTGCTTCCATCATGTTCCTCTCCCAGGCAGATAAAACAGTGCTTGTGTGGATACTGTCTTGTAATATTGAGAAACACACTACACATCAATGGCTTGGGGTTTTAGGCACAGATGTGAGAACATTTCTAAGATGAACAAAAGACTAGATAACAAAATTGTATAACTGGCAGAACAATCGGCTTAGGAGCTAGGCATACTTTCCTAGTGTGTCAAATGATACTGTGGCATTAAAAGGGAGAAAAATAGCTCCTGTGTAGTCAAATCTGCTTATCTATGACCACAAAGACTTTAGTATGGCAATCCTGTCTGTCAATAACTGCTTCTTTAAGTTCTTGCAAATTGATATTCAATACTTCAGTAATACTATCCAGCTTAGTTTCTGTTGTCCCCTTCTTCTTTTGCCTTCAATCTTTCCCAGCATCTGCCTCTTCTATAGTGAATCCTGTCTCTTCACATTACATAACCAAAGTGCTGAGTTTTAGTTTTACCATCAAGTCTTTCAGTGAAGAGTCTGTATTTACTTATTTAAGTATGGCTTGATTTGATCTTCATGCAGGCCACAAAATTATGGAAGGTTTTCTCCGGCACCACAGTTTAAAATCATTGATTTTCTGGTGTACAGCCTTACTTTTTTCCAGCTTTCACAGCTAGATAAACATAGTTTTGGTAATACAAGATGATTGCTGACAATTTGATGTCTTTGCTCGTTTAAAATCTTAGCCAGATTTGCCATAATTTTTCTTCCAAAAAGCAAACATCTTTTAATTTTACGGCTATAATCCTCATCTGAAGATAATCTCTGTGCCCAGGAAAATAACAAAATTGTCACTGCCTCCACTTCTCCATCTATCCACAAAAAACTCACAGGGCTAGATGACAATTTTATTTTCTGATGATGAGCAAGAAGCAAGAGTATGCACTTTCTACGTTCATTTTCATCGACAGGCTCTTCTGTTTTCCTCTCTTTCAGCCATTAGGGTAGTATCATCTGCATTATCTGATGTTGTTTACAATTCTACCCATTTTGATTCCAGCATCTGATTGATCTATCTCATCTACTGCAAGATATACTCAGCATACAAACTGAATAAGTAGGGTGATGGTATACAGCCTTGTACTCCTTCCCCAGTCTTGACCCATCCAGTTATTCCATATTTGGTTCTTGTTCTGCATAAAAATGCCCTACATGTGACAGCTTCAGAGAAAAACAGCTAAACTGAAAGAATCAGTAAGGATATCTCAGTTGCACACCCAATGAAAACAGTCCCACATAACAGATTTTCACATACAAGATCACATACTCTCAGGTTACACTACCTAGATCTTAAGTACCATAACCAGCTAACTTGACTTGCATCTACATGAATTCTCCCCACATAATTATACACGCTCTAGGGACCTAAACCTTGTCACCACAATAAACAGGACATGCTGGAGGGATAGATTCCTATCCCAGAGACTTCCAATACTCTGGAACAGGCTACCCATCTATGTCAAGCAAAGTTCTTCATTAGCACTTTTCAAGAAAAATCTTGATGAGTGCATGGGAAATAGGAAATACACCCCGGGGATCACTTCTGTGTCTCTGCTTGACAGCGGCACAGGAAAATAACTTTCTTGGCTGGCGTAAGCCAGTGAACCTTGTTGGCTAGGCTTACGTAGGCCCTTGGGCTGATAGCCTAGTACCTACCTATGAACCTGATCTGCTGCTTTACTTCAAATTACACAGATTGTTTCTGGCCACTTATGTTCCAGGAGATGATTGCCTTACTTCACTCCCCTACCCTACCCCAATCCCAGCCTTTTACTCTACATTTATTTGTTTCCCAAATTACCATTATCCAATCAGAGTACCTTCCATACTTCTGAACCAATCTAAACAATCCTATTCTCATTCTAGCATAGAAAACTACACATCAGCCAACTCACAAATTGTACCAAAAATCTACATTCTCAATAGCTATGCTACAAGAGGCACATCTGGAAACAAATGAACATGTAAATTTGATAAGAAAGGTTTTGAGGATGATTAGTCAGTGGAATACCTGGACTGTGGAAAAGAGGAGCCCTTATATTAATTGCAAGAGAAGCTCCAATAGTGATAGAAGAGGATAAAAAAGACAATAACGGTAGATATGTAGTACTAAGGGCCTACTGACAAGGGAGGAGGATTACACTGGCATGCATTTATATTCCACCTAAAACTGTTATAATAGAGCTTAAGAAAATTCTAGGAGAAATAATCAGTTTTCAGAAGGGAATACTACTTATAGGTAGGGACTGCAATTTGAATTACAGCAGGGACGATGTGTCTGGGGGGCCCAGATGGGAAAAATAAAACAAAGAAGGGTAGATTTTTGAAGAAATTTATGAAAACATTTGGGATGGAAGATGTGAATTCAGTACTAGGAGTTCGGAGTGAATTTTTTAAATTTCCCAAGATAGAAAAACTGGGCCAGGCTAGACAGAACTTACATTTTACAGGAACATGTGCATTTAATTGCCAGTTTTGAAGTTTTGATATGCATCCAATAAGTATTTCAAATCAGGTGCCAATAATAACTAAAATAAAAATGCAGGGTAAAGAAATACAAAATTAGACACTGGTGCTTTCCCCACCAATCTGTTGAAAAGAGAAGAATTTAAGGAATGGGTAGTGGAAATTATTCTAGAGTTATTACAGAAGACAGAAATTCCTTCTGAAAATATAGCTAGGGAGTGGGATAAAATTAAAATGGAGTTTAAAAACAGGGTGGAAATAAAATAAAGAGGTATAGTTAAGAAGCAACAATGATTACTTAGAGGGACTGACAAATGTTAAAGTATTGCAGAACAGGGGGAATCTCACAGAACAAGAAGAGCAATTGCAGAATGCTAAGCAGAAAATAAAGGATTACACTGATAATATGCATGAGTTAAGAAAGATTGTTTTTGATAATAATGCCACAGCACAAAAACTTTTAGTGCAATGACTCAGACAACAGAAAATAAAAAGGGTTGCCACCAAGCTTAGGGAGCCTATAACAAAGACACGAGATCCTGTAGACGTACTAGAATTATTTCAGAAATTTTATGAAAGTCTGTATAAAGAAGAGAAATATGGAGATCAAGACAAGGTACAAATGGAAATGTTTATGGAAGAATTAAATATGCCAAGGTTAGCAGTAGATGAGGTTCAATTACTAACAGGTAGGATATGAGGAGATGAGATAAAATGGCGATGTATAACTAATCAACAGGAAAGTCCCCAGGCATAGATGGTATTCCTGTGAAAGTTTGGAAACTTGGATGGAAAAACTGATAAAGATCTGGAAGGTGTTATTTAGCAGTATTTTAAGAACAGGAGAAGCACTAACATCCTGGAAGAAAGCTGTGGTGGCTGTGATACCTAAAGAGGGTAAAGACCCATCAGACCAGGCTTCATAAAGGCCCATTTCAATCCTAAACCATGATTCTAAAGTGTTTATGTCTATAATGGCTAAAAGAATGGCAAACATGATGCCAAAAAATTAGCAGACATGGATCAATCTGGTTTTGTGGAAGGAAGGCAAACACACATTAACGGAACACTGATGATCCAGACGGAAGCAGAATGTAAGAAAATACCACTGGTGCTGATGGGTCTTGATGCAGAGAAAGCATTGCCAGAGTAGGCTGGGAGATTATTAGCAGGGCAATGGAAGCAATTGCATTCCCTGATACAATAATATGGTTAATTAGGAGGATAGATGAGGGATGTGAAGCAAAAATTAAAATGGGAGGGTTCTTCTCCGAGAAGGTTTGCCTGAACACAGGAACCAGGCAGAGGTGTCCTCTTTCCCATTTGCTTTATATTTAGAGCCACTTGCAAAGAAAATAAGGGACTCAGAAATTCAAGGATATAACTGTTATGGTAATCAAGAAAAGTTGACTATCTGCAGATGATATTATTTGGTACCTGATAAAATCAGAAAATTACATCTCAGTCTTTTTCAGATATAAAATGAATGATGATAAAACAAAGGGTATAGCTGTAAATTATGAAACCACACATGATTGGTTCAGCAATACCCACACTTATGGGGACACAATAAAATGTACTCCAATATAACTCCTGGCAACAGGACAGGGACTGGACACTTCCAGAATGTTAAAAATAATTTAATACTCAAATTAAAATGGTAAGCTCTTTCATCCACTTATACATACTGAGTTCATAATATAAAACAATTAAAATTAACAGGTATTTATATAATTAATTTAAATGTGACAACATACAGCAGTGTCTAATCATAGCAGCTCAAACTAAATGCATAGGAATAAGACATTCAAAGGTGTATGTACATATACAAAAAAATTTACAGCTGCATTTGTATACTATAAAACTGTAACCACATCTTCCCAATACAAATACAATTCACATAAATACATTTATAAATATCATGTAACAATAACTTACAATTAGTTTAAACAAGGTCCTGAAAATAACTTATTTATTGTTCCTACCCAGTAAAAGGTACACACACACACACACACACACACACACACACACACACACACACACACACACACACTAATGTTACCCAAGTGGTCTCCCATCCAAATACTAACCAAGCCTGACCCTGCTTAGCTTCCAAATCAAATAAGGTCAGGTACATTAAGGCTGGTACAACCACGATATAAAGACACTAAAAATTAATTAAGATGAAAATGCCTTAAGTTTTAATAAATATGTGATGGCAATTACATCATTTAAACCTGGCCAAGCACAATAATTTAATTCTAGATGCCAAAATAACTTCTCCAAAATGAACATCCATGGGCCCCCTCTGGCATCTAATTCAACATTGTCAATTGTTATAAACTTAAAAGAATGTGTTGGATATTCTATAATATGTCATGCCAAGGCATTATTTGGATTCTTTTTCCGAACTCTTAGGAGTTACTATTGACCACAGCCTTAACTATGATACTCATTATCAACTCCACAATAAAATCAGTTAACCGTAAACTAGGCTCCCTCTACAAAATTAAACCCTTCCTTACTCCCGCAGCCAGAACTACTATTGCCCATACCCAGTTTATCTTCACTCTCTTTTATGCCTTTCCTATATACACTAATCTAACACTAACCTCAACACGCTTGCAATCTCCTACAATAGTATAGCCAGATTTGCTACCAACTCCCCCTTTAGAACCCACCATTGCCAAAATCTGAATCAACTGGGTTGGCTTGAACTGCACAATCAGATTTTATTTCAACAACTAATTATTACCCATAAAACCCTTTATTATCCAGGTAAAACACCAATTCTCACCAATCTTATCAGCCCATATAACAATCTTACAAATCTACGCTCTGCCAACAAACTACTGGTATCTATACATAAACCCTACAATACAGCAGGTGATTCCCTCTTCTCTAATGCAGTGGGTAAAACCTGGAACCTACTTCCTTCTGAACTTACCTTTCTCTCCTCTACTACACTTTTCAAAAAGAAACATAAATTATATCTTACTAGCCACTGGCTATGTCCCTGTACTAACCCGATTAAGATGTTCTCATCCTGTTGTCATTATCATCTATTTCTTCCTTTGCTATTCCACCTCTACTCAGTTTTCACTTTAAAGTCCACTATCTCTATGTCGGACTTATTCTACCCAAGATAGACATAATGAACTTCTCCCCCGTCGCTCTGAATTACTACCCCTGAACTACTTTTCTCCCAACTCTGTTCTCTTTAAACTAGTCTCTCCTGCTGCTTCCTTACTTAAAACTTTGTTCTGGAATCTCCCTCATCCTTCTGAATACTTCCTTCCCACAGTGATTGGAAAGAAAAAGGGGTGTCTTATTTTGTTCTACTTTCTTATATCATATATGCTTATTTACCTTGTAGCACATGTTTTGTATGACTAGTATCTTTAATTGAAGTTTAATGTTTTGAAACAGATTTTTTAATGTGCTGTTTGTTTTATGTGGAGCTTTTCTCCCCAGGCCTCTACTGAAAATGGACATATATCCAGTTAGACTAGCCCGGTCAACAAATGTAAAATAAAAAATAATACCATATAAATGTTCGTAGACTCTGTTCCTTAATCTACCTTCAGTCTTACCAATATAACAGCATGGACAATCATTACATCTAGCTAAGTATACTAAGGCTTTTGATTCACAATTAAAATGTTTACATATTTGATATTCCTTGTTTTTTATAATAAACCCGTCATTCTCACATACAAATCCACAAAGGGGTTGGGTGGCCTAATATTTAAGGTGTTTGCCTTATAAACACAAGGTGCACAGTTTGAGTCTCACAAGGTATAACTGGCTAGGCTTATCAATGGCTCACAAGGGCAGTTAGCCTAGTACTAACCTATGAACCTATAATAATTACAAAAAACATATTTCTTAATCCCCACATTTTGTCTGTTATAAATTTTTGATGTATTTTCTAATACTGTTTTAAATTCCTACCTCTACGATACACAAAAACTGGCCTACCATTTATTTTTGTCTCAATTCACTGTCCTCTAATAATATTGGCCAGTTTTTCTTGAAAATCTCTTCAATAACCTAACTATTCAAACTAAATGTGGTGATAAAAGCAACATTCTAATTAATTTCATCAAGCCTAAATACTGTTGTAGATGTTAAATACATGTCATCAGATGTATTCTCCATCATGCTAACAGTCAATGATCTTAAAATTGGTTTAAACTAACTTTTATGCCTTACGTCAACAATTGTTTCATGTACTAAAGTCCCCAGGTATCCTCCGTTTATAAACATATTATATAATAATTCACTTTCATTGTTGAAATCTGTATCCTTAGTGACCATCCTTGTATCCCTAACCAGCTGTCCCTTTATAACTGATTTCTTCTGATTAAACGGATGTAAGCTCAAAAAATGTGACAGGCTGCTAGAATATTATACAACATGTATCCTAGATACATAACACTTATTTATAAAGTTCTTACTCAAAGGCTATATTCACCAGTAAATTTAAAAAAAAATCAGTTGAAATATTAATATAATGCAAAAAAATTATTCACATCTATATCACTGCTTTCCCAAATGATAAAAATATCATCCAAAACACATGCATATATATTCACAAAATGTACTCCAGTCATTAGAAAAAATATATTTATTTTCCCAATAGGTCATTGTCTGCGAATGCCTCCCACAAGGGGAGCCCATGGCAACTCTTAAGATTCTGTTTGTAACAATTACCATTAAATAAAATATAGTTATTGATCAAAATTAATTCTAATAGTTCCTCAATTAAATTAATTAGGTCCTGGTTAGCACAACCCAGCCACTGGGGATGCACAAGCCAGCGCGTTTCTTTGTGCCGGTCCCAAGCCCGGATAAATGGGGAGGGTTACGTCAGGAAGGGCATCCAGTGTTAAACCTCTGCCAAATAACATATGTGGACAACAATACAGATTTCCGTACTGGATCGGTCGATGCCCAGGGTAACAACAACCACCAGTACTGTTAGCCAACAGGGTGCTGGCGGAAATTGAACTACTGCTGGCGAAGGGGAAGAAGATGGGGAAGGCATGCCCAAAAGCAGAAAGAGAGGAGGAAGGTTAGGAGTGTAGTAGTGAGGGTAGGAACTTTGAATGTTGGCAGTATGACTGGTACAGCTCTAGTTCATATGATGGAGAAGGAAGGTTGATATATTGTGAGTGCACCAGACCAGATGGAAGGGAAGTAAGGCCAGGTGTATAGGAGGTGGGTTCAAATTGTTCTTTCATGGTGTGAACGGGAGGAGAAATTGGGTAGGGGTTATCCTGAAGGAACAGTATGCCAACAGTGTTTTGGAAATGAAAAGAGTGTCGGACAGAGTGATGTTTATGAAGATGGAAATTGATGGTGTAATGATGAATGTTGTTAGTGCATACGGTCCACAAGTTTGGTGGGCGATGGATGAGAAAGAGAAATTTTGGAGTGAGCTGGATGAAGTGGTGGTGAGTGTACGAAAGGGTGAGAGACTGGTGATTGGAGCGGATTTCAATGGGCATGTTGGTGAAGGGAACAGAGGGGATAAGGAACTGATGGACGGGTATGGTGTTAAGGAGAGGAATGCAGAAGGTTAGATGGCAGTGGATTTTGCAAAAAGGATGGACATGGCTGTGGTGAATACATATCTTTAAGAAAAGGGAGGAGCATAGGGTGACGTACAAGAGTGGAGGAAGATGCATACAGGTGGATTATATCCTATGCAGGAGGGTCAGTCTGAAGGAGATTGGAGACTGTAAATTGGTGACAGGGGAAAGTGTAGTTAGGCAGCATAGAATGGTGGTCTGTGGGATGACGTTGGTGATCAAGAAGAGGAGGACAAGTGCAAGAGCAGTGCCAAGGATCAAATGGTGGAAGCTGAAAAAAGGTGGTTGTAAGGTGGAGTTCAGTGAAGAGTTAAAACAGGCACTGGGGGGGGGGGGGGTGAAGAGTTACCAAATAGCTGGGTAACTACAGCAGAGATGGCAAGGGAGACAGCTAGAAAGGTGCTTGGTGTGACATCTGGAGAGAGGAAGGAGGACATGGAGACCTGGTGGTGGAATGAAAAAGTACAGGAGAGTATACAGGGGAAGAGGTTGATGAAGAAGAAGTGGGATTGTCAGAGAGATGAAGAAAAAGTAGGCAGGAGTATAAGGAGATGAGGAGCATGGCAAAAAGAGTGGTGGCAAAGGCTAAGGATAAGGCATATGGAGAGTTGTATGAAAGGTTTGACACTAAAGAGGGAGAAAAGGACTTGTACAGATTGGCTAGACAGAGAGACCGAGCTGGGAAAGATGTGCCGCAGATGAGGGTGATAAAGGATAGTGAGGGAAACATACTCACAAGCGAGGAGAGTGTGTTGAGCAGATGGAAGGAGTACTTTGAGGGGCTGATGAATAAAGAGAATGAGAGAGAGAAGGTTGGATGATGTTGGGATAGTGAAACAGATTACTAAGGACAGCTATGAAGAGGATGACGAATGGAAAGGCTGTTGGTCCAGATGACATACCAGTGGAAGCATGTAAGTGCTTAGGAGAAATGGCAGTGGAGTTTTTAACCAAATTGTTTAATGAAATCTTGGAAAGTCAGAGGATGCCTGAGGAGTGGAGAAAAGGTGTTTTTGTACCTATTTGTAAGAGTAAGGGTGATGTGCAAAGCTGTAGTAACTACAGAGGGATAAAACTGGGGAAAAAGTAGTGGAAGCTAGGTTAAGAAGGGAGGTGATGATTAGTGATAAGCAGTATAGTTTTATGCAGGGAAAGAGCACTACAGATGCAATGTTTCCTCTGAGAGTGTTGATGGAGAAATACAGAGGTCAGAAGGAGTTGCACTGTGTCTTTGTGGACTTGGAGAAAGCATATGACAGAGTGTCTAGAGAGCAGTTGTGGTATTGTATGAGTAAGTCAGGAGTGGCAGAGAAGTATGTAAGAGTGGTACAGGATATGTATGAGGGTAGTGGGACAATGGTGAGATCTGCAGTGGGAGTGACAGATGTGTTTAAAGTGGAGGTGCTTTTACATCAAGGATCAGCTCTGAGCCCTTTCTTATTTGCAATGGTGATGGACAGGTTGACAGACGAGATCAGACAGGTGGCCCCATGGACTATGATGTTTGCAGATGACATTGTGATCTGTTAGTGAGAGTAGGAACCAGGTTGAGGAGACGCTGCAGAAGTGGAGATATGCTCTAGAGAGGAGAGGAATGAAGGTCAGCAGGACTAAGACAGAATATATGTGCATGAATGAGAGGGAGAATAGAGGAATGGTGAGGATGCAGGGGAGTAGAGTTGGCGAAGGTGGATGAGTTTAAGTACTTGGGATCAATAGTTCAGAGTAATGGTGAGTGTGGAAGAGAGGTGAAGAAGAGAGTACAGGCGGGGTGGAATGGGTGGAGAAGAGTGTCAGGAGTGATTTGTGACAGACAGGTACCAGTAAGAGTGAAAGGGAAGGTCTACAAGAGGGTAGTGAGACCAGCTATGTTGTATGGGTTGGAAACAGTGGCATTGACAAAAAGGCAGGAGTCAGAACTGGAAGTGGCAGAGTTAAAGATGTTAAGATTTGCACTGGGTGTGACAAGGATGGACAGGATTAGGAATCAGTACATTACAGGGTCAGCTCAGGTTGGACGGTTTGGAGACAAAGTCGGAGAGGCGAGATTTCATTGGTTTGGACATGTGCTGAAGAGGGATGCTGGGTATATTGGGAAAAGGATGGTAAGGATGGAGCTGCCAGGTAAGAGGAAAAGAGGAAGGCCTAAGATAAAGTTTAGGGATGTGGTGAGAGAGGACATGCAGGTGGTTGGTGTGACAGAGAAAGATGCAGAGGACAGGAAGAAATTGAAACAGATGATCCGCTGTGGTGACCCCTAATGGGACAGCCGAAAGAGAAGAAGGTGGTCCTGGTTAGCACCCTTTGAATGTAAGAATTTGACCACCCAGGAAATACCCATTTGTTGTGGTATAACTGTATAAAGGTCCTTTACATCGATTGTGACAAGTAAATCATCACAATTGAAACCCACATTGTTAACTGTTTCCAGAATAATCCAAGAATCTTTACATATCTGTTTTTACTTGTTATATTCTTTCAAAATACCGTCAACATATTCTGCATACCTAGAGATAATTGAATTTCTGCCATCCACTACAGGACTGAAGGGTTTGGAGACTTAGGGAAAAATACATGGAAACTAATCCAAATGAAGCCATGTCCAAGGTGAGTTCTAACAGAAAACCCAGGACAAAGGTTCTCTCCTCCAGGAATCCACAGGAGGGGGAAGGAAGGTGGGATGCCAAGAACAGATGGAGATGGACAACACTGATGGAACTTTATGGTAAGACATAACTTCTTTATCTGAAGTTGTCAATCTTCATCTATTCTTGACTGATGGGACAGAGTACCCAGCTACTTTGTAGTGACCCCATGGAAGGACATTCCTTAGAACCATAGACCTAAAAGCAACTCTTCCCCTGGAGACCAAATCCAATTTGTAATGAGTAATAAAGGTATGTGGAGAACCCATGCTGCTGCTGTGCATATTTTACTCATGGAAACCTTCGAATGGAAAACAGCTGAAGTAGCCATAGATCTGGTAGAATGTGCCTTCACCGACACAGGTAACTTTAGATTCTTTCTGTTATAAATGTAAGTAATGGAATCTCTTAACCATTTTGACAAGTAACCTTAGAGACAGATTTTCCTAAGGTTGCGCCAGAGAAGAAAACAAATAATTGTTCTGATTTTCTGAAATCTTTAGTTCTGTTGAGGTAGAAAAGTAATTGTCTATGAACTTCTAACAAGTGTAAGCAACATTCTTCTTTGTTGGAAAAACTGGGAAAGAAGACAGGTAAGTCTATAGTCAGGCTAATATTGGACTCTGAGACCACCTTTGGAAGAAGAAATTGATTGGTTCTGAGTGTAACTCTATCCTTATGGAAAATTAAGTACGGGGGTTTTGAATATAAGGCTTGCAATTCAGAAACTCATCTGGCAGAGGTTATAGCTATAAGCAGAAGTGCTTTTCAAGAAAGAAACTAAGTCACAAGTAGCCGCTGGTTCAAAGGGAGTAAGTACCAGTGACTGTAGAACAACAGTCAGGTCTCATGGGGCAGATGGTCTTTAAACGAATAGTTCCCTTGAGAAAGACCTTACATAGTCTATGTGAAATTAAGGGTAGGGTTCTGAAGCCATTATGAAAATTAAAGATGGCAGCTAGAATGACTAACAGTAGAAGTGGAAGCTTCTCTAGCAAAAAGGATGGCCAAAAATTCTAAAACATTTTCTACAGGGGCTGAAAAAGGGTCAAGACCATTATTACAAGCCCAGCTAGAGAATTTCTTCCATTTACTGAGGCAGAGTGTCCTGGTGGATGGTTTATGTGATGCCAGCAATATTTTTCATACCGGGGAAGGAATATCATTATGCCTGGCGACTAACGGAATTGGAGAAACCAAGCAGTTAGCTTGAGACTTTGAAGATTCAGATGTACCCGTCCCTGAGGGTGAGAAAGGAGGTCTGGAAATGGGTCCAGAATCCATGGACGGAGTACTAGATGAGGACATAGGAAGGGAAAACAAATTTGTCGAGGCTAGAAGGGAGCAATGAGGATTGCTTTGCTTCTTAACCTGGATGCTTTCCAGAGGAAGGGAGGGATCAGAGGAAAGGCACAGAGGAGACCCAGAGGCTAATCGAGGAGAACAGTGTCTCATGGGAACTCCCCTTGAGGGGGATCAGGGCAAAGTAGCTTCTGCACTCATTGTTTAAGGGTGACACAAAAAGATCACAGCAAGGCTGGCCCCAGAGATGAAAGATCTTCTTCACTATCTTGGGATTGAGAGACCAGTCTAAGGCAGTAGAATGCACTTGCTTAGTTTGTCCGCTATCACGTTTGAGCTCCCCAGGATGTGCACTGCTATCAGAAAGTGGTTGGAGGCAATGGCCCATTGCCACACTCGAAGGACTTCTCAACACAGCGGACAGGATTTGGTTCCCCCTTGCTTGTTGATGTACCAGACTACAGACATGTTGTCTGACTAAACTGCAATTGTTCCTTGAGGGAGGGGCAGAGTGAAATGTTTGCAATACTAGTAGAACAGCCCTCAGCTCCAGGATGCTGATATGCAGATTGGCCTCTACCGGGGACCAAGTGCCTTTGACTGTCTTTCCCAGATAATGCCCCCCATCTGTGAGGCAACCATGGTCAGTATGGCTTTGGGTTGAGAAGGGACAAAGGGGCAGCCCAGAAGAATTTGTTTGGATTCCATCCACCAGGATAGGTCCTTTTTGCAGAGACTGGTGATGGGGTGGTTCGCTGGGTGGGTTAAAATGGACCACTGATTCGCCAGAAACCACTGCAGTAATCTCATATGAAATCTCGCTAGTGGGACCAGAGTGATCGCTGCTGCCATGGACCCTAATGCTTGAAGCACTAGTACAGCTGGCACTTTTTTCAAGCACAAGAGAGAATGAACTTCAGATTTTATTTTCTGGAGTCTGTGGGCATGTAGGGAGGCCACACAAGAGAGAATGTTGAGACAAGCTCTGATAAATTCCATATCCTGAGAGGGAATCAGTTGAGACGTTGTAAGATTGACCGGAATACCTAGGTGCAGGAACAATTTTAGGGTTAATTCTGTCGCATGTAGCAGTAGATGTCTGGTGGAAGCGGTGATGAGCCAGTCATCTACATATGGAAACACCCAGAATCCGTGCAGTTTCAAGTGAGCTGTTAATGCTGCCTGAACACCCTGGGGACTCTGGTGAGACCAAAGAGCAGCACCCTGAACTAATACTGACTGGCTGTTATCTGGAAGAGGAGGAACCTTCTTGAGCGCTTGTCCATTTTTATGTGGTAATACATGTCTTGAAGGTCTATAGAGCGCATCCAATTGTTTTCCTCTAGAAAGGAAAGTACTGACTAAACCGTCACCATCTGGAATTTGGACTGTTGAACACATTTATTTAGAATGCTGAGATCCAGAACTGATCTCCAGTTCCCTGTCTTTTTTGGCACTGGAAAGAACCTTGAGTTCCTCTGGATCCTATCTGGTCTGGTGGGACTTCTTGGGTGACTCTCCTTTTCTAGCAGCTTTTGTACTTCTAAGGCTGCTTGGTCCCTCTGACTGGGTGGAACATCAGGGAGTCTCATTCAAGTTCTTGGATAAAAAGTGAAGGGGATAAGGTAACCTCTGGAAATAATTCTTAGCACCTGGGCGTCTGTGGTTATTTGTCACCAGGCTGTTGAGTGCAAAGAAAATCTTCCTCCAACTGCCTCCAGAGATAAACAACTGGGCCTCCTTTCAGGAGCGCTGATAGTGTTGGAGAGAGGAAGACTCCCTGGAACCCTGGTTCTGTGGTCCACCATGTCTCTAGGGTGCAGTCTTCCATTTGAACCCCCCACCCCCCCACCCCGCACCGAGAGGAGTCTGCATCACGTGTCCTGGAAAGGCTTCTGGGACTTTCTGAACCACATTTTCCCACTCCTCTGATTCCTGGAATAGGCTCGTTGGGGAACAGAAAAATGTATGCCCACAGCAGACAGGGTCTTTCCATCTTTCTCACACATGGATAGAGTTTCTTTAACTTTGGGGCCAAACAAAGAGGATCCATCAAAAGGAGCAATGATAAAGGAAGACTTGAATGGCTCCGCAAACTCACAGAGGCACATTCAAGCGTGTCGTTGAATAACAACACCTGAACTGGCTGACCTGGTCGCCCCTTCGGCTGCATGTGCAATGAGCCTCATGGACGAATTAGAGATAGACTCCAGGGTAGCTAACTGGGAGGCCACATTTTCCTGGACCCCCTCAGCTACAGCTCCTGCTAGGATATCTGATAGGTCCTTGATCAGATCCATCTGGAGTCTAGTGAAATATGCCATAAAGTTCAAAGACCTAATGGTAAAGGTAGATGATGCGTAAACCCGCTTCCCAAATCTGTCCATCAGCCTTGACTCTCGGTTAGGGGGATGAACAGTGGCACTTTCCTCAGCCAGTTCCTTTTTAGTGGCAGCCACCACCACCATGGCAACTACTGTTAATCCTTTCACCCAGTACTGATGATTCTTGGGAGCAGAGTATTTTATCTGGTATCCGGGAATCGGTTCTATCAAATCAGGAGCCTTCCAAGCCCATTGAGCAATCAAATGAATAAGACAGTCAGTGGGAGGGGTCACTCAGGAAGTAAATGGGTGAGGTCCAAAAGCTTGCAAGTACACAGACTCCTCAGAGGAAGGGTCTTTGGACTTCCAGTTACCCCTCTGAGGATTTCCATGTCTCCAATGGAGATGTCTTCTGTGAGTGACTGAGGTGAACACTCTACCTTATCGAAATCTGTGTCCACGGTGAAAGACTTTTCAGGTGAGTCCAGGTGTTTCCTCTTACACAGTTTCTTTCGAGGGGGGCTCTTCAGTGGAACGCCTGAGGAGGACTAAGAAGAAGGGTGGTCTTTGGATGGCATCTCTTGCATTATTGGAGCTCACTGTCTGGGTATGGAGGTTGGTCTAAGTTCCGAAAAGGCAGGGGTCAGGAGGTGAGACTCTGGTAACACAGGAGCCACCTGAGAAGTAGCAGTGACTAAGCCCCACTCCATAGCTTGGAACTCCTGAAGAGGGATAGGAGCCCAGAACCGAGACAGCCAAACTCAGAACCAGGGTCACACCCTGCCCCGAGAGACCCACCTCCAAAGCCAGAGCCAAGGAAAGGCCCCCAATCGGAGCAAACCGAAGTGGTAAGGTTGGCTCTGAATAAAAAACAGGAGTTGAATGAAACCCTCCAGACCTGATAGCGGAGGACCGATCCCAGGGATCCCTCGGTTCTGATGACACCGCTAGAGTCAGAGCCGTGCCCGGGACCAAAGACAAAGAAGTTGTGGTCCCCAAGACAACTGGAGTCTGTGTGGTTGGAGTTGACAGCTCTAAAGCCTCTGAGGAGATCAGAGGAAGAATATAAGTAGGAGCACTGGGAGACATCTCCCCTGCTCCAGGGCAGAGAAACGGGACTGAGAAAAAAAAGGAGAAAGACCCCTAGACATCAGAAGCTGATCCAGAAACCTCACTATGTCAACTTCTAAACGACTCCTGGTGGATCTCATGGATAATCCAGAGGGAGATTCAGGTCTCTCCATAAAAGGGCTAATGAGTTAACCCAGAAAGGGGTCAATCGATGATGAATATCTCATCTTGGATGCATATAAAATCTCAGTCTTCAACACCGAGGCAGAAGGTAGAAGCTGCAAAGCCACAGGAGATGTGTGTACTGTCATGGTAATTAAAGAAGCCAGTGCAGACACTAGAGTCATTATCAGTGCTGGTGTCATGGTAGGTGTAGATAGCACCGAGGTAGCAGTTGGTGCAGAGGACTCAGTCCATTTCAAAATTTTTGGAACATTTGATTTCGGTTTTGAGGAAGAACCAACAGAAGGATATTTATGTTTTTTAGATGTCGGCGCTGATGGGGACATCGGCACCAGATGATTAGATTTTGAACCAGAGGTCTTGGGAGACTGGTCGGCCTTGGATAATGCTTCCTCAAAAGGGGCCTTAACAAGCCCTTTTAGTATTAACTTATTTCTAAGCTGTGCCAGGGCTCTAGAACTGAAGTCCTGGCAGACAGTGCACTCTTGATCAAAATGAAGAGCACCCAAACAATAGACACATTTATTGTGCCCATCAGAGTTTGGCATTTTCCTGCCGCTCTCTTGGCAATGTTTAAATCCAGTGGTGGATTTTGATTGATTTATCCGCCATTTTAACAAAGAAAGGCAGTAGTTCAGTAAAGAAAAATGAAAAGGCCCTACACTCACACAAGAGAAAGAATCCTACCGACTATGGTAGGTGAGATTACCAAACAGTAAAGGAGATGTGTGGGGGGGGGGGGGCTACCAACTATGTTAGGCAAGAATTAACAAATGGTATAGGAAACAAACTCACACACAAATGTAAAACTGGTAAGACAAGGTTTAACACCACTACTTTAAAGAGGCGAATGGTTGCAAGAAAAATTATATAATTTCAAAAAGCACTTAGCTGTGAGAGACAGTCGGCTGATGCATCTTTCTATAAGAGCGGCAAACGAGATCTGAGGTAATGTAGAGAGGGGCAGTGTAGGTAGATTCTTAGCTCGAGAGGTTTTTGGCTGGTGCAAGCTATATAACAGCCGGATCTGCCCCGAGGATCAGAAGCGTAACCCATCAGTCAAGAATAGATGAAGACTGACAACATCAGATCAAGTATTAAATCAAAATGCAGCTAAGAAATGGAACTATTAACAAGAAAAAGAGTTCTGAATTACTAATTGCATTTAGCTTGAGACCATGGCTTTGACACCATGCATCAGTCTCATTTAGACCCTTCTGGAGGATCTCCATGTCGTCCGGAGACTCTATTGTAGCACCCAGTTTGCAGTTGTCCGCAAACTTACTCAGCCACAGCCCTTCCGTGCTTGCCTGTACTTCTAAGTATATGCCAAACAGGAGGGGCCCCAGGACAGAACCCTGAGGCACACCATTCGTTACTGGTCTGGATTCGGACATAGATCCCGCTACTCTTACTTTATGGGATCTGTCTGAGAGCCAGTTTGTGATCCATCTTGTGAGGTAAGGATTTATGCCCAGGCTGGTGAGCTTATCAATAATACCTGAATGGGGAATGGTGTCAAATGCTTTAGCAAGGTCAAGGTAACCCGTGTGTACCTCCTTTCCCTTATCTATAGCCTGAGTAACCGTCTCAAAGAAATCCACCAGGTTCAGGAGGCATGACCTGCCCTTGACGAAGCCAAACTGTGTGGGGTCCAGCGACTGGAGGTTCCCAATCTCTCCATTTATGAGTTCCATAATGATTCACTCCATAGCCTTACAGATCAGACTGGTCAGGCTTATTGGTCGGTAGTTCCCAGGGTTAGTTGTGTAGTGGGACCACCCTTGCCGTGCGCCTTTCTATGGGCACATATCCTGTGGAGAGGCTGAGACTGAACAGGGTATTAAGATGTGGGGTTAATTCCTTTTGGAGCTCGCCTATGACATAGCCTGGGACACCATCTGGTCCCATGGAGGCAGTGTTTTTAGCTTTAGATAGAGCCTTGTTAACCAACGTATCAGTAATAATTGGACTTACACAATCCCCTGGAATGGTAATAGGCCATGTAGGTGGTGGTGGTGGTGGTGGTGGTGGTGGTGGGGATTTGCACTGAACCTGTCAGCCAAGATGTTGGCAATGTCAGAAGGGTCAGTGTATTTTGTTCCATTTTGTACTAGCTCAGAACAGACCTGAGCGTTGCCATTTAGGTTTTTGATGTAGCCATATAAGGCCTTATGGTTATCCTTGGCAACTTTCTTTTCAAAATTAGCTTTAGTTGACTTGATGAGAGAGCGAGACAGAGACACAGACAAAGAGACAGAAACAGAGAGACAGAGAAAAAGAAAGAGCAACAGACAGAGAGAAAAAAAATTATTTCCTTTAAAAACAGACGGAACAGAGCAATACAAAAGAAAGGTATGTAACACATATGTATTTGCTGGCATGTAGTAGATGTTTATGAAGAGTACTCTACATACTGCCAAAGTGGTTAGAAAATCCTTCTGTGTGACCCATCTGATCATGAACGGGTTCGCATCAAGATCTAAGGATGTAATGGTCCCCTTCTACTCTTCCCATATCAGACCCATTATTGAGTACAATGCACCAATTGGAATGTACCTGGCTAGACATCTCCAGCAGCTGGAGAGACCACAGAGGTACCTAACCAAGAGGATTACTGGCCTCAAACAGTTGCCCTATGCAGCACGATTGAAAAAGCTAAGACTGTTCTCTGTTGCATACCGCTTTCTCAGAGGCAATCTCTGTCTAACATACAGAGCCATGTCCAACCCAGAATTGTTGAACATGCTCCATCTTAGCAAAACCAAATCTACTCGAGCTACACGCTCTAGGGATATAAACCTCAACACAACAATGAATAGAACATGCAGGAGGGAAAGATTCCCTTCGCAGAGACTTCCCTTACTATGGAACAGGGTCCCGATCTGCATAAGACAGAGCCCCTCAGTATCACTCTTCAAGAGGAACCTTGATGAGAGGATGGGTAACAGAAAGTTCACACCGGGGATCACACCAACAGCACTACTAGATAGGGGCCAAGGGTACTAGCTGCTAGTACAAGGGTCTAAGGAACTACTAAAGGGGCGGTGAATACCGCACAACGTGGCTGGGCTAATATATGCCTTCGGGCAGATAGACCAGTACCAACCTATGAACCTATGAAAACCTCAGCTGCTAATGACAGAACATCTTCTGATACTGGCTTAGAAATTCAGCCGCACAATTACAGTGACAGGTTGGCCTCAACGAAACTCATCAGTAAGGAAAAAATTCAGTCTTTTTTTTTCAGTCTTATTTTCTTTTAAGGAATAAATACTCCTCCTTAACTGAGAAGACAAATGCTTGAAAAGATATATGAATTACATCTAGGAACAGTAAAGCAGAACCATAGCTAAATTATCCAGCACTCTGTGCAGTTTCCTTATCTGGCACCCCCAACTTTAAGTAGAGGACCCCCCCCCCCAAAGTTTAGGACAAAAAAAAAGTCTGAAACTGTAGCAAACATCTTGCTACAAATGTAACAAGCTGCTTACTGCAGAATATCATACAGAAAGTGCTTCAACTGAGAACACAAACACAGTATCATTATTCATTTCTGAGCACCAGTACTGCACTATCACACTTCGTTCATCTGCCGATCTAGTCTCCTAATATTTTGTCCCAGGTCAGCTGCCCCTCCACTCTACTACTCCTCTGTAGTAAAGTGTAAGGAAAGGACAATAAATATAATGTATTAGATAGCAATGCTGCATCAGATAGAACTAGTAGTCCAAATCTGTACCATCAGCAAGTCAAACCTTAACAAAAATCCAAAGGAAGGTATGACTGCATATCCAGTACCAAAAGAGCCATGGTGTTAAGCTACTTCAAATTTGCTGAATTTAAAGAAGTTATCCATCTTATAAGAACAGCTCATTAGTCTAAGTAGCCTGAAATAAGTTGCCAGGCACAACTGCTGATTACTACACTAAAGTTTAAGGGATACCTGACCACTGTCATATGTGAAAAACGGTTTATAACACACACAGATTTGTGTGTAAGTAGAAGTTCAAACATACCAGATCAGACTACCTATAAGTGAAGGGAAAAGTGGAGAGAAACAGTGATGGATACTATAATCTCAAAACGATGGAATATGGGAATGCCCTGCTGTTCTTGGGATTTACTCTCTTAAAAACTGAAAGCTGATGGACTGAAAGACAAAAGCAAATTAACCGCATCCCCTACAATAGGTTTCTTTGATAACTGACAATAAATACAAGAAATAGTGGGGAAAAATAAGCAGACACAGAAATACTATTTTGATAAACTTCAGAAGACTACCAGATCTGTAGGATGGGGAGAAAGAACGCAAAAGCCATGAGAAGTTAAACTTAAGTAGTTGGTCAAGCATCTTAACACCAATGTCCTATGGTCTTCTTTTGGAAGATGGAAAGCTTTACAGAAGGAATCAGACATTGGTATAAGTCAATAATGTCAAAGCCCGCAGAAGAAAAGTCACCAGAATTGTCACAAGTGAATGTGGGCAACAAGAATATAGAGAATTAAGAACTGTGACAGGCAAAGAGCTGCAGAGCGAGATATATGGTCCTCTATTTGTGTCTTCAAGAAAATTTGTAATGCAGTAAGAAGTGTTACAAATGGTGATCATATGTCCAAAGAAAATGGTATTATTAAATAATGCAGATTTGGAAGTCCACTGAATGAACAATCCTGGCAAATGGACAATCTTGCAAGTTGATTATGATGATTATCATCATCAACCTCACTTTTTTCCATTTCCTTTTTCTACATTGGGTTGGGGTGTTGCGTCAACTGTCACTACCTCTCTCGATTTAATGCCACTCTCTTACCTTCTTCAACAGTAATTCCTGAATGTTGCAAGTCTTCTCTCACACAATCTATCCACTTCCTTGCTGGACCACATCATTTCTTCTTGCTTTCTTCTTGGCTGTCCTAAATCTTCTTCACCAGATTGTCTTATGCTTTCTTGCAGGTGCCACAACCATAGTGATCTGTTCTCTTTGACCTTCTCTGCAATAGGAGCTAACTGGGCTTCTGCTCTGACATCCTTACTTCATTTATCCCATGTAAGAAGCATAACCTTTCTTCTCCAACTACTACTAAATATACTCATTTAAAAAGTCACAATATTTATTTATTTGAATGTGTTTTTCAGGGTAGAACATTGATCAATTCAGTCCAATTTTAGTCTCAGCCAAAGGTTAAAAACTGACCAGGCATATACAATATTAAGTAGAGTTAACACATAGGTGACAGTAAAACAGAACAATGGTAAAAATGTGCTCTGGATAAATACTTAATGCAATGTATTAATTTCCAATATATACAAAAGCATCAAAACATTTGAGAAATTAGAGTAGAATAAATTTGATGTGAAAAGGAGCAAGTTTCTTAGTGGTTGAGGTAGAGTGGAGAAGAGTTAAAGGTGAAGAGATGCGACCTGAGGTATAAATTGGTACATTTTGCTTGTTTAACTAGATCTGATTTCTGTAGAGAACTGAACTTGGAATAAGAGGATTAGTCTTCCATTTCAGGTGAGAGGGACTTCCATAGCTAGAGCCTGAGAAATAAGAATGCACTATCACGGATTGTGGTTCAAGTTTCTTAGGTTGTATTTGGGGGTATATCTTAGTTTTGAGGTTAGCTTCTCAAATAAATGACCGTACTTCTGCCCCATGGGTGACTGCGGATCACATTCCCTAGCAGCTGTACCCAGGACAGCTGCCTCTTCACCCCACCCTAGTAACATCTCTGCTTCTACTTATATGTCATCCACACTTAAACAACTCAAGGTGTGAAATAACCAAACCAGTGAAGAGGGGGAGCATTACTTATTTGCTTCTGGAATCAATCACCTTGAAGACGCACTGCAGTATACTCCCTGCTGTTGCTACTGCCCTCTCACACAGCTTCCAGCAGTCCAGTCCAGGTATAACAACCCCAGATCCCTTTCCTGATCTACTGCCATCAGTTCTACTTCTAAGTGAGGCCACGGTTATTTTGGTCTAAGTAAGAGACTTTGCACTGCTTGCATCCAATATCAACTGCAACCTTTCCACCCACTTGTTCAGCCTTTCCAAGTCCTTCTTAACATTCTCTCCTAAATCATCCACTGTTGCATCTATCTTTTCATCATCAGCACAGTGAGTGGTCCTATTCTACTGTCCCTCAGATACAACTGAGGAAAAACACGGTGAAGACCACTGGACTCAGGACAGACCTTGTAGTACTCCACTAGTCACATCTGTAGTTTCTAACACTGTCCCTCTTACTACATCCCTGTGTTTCACAATTTAACTATGCAGATATGCAGTTCGTTCCTTTTTCCAAACCCTCCAGATTTCCCATTAGCCTATGTGGGACAGGGTCAAAGGCCATGATAAAGTCTAGAATAAAAGTACATATATCAGCACTCCTCTGTCAAGTTTACCTGTAACCCAGTCAAATAACTGGATAAGGTCAGACTGACAGCTCCTTTTGGTTGTAAACTCATGATGGCTGCCATCCTTTACATTGCTGTCTACTAGAAATGCTATCAACCTTCACCTCAGGAATTTTTCTTTTTAACCCATTTATTGAATTATCCCTTAATACATAAGCAAACATACATTTGTATAAAAGAAAGCAAATCATTTTAACATGCTCACAGTTAAAAACATTATACTTCACATACATTATTTTATACAATCAATCCAACATTACATAAATTGCTCAATTCCTGCCTTCCGTTAAACCTCAATTCTCGTCCAAAACATTATGCTGCATATATTGTCCCCACAATTCTATTTTACTATATAATTTGCTCCTACCCTTCTATAAAGATTCCACTTCCAGTTCATTTATCTCTGTTACTTTATTCACTACTTCAAATACAGCTGGTTTAGACTTTGATTTCCATTTTCAGTTACTGCATTCTGGAGGACACCAGAATTAAACTTAACAAGGCTTTACTATGTCTAAGCAATTCAGATCCTGTATCCCAGCTCAAAACGTAATTTTCCTTAGTTACACTCATTTCTTTACCCAATATTGCTGACAGAGTACTCTGTATGGAATTTGTACAATCTGCCATACACTCCAAAAACATGTTCCCATTTACTTCTTTCTTCCCCATCACTTCTCCATTTGCCATCACTCTGAGGAAAAATTCAGATAAAAATACTGATGTATAACCAATCCACAGCATCCAGGAATAGATGATACTCCTGTAGAAGTTTGGAAGCTAGGAGGGAAGTAAGTGATAAAGCTCAGGAATTTTCTGTTTTACAGCATTTTAAATTAAGGAGCAGCATCAACTTCCTGAAAGAAAGCTGTGGTGGTTGTAATACCTAAAGATGGTAAAGACATATAAGATCCAGCTTCATATTGGCCCATTTTGATTCTAAACCAGGACTATTAAAGTGCTTATGTCTATAATGGCTAAAAAGAATGCTAAAGGTGATACTAAAATCGATACATATGGTTTAATGTGGGTTCCTATTACGTTTTCGAAAGATAATGTAATCGAATGGCCAAAACATTGAAACAGCCGCATTTCGAAGTTTGAATTGTGGGATCGCAGTGCAGTGACGATTGGGATATTTGCCCTTTCTCACTGTAGTGCGATCTCATAGTTGTAATATATATTTAGCGGGGGGAGGGGGTACAGCCCCCCACAATAAAAGTTTCAAAATGTGGCCGTTTGACTATGTTATCTTTCGATAACGCAATATGAACCCATTTAATGTGATTTTGTGAATGGGAGGGAAACATTTGACGTTAATAGAACAATGATGATTCACAGGGAAGCAAAATGTAAGAAAATACCACTGTTATTGGTGGGTCTTGATACAGAGAAAGCATTTGAAAGTGTAAGATGGGATTTTATTGGGGGGGGGAAGCATTTGCAATAACAATGCTAATTAATAAGGAGGATATACGAGGGATCGGATGTGAAAATTAAAGTGGGGGAGCTAGTTTTGTTTGAACAGAGGAACCAGCAGGGGTGTCCTCTTTCTCTTTTGTTATTTGCATTACATTTAGAATCACTGGCAAAATAAAATATGGGACACAGAATTTCAAGGATATAATTGGCATGGTAATCAAGAAGAGTTGGCTTTATTTGCAGACATTATGTTGCACCTGATAAAACAATAAAATTATATTTCAATGGTGTGCAGCATTCTGAGAAAGTCTCAAGTCCTTTTGGGATACAAAATTAATGAAGACAGTTTACAGCTATTGCCTTTGTTTATGTACCAACACATGAACTGGTTCAGTAATACTCATTTATGGGGACATGATAAAATGAGGTATTTAGGAGTATGGGTTAAAAAGGGATTCTGTTATGGCAGCTAAGTATATGTGAGAAGAGACTAAACAAAAGAATAAGAAGTTATGTACTCACCATAACGTTCCAACTGAGTAGATAAACTTCATTTGTCAGCAACCTGTGGGTATCGAATCCGACTTCGGATCCGAGCCAGCAGTTTTCAGCAGCTTAGTTCCGAGTTCCGAGCTCCTAGCTCCTCCCCCTACCCATAAACCCCTGCCAACCCTGACTGACCTCAGATCAAGTTTGCCCCCAAGCAGCAACTGCTACAGATTTATCAATTTCAAAGATTATCTCTGAAGACAACAAATGTGAACAATCGAAGGTCAGGGGGAAGGAGGGGGGGACGGTTGCTGACAAATGAAGTTTATCTACTCAGATGGAAAGTTATGGTGAGTACATAACTTCTTAATCTGAAGTAGCTAACTTCATTTGTGCAGCAACCTGTGGGAAAGAGTCCCCAGCTACCTGAACCTTGGGCAGCCCATGGAAGGAAGTTCCGGAGCACTGCAGAGCCAAAGGATGCTCTCCCTCTGGAGATAATATCCAGCTTATAATGGTTGATAAAGGTATGAAATGAGGCCCAAGTGGCAGCCGAACAAATATCATCTAAGGATACCTTGGATCTAAAAACAGCAGAGGTAGACATAGATCGGGTAGAGTGGGCACGGACTCCCTGAGGTGCGGGCCTACCAGAACTTTCATAAGCCAAAAGAATGCATTGCGAGATCCATAGAGACAATGTGACTTTAGATACAGATTTACCCAAATTAATTTTGGCAAAGGAGACGAACAACTGGTCGGATTGCCTGTGACCAGATGTCCTGTGAATATAGAATCGAAGTTGTCTATGCACATCCAAAGAGTGTAGTTTGTATTCTCCTTTGTTTTTGTAATTAGGAAAGAAAACTGGCAGGTAAATGGACTGACTGATATTCGATTCGGAAACAACTTTAGGGAGAAAGGCGGGATTGGTCCTGAGGTAAACTCTATCCTTGTGGAAGGTTAGATACGGGGGTTTCACACAAAGGGCTTGAATTTCAGAAACTCTTCTAGCCGAGGTGATGGCGACAAGAAAGGCCGTCTTCCAAGACAAATACTTCAGATCCACTAAAGCTGCAGGCTCAAAGGGGGAAGCTGTCAAAGCCTGAAGCACTAATGTCAAATCCCACGGAGGTACCACTTCCTTTACTGGAGGTCTGAGTAAGAAGGTGCCCTTCAGAAAGGTCTTGCACAGTTTTGAAGTGATCAAGGGACGCAGATCCTGTACAACATGATAGTGAGAGATAGCTGCTAGTTGCACCTTGACAGTGGAACAGCTAGATCCCTGGTCGAATAGTCCTGATAAGAAGTCTAACACAGCAGGTAAAGGAGCTGTGAAGGGATCCAAGTTTTGACGTTCCGCCCAAATAGAGAAACGTTTCCATTTGCTACTGTAAATCTTCCTAGTAGAAGGCTTGTGGGCTGCTACTAGAATAGCTTTGACTGAGGAAGAGAGGCCGGGTGTCCTAGCTAGGAGTGGAACTGGAGCAGCCAAGCTGTGAGCTTGAGGCTGTCCAGGTTTGGGATTGGGAGACCCAGAGGGTGGGAAATCAGATCCGGGAGGGGATCTAGAATCCAAGGAGGGTTCACCAGATGAGACCAAAGGTAAGGAAACCAGGTTTGACGAGGCCAGAATGGGGCAATGAAGATAATCCTGTTCCCCAACCGACTGGCTTTCTGTAGAAACTTTAGCATCAGGGGGAGAGGTGGATAAGCAAAAAGCAGACTGGGAGGCCAAGCATGCACCAGAGCATCTCTCGGGGCTTTCCCGACTTGGGGAATTAAAGCGAAATAACTGCTGCATTTGGTGTTTGAGGGAGAGGCGAAAAGATCGCAACAGGGCTGCCCCCACTTGGCAAAAATCTGATTCGCTACATGCGGATTGAGGGACCACTCGTAAGGGGAAACGATGGTGCGACTGAGTCTGTCCGCCAGGATGTTGGACCGTCCCGGAATGTGCGTTGCAGTGAGGAAGCAGTTGGTGGAGATCACCCATTCCCACACTCTCATGGCCTCTCGACAGAGTGGGTAAGACCTGGTTCCCCCCTGTTTGTTGATGTACCAGACAACCGACATGTTGTCCGTCTGGATCGCAATTGTCCCTACAGGAAGAAGGTTGTGAAGTGCTTGCAACGCTAACAGCACTGCCCTCATCTCTAAGACACTGATATGCAAGAAGGTCTCCGTATCCTTCCACGAGCCTTGGACAGTCCTGCCCGAAGAGTGCCACCCCACCCGAGGCGAGAGGCGTCCGTGGTCACCGTGGAAAGGGGAGGGGCCATAGAGAAGGGGGGTACCGTGCGGAGGTCCGGAGATTGCAGCCACCACACGAAAGCCCTCTTGCAAGCCCTGCTGAGGGGAATGGGATGACTCAGAGGGTAGTGATGAAAAGACCACTGGACTTGGAGGGTCCATTGTAAGACCCTCATGTTCAGACGTGCCATTGGCAACAAATTGATTGCCGCTGCCATTGAGCCTAGAGCCCTCAGGACCAATTCTGCAGGAGGAGCTGAAGATTGAAGGATGGCCCCCACATGAAGCCTCAGGTTTCGAAGTCGCTCTGGAGTTAAGAAGGCTACAAGACTGATCGTGTTTAACCTGGCCCCGATGAAATCTATGACCCGAGTCGGGTGAGAGCAGATTTGTCCATATTTACTGTGATCCCTAGCCAGGGAGCAAGGCGAAGAAAACAGTTCCTGGCTGTGCAGAGTAGATGCCTTGTTGTGGCGGTCAGGAGCCAGTCGTACAGGTACGGAAAAACCTGAATTCCCTGGAGTCTCAGGTGGGCCGCTATCACTGCTAACACTTTGGTGAACACCCTGGGGGCTGAGATGAGACCAAAGGGAACAGCCCTGAATTGGTAATGACTGGCCCCTAGCCGGAAGCGGAGGAACCTCCTGGATCATCTGTCCATTAGAATGTGGTAGTATGCATCCTTGAGGTCTATCGAGCACATCCAACCATTCTCCCGTAATAGGGGGAGAATGGATTGAAGAGTGACCATCCGGAACCTTTCTTTGGTTACTGACAGGTTCAAGAGGGAGAGATCGAGGATTGGTCTTAAGTCCCCCGTCTTTTTTGGCACCAAAAAGAACCTGGAGTAATAACCCGATCTGAGCTGGTCTGGGGGGACGTGTTGGATGGCTCTTTTTTCTAGGAGCTGCTGGATTTCCGCAGCTGCGACCTCCCTCTGATCGGGTGGGACATCGGGGAGGTGCTTGGGGAAGAGCAGAGGGCAAGAGAAGGGGATCTGGTAACCTCTGGATATGATGCGAAGCACCCAGCGGTCTGTCATGATGGACTCCCAAGTTGCCAGGTGCCTCGAGAAACGCCCCCCAACTGCCTCCAGAGTGGAGCAGTCGGGCAACGCTTCAGGGCTGTTGTGTGGGCCGGTCAGAGAAAGGTTCTATGGACCCAAAGCTCTTTGGGCCCCCTCTGCCTCTAGGGCGGCATCCTCCCTGTCCTCCTCTGCCGCGGAAGGACTGGGGGTCCAGAGCGGACTGGGACTGTTGCAACTTCCGGAACCACATCTTCTTCTGTCCCTTTTGGTTCTTGGAGAAGGACCTCTGGGGAGCAGAGAAGCGGACTCCGATGGCAGACAACGTCTTCCTGTCCTTTTCACTCTGGACCAAGGTGTCGCGAATGGTCTTCCCAAATAGGGCAGAACCATCAAAAGGGGCATTTGTGAAGGATGCCTTGAAGGGTTCCGCGAAATCACAATGCCGGAGCCAGGCCTGATGCCTCATGATGAGACCTGCTCCGCTGGTTCTAGCGGCTCCTTCCGTGGCATGGGATAGTAGCTGCATAGAAGTATTAGAAATGGACCTAAGAGTGGCCATATGGGTGGAGTACAGTTGTTTGTCCTCCGCTGACATGGACTCCGGGGGCGATGCAGCGTATTCTTTAACAAGATCCCACTGTAGCCAGATAACGTGTGCCATATAGTTCAGTGACCTCACCGAGAAGGACACTGAACTAAACACCTGCTTCCCTAAGCGGTCCATCGCTCGGGACTCCTTGCCCGGGGGGTGGACAGAGGGGCTCTCCTGAGCTAGTTCCCTCTTAGTGGCCACCGCCATCAACATGGCATCTACGGGGGGACCCTTGCTCCATTGGGGCCTATCGGCAGGGGTAATGAGGACCCTGTCAGGGCGCTTTGGGACTGGCTCCACAGTGTCCGGCTCCTTCCACACCCTGGTGGTAATCAGGTCCACCAGGGGATCAGCCTGAGGGGACACCCAAGAGGTAGAAGGGCCTGCTTCAAATGCCTCCAGGAACACGGACTCGCCCGAGGTCGGCTTTGGGGCAGACCACCCCCCTCTGATCCTGAGCATTTCCATGATGTCTCCAAAGGGGACATCCTCGGGGGGGGTGACCTTGGGGAACCTTCCCCTTCCTCCAAATCCGTGTCTTCGGTCAAGGACTCGGGGGAGTCCAAGTGCCTCCTCTTGCTCTTCCGCTTGTGGGGGATCTCCTCGGGGGGGGGGGGGGGCGGTCTGAGGAGGCCTCACCAGCAACATCCCGTTCCAGGGGAACGACCTAGGGCATTGAAGCAGGCTGTCCCTGGGGCTGGGTGATGGAAGTCGGACCCAACAGAGAAGGAGTGCGGGGTGGAGCTGTGGCAAGGACCGGGGGCCGTGAAGCAGTCAACAGAGTCCTCTCTACCACGTCGAACGCCGAGGGAGAGCCACTCTCTCTGGGATCCGAGAGCGGACCCTCACTCGAATCCAACAGGCGGACCGGGGCCGGCGCTGAAGCAATCGGATCCGAAGGCCCAGTATGCTCCGACCTGGAAGGTGCCAAAGGCATACTGAAACCCTCGGATCCGAAGCTCAGCCCTCGGCTCCGACAGCTCGGATTCGACAAAAACGGACCCGACAGGCTCGAGGGAAGAGTCGGCGCTTAAGTACACGAGACTGTCGGCGCCGACCCACCCCTGGTTCCAAGGCTGCCTGGCTCTGAAGGCTCCAAACTCGGGAAGCGGGACGGAGAAGGAGCTATCGGAGCAAAGAAAGGGGTCAAGCTCCCCCCCCCCCCGGAGGGGGGGGGAGGCAGGAGCACTCCCATCTGCAGTTGTGCCTGGAGGAATCTTAGCATCATCCGGTCCAAGTCTCCGTCGGAAAGGCTGCGCGTAGATCTCAAAGAGGCCACCAAGGCGGGACGGGAGTGCCGCCTCAATGACCTCGAAGGAGATCGGGTCTTCTTCTCCTCAGGACCCGGTGAAAAACAAGGGGATCAGATCAGAGAAGGAGGAGACCGGGAAGCCCTGGAGGGAGAAGACCGCTTAGCCAGGGGAGCCGAAGCAGAGGCCTCGGCCCTCCACTTGTGGTGCTTCTCCCTCCTCTTGTCTTTCCTGGCCTCCCTCTCCTCCGGGCCTACAGCGGGAGGTTGAGTCCCGGCTGGGGGGAGAGAAGCAGGAGTGGCCGCTGCCAAAGCCGCGGAGGGAGCCACGGTAGGACAGAAGGCCGAAGCCGAATCTGGGGGCAAGAGACCCGCTAGGATCAGCTTGGATCTCCGGTCCTTGAGTGCCCTGGGGTTGAACGCCGCGCAGATGGTATACCCAGAGGAAAGGTGTCCAACCCCAAGGCACAGAACACACCGCATAATAAGCCCCATTCAGGTGTTCTTTTTTTTTTTTTTTTTTTTTTTTTTTACAATTATTTGCTTTCTGGACAGGCAGGGGCTATCTCAGTAAAGAAGGGTGAATGACTTTTATTTTGATTGAAAGGTGATGATGGATAGCAGGCAAAAAGTCTTTAGATATCTCATAACTGCAAGGGGCTACGGATACTGAATGCATGTTTTGGGAGGAGGTGTGAAACCAACAGTTCGGAACTTCATTTACTGTCTGAAGATAGCATCTGTATTGGTGGACTGTTTAATTCCATTAAATACAGCTGCAGCTAATGTATCAGACCTATTGTTGGAGCTTATGAATAAATTGCTTAAGTGGCGATTTCCCAGTTCCAGTTCTATTGCAATTGCGTCTATTGCAGCTAAATCAAAAGCTAGTAATCATGATTACTTATTAATGCTGGGCTCGAAAGTTTGTTGTGTTTATGCGTTGCTTTTCTTGCTCTGGCAGTTGCATTTGTGGTAATTTTCGTGCAGGTTTTAGTCAGGGAAATTGAATATTTTAGATATATTTTTCTCTCTTTATGCAGAAAGGCAGTTTAGAACTGGCAGTGTTTTTTTTTTTTTTTTTTTTTTTTTTTTTTTAACTTCCATTTAACACCCACAGCTCATAACAGCATCTAAGCACTTTGCAGACTGGCTTCCTTAAACAGCTGACTTGCCATTTAATATTAGGAAGTAGGAGAAACAGAAAGGCATACATAAAATTATACTACTATTGTTAAATCTAGAATAGTCTACAGTGGAAATGTTAATTTTTCACTTGTTCATAGTTTGACATTTACATTCATATTTTAAATCTGGTCTGGGAGAGCTACATTTTATTGAGGGCATGGTATGAAAACCAGTTGTGGGAGACAGAAAATGTATTGTCACTTACAGTGCATGGGGGGGTCTTGTTAACATCTTAGTTAAAGCAGTCAAAAAAGAGTTGTGTTTATTATCTATTCGACAGGTATATCTAAAGAATGGTAAATGTAAAGTTAAATAGTTCTGTTTATATTTCACAGACACACAACAATAGTTCTCAGTGACACAATGTCATCACTGGAAGGTCAAAAGCATCTTGCAATGGCAGTTAGACCCCTAAAAAGTGAGAAAATGAATGCTGCATTTTGATCACTTTCTTGCTGTTGTCATCATTTGCGCAGTGTCGGAGCTAATATATTAATCCATCCATCCACAACCTCTTTTCTCATTTTTGCAGAGGAGGACAGGTTGTCACATCAACAGTGACAATCATCTTTAACCAATGTTCACTGTGAACATTGGCTAAAGATGACTGTCACTGTTCTATTAAGATTAATAGAGTGCACAGTTATTTTATATATATGATGTTATACTTACTGATGAATGCTATTTTAATGAATTTGTGTAAGGGTACAGCTAACGTAATGGTGATGTCAGTGTGTATATTCTAGAAGTGTGGTAGGGCACAAAGTAGAATGCGAAAGTGTATTACATGCCTATATTGCCTAGTACTTCCCTTAAGATTTTTTGTTAATGCTGTAAAGGGATTATAACTGGTGTTTCTGTGTGAATGTATATTTTCAGAGTTAATGTTAAATTGGGGAACATTTTCACAATTATTTGACTATTGGTATCCCACAGTTGCATTGGGATGGGTGGAGTTATGTTATTGTACATGCAAATTTTAGGCTGATTAGTGTCCAGATTTTTAGTCAGTTGTACCTATTTTTCATGGGCCTTTGTTCAGATTGTTGATGTCTCCATGTTGAGAGATATGATGCAATACTTTATTTGCCCTACTAATCATCCCCCTTTTAACAATAGCTTCTGTTCTAGATTCAACTAAAATACTACTAGAGCAGTTATTTCTCTTAGGACTCCCTGATGCTGTTCTCTTTGCCTAAACTCTGATATCAGTCCTAGATAGCGAAGGCAGTCTACATTTATTCTTAGCCTGTTCCCATTCAATTACATTTCCCTCTCTACTTATTTGCTCACAATACCTCATTTCCTTTGGCAGTTAACTCCAGTAAATTCCAGTCCCTCTTGCCTATTCTATGTACCTCTAATTGCAGTCATCAATATCAGCACAATTTCCTTTCCCATTCTCAAGTTGGCTTAGTTCTTAGAAAATGTTCTGCTACTTTATGAATATAACATTTTGTACAGTTTTTTAATCTCTGTAAAGATCTTCATCGAAAATACTATTTCTTTATTTTTTAAATTTCCCCTAACTTCATCATCATCCTTTTCCACTCTAAATTACATCTTTCTACTTGTATTATGTATATAAGCCTTAACTGTGTAGCTCTAAAATATCCATTCAAATCAGGTAATCCTAAACTATTTTGTCCTACTGGAAGGAAGGATCAACTTATTCCACTTGAACTTGCTCTCTTCCCCTGTCATATAAAATCCTTTGACTCTTTATTAATTACTGCCCACTGCTTCTCCTCTGGTTGATAAAAATATGCCTGATAAGTATATAAAAACTAAAGGGACTTGAACCATTTCCATTGTTTGTATCTTGCTATCCATAGCTATACACACATCCTTCCAGTTTCTCAGTTTTTACATTATCTTTTGTTTAGTCTCTTCCCACATATCCTTAGCTGCTATAACAGAATCCTTTTTAACCCATACTCCTAACTACTTGCTGAACCAATTCATGTACAGCTACACAGTTAACAGCTATAGCCTTTGTTTTGCCTTTACTAATTTTATATCTTCCCAAAACTGAAAGTGTCTCAGAATGTTCCACAATAATGAGATATCATTCTCTGGTTTTGACAGGTACAAAATAATATTGTCTGCAAATAAAGCCAACTTTTCTTGATTACCATACTGATTATATCCCTGAATTTCTGGGTCCCTTATTTTCTTTGCCAATGGCTCTAAATGTAATGGAAATAAAGAAAAAAGAGGACACCCCTGCCTGGCTGTTCTGTTTAGACACAACTTATCGGAGAGAAACCCTCCCCACTTTAATTACCTTACTTTTGCATCAGGGAGTGCAAATGCTTTCACTGCCTTTCTCATAAAATCTCAGCTCACTCTGCTGAATGGTTTCTCTGCATCATAACCCACCAGCAAACAGCAGTATTTTCTTACATTCTGCTTCCCTCTGGATCATAACATTTCTATTAATTGTGTCAAACTTTGGCCTCGCCTCCTCAAAACCACATTGATCCATATTGTTAGAGATCATGATTAGTCTTCACAAAATGCATATTTATTTAGTTTCCTCACAAATAAATTTAATAAATTGTTTAATAATTTAGGTTAAAAATAATATGTAGTACAGATGCATAGTTATACAAACCACAGATACTTATTGTAGTTTTATTTGTTTTACAACTGCATTCTAAAATCAAGTTATAAGTGTATTAACAGATGAATGAAGTTAAAGAAAGTTTTGATGGGGGTTAAGGGGTGTTACTATGATCAACAAAGTGTGTTTTTTTAAGGGAAGAAAGAAAACAATGTGAAAGAGATTTTGTTTTATGTGAGCTCTGACTTTCCCAGGTTTTGATAGGTAGTTACAAGGCATGTTGGGGAGATAGCAGGTACTGGTACTGAAATATACAAGGTCAAAAAACAAGACTGGTTGCCAGGCCAGGTGGCTAGTGCTTTTCTAAAACATTATTGTTACAAAAACATAGTTGCTAAGTGTTCACGTACAGCACTAAGACAGAAGCACTAGGGTCTGCCGAGACTCTTATTTGTTAACCAATATAAAACATCAGAATTCTGAATGCATGTTACTTGTAAGAAAGGAAACAGAAACTGTATGTTTTTGCTGCTTGGTTAGACTGATTTGAAAACTCTGTAAAGGCAGACTCCCAGCTCTGTGATTTGTTTGACTGTAATAAAAGGAAAAAGTGATGTGCACATCCTAAAGAGTTATTCTTGACTCAAGACAATGTTATTTATGTATATTTTAATTGTCCTATAACATATTGGTGCCATGACTGGGATATGAACTTGGGTATTGCTGCAGAGCAGTGTGGAATGAATTATAAGGGAGCAGTACAGAAATTTCTTCTGTGAATTCCACACTGTTTTGTATAGAATAGTCAGAGATTCAGATACTTAACTATTCAGGGTGTGCAAATATATTAGGCTAGAAACAGAACATGGATTTGTGGAAAATTTTTTTTTTTCCTTTCTATTCTTTCCCCTCTCTTTTAGAAAACTGCAGTTAAAAGTAATATTGGAAATGTCTTTATTGTGTTAAATGACTAAATTTGTTTATTAAGTACATGGCATGCATTGTTTACTGTTTTTGTTAAATGACTGAGTTGCTTGTTAGGTACGTGGTATTTGCTGCCTTGCGGAATGACAGAAATCTGCTATCAGATGTATGTAAAGTTATGGTGGGAGAAAAGTTTATTAATGTGTATGTGCATACAGTTAGAGGGAATTTAACACAAGGAGGCACCTTGTGTCGAGGATGGTACCCTCAGGATAAAAAGGTAAGAGGCATGACTGTTTGCTTTGTGCTGCTTGAATGTACAACTGATGTCTTTATTGTTGTGTAATGTATGAATGGAGAGAGAGAGACAAAGAAAGAGAAAAGTTAAAAGTCGAGTTCATTCAAATTCATGAGCCTACAGCATGTTGAGATGTAGGTGTGTGTGTGTGTGTGTGTGTGTGTGTGTGTGTGTGTGTGTGTGTGTGTGTTATTAAATCAAGTCCAGGTGTGAGTGTATGAAAGTACGCTCAGAGGGTCTGAAAGAGTGGTCATTCTGGACACAATACTTATCCATCCCATTATCCCAATCATAATGCTGGAGCTGTAACTTGTGAGCTCTTGGCGGGACAAAAGCAAGGGATGGTGTGGTAAAAGGCTG
Source organism: Protopterus annectens (assembly GCF_019279795.1). Taxonomy (NCBI): domain Eukaryota; kingdom Metazoa; phylum Chordata; order Ceratodontiformes; family Protopteridae; genus Protopterus; species Protopterus annectens. The sequence continues at coordinate 669,345,293 of NC_056736.1, forward strand.
ATCAAAACCTCTCCTCTGTCAGTGTATGACGACATAATTCCTACCCTTCCCTCTCTAAATGATGTGTGGATTGATATAGCTATTTTCTTTCCTTTGAATTGCAGAAACCAGAATCTATAAGTAAAATCTTAAAAAAAATAAATAAAAATAAAAAAGGGGTCAAAACCCTGAAAAGGTAACACCTGCATTTTCTGTGTATCATAATTATGGTAAAGAAAGTTGTAAGTATCTGCATGAGTGACTTCAGCTTACTAAGAATTGCTTTGGTGGGGTATTTCCATTAAATGAAACTTATAAAAGGGATAAATTAATGAAACTGAAAGGTATTTTGGAAGAAAAGAAATGGGGAACAAATGGCAGTATTTTATTCTTTGTACACTGAAGCTCTTAAAAGGGAAAAGGAGTCAGCATTAAGGGGGTTACAGGATGCTAATAAAAAATTATTGCAACAGGTAAAATAGGTTAAGAAGGCAGTACAGACCAGTAAAAAGGGATCCTTTTATCCTGTCTTAGCAGGTTTGTAAAAAAACGAGGATGGCCAAAAGGCAGAAACTTCTAAAGAGGATGATAATCCTCCAGCAACTACTGCACCCCACCCCCATATTCACTGGTGCAGGTACCTCCTGTACAAGATTCTGCTGTTTCCCAGTCCCCTACATTTCGGTCAACTGTCCACTGGATACCAAATCAGTGTGATACTGTCCTACCTCAGACTAGTTTCCCTGTTCAGTCTTCATCTTCTGAACAGGCATCTGCAGTCGAGGGCAGTTCTTCCTATCCTTCTCAAACAGATTCTGCTTCTCCAACAGGGGCATTAGTATTTGACACTCGTGTAGCTCATCACACATGCTCACATGATAGGGGAGAACAAGAGGTTGCGGCCTCTTGAGAGGATCTTTTGGCACCTCGCAGGGAAATTCTGGGGGCTAATAATAGAAAATTTGTTCATCATCCATGGATCCCTGCGGATTTGCATACTATGTCTAAAAGTTTTCCAAATATTAGAGAGGATCCATTAATGTTTAGGGAAGAATTAAAAACGATAACAGACTGTTACAATCCTACTTTGACAGATTTAAATCAGCTGCTTAGGGTAGTTACTTCAAATGAAATAAGAAAACAATTACTGGAAAAGGCTAAAATAACAGCTTTTACTCTCACATGGAATGCATTAACAGATAAAAGGGCAACATTGTTGAACAAAATTATGGATGTCTGTCAAGTTAGGACTGACTGGTTTAAGACATATAAACAAAATAAAGGGGGAAGCCCCTGCAGACTATTTGAGTTGTCTTAAAGCAGTATTTGCTATAATTCAGGGATACCAGATCCAAAAGAACAAGCTAAGCTGGCTATTGCAGCAGCTTTTGTGCAGGGTCTGCAAGTCCCTGTACAAAATCAAATAAAGTAAGTGCTCATAGACTCGGAGGGAAAGGACTTAAGAGTCTTTATTAAGTGCTGCAAATCACTGTACTGAGTATCAGGAAAAACTGAGAAGGGATACTGAGGATAAGCTGCTAACTTTTTGCAAATCAGTCAGCTAGAAGCCCTGAGGGGTTGGGGCAGAGGCAGGGGAAGGGGGACAGGAATTGTGAGGGGATTTAGTAAAAATGCTGGCCGAAGAAAACAAACTGCAGCTGGTTGGCAGCGCCCCTTCCTGCTTCATCTGATGGATCCTGCTTCAATTGCGGAAAAGCAGGACATTGGAGAGGAGAATACCCACACAGGTGAATGCAGAGAGTCCAAGATACCTTGACTGAATGGCAGCCAAATTATAATAATGCTGCTTTTCCTCCACTACCTGCTCACATTGGAAAAAGTTAGGAATCACAGTATTGACTATGGCAGGGTAATGAAACAAAAATAAATCTTAACCTTTTGCTGCCAGTAGATCAGAAAGAACCCTATGTTAAAATAGAAATAAATGAAAAGGGAATTCCATTCCTGGTGGACACTGGAGCCACTAGGTCTGTACTGAAAGTTACTTCAGACAGTCAAATACCAGTATCAAAGCATAAAGTAAAGGCAGTTGGAGTAACAAATGCTATCGTTACGTATTCGGTCTCAGAACCTATACCCATTTCTTTAGGTCCAAATGAAGAAAGGCATTCTTTTCTTTTGAGTACTACTGTGCCAGTGAATCTGCTAGAGAGACATCTGCTGTGCAGACTGGTTTGTACTATTTACTGTAGACCAGAAGGGCTATATCTGGATGTTGCAACAGAATCAGAGGGACCTGCTAACTTATGGGCTAAGCACGCTCATGAAGTAGGTATATTAAAATCTGCAGAACTGGTAATAATAAAATTAAATCCATCAAAACCTCTCCCTAGAGTTCCGCAGTATCCACTGAAGCCAGAAGCAGAGCAGGGAATGAAACCTGTAATTCAGTCTTTGATACATCAGAGAATAATAGTGCCAGCTAAAAGTCCTTGTAATACTCCTATCTTCCTAGTGAAAAAAGACAGGAAAGGATACATATAGGTTTGTGCAAGATGTGAGGGCTACAAACAATGCAGTATTACCAACTTTTCCTGTGGTCCCAAATTCAGCAACGAAACTTAACTGCATACCACCTACAGCAAAATACTTTTCTGTAACAGATCTTTGTTCAGCATTCTTTTCTATATCCATCCACCATGAAAGTCAGTTTTTGTCTTTACTTATCAGGGGCAGCACTGTACATGGACATGGTTGCCACAAGGATACACAATCTCCTTCATTATTTTCTCAAATTCTAAGGAAAGATTTGGAAAATTTAACATTTTCAGGTGGGTCTGTGTTAGTGCAGTATGTAGATGATTTACTAATAGCTTCTGATTCTTTTCAGCAGTGTCAGCAGGATACCCAACATCTTCTCTGTTACCCTTGGGGAAAAAGGACACAAGGTGTCAAAAGAAAAATTATAGTTATGGTCACCTCAGGTACGCTATCTTGGCCATTTGATATCTCATAGTAGTAGACAGGTGTTGCCATCTCATACTGAGGCAATAGCTAAGGCACCATGTCCAACTACTCAATGTCCGCTTAGATTTTTTTGGGGTATGACAGAGGATTCACTTCAGAAGACTGAAAGCTCACAATCTCGAATCCCATAAGACTGACACCCAAAATCTTGAAAGCTCAAAAGAATGAAAACTCAAAAGACTGAATCTCACAATACTGAAAACACACAGGATGCAAACACTTACTATATTCCAGTACAAGGAGACAGAGAAACAAATACAAGACAAACAATATTACTTTACACTAAGTATAAGCAGGGGGGCAAGCCCCCCTGCACCTCCTGCTACTTAAATATATCAACTCTGAGATCGCACTTCACTACACTAACATGAGTTATGTTGAAGTATAGCAAGTTAGAAGGGAACACTACTAAGGTTAAATCAGGCAGTCATGAAACATGTAAGGGTATGTTTGCCATTTTGTTCTGTGGAGTGCGATCTCGGAGTTGATATATTTAAGTAGCAGGGGGTGTGGGGGTGCAGAAGGCCTTGCTCCCCTTCTTATACTTGGTGGAAAGTAACATGGTTTGTCTTGTACTGGAATACAGTACGAGTTTGTATACTGTTTGTTTTCATTATTCTGAGATTCAGTATGCTGGGATTCAGTCTTTTGAAATTTCAGGATTTTTGGTGTCAGTCTTATAGGATAAGAGATTGTGGGCTTTCAGTCTTCTGAAGTGAATCCATGACAGGGTATTGCAGATAGTGGATTTCAAATTCTGCCAAAATTGCTAAACCTTTGACAGAGCTTTTAAAGCAAGATATGCCAGAGCCCCTCCCCTGGGATAGTGAAGAGAAAAATTAATTTCAGAATTTAAAGCTTTAGCTACTGCCCCAGCTTTAGGGTTACCAGACTATGGAAATAATTTTATTTTAATCTGTCATGAAAGAAATTGCCCAGGGAGTGGTTACACAGAAATATGGGAACAACTACCATCCAGTAGCTTATTACAGTACAGCACTAGATTCTGTTGCAAAGGGATTTCCACCATGCCTATGGGCAGTCACTGCTGTCATCATTCTAGTCAATCTAGACCAATCACTGGTGCTAGGGCATGATTTTACAGTAGCTGTCCCTCATTCTGTATCCTCTCTCTTACTTAAAATAAAAACTCAGCCACTCTCAAATGCAAGTCTAACTAAATATGAATTCACTTTACTTATGGATCCATCTATTTCTCTCATACGCTTTTCTGTTCTAAATCCTGCTTCCTTATTACCAACTTGTGAGGATGGTGAACTGCATGACTGTGTGTGTGTGTGTGTGTGTGTGACTATCTGCTTTCTCCTAGGGATGACATAAGGGACACTCCTATACCAAACGCAGAGCTGGAATTATTCGTGGGCGGTTCCTGTGGGAAAAAACAGAAGGGATATCTAATAGCCGGAATTGCAGTATATAATACAAAGTACTGCTTCAACAAGGATTAGAAGGAGTTCATTTGGCTCAAATAGCCAAGTTAGTAGCTTTATAAAAAGCTTGTAAATTAGCCAAGGACAAAGTTGAATTGCTGGAGGCCCTTTTACTGCCTAAAAAGCTGTCTATACTCAAGTGTAGTGCCCGACAGAAGGGTGTAGACAGTATTTCCAAAGGAAACATCTTGGCAGATTACGCTAAACAGATTATAGAAGGAAATTCTAATAACTTTTATGTAATGGTATTGCAAAACTCTAATGGTGATGATTTATTAGACTTTGACAAAGTGTCAGTTCAGAGGCGTATTAAATCCTCTGATGGAATATGGCGACATCCATACTACCAGAAGTCCGACTGGGTCAGGAACCCATTTTCAGCGGAGGTCCGGGAAGAAAATCCCCATAAAACAATAAACGGTAGAGATGACACAATTTTAGCAAATATTACATTTTCATAGTAACAGTTACTGACATTTATAGAGATCAAGTTGAGCAAAACTTACTTTTTTGTTATTTAGGTCAGTACAATGCTGAATAAACATACATTATTTTCTTGGCCTGAATACAGAAGTTAAGTAAGATGCATATTCTTTGATCTAGTACAGATTGTTATATAGGTGAGAAAAAGAAGTTATTTACTCACCATAACATTCCATGTTTGTTGTCCATCTTGCCTTCATTCTTACTGGTTTGGTTTGGAACCGATCCTCGGTTCCGACTCAGATGTTTACTAAAGCTCGAGGTCTTCCACTGGCTCGTGGCTGTATCCCTATCCCATGATGCTTTAGTGAAGCTCACCAGATCTTGTTTGCTGATAACCGTAGGTACCTAAGGTACTATCAATGCATCTTATGAAGACAAGAAGAAGGTCAGAGAGACACTTGCCAAAGAAAGAACCTCTTTGTTCTCTAAGAGCTATAGGTAGGGAGAAGGAAAGTGGGGTGTAATGGGCAACAAACATGGAACACTATGGTGAGTACATAACTTCTTTATGTTATGTTGTCCTATCTCACCTTTATTCTTACTGGTTGGGACAGCTTCCCTAGCACCATATTTCTTGGGTGGCTCACGGGAGTATATTCTTCAGTGGACCCAAAGGAGGCTCTGTCCCTGGAGGCCAAATCTACCCTGTAATGAGTGATAAAGGTATGAGGCGTTGCCCAAGTCCCAGCAGCACAAATGCTATCAAGTGGCAGTCTAGCTCGAAAGGCAGAAGAGGTTGCCATGGCTCTTGCAGAATGACCTTTGACTTTAAAGGGGAGAACTTTGTTATTAGAGTTATACATAAAGGTAATACAATCTGAGAGCCATTTTGAAAGTGTGACCTTAGATATATAGGGGCACCTTTCTTTGCTTCTGAAAATGACAGAAACAACTGATAAGATTTCCTGAAGTCCTTTGTCCTATGTAAGTAGAAGCATAACTGTCTATGTACATCCTGTTGATGAACCTTAAATTCTGCCTTATTGCTATGGTTTGGGAAAAAAATAGCAACTCTATGGACTGATTTAGAGTAGACTCTGAGCATACATTGGCAGGAAGGATAGGTTTGTTCGAAGGGATACTCTATCTTTGTGAAAAAGCATATATGGTGCTTGATCGATGATGCTTGCAGTTCTGAAACTCTTCTAGCAGAAGTGATGGCAATCAACATACTTGTTTTCCACGATAAAATTTTTAGATCACATGATGACGCAGGTTCAAATGGGGGAAGGATCAAACAGGACACAACAAAGTTTAGGTCCCATGGTGGTAGGGGTGTTTTTACGGCTGGTCTTAAATTAGTACCTTTCAGGAAGGCTTTGCATAGTTTGTGGGACATTAAGTTAAGGACGAAGTTGCTTATATGGAAATTAAATATTGCTGTTAACTGTACACGAATGGTAGCTGCAGCTGCACCTTCATTAAACAGTTTTGCCAGAAATTCGAGAACAGAAGTTACAGGAGCAGAAAAGGAGTCAATGTTTTTTGTCAATGCCCAGGAAGAAAACCTTTTCCATTTACTAGTATATAATTTTCTCACTGAGACCTTATAAGAAGAGATCAACATATGTTTGACTGAATGAGGGAGATTAGGAAGCCTGGCTATAACTGGAATTGCTGCAGCCAAGCTGTCAATTTGAGGGTATGAGGACAAGGATGCAGCATCCTGGACATACGAGTCAGAAGGTCTGGAACTGGGTCCAGAACCCACAGGCTCCTCCTGAAGATGAGGCCAAAGGAAGGGGAACCAAATCTGACGTGACCAGTATGGGGCAATGAGAATCAGTTGCTTCCCAATGAGCTGGCTTTCTGGAGAACCTTGGATATTAGAGGAGTGAGAGAGAAGGCATAATGAAGTCCCGAGGACCAATCCTGTACAAGTGCATCCCTTAGTGACTCCCCTGGAGGGGGGGGGGGGATCAGGGCAAAATAGCATTTGGCATTCATGGATGTAGCAAAAAGGTCGCAGCAAGGCTGGACCCATTTTTGGAAGATCATCTCTGCTACCTGTTGTTTTAGCGACCACTTGTGAGGCAAGAGAATTGCTCTGCTATCATGGTGGATTTCCCAGTGGATGTGCATTGCTGTCAGAAAGCATTGGGAAGAGATCGCCCACTGCCGTACTCTGAGGGCCTCTTGACAAAGGCGGTAAGATCTAATCCCTCCTTGTTTATGTACCAGACAAATGACATGTTGTCTGTCTGTATTGTAATTGTACCCAGCGGGACAGAGTGAGTGCCTGCAAAGTCAAACTCACTGCTCTCATCTGTAGGATACTGATGTGCAAATGGGCCTTGTGATGCTGCCAAATGCCTTGAACTGTCCTTCTCAGATAATATACCCCCACCCTATCTAGTAGGCATCTGTGGTCACTATGGCCACAGGCTGTGGGGGAAATAAAGGGTTGACCTGATGTTATGTGATTGGAGTGAACCTACCAGCGAAGGTCCTTCTTGCAGTATTCTGTTAACATAATTTGATGAGACATGGGCAGTTCCAGTAAAGACCACTGGGTGAATAGTAGCCAATGCAGAATTCTCATGTGGATGCGTGCTAGTGGAACTAAACTTATCGCTGCTGCCATGGTTCCCAAGACTTTCAAAACTGTCCTTGCCTGTACTCTTGTTTTGGAGAGAAGGTGGGAGACTTGCTGTCTCAGAACTAAGACTCTTTCTGCAGGAAGTTTTGCCATCATGTTTACTGTGTCTAGATTTGCTCCTATAAACATGACATGTTGCGATGGCAACAATTGAGATTTTTTGTAATTTACTGTGATTCCCAGGAGAGAGAGACTGCTATCTCTTGATTCCAGTAATAGATGCTTGGTGGTGGCAGTTATGAGCCAGTTGTCTAGATACGGAAATATTCAGAATCCCAGACGTCTCAGCTGAACCATGACTACCGCAATGCACTTGGTGAACACTCTGGGGGCTTTACTGAGACCAAAGGGCAGAGCTCAAAACTGGTAATGACTGGCTCCCAGCCGGAAGCGCAGATGACTCCTGGATGGCCTGTCCATCTTTATGTGGTACCACGCATCCTTGAGGTCTATAGAGCACATTCAACTGTCTTTTCCCAAAAAGGGAAGAATCGACTGTAGTGTTACCATCTGGAACTTGGTCTTTTTTACTGAGTCACTTAATCTACTGAGATCCAAAATTGGTCTTCAGTCCACTGTCCTTTTTGGCACTAAAAAGAATCTTGAGTAAGTTCCAGATCCTGTTTGGTCTGCAGGGACTCTTTGGATGACTCTTTTGTCTAGCAACTTTTGAATTTCTAGAGTTGCTTGATCCCTTTGACTGGGTGGAACGTCCAGGGTTTTCTTTATGTTTGGGACAGGAAGAGAAAAAGGTATGGCGTATCCTCTGGATATGATACTTTGTACCCACTTGTCTTTTGTTATATCCAGCTAGGCTTTTAGGTACAAAGATAATCGACCCCCGACTGCCTCCAGAGATGGACAGACGGGCCTTCCTTCAGGAGAGCTGAAAGGGCCTACCATGGAAAGAATCCCTGTCGTCCTGGATTTCTGGACCCCCTTTGCCACATGGATGGCATCTTCCATTTGTGCTTCCCCCTCTGCCCCTAGGGGAATAGTCACCACATGTGTCCTGAGAAACTCTCTAGAATTTACTGAACCACATCTCTCCCCCCTTCTGGACTTTTGGATAAGGACTATAAGGTACAGAAAAACGGACTCCTGCGGCAGAGAGAGTCTTTCCTTCTTGTTCACACTTGGGTAGCATCTCCTTAACTTTTGGCCCGAACAAGGATGAGCCATCGAATGTAGCATTAATAAAGGAAGATTTGAAAGGTTCCACAAAGTCTCACAAGTGCATCCACGAATGTCTCAGAGAAATTCCTGAACCCGCTGCTCTGCATACTTCATCTGCTGGATAACAAATGAGGTAGAGAGCTGAAAGGAAATCTTGTCAGATACCCATGAAGCTACTGTACCTTGGAGAGTATCACCTAGCTCTTTTAAGAGATCTCTTTGTAGCATTGTAAAATGCATCAGATAGTTCAGCGATCTGAGTGCAAAAGTCGTTGAAGCAAACATGCGCTTCCTGTACCTGTCCATCATACGATACTCCATGTTTGTTGGATGGATAGACGAGAATGTTTCAGAAAGTTCTTTTTTGGTGGCTACTGCCACCACCATAGCATCTACAGGGATAACCTTGGTCAGGAATTTTCTATCTGAAGGGGCTGTGATGAACTTATCTGGCCTCCTAGGGACAGGATCAACTGCATCTGGAGACTGCCAGGCCTTTCAACTAACTAGTTCCATAAGTTTGTCGAAAGGTGAAGACCCCCAAGTGGCTGAAGGGTTAGACACAAAGGCCTTCAGTAAACAGACTCATCAGAAGGGTTGATAGGCTTCCAGCTGCCTCTCTGCTTAAGGATTTCTAGGATGTCTGTGAAGGAGACATCCTCAGGGGGTAATGGTGAGGACCCTTCCAACTCGAGGTCTGTGTCTGAGGTGACGAGCTCCTCTGGGAAGTCCGAATGCTTCCTCTTGCAGGGTCTCTTACGAGGGACCTCTTCAGAAGCATATTCTGGAGAGGTTTTGGAAGAGAGAGGTTCACCAGATGGGATACCTTGAGGCTTAGGGTCTCCGCTGGTCTGTGGATGGTGTGATGCAGAGACGGACGCTGGTGCCTTAGGGGAAGGAATATTGGAACCCCTGAGTGGAGCTGTCTGAGGAGACAGCACCCCCCCCTCATCAGCTCAAAAGCCCCGTCCTCTGATCTGAAGATACCTCCGGCTCCGAAGAGCCAGAAGAAATCCCTGAGCCCAAGAGGGTTGGCTCTGAAGCCGATGCAGGAGCCGAGCTTATCTGCACCAAAGCCCCAAGAGGTAAGATTGGATCAGACTCCCCTCCTCGGATGGCACCGAGGATGTCAGAGCAGACATCAGTTCCGAAGATACCAGGATGGTTCTCGGCACCGACGGTTCCACAACAGTGGGTTTCAAGCATTCTAGCTCTGAGGAGGAATCAATGCCAGTGGGATAGTCTTGGCTGGCTCTGAATCTCTGTGGGTTGGAGCCAAAAGAAGTTTGGTCAGCGCCAGTGTCTTTAGAAGCCTACTCACCATCCTATCCACATCATCGTCCGAAAGACTCCTGGAGGATTTAGAGGAGAGAGTAGGGGATCTGACTGACTGCAAAATAGATGACCTCAGAATAGGATTAACCAGGTCCAATTTTGGGGACTGGCTCCTGAATTCAAATTCCATAGGCACCGAAACAGCTGGTGCTGATGAAGCAGATTTTGCCTGTTCTGAAATAGTCGGAGCCAGAGATACAATTTTGCTCAATTTTTTTAACAGGCTCCGATTTTGTGATAACATGATTAGAGCTTGTTCTTTAGAGATGTGTGCAGGTTGGCAAAAATGGGAGCCCTGTACAACAGGGATGGGAGTAGGAAAGAGTTGGTTAGGGTTTTCTTGGTGTGGCTATCCATGAAATGTTTATGTCTGTAGAGCTTTCCCAGTTTAAAGTATGCTTTTTTGATTGTACTGAGTATATTTTGTTCAAAGGTAAGACTGCTATCAATTATGATACCGAACAGTTTAGCATGAGTTGCAATTTCTATTTGAGTTTTGTTTTGAGAATAAATTTTGAAATCATGTGTGAGTGATTTTGGTGAGAACAGTACTAACTTGGTTTTATTTGGGTTGAGTAGTAATTGTATCAGTGAAGGATAGTGCAGTGGTAGTACTATGTGCTGGCTGAAAGCCATGCTGAGTTGGTGCCAGGACATTGTTGATATATATATATATATATATATATATATATCATTGGACATTTCATTCGTTTTTCCTCCTTTGTGTAAGGGGATTATGATGGATTTTTTCCAGAGTGTGGGGATGTTAGACTTAGAGATGCATCTATTAATTAAGATGCTGACTGAAAAAGGCAATTGCCTCAGCAGCGAGTTTTAAGTATTCAGATGGAAGATCGTCAGTTGAGAGGGAGCAGGGTTTCAGTCTGTTTTCAAGTTTATTTATAAATAAGGTAGGTACAGATTGTAGACAGAAAGTGGTAGTTGAAGAATGAGCTGTGGAGTTTAGATGAAGAGGGGAAGAATTTATGCTAGTGTTAGTACTAGCAGTGTTTAATTGGTTTAGGTTTTTCATATGGCTAGAGTTTGGCTTAGGTATGGATTTATTTAGCTTTATTTAATCAAATTACCCATAGTTGGTATGCCCCCTCATGTCTCCTCTTTGATACTTCAGTATGTTAATAACTGTGCAACATGCTTAGAGTATAATGCTAGCAAAAATGCAAACATTAAGGTTGCATGCTTACCACCACCTTGTTAATGTACATCTTGACTTTGTTCAGATGTCTAGAATACGTAATTTATAGTATATTTCAGTAGTGGTGTGTATGTTTTCTGCATGGGTAAAAGCTTACCCGTGTCACAAGGCAGAATCTACCACTATAGTAAACAAAATTAATGTATAATTTTATTCCTAGATTTGGTGTACATTGTACTATTAAAGGTGACCAGGGAACCAATTTTAACAATTCCCAGACGAAAGAACTATGCAAAATTTTTTTAACACTAAGTTGAGCCTCCACTGTCCCAACCATCCACAATCATTTGGATTGGTGGAAAGGGTTAATAGGACCCTTAAAAATAAGATTTCAAAATGTTGTGCTAAAACAAACCTTAAGTGGCCCAAGGCACTTCCTTTACTTCTGATAAGCATGCAAAGCACACTGAATTCTACAAAGAAATTGAGTCCCTATGAGATACTAATGGGGAGACCCATGGCCCTTCCAGCTGCTCCCCCTGTGTCAAATAAAGAATCAACTCTAACGGACGATGTGATGTTAACATACTGTTAACATATCCATCTCTTACAGCAGTATCATAGAACTGCACGAGAAGCTCTTCCTCAACCTCCTGACCAGCCCTGTCACCAACTGTAGCCGGATGATAGAGTTTATGTAAAAACTTTCCAGAGAAAGCACTGCCTGCAGCCATGCTGAAAGGGACTTTATCAAGTCCTGCTGACATTTACCTCTGTGCAGGACTACCAACCTGGCTTCACCTATCCCACTGTAAGAAAACCTGTCATGTAGGGCCCCCGACAAATCACTGTTGCCAGCGACAGAAGACCAAAGTGTGAAGGAGGAATCATCTGCCCCAGTGAAGAACTAAGGAGAAAATCAACTTAAACACCTCATAATGAATTTTGTGACAACAGGTATTTTTGTTTTGTTCTTGTTACTGTCTCTTTCTATAAACTGGTCGAGAAAAAAATAGTTTCCTGTTGGTTCTTCGACAGTATGCTATGAAAGTACAGTTGTGTACACTTACCATAAATGTAAATGTTCAAGTGTATTCACTGTTGCAGTCATCACCTGTGGGTTATCCCTGCTGTGGTAGCCCTCGGTCGGCTCAAATACCAGAGTCAATGTTTTGGTGCGCTGGCTACCGTCACCTGTAGTCTGACGTCAGGTCGCTCAGTCCTATAAAGCAAGGCAGCTGACGTCATTACATCAGTTTTTCTTGCCCTTACCCATCAGAAGCACAAGGGAAAAGAGAGAAGTGGTCCTGGTGGCCAAAGTCACCTAGGAAAGCTTATGTCCCCCTACGGGAAGATGTTAAATGGGGGATGGAGGGAGGGAAACCAAGACTACAACAGTGAATACACTTGAACATCTACATTTATGGTAAGTGTACACAACTGTACTATGTTCTTTATGTTTCACTGTTGCAGTCATCACCTGTGGGAGGATTCCCAAAGCTTTCGTAACAATGATGGTATAGTATTTAAACCTGCGGATAAAGGTGGTGGAGTGGTCGCTATGGACACCTCCCTATATGTGCAGTTGATGCATGAAATGTTAAATAATGATCTAGCCTATAAGTTAATAGATAAATCGCAAGTGGACTCCTTAGTGAGGGGAGTGCATGATACTGTCTATGATTTGCTAATGAGTAGATGCATAGATAAATGCCTGTATGATTTTCTGCTAATAGACTCTCCCTTGATTCCAATAATTAAGGGTCTCCCAAAAATGCATAAAGGGTTATATCCACCTCCCTTATGTCCCATAGTGTCTGGCAGGCATTGGGTGACGGAAAATGCCTCAGTTTACATACAGACTAAGCTAGGTCCGTTGGTGAAGTCAATTCCAACAATCTTAAAAGACACATATGGGCTGATGCAAGACTTGAAACAGGATTCATTCTGTAGAAATATACAGAGGAATACACTGATGGTAACACTAGATATTAAGAATTTATTCACAAGTATACCCAATGAATTTGGCCTGGAGGCCATAAGGGAATGCTTGCATGAATATGGTATTATGGATAATAATGAGCAACTGTTAGTGTGCAACCTGCTGGATATGGTATTGAATAACAACATCTTTTTGTTTCGTGACCAAGTATATGCACAAACATGGGGAGTGGCCATGGGCACTCCCTGTGCAAATGCATATGCAAATCTTGTCATTTATCAGTGGGAAAAGAGGTTTATTTTTGGAAATGAGAGGTTTAGGAACATAATTTTATACAGGCGTTTTGTGGATGATATTCTTCTATTTTGGAATAGCGATATAGATTCACTGCATGAGTTTGTAGCATATATGGAATCAACCACTTCTTTTTTGGAATTCACCTTTGAATATTCGTTTCAAAGCGTGAATTTCTTGGATGTCACTCTCACGAATGAAGGCAATAACAAAATTGTTACATCGCTATATAGAAAGCCTTGCTGGAGGAATGGCATCCTCCACTTTGACAGCATGCACCCCCGGTACATCTTCCGAAATGTAATAAAAGGCCAAATAGTAAGAATTTATAGGCTTTGTAGTAAGCATGATGATATGCTTAGCCTGGTAGACTTTCAAAAAAGTTGTTTTGCCGATAGGGGTTACCCTTCAGCTTTGGTGAATGATTTGATTTCGACTACTTTGGAGACCTCCATCCATAAGAAAAAAGGAGGTCTTAATTATTATCCTAGGAGAAATATGAAGCAACTGCCTTTTGGGATCAAATATACGAATGATGTAGACCACATTATGGATATTATACGGAATAATTGGAAGATCTTGCTTCTTGACTCAAATCTGTCACAAATGGTGGGGGAAAAACCAGTCTTTGGTTTAGTAATAGTTTAAACCTTAAGAGGTTGCTCTGTAACGAAAAAATGAAAAATCAGCAATTGGATATCAGAGCAAGTTATAAGAAGGGCACATACCCTTGCACAAAATGTAGTATATGTAAATACATATCAAAGTATTTGAGGTTCCGGGTATAAACACAGTCTTTGAGCGGTCATTTTATGCCACATGCGATACAAGTAATGTTGTATACCTAGCCACATGTGATTCATGTGAAGCATACTACGTGGGCTTGACCTCACGAAGGCTCAAAGATCGTGTGTACAATCATGTATATGACATTAGGAAGGGAAATATTACCAACGCTCTGGCTAAGCATTGCCAACAGTTTCCCCAACATGCTTTTAAGTTTAGAGTGATTCAAATGGTGCACAAGAATAAAAGAGAGGGTGATATAATGGGGACCCTTGAACTGTATGAATTAAGATGGATATTAAGCTTTAGGTCTCATATAGAACCTGGCCTGAATTCAACCCTTAGTATTAGACCGGCTCTACTAGGAAATGGATGAGAAACAAAAGAACTTTTTTAAAAATGTTTTTTAAAAATGTTTTTTTCCAGCTGTATTTGGCCTATATTGCCCTTTATTGTGCTTAAGGCCTGAGTATATAGTGGCTTAGTTACATATGTTCACCATTTTCATAATTTTTGTTCCATCTTTTCCATACAGATTTTTTGTAAATGGTTATGAAATAGATAGTATTATATGAGTGTTTGTTTTGATTCAAATTATTTATTTAATTGATGATTGACAGTTGATTAATTATTTACACCTATATACATTTTTTAGTTAATGGTTATTTGGTAGACATTTATGCAAATATCATAAATCTTGTTAGTGCTTAGACTAATCAGATTAGTGTTATAGAACTTGTGTTCTGATGTTTATTACATATACATTTTATGTTTTTAGTTTTTTGTAAGATGGATAAAATTGATGTTGTTTTTACACAATGCATGATATGGAATTTATGATGTCAAGTAAATTAAGCATTGTAGGTTTGATTATGAGAACTTTCTATGCCTTGATATGTACAAAGGTTTGACATGGGTTTATGGATGATGCCTGAACCAAGTGTTGCAGGCTTAAATAAGAGTCTGATTCATGTCTGGGTGAAGATTCTCTTATTCGTTGTTTATAGTTTAAATAAATCACAATAAGTTACACATATTTTAGGGGCAGTATGCATGCTTAGGAAGTTGCAGTTGCATTGATGTGCTATCGCTTTTAAAACAACTGGTTAGATTGTCTTAATTGATGCTCTTAATTGAATGATTGATTAATGTTTTTGTATATAAGGGCAGAAGTTTTAAATTTGAATGTAACCTGATGAAGCGCGCCATGGTGGTGCGTGAAAGCGCTTGTTCTCTTTGTTGAATAAATCATCGTTTTATATCGTGGTGGTTCCTTGCAGTATTTCTACTTAAGGATTCCCAAAGCTGAGGAAAGGGGTGGAAGGATAGGTTGAGTCCTAGGTATGGGTCAGGAGGCCCTGCAGAACTGCAGAGGCAAACCCTACCCTAGACTTAGAAAAGAGGGGTAGGTGGTAATGGTTTGTAAAGATATGGACAGAGGTCCAGGTGGCCGCTTCCAAGATGTCCTTGGTGGGTACTCCTCTGAGGAAGACAGTGGAAGTGGAGGTTGCCCTAGTGGAGTGGGTATGGATAGACTTAGGGATGAGCTTCCCACGTAGTCTGTAGCAAAAATGGATACAGTGTGAAATCCATTTGGAAATGGTTTGCTTGGAGATGGGCTTCCCCTCTGCCCCTGGGGCAAAGCTTACAAGTGGTTGGTCTGTTTTTCTGAATGGCTTAGTATGGTCCAGACAGTATCCGAGTTGCCTGTGTACGTCTAGCGAGTGTAGTATATTCTTTCCCCCTTGTTTTGAGGGTTGGAAAAGAAGGTAGGAAGGTGAATGGCCTGGTTAAGGGTCACATCAGATATCATCTTGGGCATAAAGGAGGGGGTTAGTCCTCAGGGAGACTCTGTCTGCATGGAAAATGATGAAGGGCTGAACAGCCATGACAGCTTGAAGTTCTGAGACCCTTCTGGCTGAGGTGATAGTTAGTAGGAAGGCAGCCTTCCATGAAACGTATTTCAATTCTGTAGAAGCAATAGGTTCAAAAGGAGGTAAGGTTAGTTTTTCTAACACATAATTCAGGTCCCAGGGTGGCGTGGGAGGCCTTCTGGGATGCCTGATATTAGAAGCCACTCTGAGGAATTGCTTAATCAAAGGATGAGCGAAGAGAGGTGGGTCTGAATAATAATGGGCTGAAATGGTCAAGGCATGAATCTTCTGGCCTCTGTGATAATGTCCATGACCTGTTTGCTTAACAGGGACTCCTTGTTAGTTTTTAGTGTATAAGCCATGCTGAAAGATTGTCTGTATGTCTGGGTGCAGTACCTCCCCCCCCTCTTGAGTCAAGAGGTCTGACATCAGGGGAAGCAGCTTTGGGGGCTGTAAGGTCAGGCTGCGTAATGGAGTACCAATGCTGCCTGGGCCAGTCTGGAGCAACGAGAATGGCCCTTGGTCATTCGTCTCTTATTTTGATCAGAACCTTGGGGATAAGAGGTAAAGGAGGGTACACGTACACAAAGAGGGTGTTCCAAGGGAAAGTCAAGGCATCCACCTTCCACGCTAGGAGGTGAAACTCCCTGGTGCAAAACCTCTGCCGCTGGTGGTTGAGGTGCGAGTTAAAGAGATCCACTTCTGGGGTCCCCCACTCCTGAGTGATTTGCTGAAAGATTTCTCTGTGGAGCTGCCATTCGTGGGGGGGTCTAGTAAGTTTCTGCTTAGGTGGTCTGCCAAGGTGTTGTTGACCCCTGGTAGGTATTGGGCAATTAGATGTAGTCCCACCTGCACAGGGGGAAAAACTGGGTGCCCCCTGCTTGTTGATTTTACCACATTACTGTGGTGTTGTCTGTTTTTATAAGGAGGACCCCTGGCCTGAATGGGGGTGGAAGGAAGTCAGAGCCTTTTGTACTGCCATAATTTCTTTCTGATTGATGTGCAAGTGAAGTTGCTTGGCATTCCAAAGGCCTTGGGTGCACCTGCCTGCTAGGTGAGTGCCCCAAGCAATGTCTCAGGCATCGGTGGTGATGGTCTGGCCGGAAGGGCAGATGGCACAGGCCTCTGCCCACCAGAGAAATTCGGACCTTGTACATGGGATCAGAGTGAGTGTGGGATCTAGGGACTGAGAGTGCTGACACCAAAGGTTCTTTAAGTACCACTGAAGTTTTCTCATGCGAATCCTGGTGAGGGGGATAAGAAGGATGCAAGATGCCATGTATTCCAGGGCTTGTAGGAACTTCCTTGCAGTGAAGTGGCTTCTGGAAGCCAACTGGGTGAAGTAGAGAGGCAGGAAGCGCTGCTTTTCTGGGGATGGGAAGGCGATTTGGGATGCTGTGTCTAGCACATCTCCCAGGAAAATAATTTTTTCTGGTGGGGTTTTGTTTCGATTTTTTCTCATTGATGGTGAACCCTAGGGAAGTAAGGAGAGATTTGACAAAGAGAAGGTCCTGGAGCAACTTTTCTTTGCACTCTGCCTGAATTAGGCAGTTGTCCTGGCAAGGGTAAATCTGTATATTTCTCTGTCTGCAGAATGCTATAGCTGCAGCCAAGCATTTGGTGAATACTCTGGGAGCAGTAGATAAGCCAAAGGACAGTGCAGAGAACTGAAAGTGTTGATAGCCTGCTCTGAAGTACAGGAATTTTCTGCATGATTCCCTGATGGGGATGTGAAGGTAAGCATCTTTAAGGTCTAGTGTCACAAGCCAAGCATTTTTTGTTGCATAGGCAGGAGCTGCTGCAAAGTTAGCATTGTGAATTTGGGGACCACCAAGGAGGTGTTCAGTTTGGATAGATCCAGGATGGTCTGCCAAGTGCCTTCTTTTTTGGGAACAAGGAATAGACTGGAGTAAAAACATTTTCCTGTTTGATTTGGAGGGACAGGTTCTACTGCCCCCTGGGATATTAGAGTTTGGACCCGTTTCAATGCCTCTGCCCACTGTTTTTTTTTTTTTGGGGGGGGGGTCTGGGTACCCTTTTGGAATTGGGAGTTTGCTGAAAGAGAATCTGTATCCCTGAGAAATGATTTTTAAGACCCACCGGTCATTGGTTATAGAAACCCAACTGTCTTTGAAGAGGGTAAGCCTTCTTCCTAGTTTTTGATGAGTGAAGGGAGGGCAGAGTGGGGAGGGAAAGTCATTGTGAGTGCTTGCCATAAAAGCTTGGCTTAGAAACAAAAGTGGTCCATTGTTTGCTTCTTTGCTGGCCCTGGGATAGAGGCCTGGTTGCCCTCTCCCTGCAGGGCTTACCTTGGCCCTGTCTGCTGGTTGCAGGGAAGGCACAGTGCTTAGAGGGAAAGTTCCTGCTGAATCTGGGAGGTCGGACTTGAAATAAATCTTTTACTGTTTTGCAAAGATTTTGCTTTGTCTTCCAACTTTTTAAGCACCACTTCTGCTTTTTCTATAGACAGGCATTTCTTGTCTAGGGGTGCATCAATAAGTCTAGACTTGACATGATCAGGGAGAGGTTGTTCCTTCAGACATGCATGTCTCCTAATAACAGATCCCGTCCCTGCTAGAGGCTTCTAGGGGCGTCATATCCACATTGTAATGAGTGCGTGACCACTTGACAAGCAGAGTGTAGTAATTCTGCCAGCTCTTTTGAGTTGGCACAGTCAGGAGAGGAAGCAATCTTCTGTTTTAATTATTCCAAAGTGTGTTGTTGATATTTTAACATACAGAACTGACAATTTGAGTGCTCTGATAGCTAAGGTTGCAGAGGTGCATACTTTCTTACCCCATCTTTCCAGAGCTCTGGAGTCTTTGTCAGAAGGAAGAGGATTCTTGGCAGAACTAGTCTTAGCTCCTTTGGGTCCCTGTGTAATAACCTCAGGGTCTGCAGCAGGATTCCTATACAGGTATTTGTGAGAATCCGGTACTCTGTAGTACCTGTCAGGTTTACTTGGAGCAGAAGGCAGGGCATCAGGGGCTAAGCTGGATTCATGGAAAACATCATCCACTACTTACAAAATAGGTGGGATGGCCAGGGGTCTGTGCAGAGGCAGGTCCAGAAACTCTCCAAGTCTTTTCTTAGACTGTGGGAAGTCTTGAGATTCCCGTTGGAAATGTTCCCTGTGGGAATGAAGGGCTTCCCCAAATGAGAGGTCCTCTGGAGGAGAGGCAAAAGGGATGGACTCCTCTGCATCTGAATCCTCATAAACAGTTAAGGGATGTTGTTGTTGTTCTTTAAAAGCAGAATAATCAGATTCCTCAGACTCTTGGTCTGTCATAATTTCTGGAAAAGGATGCCTTTTCCTTTTAGGAGTGGGGGCCTAAGTACCTCGGATAATGGAGATGAGATCCTCTGCCATTTTAAGCATTTGAGCTAGGGGTGGGGGAGCAGTAGCAAGATGGTGGCTAGAAGCAGATTTCCTAGGAGTGGCCTGGCTTCTAGGCCTGAGAGAATCCTTCAGTCTCCGAGAAGCGGTAATCGGATGCAAAGATGTCAGTTTTTGTCTAGATTTGGTAGTGTGAAAGGCCTCCTCGGAAACCGGTGCCTGCGTCGTAGCTCCAGACCCAACCGAGGCAAAAACAGCCAAAGGCTCGGAAAAAAAAGTAGATTTCTGTGGCGTACTCCGAAAGGGTCTCGGCAGAGGCCTGTGTAGAAAGCAAGTCAGGCATCTGGGGCTGTGAAAGCGCCTCACTGAATTCTGGAGAACTGCCGACTTGCTTAGAGGTAGCGTCGTCGGAAGGCTTAGCCTTGTGTGGCCTGTCTCAATCTTTATCTCTACGTTTTTTCGGAATATCCACAGATTGTTGAATGACAGATGCCATATCTGAATGTGAAAACAGAACAAGAAAATAATTGTCTGCCAAAAGAGTTCTATGGCAAATGGTTCTCACATTAAAGACGGCACAGAACCGGCAACGAGGGATGTTGTGGTCTGGGCCTAAACAAGTGATGCAGTAAGAATGAAAGTCTCGGTGTGGGATCTGCTTTCCACAGGCGAGACACAACTGTTAACTTTTTCGGACATCAGTTAGAGCAAAAAAAAAAGGGTCCCCAATGGGGTACTTAGCTTTAGACGTTTTCTGCTGAAATTCAACTTCTGGTAGCGACCAACCGGCACTCGAGAGAACTGCTTCTGCTACGGGCTCCATGGCAAGAAAGACTTATGTAATGACGACGGCTGCCTTGCTTTATAGCACTGACGAACTGACGTCAGACTACAGGTGACAGCAGCCGGTGCACAAAAACAATGACTCTGGTATTCGGCCCGATCAAGGGCTACCACAGCAGGGATAACCCATAGGTGATGACTACCACATTGAAACACAAAGAATATCTTAAATGTGACAAACTGTTGGGTGTGTTAGCATATACCTCATCATTCCAGGGCAGGGATTCCCATGATTCTAATTCCTGCATCACAGGTAACATTTGAGAAAGAACTTAGTGACACTAATCTAACCTGGTGCAATATGACTAATATTTCAAAGGTTGTCTCTCTTCAGCTTGCCACCACAAATCACGGAGACAAGTTAAGCCAGGAAGGGCACTGTACCAGTGGGAATCAGCAAGTGTAATATCACTACACAAGAAAGTGTGTTGTACTCTTTACAGTTAAAATGCTATGACGGGGGCATTGCATGGGCATGACAGAGAATCGTTATGACATTTTGGTGATCATGTCTACCCCTGATTATTCACAAACTGGTCAGGGTGTTGCTTTGTGAGCTATATTACTCCTGCTATTCAGCATTTTGAAAATGCTCCAGCAGGCAGACTGAGAAATAAGTGGCCAGTCAACTGGGAAGACCAAGTATTTTCAACTTTTGTTCCTGTTTATGGAGTGCAAAGGACAATGCTTGAAATCACCATGCTTGCTCAAATTCAGGAGGTAGCCAACCATACTTCACATCACATCAGGATGGCAAATCGAGAAATGACAGCGAAGTGTGTTTTTTCAAAATCGACTGGCACTTGATATAATGCTTGCTGTAAAAGGGGGGTTATGTGCCCTCATGGGAAGTTGTTCTTATATTAGTGATTACCACAATAAACAAGAAACGTTGGCCAATTTCATGGAGGAGAGAGCCAAAGATTTGGACAGCACTTCCAAACAATGGACACTTTTTGGATGGTTGGGAAGTGTATTTCATAGCCTGGGAACTAGTACATTACAAGATATTGTTAAAGTAACTGGTATTATTCTTTTGTTTTAATATTTTCTGTTCTAAAGGCAGTGATCACAAAATGCTTGATTGCACCTGCACGTAAAATGCCACTTGCACCTGATAATGAACTTAAGATAAATAAAATTTCAGGTCACTGCAGATTATTATTATTATGTGAAGTGTATTTTATCAAATTAAGAAAAATAAAAATATTATTCTGTATTGTACGACACTGATAGTATCAAAGAGGGGATTTGTTAGAGAAAAATTATGTGCCCTCATAAGAAGTTGTTGTTCTTCTTATATTAGTGATTACCATAATAAACAAGAAACATTGGCCAATTTCATGGAGCAGAGGGCCAAAGATTTGGACAGCACTTCCAAACAATTGACACTTTTTGGATGGCTGGGAAGTGTATTTCATAACCTGGGAACTAGTATATTACAAGGTATTGTTACAGTAATTGGCATTAGTCTTTTGTTTTAATATTTTCTGTTCTAAAGGCAGTGATCACAAAATGCTTGATTGCACCTGCAAGTAAAATGCCACTTGAACCTGATAATAAACTTAAGATAAACAAAAATTCAGTCACTGCAGATGATAAATATTATTATGCTGAAGCGTATTTTATCAAAGAAAAAGAAAAATATAATTGTGTATTGTATGATACTGATAGTGTCAAAGGGGGGATTTGTTAGAGAAAAATGTAATTCCCATGATTATTCTTCACAAAATGCATATTAATTTACAATTTCTTCATAAATGAAAGTGTTTAATAATTATGTTAAAAATATGCACTATAGACGCATTGTTATGCACACCACAGATACTTATTATAGTTTTAATTGTTTCACAACTGCATTCTAATACCAAGTGTGTTAACAGATGAGTGAAGGTAAATAAAGTGCTGGAGGGATTAAGGGATGTTACTACAATCAACATAGTCTGGTTTCTTAAGGGAGAAAAGAACACAATGTAAAAGAGCTTTTGTTTTATGTGAGCTCTGACCTTCCTAGGCTGAGATGGATAGTTACAAGGAATTCTGGGGAGATAGCATGTACTGGTACTGAAATACACAAGGTCAAAAAAACAAGACTGGTTGCCAGGCCAGGTGGCTTGTGTTTTTCTAAAACATTATTTTAACAACTATGTTTTTGTAACATGTTCATGTGCAGCACTAAGTGAGAAGCACGGACCCTGTTTGTTAACTAATATAAAATGTCAGAATTCTGCATTCATGTTACTGATACAAAAGGAAATATAAACTGTATATTTTTGCTGCTTGGTGAGACTGATTTGAAAACTTTCTTAAGGCAGTCTACCAATGCTGTGATTTATTTTACTGTAATAAAAGGAAAAAATGATTTGTACATCCTAGAGAGTTATTCCTGGCTCAAGACTAATAGGTAAATCAATGTTATTTATGTATATTGTAATTGTCCTATAACAATATCTATCAATTTTGGCAACACATTTGCCATTCTTTTAGCTATTACAGATATAACACTATAATCATGGTTTAAAATCGAACTGGGCCAATATAAAGCTGGATCTGATGTGTCTTTACTGTCTAAGTATTACAGCAACCAGAGCTTTCTTCCAGGAAGTTGACACTTCCCCTCATTTTAAAATACAGTAAACCTTCCAAATCTTTATCACCTTCTTCCCTTTTAGCTTCCAAATGTCCACAGGAATACCATATATTCCTAAAGACTTTCCTGCAGATTGATTATAGGTCACTGTGATTAACTAGTCTCCCCCTATCTTAACTGTTAATTGCTGAGCCTCATCTACCTCTAACCTTAGTGTACTTTCACAAATATTTCCATTTGTGCTTTTTCTTTCTTTTTAAAACAAGAAACACCTTTATTGAATTACCACTTCTTACATAGGCAATTTTTTAAATTTATTTTCGTAGAGTTTGTTGCTCGGTAATGTTCGTATTCGATGTTTACCATTCGGTATTTACCCATTGAGTTTTTTTTTTTAATTTCGGTAGTTGAACATGGACCTCCCAGAACTAAACTCGGCAAGGCCTTTCTATGTCTACGAAATTCTGATTATGTATCACAGCTCAAAAAATAATTTCTTTAGTTACACCAATTTGCTCATCCAGAATTTTTGAAAGAGTAGTCTGGAGAGAACTTTGAAAAGTCTGACAACTCATTATACTCCCAAAGATATCTTCCCAGTTACCTATTTCTTCCCCATCACATCTCCAACATTTGCAATCTACAGTGGATATAAAAAGTGTACACACCCCGTTAAAATGACAGGTTTTTGTGATATAAAAAAAATGAGACCACAATAAATCATTTCAAAACGTTTCCCACCTTTAATGTGACTTATAACTTGTTTTTCAATTGAAAAACAAACAAATCTGTTAGGGGAAAAAATATAAAAAAATAAAAAAAGTACAATAAGCTGGTTGCATAAGTGTGCACACCCTTAAACTAATACTTTGTTGAAGCACCTTTTGATTTAAAGGCCATTACGTCTAAGTGGATATCTAAAATACAGCCTTGTTCATCCTTCACTAACTGCTGTAAAACTAAAAATCTGAAGTGGTGACCTTGATTTTTTTTAACGTCTATAGATAGCGCTAGTACTCCTACAGTGTCTCAAATCACCCAAGTGCTCACCAATTCTTAATTTAAACCTTCTGCACGTTTTTCCTATATAAAATATAGGACATTCATCACACTTGACCATGTAAATAACATTGATGCCATTACAATTATAGTGTCCTTTGATGATGACAACCTTACTATTGACCCTAATTTTCACTCCAGTTTCCATAATGAATGGGCAAAAGGAACACAAGTTGCATTTATAGTTACCAATCTTTCTGTTAGTTTTATTTTCCTGTTTTACACCCTCCAAAATAGATAGATCTGTCTCTCCTAAAGACATGTTTCGGACTCTTACCAACTTTTGACCCTACACTGGCATCAAATTGTAAAATCTCCCAGTTACCTTTCATAACTTCTGTAATGATGTTAGCCATACCACTGTATGTTAAAATAAAGTTTAAATTAGGACTGATCCTTTTGTTATTACATCCACTACTTACCAAAATCCCATTACCTAATATAGGCCTATAAATACCTTGTTCCCATTTGTAAATTACTTCCTTACTGACATCACTTAAAAGGCAGTCCGGGTAACCTCTCTGTCTAAACATCTGTATGATATACTCAGTTTCCACCAGGAAGTCAACATTGGAACTCACCATCCTGGCTACCTGCACCAACTGACCTTTCACCACTGCCCTCTTTTGATGGTGCGGGTGCCAGCTACCATAATCCCAATATGAGTTTGAAAAAGTAGACTTTCTGTGGATCCTGGTATTAAAGCTCATATTTATCCAATCAATCTATAATTCAACATCTAAAGAAACAATTTTATTTCTGTTATATTCATGTGAATTTATTAAAATCCACAGGAGGAACTCATTTAGACTGTCTTCAGTACCTTTCTAAATAAGAAAAAGATCATCCAAAAAACGAGTATAATGTATAATCTGGGACTTGTAACAACTATTCATCGCATACTCCTGTTCCGAATAGGACATAATCAGGTTTGCAGAAATGGGGGCACACACTGCCCCCATTGCTACACCTTTTATCTGTTTTTAATACTGTCCCTCGAACCAGATATAATTATTCTTTAGAACAAGTTCCATAAGCACAGTTATTCTATTAATTTCATCTTGGCCAAAATTATTAGTTCTATGAAGCTGTTGTTCCAACCAATTAATACCTGTGTTGTGTGGAATCACTGTAAACAGGTTAACTATATCAATAGTCACCAAAATCATGTCCGATTTTAACTCAATCCCATTTAACTTATTTATAAATTGCAAGGAGTCTTTACTGATGTAACTTAAAACAGCCCAAACTCCTCTGCATTTTTTCATCTAAATATTTACAAATAAAATGGGTTTTTGACCTTTTTCCATCGACAATAGGCCTAAAGTTTGGATTTGCAAGCCCTTTATGGATTTTTGGGATGCCAAAAATATTAGGCACCCTTGGATGTTCATTTTTCATGTAGTGGTATTCATCTTCATCAGTTTGAGCCTGATAAACCATGTCGTCCAACACTAAATCTATCTTCCTATATGCAACTTTAACTTCATTCAAGGAACTCTCCTTATAAGTGTCCCCAGTAAAATGGTGTTCATCCCATCCAAATACTCCCCCCTGTCCATTATAACAACCCCATTACCCTTGTCAGGTTTCATAAACCTAACCATAGGGTATTTTATCAAATCCAACATTAATTGTTTTCCTTCACTAGTCATGTTGGAACTTTCACTTCCTTCCTTCTTACAATAACTCTTCCTAATTTCCTTCTCACACATTCTTTCAAATAATTCAATGGTTTTATTTAAGGGGAGATTAAAAGTACTGGGTTTTTTACACCTATCTCTAGTCTGGCCTTCCACACTCATCTCTTGATTGAACCAGACTTTCAAATTTAATTTTCTGGTGTATCTTTTTAAGTCAATGATAGATTCTACCATATTCCCAGGTCTGCAAGAGACAAAGGTGAACCTTTTTGCCAAAAAGTTAGCAGGTTTTTTTTTACTGATGTTCAATTCAGAATAATTATAAATTTTGAAATCACCTTTGTTGTTAAGAACAATATCAGGCTCCAACCCATCAGTAAATATCTGCTGCTTGTCAAGACATTGTATCAAAATGTCTAAAACCGATTCATCATTAGTATTATGACTACCAGATTCACCCATCTGACATACCATCAATTTGTTAACTCCATCATCCTTCCCATCCACCACCACTTTTTCGGCCACAGGGGTATTATATTCTACAATACTGTAATTCACGTCAGTTGAACTACCGTTCACCCTTTCAACATAAAAATCATCATCAACAGAATATATAGAGACATCCATCAATGAAACTTGCTCCATTTCATTATCAAAAAACACACATTCATTATTCATTTGGTTCACTCCGGAACCCAATAGGTCTAATTCATTTTGCCATAGTATGTGGGGCAAACAAAATTTGTCACTGAGTACATAAAAAACATCGCTTCTGCCAGGAACGCTTCCATCCAAATGTTAGTGTTCATTTACCAGAGATACGGAACCTGTCATAACACTTACTTGTTTGACACAATCAATTTCTCGTGAGGTAGGAGGCAGGACCGCCCAGTCTAATTGTTTCATGTCCTGTAGACCTTTGGCCTTGCACCCTGCACCCCAAAATCCTGTCGACCTCTCCTGGAAAAATACAACAAAGTGGTGGAAGCTGCCTTGTCTCTCAGTCGGTCAGAACGTCTGATCGCTTCATCCACGCTGGTTTCCGACTGGGAACGCTGGTTTCACCCTCTCTGAAGACTCGCACTGTCTTGCATCACTTCCCTTTCCTTACTGAGTACTTCACCATGCCCGTTGACCGTGCCCCAAAGAAAATGGATATACAATGTCCTGTTTGTACTCATTAAGGTCTCTTCTAATTTTATTTTCTTTACGTAAAAAAATGGTGTTACACACACAGTTAACCTGGATATGAAGGTTTTGATATACACACTGGTTTTTGATTATACTCGCGATCAGCCTTAATAGACTGATCTAGTTCATCAGATCTCTCACCATTTTTTCTAATTTGATTTGACTGCGTTTCACCATCAACCTCATGAGATCCAAACCAGCTTTATCAAATAAAGAATGCACATCTTTTAAAAATTCACTATTGTCCTTAACACCATTTGGATACCTCCACATCCTTAAGTCCTCGAGGTACCTGTTGCATTCCTATGTTTCTGTTCAAATATGCATTTTCCAACTGTTGTTTTTTGAACATTGCCAAGACCTTTTCAAAACATTTCAATTTATCATTCAAAGTAGATACTTGTTGGTGTTGCCCATTCTCCATATTACTGCTGTTTCCAAACAGAAATGTATTCTCTTTCCATATATTGTCATGAATATTGCTGCCAAAATTCTGGTAATTATGTCCCACATTATTACTTTCACCAAAAGCAATCAATTTACCTTGTACGTCGCTTTGCGTCCCACTTTGATTGAAAAGTCTTGAACTGTGACTATCCACGGATACTGGGCTTGGCTGAGTAAGAGGGAGACCTAAACTCCTAAATGAACCAAGAGAATTAATTTGCTTGTCCATGAAGGTCTTAATTTGGGAGGTATGTACCCCCAATTGTTCATTAATTTGTTGCAAGATTTTTATGATGTCTTCTCTTATGTCTTCTGATATCTAATCTCTCTTCCCAATCCTTTCTAATCTCCCATGACTGATTCCTACAGTTACCATGCAATATTTTACATGCCCTACTAATTTATCCCTTTCTTAACAGCAGACTCTGTTCTCGTTTGTGCTTTTTCCTGATCTCCACATTCCTCTGCTTTATACAAAATTTCCTAAAATTTCTGAAATATCTTTAATTGCCTCACCATGATCTCTTGTTATTTGTTTAGTTATAGTCTCCCTAAGTTTGGCAACAGCCCCTTCTGCTTTCTGTTGTCTAAGTCATTGTGCTAAGAGTTTTTGTGCTTTGGAGTTGCTATCAAAAACAGCTGCTTAACAACAGTCTTTCTAAACTCACTGATATTATCCAGATGCTCCATTAGTTTCACTTTAGCACTCTGCAGTTGCACCTTTTCTTGTTCTTTGAGAGTCCCCTTATTCTGCAATACTTAACCTTTGTCAGCTCCTGTAAATAATTCCCCTTATTCTGCAATACTTAACCTTTGTCAGCTCCTGTAAATAATTCTTGTTACTTTTTAACCATATTTCTTGTCTCTACACCACTTTTAAACTCCACTTTCATTTTATCCCACTCATTAGCTATAACTTCTGAAGAAATTTCAATCTTTCCTAATAACGATCAAATAATTTTCACTACCCATTCCTTAAATTCCTCTCTTTTTAACAGGTAGGTGGGAAAGTGCCACTGTCTCATTTTATTTCATTACACTGCAGTTTTATCTTAGCTGTTAATAGGATCTGATGTGAAATAGTTATTGGATGCGTGTCACAGCTTTCAATTAAATTCACATGTTCCTGTGAAAAATAATTCCTGTCTAGTCTAGCCCAGTTATTGTACCTTAGGGAATAATACAAATTCACTCAAGAGTTCCTACTACTGAATTCATTATTTCCATACCAAATATTTTTATAAATTTCTTCAGAACTCTACTCTCTCATTATATTTTCACCTTCTAGGTCCCCTAGATACATCCTCACTGTTGTAAATCAAGTTCCAGTACCCACCTATAATTAACATTACCTATTTAAAGCTCATCATCTCTTGCTAAATTTTCTTAAGCTCCATAATTGCAGTTTTAGGTGGAATATTAACACATGCCAGTTTAATCCATCAGCCTTGCCAGTAGCTCCTTACTACAGCAAATCCACCATTACTATCTTTTTTTTATCTTGGAATACCTCTTAAAATTAACAGAAGTACTCCCCTTTTCTGTTGTTCCTGATATTCTGCTGAATATCCATCCCAAAATCCTTTCTTTATGAAATTCAAATGCTTACTTCTTTCTAAATGTGTCTCCTCTACCACTGTAATTTGCAATCTGCATTTCTTAACATAATTCAGTACTCATCATGTCTTATCTAAACCTGTGAGGCCACTGACTTTCCAAAATAACATGCTTAGTGTAGCCATTATTATAAGAAATTCTTCCCATCTATTATATATGGTAGATTTTTAAAAACTATTTCCAGCTTTTAAGATACATGCACTTCCTAATGTTTAGCAGGTTGATTCTTTGTTTCTTGTCATCTCCATTTAATCCTATGGAACATTTTTCAAGGCTTTTGGTTTTTATGAAAACTGTAATGAAGACCCCAGAACACCCCTATAACTTATTAACTTAAAACACACAAACTAGGTATCTTCAAATATTGAAGTTTATCCCTTCTGATAGAAGGGATCAACAGCTGCACCACAGGCATTAATTAACCTAAAATTAAGGCTACCCATGCTAAGACATGTGGTTACAGCCTGTGCTCCTACTCAAACTAATTGTTGTCTGCTCTTTTCTTATCTTCATTCCACTCCCATAAGTGAAACACAACATGCATGCTTTCAGAAAACAAACTTCTAGTCCTACGTACAAATGCACTGGCCACCTTTAAATAAAACTAAATTATACAGTGTCTTAGAAATGCATTAAAGTATTTAGTTACCAGAAAAGCTGCTCTCTATTATTCTCTGCCAATAACTTCAAATGTTATCCTTTACTGAGCTGCTTCCCTTGAACATTTTAATTTTATGATTCTCCCAGTAAACTATGTCCAGACCTCTCAGTTTACTGCCTTCAACTTTATTCAGCTTGTTTCCATGGAAACATAAGAACAAAATATACAGTTTCCCTCAGCTGCAAACTTCTCAGTTGGTACTGGACATTTATTTGCTTAAAGAAAACAATTCATTACATTGTGGTCTCTCTTTTTTTTTAAATCTACTTGCATTCACAAAAACTTGTTATCAGACTAAGTCAAGGATATTAATCCAGACACTCACCTATGTAAAAACAAAAGAAATTTCATTTCTACATATATTATAATCAGTGCACTTTTACACCCCATCCCACACCTCAACAATGCAACAGCCCAAGATTACGACTTCTTGATTACACATGTTTTTGTCCAGGCTTTCTTCTGTTTTTAGACTGTATTACCTACATTTCTTAAAACTTAAAAAGAATATGTTTACTTTAGTATCCTTATCGCACACAACAATAACTGAAAATGCTTTACTATATAACATTTAATTTACATCATGAAATGTTTTATACATATACCAAAAAGAACAAAAATTGTTTTACTTTGTTACTTCTCCCTTTTTCTCCTTTTACTGTACTTCCAAACATTAATGGCATGAAGTGGGGTATCTGCTCTTCAGTCCCTCCAAAAGTTTAACAAAGTCAACAAAAAATCTAATTGTTTTCAGCCACTTTTTCTTGTAAAACCATATTTCAGAAATCTGACTGATGCTTTATAGCCTGACATGTATTCACTAATTTCAGTGTTGGCAGTCTTCCTGTTCATCCCCCATCCCCTGACCCCAGATTCTGGCAGAAGTCCAAGGTACCCCCGATTGTTCTAGTCAACTCATGTGTTTTTTTTTTCCTTTTCTCAAGCACTGTCCCTTGGATCACTGGAAAAGGTTTCATTAACAAGCCTTTCGACAAGCCTCACCATCAGAAGGATGAGAAGCAGGGTACCCTTCTGTTTGATGGCTCATCCCTTCTTGGACAAACTTTTGTATTTCCCGCTTTGTTCTGCATCAAAAAATGACTTTGATCCTCCAGGAAAAAAATATTCTGAAGACAACTGGATACGTCAGCGTGAATCTCATACCTTTTTCTCAACATTTCCTGATTCCTGAGATAAATGTGTTTCTTTCTGTCTGGTGTACAGCGAATAATAATTTTCCACAAATGCTCACCTTCTACAAAACTACAGCAATTCATATATATATATCAATTTTGGCAACACTTTTGTCATTTTTTTAGCTAGTATAGATATAAACACTTTATAATCGGGGTTTAAAATTGAAATGGGTCTATATGATGCTGAGTCTTTGGGTAATACAACCACCACGGTTTTCTTCCAAGATGCTGACGCTTCCTCTCATTTTAAAAGTGCTATTAAACAAAATCTTCCAGAGCTTTATAATTTTTTCTTTCCTAACTTCCAACCTTCTGCAGGAATAACATCTGTTCCTGGCGACATCCTTGTAGATTAATTGTACATAACCATTATATCTCATCCTCTCCTATCTTATCTGTTGTTGAGCCTAATCATCCTCTAGTCTTGGCATAATTAAGTCTTCCATAAATACTTCCATTTCTGCTTTTTCTTGGTATCCACATTCATCTGCTTTATAAAAATGTTTAAAAATTTTCTGAAATTTCTCTAATACCTCTATAAGATTGCTGGTTATTTTTCTTAAGTAACAGTAAAAAAGTTCCAACTTCAACCAGATACCTCAGAAAAGAAATAAAATCTGTCAGAACAGCAAAAACACTGAGGTAAGGCTCCAGGCTTCAAAGGTTTATTGTTCATAAAAACAAGACACAAGCGCTTTCACCCAGTAGGCTTCTTCAGGTGTAACAAATCAAAGTACTAGCTCCTCTATTTATACTAATCAACACATACAGCTTAGAGCATTCTTAAAGGTATATTCAAGATACAAGCTCTGTATTAAACGATGCTAATAAAGTGCAAAAATCCAAAATACATAAATACAATATAACTATAAAAACATAGATGTAAGTAAAATACATATAAACCTGTAACTAAAATCATTTTATCTGTGCAGGGGTTTATTTCTTAGAGCTGGTTTTAAAGGAGTATTTTCATTCAGGCCATGACCTATAGTGGCTTTAAGTCTAATGATCCATCTGGCCTCTAAATTTTCAGTTTTTATCTTAACATCACCTCTATGTATGCTTTAAAAAACTCTACCTATAGCCCTAAAAGAAAATACATGTTGGGAATTGGTATCACTGGTATGTTTTGGCATTATGTGAACTGCCTTTTCTTATATGATACACATGTTCCCTGATTCTTTCTTTAAAATTTCTATCAGTTATACCTACATAAAATTTGCTACAGATATTACATGTAGCGAGATATACTATATGTAGGGAATCACATCGAGCAATAATGTTAAAAGTAAAAATCTCTTGTGTATCTGGATGTTGGTAGGATGTATTAGTATCTATATACCCGCAGAAATTGCATTTACCACAAGGTCTGCTACCTTTGACTCCACTTGGACTGGTGTTCTCTTTAAAATAACATAACTGTCTACGTAGGGACTTCTGATTTTTAAAAGTAAACTGTGGTTTAGCTCCAATGTATTTTTTAATCTGTGTATCAGACGTTAAAATTTTCCAATTTCAATGAATAATGTCAGTGTAATGTTGTATGTCTCTAGCATAACTAAAACATAACCTCAAGGGCTGTAAGTTTAAAGTGCATCTATTTTTCTGATTGGTGACATTACGTTTAGAAAAGTAAGGCTTAGCTTTACTTTGTCTCAATCTCAAGACATTGTTTAGTCCTTGGTTTATAAGATTGGGTTCATATCCCCTTTGTTTCAACTCAGCCTGTACTTTGGTGAGTTGCAAATCAAAATCAGTGGCACTGGCATTCAATCTAGAAGCTCGAAAAAACTGATTCTGTGCCACATTCTTAAATATAAAATCAGGGTGCATACTGTCCCTATACAATAAATTATTAACATGACATTCTTTCCTGTATAACTTCACATTAAACTGACCATTCGAGTCCTGTAATATCCAGAAAATTAATCTCCGTCAAAGAATGATTTACTGTAAACCTTAAAAAACTCGTAGTATTAATGAACTCTACAAAACTATCAAATTCAGGTACTGTACCTTCCCAAATCAAAAAAAGGTCATCCACAAACCTTCGAAAAAATCTAATCTTGTTTTTGAAATTAACATTTTCTAAGATGACTTGTTCCCAACATAACATCGCAACATTAGCGTAGCTGTTGGCGCAAGACGTCCCCATGGCAACTCCTTGTTGTTGCCAATAAAATTTATCTTGAGAAATGAAGACATTGTTTTCTAAGACCAATTTCAGTAGCATGCATATAGATCTTATAAAACTACTATCATGTTTGCCACAGTCAGTCAGCACTTTGGCAACACTATTAATACCATATTCATTCGGTATAACCGTAAACAAGGAAACTACATCAAGTGTAGCTAACAACATGTGTTTACCCTTCATTGGTTCTATATCATGTGTGAAAACATATAAATCTTTGACAAAATGTTCAGTATCTTTTAAAATATGACAAGTTTCATCAATCAAAAGCCTCAATGTTTTCTCTAAAAAAATGGAGATAGATTCAGTGCACCAGTTTCTCCCAGCTACAATAGGTCGCATGGGAGGATTTTTTAGGTCCTTATGTATTTTGGAAAGACCTTGAATAATAGGTACAGTTGGACTGAGTATCAGAAAATAATTATACAGGTTAATATCTATTAAACTAGACGTAAACATGTCTTTTAATGTTTTATGTACTGTGCTAATCATCTTATTAACATGTGTTCTGCTTATAATTTTATAAATCAAATCATCACTCAATAGTAACAGCATTTTGTTAACATAATCATCCTTATCCAAGACAACAGTGGGGCCTCCCTTATCAGCAGGTCGTATTATGATTGTAGGATTAGACTTAAGATTTTTTATTGCTAAATATTCATCCTTCTTTAAATTATGCCACATCTTCCTATCAAACTTATTGTTCAATTCATGAAAAACTTTGTAAGCATCATCAATACATAGCTTTTCAAATACAGAAAGAACTGAGTTCAACTGTGGAGTGAAGGTACTCGGTTTTTTAAAAACGGAACCTTGACTACCAACATTGTTCTCAAACATTAACTTCAACATTAAATTTCTAGTAAAAAGTTTAATGTCTATGATAATATCAGCTATGTTAAGAGACCATAGTTGGAATAAAAGACCGTCCTTTGTTTAAAAAATTATATTCAGCGTCAGACAAAATGTGTTTTGACAAGTTCAAAACTAGTTTTTCATGTTGAGGAAAGCTTTTTTTATGTTGTAAGGACTCACCAAGCTGTCTGTTTGCTACCTTTTGTTTCTGGTTATACTTCTCCCTCTCAACTCCGTTTGTTCCGTCCTTCCTCTACCTCGACTCACAGATCTGTTTCTGGTAGGTAAAGGGAAACGTAGCCCTGTAGAATGTGGACTGCCTAAAAAATCAGGTGTAACAGGTAAAAGTTCATCGATGCCCTCTTGTATACTGCCATTAACCTCTCAATGCACTTGGGCTTGAGTTACCATGATTTTCTTTCTGGCAACTGCTGTGTCGTTGTTAGAGCAATCGCAACCTAACTCAGCAGTTGCAGATCTCCGCCCTTTAGAATCTCAGGGCATGTTCTCGGTCTCGGTGTTCACATGCAAAATACTGGTGCTGTTGGTAGTAAAATGATTTAAAGATGTATGTTGAGTTAATTCAGACCCACGGCCATTACTGACATTATTAAAGCTGATTGAAGGTACTGTTCTCGGCCACATAAAAACTTGACCGGCCGAGAAGTCCGTTCTGTCCCTTATTAGTTTTTTAAGCTTAATCTGAGTCAGCCTATGGCCATAGGCGGACACATTATCTAATATGTCATTAAAAAATTTGGTTAAAATACTAGATTCATACTTAGCAAAGATATCTAGATATTTTGATTTCACCATGGACAACAGTTTAATTTCTTCTTTCTCTGCTGATTCCACTAACAGTTTCAGATAACCCGTATGTAATTTCTGCCAAGCAGAAAGCAAAGATGCATCACAGTCTGTTTGAGCAGGCATTTTTTTAAGATTCTAAGACCCCTAGGGATGATGCCTTCAGAAATACATGTCTGCATATGATATTTCTCAAACTGAGTTCGTTTTAACTTCAGTAAGTCTTTTTCAATAGCAAACAAATCACTCTTCAGTGCAACAAAGTCAATATTAGCAGCATCATCATTTTCTAAAGTAGTGTTTCCACTCAACAAGGGGTTATTTTGTTCGCTCACCTTCAAGATAAATTGACCCACATTATCATTAGTCCATAGGTTTTTTGAAATGGGTATATAATCCAATTCCACATCTTCCAAGTTAGAATTAATACCTGTTGCCATAATTCTAGTTCTGTTGGAACAGTGGAGACAAATAAGTAACAGTAAAAAAGTTCCAACTTCAACCAGATACCTCAGAAAAGAAATAAAATCTGTCAGAACAGCAAAAACACTGAGGTAAGGCTCCAGGCTTCAAAGGTTTATTGTTCATAAAAACAAGACACAAGCGCTTTCACCCAGTAGGCTTCTTCAGGTGTAACAAATCAATGTATTAGCTCCTCTATTTATACTAATCAACACATACAGCTTAGAGCATTCTTAAAGGTATATTCAAGATACAAGCTCTGTATTAAACAATGCTAATAAAGTGCAAAAATCCAAAATACACTGACATTATTAATAGAAATTGGAAAATTTTAACGTCTGATGCACAGATTAAAAAATACACTGGAGCTAAACCACAGTTTACTTTTAAAAATCAGAAGTCCCTACATAGACAGTTATATTATTTTAAAGAGAACACCCGTCCAAATGGAGTCAAAGGTAGCAGACCTTGTGGTAAATGCAATTTCTGCAGGTATATAGATACTAATACATCCTTCCAACATCCAGATACACAAGAGATTTTTACTTTTAACAGTAATGCTCGATGTGATTCCCTACATATAGTATATCTCGCTACATGTAATATTTGTAGCAAATTTTATGTAGGTAAAACTGATAGAACTTTTAAAGAAAGAATCAGGGAACATGTGTATCATATAAGAAAAGGCAGTTCACATAATGCCTTAGCAAAACATACCAGTGATACCAATTCCCAACATGTATTTTCTTTTAGGGATATAGGTAGAGTTTTTGAAAGCATACGTGGAGGTGATGTTAAGATAAAAACTGAAAATTTAGAGGCCAGATGGATCATTAGACTTAAGGCTACTATAGGTCATGGCCTGAATGAAAATATCCCTCTAAAACTAGCTCTAAGGAATAAACCCCTGCGCAGATAAAATGTTTATAGTTACAGGTTTATATGTATTTTACTTGCATCTATGTTTTTATATTTATATTGTATTTATGTATTTTGGATTTTTGCACTTTATTAGCATTGTTTAATACAGAGCTTGTATCTTGAATATGCCTTTAAGAATGCTCTAAGCCGTTTGTGTTGATTAGTATAAATAGAGGAGCTAGTACTTTGATTTGTTACACCTGAAGAAGCCTGCTGGGTGAAAGCGCTTATGTCTTGTTTTTATGAACAATAAACCTTTGAAGCCTGGAGCCTTACACCTCAGTGTTTTTGCTGTTCTGGTTATTTTTCTTGTTAGAGGCGATAACCCTTTCAAAATTGTGTTAATTAGCTGTGCTAAACTTTTTTTTGCTTTCCGGAGTTATTAATAAATCTTTTTAAACTTATTCATATTATTCAAACAATCCCTTATTTTCTCTTTGGCATTCTGTAGTTGTTCCTCTTCTTGTTCTGTGAGATTCTTCTTATTCTGTACATCTTTAACGTTTGTTAGCCCATCTAAACCATTCTTATTAATTCTTAATCTTATCTCTTCCTTGTTTGTTTCTATCCTTTTTTTAAACTCCATTTTCATTTTATCTTACTCCATAATTAATCTTTCCAAAGAAATTGCTGATCGTCCTAATAAATCCTGAATAATTTTCACTACCCGTTCCTTAAATTCATCTCTTTTTAACAGGCAGGGGAAATCATCAGTGTCACATTTTTATTTCATTACACTGCATTTTTATCTAAGTTTTTATATGTGCATGATCTGAAATAGTAACTGAATATGTCAAAGCTTTCAATTAAACACACATACTCCTGTGAAATACAATTTCCATCTAGTCCAGTCAGTTATTCTGCTTTGGGGAATTATATGTGGCACAGTAGTGCAGCGGTAGCATTGTCACCTCACAGCAAGAGACTCTCCAGTTCGATTCTTGGCTGGAGTGCCTTCTGTGTGGAGTCTGCATGTCCTCTCTGCATTCGTGTGGGTTTTCTCCGATTACTCCGATTTCCTCCCACGTTACAAAGACGTGCGTCTGAAGTGTTTCTCTCCGGGCCTCCTCTGAAAATTGGCTTCGTTCCAAGTCAGCCTTTCCCGGTAAACAAGTGTTAAATAAATGTCAAATCAATATTTAAATTCTGTCTGGGTTCTTAATACTAAATTAAAGTCTTCCACACCACATACTTTCATACATTTCTTCAGGAGTTATATTTCCCCTTCTAGGTCCCCCTGATACCACCTCTCTATTGCAAATCAAATTCTAGTCCCCACCTGTAAGTAATATTCCCTGCTGAAATCTGACTATTTTCCCCAAAATTTCTTAAGATCCATAATAGCAATTTTGGGTGGAATATAAATACATGTCAACATAATCTTCCCCTCTTGCCAACAGCCCCTTACTACCATAAATCCACCTACTACTGCCTTTCTTTTCCTCATTTGTCACTACTGGAGTTCATCTAGCAGTCAGTATTTACTCCCCTTTCCTTTGTCCCTCATGTTCTGCTGAATATCCAGCTTAAAATCCTTTCTTTATCAAATTCACACTCCTATTTCATTCAACATGTGCCTTTTGCAGCAATGTTCTTTGTAATCTGCATTTCTTAATATAATCCAATATGCTTTCATTTTTGTATATACCTGTTAAGACCATTTACATTCCAAGATACTATGGATAGAGCAGCCATTATGATAAAAAGCTATTGTTCCCACTTGTTATACATGACAATTTTTTTGAATATTTATTTCCAACTGTTGTCTTACATGCACACACAACTGTTTGGCAGGCTGATTTTTTACAAAGTTTCTTCTCATCTCAATTTGGACATATGTCACATTTCTCAAGACTTTTACTTTAATGAGAGCCCTCAAACAACTAAATAAATTTCAAAAACACCCCATCCCCTAACAACGTGGAACAAACAAACAAAACTATGTACATTTTAAAAATTTAAGTTTACCCATCCAGAAAGGAAGAAATACCCTAACTCAACAACTGCACCCATTAACAACCTAAAATTAAGGTTACCCATGCTAAAGTTCTAAAAAAAGAAGTCATGTCTTACCATAACATTCCATCTGTATTCTTGATCCTTGTTCAGTCATTATGTACGGGTATCGGTTCTGACCTCTGAACCAAGCCGGCCATCTTCCAAGCTCGTGTCAGCTGCAAACTCTCGAGCTAAAATTCTTACCCAGAATTCCCCTCCCCCGGTTAGCTCAGATTAAGTTTGCAAGTCAAAAGAAGGTAGAGGCTACCTCTAGTCAAATGACCTAAGAGAACCGGATGGTAAGATCCACTAGACGCCACAAGATGGGGGAAGGAGGGAGGGTTGTAATGACTGAACGAGGATCAACAATACAGATGGAACGTTATGGTAAGACATAACTTCTTTATCTGATATTGTTAATCCTCGTTCATTCCTTACGTATGGGACAGAGTCCCCAGCTACCTCTATTCCTGGGAGGGTCTCATGGAAGGATATTCCTGAGCATCATAGAACCAAAAGATGCTCTTCCCCTGGAGGCCAAATCCAATTTGTAATGATGGATGAAGGTATGAGGCGTAGCCAAGTTGCAGCTGCACAGATGTCATGTAAAGAAGCTCTGGCATGGAAGGTAGCAGAAGTTGCCACCGACTTTGTCGAATGAGCCTTTATGGTAGTCGGCAATGGAATATTACGTTGTGTATAAATGAAGGTCACAAGGTCTTTCAACCAGCTAGCAAATGTGACCTTAGCAACAGCACATCCTAATCTAGGTCCAGAATAGGCCAAAAATAACTGGTCTTATTTACGAGTGGCCTTAGTCCTGTTCAAGTAGAAGCGAATTTGCCTGTGAATATCTAGGGTATGTAGGCAATGCTCTCCTTTGTTTGAATGACTGGAGAA
Source organism: Protopterus annectens (assembly GCF_019279795.1). Lineage (NCBI taxonomy): Eukaryota > Metazoa > Chordata > Ceratodontiformes > Protopteridae > Protopterus > Protopterus annectens. The sequence goes on from NC_056736.1 coordinate 669,384,083, forward strand.
GAAAACTGGCAATTCAATGGTTTGATTAATGGACATTTCAGAGATCACTTTTGGCAGAAAGGAAGGATTAGTTCTCAAAGACACTCTATCTCTATGAAAAATCAAGTATGGACTCTCGATGCATAAGGCTTGAAGCTCAGAGATACATCTGGCAGAAGTAATGGCGACCAAAAACAAGGTTTTCCATGACAAATATCTGAGGTCGCATGAAGAAGCTGGTTCGAAAGGAGGCATTGTCAGAGCTTGTAGAACTAATGACAGGTCCCATGGTTGAACAGGTTCTCTAAAAGGGGGCTTCAGATGATTCACACCTTTTATGAAGGTCTTGCATAATTTGTGTGACATAAGAGAGGAGTCGTGGACACCCTCATGGAAATTGGATATAGCAGCCAAATAAACTCTAATGGTAGAGGACGATAGACCCGGTTGGAATAGATCGGCTAGATACTCTAATACTATCGACACTGGTACTGAAAAGGGATCCACTTGCTTTTCTTTCAGCCAAAAGGTAAATCTTTTCCACTTGCACAGATAAGTAATTCTAGTGGAAGACTTATGAGATGCAATAAGAATGTCCTGTACTGGTAAAGAAAGATCATTCTGCCTGGCAATCAAGGGAATTGGAGGAGCCAAGCTGTGAGCTTCAGGCTGTCCAAGTTGGGATGAATTAGATTCTGCGGATGAGAGATCAACCCCGGGGTTGGATGGAGAATCCATGGTTGATCTAGCAGGTGAGGCCAAAGGAAGGGGAACCAAATCTGACGAGGCCAATATGGTGCTATGAGGATCACCTTGCTCTTTAACCGACGGGCCTTCTTCAGAAACTGGGGAATGAGGGGAAGAGGTGGAAAAGCATAAAAAAGACCCGAGGGCCAATCGTGGACTAGAGTATCCCTGGGTGACTGTCCCGGAGGGGGAATCAGGGCGAAGTAGCTGCTGCATTTGTAGTTGGTCGGGAATGCAAAGAGGTCACAGCAAGGACGGCCCCAGCGGTGGAAGATCTCCGTTGCTATCAAGGGATTCAGGGACCATTTGTGAGGTTGTAGAATGCACCTGCTGAGTCTGTCTGCTATCACGCTGGAACTTCCAGGAATGTGCGTTGCTAGAAGAAAACAGTTGGTAGCCATTGCCCATTGCCATATCCTCATGACCTCTTGACAAAGGGGGTAAGATTTGTTTCCATCCTGTCTGCTGATGTACCAGACCACAGCCATGTTGTCTGACTGAATTGCAATAGTCACAGATGGCAGCAGGGGATGGAATGCTTGTAGTGCCAGAAGCACCGCCCTCAGCTCTAGAACATTTATATGCAGTTGGGCCTCCAATTTGGACCAAGTCCCTTGGACTGTCTGAACCTGACATAGCCCCCCTCACCCCATCAGGGAGGCATCCATGGTCACTGTAGCCTTGAAATGCTGAGGGGAGAAAGGGCAAGACCATTGTGATGGGTTTTTGGTCATCCACCAATTTAAATCCTGTTTGCATCTGTGAGTTACTCGAATCTTGGCTGAAAGTGGATGATGAAAAGGATACCATTGGGTGAGCAGTAGCCATTGTAGAAGTCTCATGTGAAACCTGAACAGGGGGACAATGGTGATGGAGGGTGCCATGGAACCCAACAGCTGTAGGACAGAGTGAGCTGTGGATTTCTCTCTTGAAAGGACTGGGATCAGTTGTTGCTTTATCCTTAGAATTCTGTGCTCTGGAATGGATGCTCTGCAATTCTGTGTGTCCAATATGACCCCTATGAATTCTGTGGACTGAGATGGGGTGAGATTGGATTTTTGCCAGTTTATGGTTATTTCTAGTCTTTTTGAAATGAGGAGAGAGTATGCCAGGGCTTCTTCCAATAGATATCTGGTGGGGGCGGAGATGAGCCAGTCGTCCAGGTATGGAAACACGTGGAATCCTTGTAGTCGCAAGTGAGCTGTGACGACTGCCATGCACTCTGTGAACACTATGGGGGCTGTGGAGAGTCGGAAGGGCAGTACTCTGAACTGGTAGTGACTGGCTCCCACATGGAAGCGCAGAAATCTTCTTGATGACCTTTCCACTTTTATGTGGTAGTACGCAACTTGAAGATCTATCGAGCATATCCAATCATCTTTTTCCAAAAGCGGGAGTATAGACTGTATTGTGACCATCCGGAATTTTTGTACTCTTACAAACTTGTTCAATACACTGAGATCCAAAATTGGTCTCTAGTCCCCGGTTTTCTTTGGCACCAAAAATAGTCTCGAGTAGAATCCGGATCCTATCTGGTCTAGAGGGACTATTTGGATGACTCTATTTCTTAGCAGCTTTGCTATCTCTAGTGCTGCTTCTTCCCTTTGACTGGGTGGAACGTCGGGTAAGTTTGTTGGGGGGGGGGGGGCAGGACAAAGATCAAAGGGGATAGCAACCTCTGGTTATTATCCTTTGTACCCAAGAGTCGGTGGTGATGGTTAGCCAGGCAGAAGGGTACAAGGAGAAATTACCCCCAACCACCTCCAGAGAAAAGGAGTTGGGCCGCTCTTCAGGAGCGCAAATAGGCTTGACCAGGGAAAAAAGTCCCTGGAACCCTGGTTACGAGGACCCCCTCTGCCCCGAAAGGGGCATCTTCCCTGTGAGTTTCCCACTCTGCCTCTAGGGGAGAACTCGGCCTGTGTGTCATGGAAAGGACCCTGAGACTTTTTGTACCATAGCTTCCCACTCTTCTGGTTTCTGGATAAAGGACGTTGAGGGAAAGAATAACGGACACCTACAGCAGAAAGGGTCTTACCATCCTATTCACATCTGGCCAGTGTGCTTTTAACTTTGGGTCCAAACAATGAAGAGGCTTCAATGGGAGCGTTGACAAAGGAAGCCTTGAAGGGTTCTGTGAAATTACATAAGCACATCCAGGTGTGCCGTCTCAAAACAATGCCTGAACTTGCCGCTCTAGCAGATCCTTCTGATACGTGAGATATGAGGTGCATGAAGGAGTTTGATATCGATTCAGTGGTAGCCAGCTGAGAGGCCACTTTTTCACAGACAACATCAGACACAGCACCAGCCAAAGTTTCAGAGAGCTCAGATACTAAATCCCTTTGAAGCCTGGTGAAGTGTGCCATATAATTCAGGGACCTGATTGCAAAGGTCGCTGATGCAAAAGTACGCTTCCCTATTCTGTCCAAAGCCTGTGACTCTCTGTTGGGCGGATGGACAGTCTAGCTTTCTTCTTTCTCCAGGTCTTGCTTGGTTGTGGCCGCCACCACCAGAGCATCTACAGGAAGACCTTTGGACCACTGGGGGTCAGTAGCAGGAGGGGACAACATTTTATCTGGCCTCTGGGGAATGGCCTGAATGGTGTCAGGAACCTTCCACGCATGCTGCACGACGAGCCGGACCAATTCATCGGCAGGTGGAGTAACCCAGGGGGAAGGGAGGTGGGAGCGAAAAGCCTGCAGGAACACCGACTCTTCAGAGGTCATGTTAGAGGGCTGCCAGTCATCTCTCTGTTTAAGGATTTTGAGGATATCACCAAAGGATACCTCAGAGGGTGAGCGAGGGGACCCTTCCCATCAAAGTCTGTGTCTTCAGTGAGGGACTCCTCTGTGGAATCCATGTGCTTCCTCTTGCACAAGCTTTTGCGATGAACTTCCTCAGTGGGAGAAGCTGGGGAGGACAACGCAAAAGGGGTTTCCTGTGGGAGTATATCCTGAGGCCCTTGCGCTCGGTGTCCGCTAAGAGCGACTTGTGTACATAGTGGTCCAGAGGAGGGCGGGGAGATTGACAGCACATTATTGCCAGCAGACGCCAAAGCCTTCTCCATTAGCTGGAAGGCTGGTCCACCTGAAGAGGGGTGAGTGTCATGGACAGGGGGTCACCCCTCCTCTAAGTGGCTCAGCCTGCTGACTCTGAGTCCCTGGATGGCTGTGAAACTCCAAATTATGTACGCTACAGCTAACATCCTGGGTCGTAGCCAAACTCTCCTGCCACGAAGGCAACTGCGGTTCCTTAGTGAGGTCCATAAAGAGAACCGTAGAGGGGGAAGACTGTGCTATATCAAGGGGCTTCAAAGGCAATGAAGGAGGAGAATAAGTAGGGGTCTTTGGCAAAGGGTGATCACCTCCCAAGGAAGGATAGGTCCTTGGGGGCGGGATACTTCTGGCCAAAAGCACTTGATCCACAAGACGCAACACGTCGTGTTCAGAGAGGCTTCTAGTGGATTTCACGGACACGGCTGATGGGGGAGTCAGGTCTATCCACAGATGGGACAAGCTCGGTGCTCACATCACCAGTCTGCACTGAAAATAACGGTGCCATAAGAGACTGTACTACAGATGTCTACAACAAAGAAATCATCGGTGCTGAAGTCATGGTCTGCACCGACAGTAAGGTCGGTGCCGAAGTGATTGTCGGTGCCGAGGCTGGGACCGAAAAAATTGGTGTCAGTAAGTGAGTTGTAGGTTCCGGGTAAAGTATAGGAGCCAATGTGGTTACAGTCTGCGCTGAAAGAATACTTGGTGCCGGTAGAGAGGTCTGGACTGAGGAACCCCTTGGTACCGGTACGGTAAAGGGCACACTAGTCGGTGCCAAAGTCACAGATGGCGCCGATGGCCTCGGTGCCAAGGGTGTAGGCACCGAAAGGGCTGGAGCCAAAAGAGTCAGATCCGAAGTAGAAAGCTTAGCTTTCTTGGGTCTCGGTTGATGGGAGTCCCCAGCTGGGGACTAAGGAAAATATTTGGCCTTTGAAAGATCATCAGTCTTTTTCTTATGGGATCTTGGAGGGGTTGAAGCCGCCGACCCAGAAATAGCCTCTGAAAAAGGAGATTTTAGTAGCCCTTTCAGCAACAATTTATTTTTCCTCTCGATTAACGTCCTGTTAGAGAAGTTCATATAAATTCCACAGGGCGGATCAACTAATAAATGAGGCACACCCAAACAATAGACACACAGAGGATGTGCATCTGAAGTAGGTAATTTATGTCCACAATCTGAACATCTCTTAAATCCTGGACTACCTTTTTTATCCAATAGAGAAAAGAATGAAATCTGAGAAAAAAACAGCAATGATACAAGAAACACCTGAAGGTAAAGAAGAAAAAGGGGTCTACCAACGGTATTGAAGAAATACCTCGCGGTAAAAAGATTGAAAAATTTTAAGAAGATTTAGTCGCTAAATACGATAAGGTAAGACAAATCAATTTAGAAACTTTTCTATGAGAAAAGGTTATTTTAGACTAGAAAGACAACAAATATTGTACTTGGCTTGACACGACCGAATGGTGACGCGGCAAACAAAATCTGGGGTAACAGGGAGAGGGGAAATTCTGGTTAAGAGTTTTAGCTTGAGAGTTTGTAGCTGACACGAGCTTGGAAGATGGCCAGCTCGGTTCCGAGGTCGGAACCGATACCCGTACGTAAGGAATAAACGAGGATTAACAATATCAGATTTAAGGTTACCCATGCTAAAGCACAGGTTACAGCCTGTGTTCCCACTTATACCAGCTAATGTATGTTCTTTTCTTATCATTACTGCCCTACCATATGTGAAAATTAGCTTGAACACTTTCAGAAAACATCAACTTTCAACCCTAAGAAAACTGCACTAACTTACTTTAAAACAACAACAACAACAACAAAAAAATGTAATTATGCAATGTTCTACTAAATGCATTAAAATGTTAAGGTTGCTGTGGAGGTTACCAGTATTATTCACTCACCATAATTTAAACTTTATTTCTTAGTGAACTGCATGCCATTGTACCTTTAAAGTTTGTATTAAGCAAAGACTGCTCAGTTTGGCTCCATGTAAAAGTTGTCAGAAATGAAAAAAACAAAGCTAATGACTTATAGATACATGAAGTAATCTTTGCAAATTTCACTCACAAGAGAATGTACAGAATTCCCCTAGCTAACTGCCTTCAGCTTCTGACTTCCTGATTCACACTGAGAGCATCTGTTAATGGAAAAAATAACAATTACCTTTGCACATGCAAAAAGCTTAGGGTTTTCATAGCTTTCATCATCTGTCTTACTTTTCAAAAATATTTGCTTAAAAAATACTGTTTAAAACATAAACCAAGCACATTAATCTAGACATCTATCCTTGTAAAAACAAGCAAAATTACCATCTAAGTTCTTTCTACACATAATATAATCAGTACACTTTTACATCTCCTCCCCACCAGCCAAAAAATCATAGCATTTTATTAACTTAGACTTCCTTCTGTTCAACCTTTCTTCATTGTAACACTGTAAAGACTGTATTCCTTACAACTAAGAAGGTACTTGCTTACTTTATAACATACAAGAGTCACATTTAAAATACTCTTGACTGCACAATATACAAAACTGCTTTATAATATTCACATGCAATTTATATCATGAAGTGTTCGATACAATATTAATAAGAACAAAATTGTTTTACTTAAAGCTATCTTTCCCCTTTAGTGTTATTCTAAATATCAAAGATATAATGCAGGGTCTAAGAACTAAGTCAACACGAGAATGGAGAAAAGAGATTCTGCTGATAGGAATGACTGCAATTAGGGATGCAGACAATAGGCAAAAGGGGGCTGGAATTTCTTGGGAGCAAATAATTACAGAGGGAATGGTAACATAATGGGAGGAGGACAAGAATTTATTTGGAATGCAGGCTAGACATTGCCTTCCTTAAGTATCGATATCAGAGTATAGGCAAAGAGAAAGAAATAGGGGGATCCTAAATGAAAGACCTGCATTGATAAGAGTTTTTAGCAGAATCTAGAACAGAAGCTACTGTTAAAAAAGGAATAATTGGTAGAACATACAAAATATTGCATAATAACTATAAGAATAAATTGGAGGAGATTAGAAATGATTGGAAAGAAAGACCGGATAAGCTATTCACAAAGAAACAATAGGGGATATACTGTATGTATGTCTATCAAATATGCAACAAAGTCTAGAAGATTTAGGATCTTTGCTTGGAAGTGTTTACATAGGTTTTTTTTCCCCAAACATTCTTATTAAATTTTCACCTATGACAAAGTTAATATTATATTTATCTAAATGAAAAACATACAAAATTATACCACTTTAGTTGCAAACAGTTTACATCACAGACACCCTTGAAACAACTGTAGTTGCAAACAATATACATCACTTATAAACCTTCCAGTCATTGTCAGTTAAGCACTATGTGGCTCTTTCAAATCCTGCCTCTTAAACCTCATTCCTGCTCTGCATATGTTGTTCCCACAATTTTATTTTTCCTATGCAGTTTGCTCCTTCCCTTTTCCTAAAGATCCCAATTCCAGTTGTTTTATCCCTGTTACTATATTCACTACTTCTAGTAAAGTTGGTCTAGACTTTGATTTCCATTTTCTAGTACTTGCTGTTTTTGGCAGCCACCATAATTTAGACTCAGCAAGGCTTTACTTTGTCGAGACAATTCTGATTCTGTATCATAACTCAAATAAATCCTCTCCCTAGTCAGTCCAATCCACTCACCCAGCATGTCTGACAGAGCGGCCTGCAGGGAATCCCTAAAGTCTGCTAACTCATTACAGTCCCAAAAAATATGTTCCCAGCTACCTCTTTCTTGCCTGTCACACCTCCAACATTTGCTATCCACCTGAGGAAAAATTCTTTGGAGTCTACTTGGGGTATAAAAATACCTATGTAAACACTTGTAGGCAAAGATCCTAAATCTTCTAGTTTTGTTGCATATTTGGGGGATATGCATGTATTACCCACTGTCTGTTTGTGAATTGCTTGTCCAATCTCTCTTTCCAATCCTTTCTAAGCTCCTGATCGATTCTTATAATTATCATGCAATATTTTATATGCTTTACTAATTATTCCTTTTTAATGGCAGCTTCTATTCTAGATTCTTTTAAAAACTCTGCTATTGCTGGTATTTCATTTAGGAACTCCCTATTTCTTTCTCTTTGCCCATACTCTGATGTCAGTCTTTGATAGAGAAGGCAGTCTCTAAACTACAGTCCAAATAAATTCTTGGCCTTTTCCCATTCTATTACCTTTCCCTTTCTAGTTATTTGCTCCCAGCACCTTGGTTCCTTTGCCAGTTTTCTCCAATAAATTTCAGCCCCCTCTTACCTATTATCTGCATCCCTGACTGCAGTCATCCCTATCGGTAAAATCTCTTTTCTCCACTCTTGTGCTGGTTTTGTTCTTGGAATACTCCCTCCTATTTTATGAATATAATACTCTGTATGGTTTTGATTGTTGTCCTTAAGAGTCTGCATCCAAAATCCCAAATGAATTATAGTTTTCTGCTTGTGCTATGTATAAAACCCTTAACTGTGTTGCTCTAAAATACCCCCTCAAATTAGGTAGTCCTAGTCCCACCTTGTTCTATTGGTAAAATCATCTTATCCCACTTGACACCTTGCTGTTTTCCCTTCCCAGAAAAAATCCTTCAACTGTTTTTAATTGCTATCCAGAACTTCTCTTCAGGCTGATAAAAAATATGCCTGACCTGTGTGACCTTTTCTACCTTCTCTGCTACCGGCCAACATCCCCACTCACTCAAGATGACGTATGAGTGGTGTCTGTATTATTTAACTGTTAAGCACACTCTCAACCCCCCTCAGTGCACTGCGGCTCTTGACTTCCAGATAAGCTCCTCTCAAGCAATAAGACCAATGTGACACATTTCCTGTTTGCACCTATTGGACGTTTGAATCCTCCTCTGGTCCTACTTCCCTGTACAATTAATGTTAAGAACCCTCTCAACCCACCCTCAGCGCACTGTGTATCCTGGCTCCCGGCTCCCAGATAAGTTCCTCTCAAGCAATAAGACCTCTGTGCCACATTTCCTGCTCACACCTACTGGATGTTTGAATCCTCCTGTGGATCCTACTTCCCTGTGCAATTGTGTGTCTGTGCATTTACCCTCTCCTAAACTCTAACTTATATTTATCTCACTGTGTTTGTACTGCACTGCCCTTGTACATCACCTAAACATTTCACACTTGTTGTTCCCTATTCTCCACACACAATATCACTCCACTCTGTCTTCCCAGCTTTATTTAGATTATACTGCCCTATCTACCCTCCTACATTTCCATTCTGACCCTCAAATCATTCTCGCCCCATCCTTCCCTTTACTTGTAGTATCAGTACCTACTATTTGCTATTTTCATGTATTCTCTGAAATACAACTTGGTTTCTTCTCTTCCCATTTCTTCACCCACCCTAACTCCTCAACTAGTATTCTTTAGCTACAACTCCTCCACCATTAGCCCTATTCTCTGCACTACCTTCACTTCCCTAACTTACTTTTTATTTTCCTTACTTTGCTGTTTTTCTAGTTCTTTGAGGATGAACAGGGAAAGAGCCTGCCTGATCCCTTTGCCCTTCTCTACACTCAGGCTCACTCCACTTCCCTACCCTACCCCCATTTCCCACATACCCCTATCATATTGTTTTCTCTTCTAACCGCTCCCTGTCCTTTAAGCATCTAATTCCCCATTCAATTGTCTCCAACCACTCCTCCCCCACACACTTAACCAATCTACACTATTCTAACCAACCTCTGGTCTTAACTCAACCAACCCCTTCCTACCGTCTCTAACCACTACACTCCTAACTAATCTCATGCCTATTGCCTCTCCCAATCTCTTACTTCCTGTCCTCACTTACTCACATTACAAATGCCTCCCATCAGATACCAAACTTTATGCCTTATCCCTTTCCCCTTACTCTTTTTAACTCTACAGTCATAGCCACACAACTACACCCTCTTACTCTGGCTCCTAAATACCACTCTTCCCCATGCTACCTATGCACTCCACTTAATACCTACTCAGACATTAGGCTTAGCCTTTGTCACCCATGCCCCATTCTGTATGCCACAATACACCTCTTCAAACTACACCTCACTTTATTCACATAATTCTCTCTTTCATTCCCTTTACATTATCTCTAAACAGTCTAACTTCATTCATCATTCTTTTCATATCCTTTCCATTTTCACGTGTTCAGGAGACATCCACCCCCAATCCAGGACCTGCCAAATCTAACAACCTCACAAACTCTATCTTCTCTAAATGCCCTAAATCTCTTCACATACCTACTCTCAATTTTCAAAGCATCTGCAATAAAACTTCAGAGTTGCATGCCTGGCTTTCCCAAAATAAAACAGACATGCCAGCAGCCAGAGAAACATGGTTAAAATCCCACATTCAAGATTCAGAGCTTCTTCCACCTAACTTTAGCATCATTAGATCAGAACGACAAAAGAAAACAGGAGGAGGTGTGGCCCTCATCTATCCCAACTCCCTCAGTATGACTCCATATAAAGACCAGATCCCTCAGTTCCAAAATGCTGAGATATTGATCTATTTTCTTCAAATTCACCACTTAAAAAGGCTATGTATCTTAGTCCTATACATTTCTCCTGGAAACAACATTCTAATTCTTGAGAGCATTTTATCTTGGCTTTCCTTTACTAAAATAAAATTTATTAAAATGAAACTATTATCCTTGAGGGCATGAATATTGATTGGTCCTCTGGTCTTTTCCAACCAGTCTTCCGAAAGCATACACCTATTTCACTTCACCCAACTTATTACTACTGCTACTAGGCACAACAACAAAACTAATGTGGTATCCATCCTAGACTGTGGACTTTCCTGGTAAACAAATATCAAATAAATAATTAAGACTAAAAGGACTAAAAACATTTTAATGACTTGTATCTTAGTATGCATGTAACAAAACTTCAGGTTTCTCAATTTTTGCATTATCTTCTGTTTAGTCACTTCCCACATATCCTTAGCTTCAACCATCATTTCAAATCCACACTCCTGAATACTTCATTTTATCATGTCTCCATAAGTATGGATATTGTTGGACCAATTTGTGTGTGGGTACATAATTTAATGCTATTGTCTTTGTTTAAGTTTCATTAATTTTGCACCCCGAGAAGATTTGAAACTGTCTTAAGTTCCATAACACTGTAATGTCCCTTTCTGGTCTTGTCATGTATAAAATAATATCATCTGCAAATAAAGTCAACTTTTACTGTCTACCATATCAATATCGCTGAATTTCAGAGTTCCTTATTTTCTTTGCCAATGGTTCTAAATATAATGCAAACAACAAAGGGGAAAGCGGACAACCCTGCCTGGTTCCTCTACTCAAGCAGAAATTGGACAGCGCAGTGGTGCAGCGGTAGCATTGTCGCATCACAGCAAGAGGTTCTCTGGTTCGATTCTCATCTGGGGTGCCTTCTGTGCGGAGTCTGCATGTCCTCCCTGCGTTCATGTGGGTTTCCTCAGGGTGCTCTGGTTTCATCCCATGTTACGGACACATGCGTCTGGAGTGTTTCTCCTTGGGCCTCCGCTGAAAATTGTCTATGTTCAAAGTCAGACTTTCCCAGTAAACAAATAGGACAATTTACATAGGTATTTTTATACCCAAAGTAGACTGCAAAGAGTTTTTCCTCAGGTAGACAACAAATGTTGCAAGTGTGATGGCGAAGAAAGAGGTACTTGGGAACATATTTTCTGGGAGTAATGAGTTGGCAGACTTTAAAGAATCTTTTCAGACTGCTCTGTCAGAGATACTGGGTGAGCAAAGTGGTGCAAAGAAAGAAATTATTTTTTGAGCTATGATACAGAATTGGAATTGCCTAGATATAGTAAAGTTCTTGCTGAGTCTAATTATGGTGGCTGCTAAAAAAGCAATTACGAGAAAATGGAAATCAAAGTCTAAATCAACTGTAGTAGAAGTAGTGAATGTAGTATATAGTAACAGAGATAAAGCAACTGGAATTGGGATCTTTAGAAAAGGGTAGGAGTAAATCACATAGAAAATGGGAATTGTGGGAACAACATATGCAAAGGAGAAGTGAGGTCTACAAGAAGGCAGGATTTGCATGAGACATGTAATGTTTAACAATAACTGGACAGAGAAGTAATGTATGTTTGCAACTAAAATTGTCAACATTGTTTTCACTTATATGAATATATGCTTGCCTACATCATACATGATAATTAGAAGTTATGTACTCACCATAACGTTCCATCTGAGTAGGTGTATTCATTTGTCTGCAACCTGTGGGTTATGGATCCGATATCGGATCCGAACCGGCATAGTTTTCCAGCTATGGATCCAAGCTCTCAGCTCCTCCCCTCACCCATAATGCCCTGCTCTACCCTCATGACCTCAGATCGAGTTTGCCAAAGCAACAATACCCTCAAAAGGGTAACAAGTAATATGCAGGAAACTGAAAGGCCAGGGGGATAGGAGGGCGGGATGGTTGCAGACAAATGAATACACCTACTCAGATGGAACGTTATGGTGAGTACATAACTTCTAAATCTGAAGTAGGATATTCATTTGTCTGCAACCTGTGGGACAGAGTCCCCAGCTACCTGAATCTTGGGCGGCCATCATGGAAGGATATTCCGAGCACCGCTGAGCCAAAGGATGCTCTACCCCTAGATGCAAGATCCAACTTATAGTGAGAAATAAATGTATGAGATGAAGCCCACGTGGCTGCTGCACAAATATCATCTAGAGGAATCCTAGCCTTGAAGGCTGCCGAGGTAGATACTGACCGGGTTGAATGGGCATGAACACCCTCCGGTGCGGCCTTCCTGACGCTTGATAAGCCAATAAAATGCACTGTGAAATCCAGCGGGACAGAGAAACTTTAGAAATTGGCTTGCCCAAATTGAATTTTGCAAAGGAAATAAACAGCTGGTCGGATTGCCTATGACCAGCTGTCCTGTTGAGATAAAATCTTAGTTGCCTGTGAACATCTAGTGAGTGTAGCCTATATTCACCTTTGTTTTCATACTTAGGGAAGAAAACAGGGAGGTTAATGGATTGATTGATGTTTGCTTCAGAAGCGATTTTAGGAAGGAAGGACGGGTTGGTCCTGAGGGAGACACGGTCCGGATAAAAACCAAGTAAGGAGGTTTAGCTGATAAAGCTTGAAGTTCAGAAACTCTCTTGGCTGATGTAATGGCTACCAAAAGGCTGTCTTGTAAGACAAGAATTTGAGATCCACTGTAGCCGGGCTCGAAGGGGAGCGGTCAAGGCCTGTAGGACCAAAGAAAGGTCCCAAGGAGGAACTGCTTGCTTTATAGGGGCCTGAGAAGGAAAGTACCCTTAAGAAAAGTTTTGCACAATTTGGCTGACATAAGAGGATTAGACTCTTGACCAATGTGATAGTGAGAAATTGCCGCCAGTTGAACTTTGACTGTGGAACTGCTGGCACCATCATTGAAGAGAGAGGTTAGAAAATCAAGCACTACAGGGAGAGGAACCGTGAAGGGATCTAGGCCTTGCCGCTCCGCCCACACAGAGAAACGTTTCCATTTGCTTGGTAAACCTTTCTAGTGGATGGTTTATGAGCCGCCACCAAAATAGCCTTTACCGGTGAAGAAATACCGGGAGTCCTTATCAAGAGTGGAACTGGAGCAGCCAAGCGGTCAGCTTCAGGTTGTCCAGGTTCGGAGGAGGAATGCAGGATGGATGGGATATCAGATCCGAATGGGATCTAGAATCCAAGGAGGATTCACCGAGTGAGACCTTAGGAAGGGGAACCAGATCTGTCGAGGCCAGAACGGAGCAATGAGAATCATTCTGCAACCCACCCGAGAGGCTTTCTGAAGAACCTGCAGCATCAGAGGCAAGGGTGGATAGGCATACAGAAGACCGGGTGGCCAAGCATGCACCAGAGCGTCTCTTGGGGTACCTCCGGGAGGAGGTATTAGAGCGAAAAAACTGTCGCACTTGGTGTTTGAGGGAGAAGCAAAAAGATCGCATGAAGGGTTCCCCACCGTGCGAATATGCGTTCGCTACTTGACAATTGAGAGACCACTCGTAAGGGGTCAGAATGGTGCGACTGAGCTTGTCCGCTAGGATGTTGGACCGACCCGGAATGTGCGTTGCTATGAGAAAGCGATTGGTGGAGATTGCCCATTCCCAAACTCTCATGGCCTCTCGACAAAGAGGGTAAGACCTTGTTCCCCCTTGCTTGTTGATGTACCAGACAACAGACATATTGTCCGATTGAATCGCAATTGTTCCCAAGGGAAGAAAGTCCTGAAGTGCTAGCAACGCCAAGAGCACTGCTCTCATCTCTAGAACATTGATATGCAGTAAGGTCTCTGAATCGTTCCACGTGCCTTGGACCGTCCGGCCCGCAAAGTGCCCCCCCCACCCGAGGCGGGAGGCGTCCGTGGTCACCGTGGCGAGAGGGGGAGAAGCACAAAATGGGCGACCCTCGTGGAGATCCAGGGAGTGGAGCCACCACAAGAGGGACCGCTTGCAAGCCTTGCTGATCGCTATGGGATGATGCATGGGGAGAGCAAGGTATGACCACTGTACTAAGAGCGTCCACTGAAGAATACGCATATTGAGCCTGGCAAGAGGAAGAAGTGCTATCGACGAAGCCATGGACCCTAGAGCCCTCAGGACCAACTCCGCTGGAACAGAACCTGAATGGAGAATGGCCCGCACCTGGAGCTGCAGATTTAGAACTCTGTCCGCAGTGAGGAAGGCTCGTAAACTCCTTGTGTCTAGTCTGGCCCCTATGAAATCTAAGAACTGAGTGGGTGCCAGGTTGGACTTGTTTGTATTTATTGTGATGCCCAGAAATGGAGCAAGATGGAGAAAGGAGTCTCCGGCCGAGAGAAGTAGATGCCTTGTTGGGGCGGTAAGGAGCCAGTCGTCCAGGTAGGGAAAGACCTGCACCCCCTGAAGCCTCAGGTGGGCCGCTACCACTGCTAGTACTTTGGTAAACACCCTGGGGGCTGTGGTGAGACCAAAGGGAGGGACCCGGAACTGGTAGTGACTGGCTCCCAGCCGGAAGCGGAGAAACCTCCTGGAGCGTCTGTCCATTAGGATGTGGTAGTATGCGTCCTTGAGATCTATCGAGCACATCCAGTGGCCTTCTCCCAGAAGGGGGAGAATAGATTGTAGAGTGACCATTCGGAATTTTTCTTTGGGGACTGCCAGGTTCAAGAGAGAGAGGTCTAGGATTGGTCTTAGTTCCCCGTCTTTTGGCACTAAAAAGAACCTGGAGTAGAACCCTGATCCGATCTGGTCTGGGGGAACGGGCTGGATGGCTCTTTTCTCTAGCAGATGGCCAATTTCTGCCAAAGCGGCCTCCCTTTGACCGGGTGGTACGTCTGGGAGGGACTTCAACTTTGGAAGGTGAAGGAAAGGAATGCGATATCCCCTGGATATGATTTGGAGAACCCAGCGGTCCGATGTTATGGACTCCCATGCCGCTAGGTGCCCGAACGTCCCCGACTGCCTCCAGAGTAGAGCAGTCGGGCAACCCTCAGGGTTGCTGCGCGGCCGTTCAGAGAAAGGTTCCTGGACCCGAAGTTTCTGGGAGCCCCTCTGCCTCTAGGGCGGCGTCCTCCCTGTCCTCCTCTGCCACGGAAGGACTGGTTGTCCGAGCAGGCTGGGACTGCTGCGACTTCGAACCACATCTTCTTCTGACCCTTTTGGTTCCTAGAATAGGGCCTCTGGGGTGCAGAGAAGCGGATTCCGACGGCAGACAGCGTCTTTCCGTCCTTCTCGCTCTGGGTCAACGTCTCGCGAACGGTCTTGCCAAACAGAGCAGAACCATCAAAGGGGCGTTAACGGCGCCTTGAAGGGCTCAGAAAATCGCAGTGGCGGAGCCAGGCCTGACGCCTAGTGACCAGTCCTGTTCCGCAGCTCTCCCGGCGCCCTCCCTAGCATGGCAGAGTAGCCGCATAGAAGTATTTGTGACTGACCTAAGAGTGGCCATTTTGGTGGAGTGCAGAGCTCTGTCCTCCTCCGAAATGGACTCAGGGGGGGATGCAGCGTACTCTTTAATAAGGTCTCGCTGCATCCGAATAACATGTGCCAAATAGTTCAGCGCCCTTACCGAGAAGGTCGCGAAGTGAACATCCGCTTCCCTAAGCGGACCATCATCCGAGACTCCTTGCTCGGTGGGTGGACTGAGGACTCTCCTGAGCCAGTTCCCTCTTTGTGGCGCCGCCATCAACATGGCATCTACAGGAGGCCCCTTACTCCAATGGGTCCTGTCAGAAGGCGGGCTAAGGATTCTATCAGGTCTTTTGGGAATTGGCTCCACGGTGTCCGGTTCCTTCCATGCCCTGGTGGTAATAAGGTCCACCAGGGGTCGGAGGGGGGACACCCAAGAGGTAGACGGGCCCGTTTCAATGCCTCCAAGAACACGGACTCGTCCGAGGAAGACTTGGGGCAGACCACCCCCTAATACGGAGCATTTCCATGATGTCTCCAAAGGAGACATCCTCGGGGTGACCGTGGGGAGCCTTCCCTTCCTCCAAGTCCGTGTCTTCAGTGAGAGACTCAGGGAGTCAATGTGCCTCCTTTTGCGTATGCTTGCGAGCCTCCTCTGGGGGCTGTCAGAGGAGTCCTCGCAGCAGCAATTTGCTCCATGGGAGCAACTTGGGGCACAGAAACGGGCTGTCCCAGGGGCCGGATGGTGGAAGCCTGGCCCAGTGCAGAGGGAGCGGGACGGAGCCGAAGCAAGTGCCGGGGTCCGGAGACCCTCAACAGAGCCCTCTCCACTACATCAAAAGCCGAAGGGAGCCGACCTCGACCAAAGGATCCGACAATCGGCTCCCCTCGGATCCGAAGAGTGGATCGGAGCGGCGCCGGCACTCGGATCCGGGGACAGTGCGCTCCGACACAGACGGCGCCGAAGGAGCACTGATCCCCGGATCCGGCTCGGATCCAGGCTCCGAGATCGGGTCCGACGCACTCGAGGGCATGGTCGGATCCGAAGTACCAAGTACTATCGGCTCCTACCTCCCCGCCCGGCTGCTCGGCTCCAGTTGCTCCGAACCCGGGAAGCGGGTCGGAGAAGGAGCAATAGGCTTAAAAAAGGGTGTCGAGCTCCCCCCCGGAGGGGGGGGAGGCAAGAGCACTCCCATCTGCATCTGGGCCTGGATGAACCTTCTCATCATCCGGTCCAGATCTGCATCCGAAAGGCTATGGGTAGATCTCGACGAGGCTACCGAGGTAGGCCTGGAATGCCTCCTCGATAGCCTCGACGGAGATCGGGTCTCCTCCTCCTCAGGACCCGGTGAGAAGCACACAGGTGACCGGAGCCGAGAAGGAGGAGACCGCACCACCAAGGAAGCCGGGAGAAGCCTTGGCTGGCGGGCCGAAACAGAGGTCTCGGCCCGCCGCTAGGTGCTTCTCCCTCCGGTCCTTTTTAGATGCATCCCTCTCCTGTCCTGAAGCGGGAGTTTGAGTCCCAGGAGCAGGAGGGGGTGCCACAGTGGGAACAACTGCAGCCGCAGGAGTCCCCGAAGGAGCGGAGGTCGGAGCCGAGTCCGGCGGTAAAAGACCCGCCAAGACCAGCTTGGACCTCCGCTCCCTCAGTGCCCTGGGGTTGAACCCTGCACAAATGGAACAACCAGATGTGAGGTGTTCAACCCCAAGACACTAACACACGAGTGTGGCCATCAGCGGGTGAGAGCTTATGGCCACACTCGGAGCATTTAGAAAATATTGACTTAGGCTGTTCAGCCATAGTCACTAAAGTTAAGCTAAAGTTACAAAAAGTAACCTAAAACAACAGTAAAGAAGCACACAGGCCTCACACACACTCTACGTACCAGCGAGGGGAGGGAATAAAATTTACTACTAAAAATTAAATTAAACTAAAAACAGTCAATAATAATAGGAAACCTACAACTTTCACACAAAAAAAGTTAAAGAAGGCAAAAATATTCTATTTTTGAACAAGAAATATCCACTTAGCTGAGAGCTATGAAATCCACATCTAGTTACCAGCGCGGCAAACAAGATCTGAGGTCATGAGGGTAGAGCAGGGCATTATGGGTGAGGGGAGGAGCTGAGAGCTTGGATCCATAGCTGGAAAACTATGCCGGTTCGGATCCGATATCGGATCCATAACCCACAGGTTGCAGACAAATGAATATCCTACTTCAGATTTTAATATATGCTTGCCTACGTCATACATAATTTAATAAAGATTTCTTGTTTTAATAAAGGCATAATGTGGGATATATGCTTTACAGCCCACCTACAAGTTTAACAAAATCAACAAAAGTTCAGTCTTTTCTCAGCTACTTTTATTTGCAAAGCCATATTTCACAAATGTGACTGGTGCTTTATAATCTCACATTTATTCACTAATGTCAGTGTTGCAGGTCTTCTTCCTGATCCTCTCCATCTCCCAGCACTAGACTTTGGTTCAAGTCCAAAGTACTTGTGATTGTTCTCTTTAATCCCTGTGCTTTTTTTATCTCTCTCTCAGATATTTTCCTTTGAAAGATGGAAAAGGTTTCCCTGGTAAAGTCTCTCTATGAGCTTTATTGTCAGAAGAATGAGAAGCCAAGTCCCACTCTGCTTGCTGGTTCATTATTGTTAGATTTTTTATTTCCACCTTAGCCTGTTCTGCATCAAAAACTGTCTCTGATCCTCTGGGAGATCCAGGAGAAAAGACTCTGAAGATAGCTGGATACAGCAGCATGACTCTCACACCAGCCTCTGAATATTCCGATTGCTAGGATAAATTTGTTTTTCTTCTGCCTGGTGTACACTGAATACTCATTTTCCACAAACACTCTGTTGTCTTCAACTTCTAATACTTTTCCTTTCTCCCACTTTTTTGTTAGGATCAACTCTTTCTGCTAGAATGAGTGCATCTTTAGTAATACAGGTTTTGGCTCTCTTATGGCCAAGTTTGAAGCATACACTCTGTGCGTCCAGTCTGTTACTTCCAGCTTCTCTAATATAGCAGAAAATCTTGGGTTTTCTCTGAATGCTCTGTCTCCCAACTGTACTATTTTTGAAACAGCTCTTCTTGAGAAGCCTCATACTCAGCCAGCCATTTCTTCATTTCAATCTCTGCTCTGATTTTTGCAGTTTTATCATTTAAGGCTTCTTCTGTTTTCCTCCCAGCCTTTCCTTATTTAAGATGATATATCCCTTCAATATTTCAATTATTTTAATCACCTCTGAGTACATGTGATCCATTTTTTCCTCAAAAATTACTGGAAGCCATCTCTTGAATGAAAGCTGAATCATGAACTGCTTTTTTGCTGAACTGCAGGATCCAAACCAACCAGTATTTTCTCATCACCTTTTCTGGTTGATTTTCTTTCAGATTCTGCAAATTTCTTCTTTGCTGGCATGCAGGCAGTGTAGTTACTAGCCAGTAACTTAATTTTACACAAATAACGGTTTTAATGGCACTCAATTTTCTTTGTTTTTATTTTCACACGCAGAGCTGAAATCAAGCTGCTGATCAGTGTGCAGGCGTCTTGGAAGTCAGCCCCTTTTCCTTCTTGATCCCTTCTGCTAACTCTGCATTAACTTTTATCCTTTACTGTCTCACCATTTTTGTTGTTGTGCTAGCTACTTAAATCTGTGCCACTTCCACCACCTCCTTTCTTTTCATGATACCCTTACATTATTATGTAGCCACACTGGTTTCCTTCTCTTTATACTTTTTCTTTACATCCTTGCCCATAGTCCTAAATACCCCATTTCCCATAGACTGTTTATGCCATCAGTTTGCTCCCAGTCTCCTAACTCAGCCTTGACCATCACCCCCAGCACAGCATAGTCTACTCTACTAAAATCTCACACCACTGACTTTCTATTATTATGCCTGCTTCCCCACTTTAAAACAAACAGTGGAATGATCACTACTGAGAAACAGCACTTTAACCTGGATGTTCACCCTCTGCAGTGATCAGAGCCATGTCCACAATGTTATCCTTTCTAGTAGAGTCCTGCACCAGTTGGATGAAATCGTCACAGTTTAAGACTTCAGTAAGCTGCTGCTTCCATCTATCCTAGAGCTCAGAATCTCCAAGTCTGCTCCTGGCAGATTCAGATCCCCAGGGACAATCATCCTCTTCCTTCTACTCCCACTCCTTTATTCTCTCCTCCAGTATCTCATTATAATTTATTGTTTTGTCTCATGAAAGAGACACTGCATCAATCCAACAGTTACTCTCTTCCTCTGCCTTAACTACTTTGGCATTTAAACTAAGAATATTTTAACGTATCTTTTCTTAACCTTTTAACACTGACCATGTCCCTGTCACATTGCTGTTTTTTTCCACCTCTCTTTATGCAGATTAATACTTCATCTCCACCTCTCCCTTCTCTGTCAGTTTTAAACAATCTATGTCCATGCACCTACATGTCTCACCCCTTCTTATCACTGACCTATTTCTCTAATAACAGCAATATCCACACTCTCTTCCGGTATCAGCTCTTAACTCCTTCACCTTCCAATTCAGACTCTTTTAACTGCATAGTAAGGCTACTCAGCCACAGTATTAGACATCCTTCTTCACTTCTCTGCTATATTCTACATTTTTTACCTTCAGTCTACTGCCAAGATACACACACCCCTTATGCTTCTGTCACAGTTCCTTCTCTCCTCCCATCTTAACTTAAAGGTGCAATCATTAAGATATTTCTTTCTAAACAAGTACTAAGAATAAGTGTTCTCTATGGGTTACAATAAATCCTGCCCCTTGCATACAAGTGGCTCCCCCCATGCTCCCAACAGCCCTAAGCCCTTCTCCCTTGCCCACTGCTACAACTAGCTTTTTTACTCCTCTCTTTCCTTGGTGCATTGTTTGCTTGTACAATTAAAACAAGTAACACTTACTACTGCCAACCTCCTGACATTTCTCTGCCACTTCTTGGATTAACTAGACAGTGAATATGTTGATCTCACATACTACATTATGAAGTTGTCTCCTTCTGCTGCAGACCCTATCAACTGTTGTCCCATAGCTTCCTGAATCAAACAGAACACCTTATAAATTTCTTCACCACTCTTCTTGTCCAGCATGTGCTACTACTTTCAGGTCCCACGTCTGGATCCATAATTTTGTTTCTTTTATTTTATGTTAAAGTTAAACTAATATGCCAAACATCGGTGTCCTTATTTAGTTGTTACCACTATAACAGCTATGAGTTGTCTGAATGGAAGCTGGCAACTCCCAAAGGTTATGGACAAGACTAAAAAAAGAATACTGAAAATAGGAGTTCCTCTCAAGCAGGAGAAGAACAAAAATGAGAAGAATAAACTGAGAAATTGGGGTGGGAACAAAAAGCAAATTGCACTGTGCAGTCTACCTCAGTTAGGGTGCATCTGTCTGTAACAGAAGTCCTGCACAACAGTAAATACCCCTTGGCTGCAAATTATTTAATTATCATCTAAAACTGTATCAAAGATCAACGTGGGAAGTGTACAACGCTAAGGAGATCACTTAGCCTCCTCAGCATATTCCTTTCAAAGTCAAGAACAGAGTAAAAGGAACTTTACTAGTTGTGCCTCTTAATCAAGTAAAGAGAGAGAGAGAAAGAAAAATCAACATGGACTTTTGAGTGCACCGTGGTTAATGCTATCCCTCTGTTACACAGTCCTAGGTTCAACTCTGGTTTTCAAAATGATGTCTTGGTGAAGTCTGCACATATTCCTTGACTGTGTTCTCAATGGATACTCCAGTTTTTAATCGCATCGTAGAAACTTATTGCTTAGATTGATTACTCTAATAATACTGACAAAGGTTTGTACTGCAAAGCAACTCTCACTGGTTATTCTGTTATCTGAAATTATATCAACTTAATTATTTCTCAGAGCAAGTTCCGCACAATTATAGAAAGTTCTCACTTTTTAGCATGACAAATGACAGCTTTTACAGTTAAGATATGCACCTACTTATTTACAGATCCACATCTGCAAGGCTCTTTTCAATAAGTGGCACATGAACTAGAGTTCCCTCCTCTTCATATAAAAATGCACTGGGCTCTGGAAATCCAGACTAAAATAGAGAAAGAAAGCCAAAATATTTATGGGCAGACATTTGTTCTATCAAATACAAATAAGATCATAAAGAAATATTCTGAGAATATTAAAACAGTAAAGTAAAACTGCAATCCTAATGCCATCTTGTTTCTTTTTACTTAACAGTGCTTAAGTGCTGAAGAGAGTGCAACTGTGTAAAATACTTAACATAAGAGTACAATTATTCAAGCAGGTCACTAAAATAGTCAGTTTTAACACGTGTTTAAATACCTCTTGTATTCCATTATTTTCAGTAAAGGCTTCACTTCTCTGCAAGGACCAACACTAGCCTCATGCCATTTAAGGTAAGGATACAGCTGGTATGAGATTCCCTTACACCTCTTGTATTGTTCTTTGCTGTCTTCAAAAAACTGAAGCACTTTATGTCCTGCAAGGAAATTCTGATAGGCAAAAATCTACTGCTAAAATATAATTTTTTAACATGCAACAATTAGGACTAGGAAAAACATTGTAAAGTCATTACACTACAAAAATGTATACAAGCACCGAAAACAGGGATAGAAGGAAGGACAGTTTACAGTTATGATGACATTTCCTTGAGGATCTAATGTTACTGTAAGTACTTTACAAAACTGTACACCATCTTCTTTGGGAAGGGTCACTGTAACAGTAGATCTTAATATTTCTGTAGAATTCCAAGCAGTACAATCTCTGGAACATGGAAAGTTATATATTTTCTTTTAGCCTGTCTACAGACAGTATGTCTGTCTGCCTGCCTACAGACTTAACTGTTAGCAAGTAGTGTTTGGTTAAGGCATACAGCAAGTTTTGGTACATCTTAGATTAATTTAGAAAAGGACTGCATACGTATCTGCTACTGTGACAGCCAATTTATTGTAAAGTATGTTGTATTCTGTGTAAGAAAAAGGCAACACAAAGTCTGTTTGATATCAGGCAGACCTTCTTTCCCTTTGTAGAACAAAAGGGATCATTAGAGCGATGGAATTAGTTCCTCTGACAAATTACTCCATTTACACCTCAACAGTGTCTTTTGTTTTTAGGCAGCTTTCCAAAAAAACTGTTAAACTAATGAATAAATCAGAAAGTATGGTACTCTAGTTTGATAAAACAATGTAAATCATTTAAGAGACACCTCCTAATGAAGCTGTTTTAAGATGGTCTAATCATGAGGTCTTTTAAGTTTGAAATTGTACGGTCTCTTGCTATAATATAAGGTTCTCAGCAAGAGGTACAATGAATGCTCAGTATAATGAGACAGAAAGAAGGCATAATCTTATTTTCCAGGATGAAGTTCAGATATCTAGGGATATGTACTAACTTAATGAATGAAAATACACTAGTCTGTTCACAATCTAAACTAAAACAGCAAACACAAGTACACTCAGGCGCAATTTGACAAATGAATAACAAAACTGATAGACTACAGCACTAAATTTAAAAAAAATATATTAAAATATAACCATTTTTGCTTTTAAAGCAGACAGAACTTCATTAATCAGACAGTAAATGAAATCAGTGTTGCAACAGGCAGCACATACTCCTTTGGTGCAGAAGGCTGTGGGTTCTGTTCCTGCAGCAGATAGATAGACTGCTGACACTACACTGCAGCATAACAGGTTGCTGAATTCCTGCTTGTGTCATCCTTGAGATGAGACATTCAATCAGAGGTCCCATCTGCTTGAGTGAGTAGTAGCTCAGATGGATGTAAAAAAAACAAAACAAAACAAGACATGTCGCCTACTGAAGTGTTGGGGTCCTTTATGAACAAAAACAAAAACGTTAGGTCTTACCATAACGTTCCATCTATGCTGTTGATATTCACTAATCCTTGACTGTGGGCTCGGTTCCGAGCCTCAGAACCAACTTGGCCTTTTACTTCGGCTCGCACCTTCCAAACTATTGAGCTAGGCTCTGCTCATAATGCTCCTCTCTACATTACCTCAGATCGAGTTTGTCTAACATATTGGCAGACAAATAAAAAAAAAAAAAAAAAAAAAACAGTAAGAGACAAATTCTGTGTCCCTTTTATGAAGCCAGTCTTTGAAAGTATTCAGTCTACTAAGAGTCTTAGGCCAGGGGCAAGGAGGGGGCAATGCTAAGGATTAGTGACAGCTGACAACAAAGATGGAACGTTATGGTAAGACATAACTTCTTTATCTGATGTTGTCAATCTTCACGTAATCCTTGACTGTGGGAATATTCCTGAGCAACATTGAACCGAATGATGCATACCCCCTAGAGACCTGGTCCAGTTTGTAATGAGTAATAAAGGTAAGAGGAGATGCCCATGTAGCTGCTGCACAAATGTCATCTATAGAAGCTCTAGCATGAAAAACTGTGGAAGCCGCTACAGCTCTAGTTAAATGAGCTTTCACAGGAGGTGGTGGTTGGAGAACCTTTGAATGATAAATAAAGGTGATACAATCCTTAAGCCATTTAGCTAAGGTAACCTTAGAAACAGGGTTACCTAAAGAAAGTGAGGAAAAGGCAACAAACAGTGAGATTTTCTGATAGCCTTTGTTCTGTGAAGGTAAAAACGTAATTGCCTGTGAAAGTCTGATAAGTGTAGCCAGTACTCTCTCTTACTGGAGAAATCAGGGAAAAAGACTGGCAGGTCAAAGGTTTGACTGATATTAGACTCTAACATAACCTTTGGCAAAACGGAAGGATTAGTCCTGAAGGAAACTGTCCTTGTGACATATTAAATGGGGGGGGCTTGCAGGACAAAGCTTGAATTTCTGATATTCTTCTTGCCGAAGTAATAGCTACTAAAAAATAGAAGTTATGTTCTTACCATAACGTTCCATGTTAGTTGTCTTCTTCTCGCCTTCTTCTTGCTGGATGGGTTCGGAGCCGACCTCGGCTCCGACTCGGCCACTCTAAAGCTCGAGAGTTGGTTCCACCGGCTCGAGGCTCCCCTTATATCCCACAATGCTAGGCGATAGTTACCTCAGATCTCGTTTGTAAGCTAACCCCAGCTTATAACAGAAACAGTATAACTGTAAAAAACAGATTCCACCTCAAACAACAGGAAGAAGAAGGGTGACCTACATCCTGAAACAAGAAATATGCATAATAGCATATAGCTAAGAAAGAGGTGGTAGAAAGAGAGGTCACGATCACAACTCCTCTAGGTCTGTCCAGGCCAGGGGGAAGGAGGGTGGGACGCAAGAAGAAGGCGAGAAGAAGACAACTAACATGGAACGTTATGGTAAGAACATAACTTCTATATGTTAAGTTGTCTATCTCGCCTTCATTCTTGCTGGATGGGACCGCGTCCCTAGCACCTTGTCCCGGGTGGCCTAACGGAACAGACTCCTGAAAACAGTGGAACCAAAATTAGCTCTATGCCTAGAAGCTAAATCCAACTTATAATGGGAAACAAAAGTGTGAGGAGTAGCCCAAGTAGCCGCTGCACAAATGGTGTCGATAGGCAGTCTGTCTTGGAAGGCTAGAGAAGTAGCCAAAGCTCTGGTGGAATGGGCTTTAGGCTTATTAGGCAGTTTTTGGTGTCTAATCTCATAAACAAGGGTAATCAGAGATGTTAGCCATCTGGATAAAGATACCTTTGAAACTGGAAGTCCCTTTCTGCTTTCCATAGGAGACAAACAGCTGATCAGATTTTCTGAATTGTTTCGTCCTGTCCAAGTAGTACCTTAATTGACGATGAACATCCAGACAGTGTAATTTTTGTTCAGATCTATTTGAATACTCCGGGAAAAAGACAGGGAGGTCAATGCATTGGTTTAGATTTGATGCTGAAACCACCTTAGGCAAAAAGGACGGGTTAGTTCGTAAGGAAACTCTGTCCTTATGGAACACAAGGTAAGGAGAACGACAACTGAGTGCTTGAAGTTCTGAAATTCTTCTAGCTGATGTGATAGCCACCAGAAAGAGAGTTTTCCATGATAATAACTTTAAGGAACATGAAGCTGCAGGTTCGAAGGGGAAAGAATCAAAGAAGCAAGAACTAAATTTAGGTCCCAAGGAGAAGGAGGATTTCTTATAGGAGGTCTGAGAAGAAAAACTCCTTTCAAAAAGGCTTTGCAGAGTTTGTGGGACATTAGGGCAGATTCAGAAATACCCACATGGAAATTAGAAATAGCTGCCAATTGAACCTTAAGAGTAGAAGGAGATGAACCTGCCTGGAAGAGTTCAGCAAGAAAATCAAGGACTAGTTGGATGGAAGCGGTGAAAGGATCTATGTCCTTTCCTTGTGCCCAATATGAAAAGCGTTTCCACTTACTCAAATAAATCTTTCGAGTGGAAGATTTATGGGAAGCTATCAAAATATCTCTAACAGAGTGAGATAATTGAGGAAGCCTGGCTACGGTTGGCAGTGGAGGAACCAAGCAGTGAGGTTCAGAGAGGGGAGGGAGCGATGAAACTGACCCGACTGATGGATCAAAAGATCTGGAACTAGGTCCAGATTCCACGGTCGCTCCAAAAGAAATCGATGCAGAAAGGGGAACCACACTTGCCGAGGCCAGTAAGGAGCAATGAGGATCAATGAGGCCTTCTGAGCGATAGCTTTCTGTATTACTTGAGAGATCAGTGGGAAAGGAGGAAATGCATACAGAAGTCCCCGGGGCCAAACTTGGACTAGCGTCCCTGCTGGGTTGGCCTGGTAAAGGGAATAGAGTGAAGTATTCTCTGCACTTGCTGTTTTGGGGAGTAGCAAAAAGATCGCAGCAAGGCTGACCCCACTTGAGAAAAATCTCTCTCACTATAGAGTCTTTCAGGGACCACTCGTGAGGCATGAGAATAGCCCTGCTCAACTTGTCCGCAATGTGATTGGACTTCCCGGGGATGTGCGTTGCTATCAGAAAACGCTGAGAAGAAATCGCCCATTGCCACAGTCTGAGTGCTTCTCGACACAGGGGGTATGATCTGGTTCCGCCTTGTTTGTTGATGTACCACACTACAGACATATTGTCTGTCTGGATTGCAATCGTTCCCAAGGGAAGAGAGTCTTGAAGGGCTTGCAACGCTAAAAGCACTGCTCTCATCTCCATAACATTTATGTGCAAGTGGCATTCGTTTGGTTGCCATGTGCCCTGGACTGTCCTGCCCTGATAATGCCCCCCCCACCCGATCAGGGAGGCATCCGTTGTCAGAGCCGCAACCGGAGGAGGTGGAACAAATGGTCTCCCCAACAGGAGCTGGGGGGAAGACATCCACCACATGAGATGCTTTTTGCACGCTTGCGTGATCATAATGGTGTGAGACATTGGAAGTTCCTGGTATGACCATTGAGAAAAAGCATCCACTGAAGGATCCGCATGTGGTATCTGGCCAATGGAAGGAGAGGTATGGCCGCTGCCATGATTCCCAACACCTTTAGAACTAACCTGGCTTTGGCTCTGTTGTTGTTGAGAAGTAGTGATACCAATTTTTGAATGTCTGATATCCTTTGGTTCGTTAGTGTTGCAGACATGTTTACGGTATCTAAATTTGCGCCTATGTAGGTAATAGTACGACAAGGCGACAACACAGACTTTTCGCAATTTATTGAGATACCCAGTTTTGACAGACGCGAAAAGTGTAATCTCTGGCCATCAGAAGGAGATGCTTGGTGGGAGCTGTGAGGAGCCAGTCGTCCAAATATGGAAACACCTGGAATCCTTGTCGTCTCAGGTGAGAAGCTACCACTGCCATGCATTTGGTAAACACCGGGGCAGTGGTGAGACCAAAGGGCAGGGCCCTGAATTGAAAATGACTGGTTCCCAGCCTGAAGCGGAGGAATCTTCTGGAGCGTCTGTTCATTTTTATATGATAGTACGCGTCCTGAAGGTCTATAGAGCACATCCAGTTTCCTTTTCCCAACAGGGGAAGAATGGATTGCAGCGTGACCATCCGAAATCTTGTTTTCTTGACCGATCTGTTCAAGATACTGAGATCCAAAATTGGTCTCCAGTCCCTGTTTTCTTTGGAACTAAAAAGAACCTTGAGTAGATTCCGGATCCTAGTTGGTCTGCTGGCACTGGCTGAATAGCTCTTTTTGCAAGCAGTTTTGAAATTTCCACAGCTGCTATATCCCTTTGAGCGGGTGGAACATCTGGAAGGGATTTTTGACTGATTTGGAAAAGCGAAGAAAGGGAATAGAGTAACCTTCGAAATGATGGACTGTACCCATTTGTCTTGTGTCAAGGATAGCCAGGCTTCTGGGTACAGTGACAATCTTCCCCGACTGCCTCCGAAGATGGGCAGTCGGGCAACACCTCAGGGATGCTGAAAGGGTTTATCGGAGGCGTTTCTCGATTGCCCTGGTTCTGCGGACCCCTCTGCCTCTAGGGCGGCGTCTACCATTGTTGTTCCCCTCTGCCTCTGGCGGGAACCGACTCTGTCGTCAGGCGAAGTCCCTTGAGATTGTTTACGGAACCACATCTTTCCCCTTCTGGCCTTTGGGGTAAGGCCTAGAAGGAGTAGAAAAACGGACTCCGACGGCAGAAAGGGTCTTTCCATCAGTCTCGCACCTAGTCAGGGTTTCTTTCACTTGTGGACCAAACAGAGATGATCCATCAAAAGGGGAGTTCGTGAAAGACGTCTTGAAAGGTTCCAAAATTGCATAGCCGCATCCAGGCGTGCCTACGTAAGGCTACCCCTGTCCCTGCGGCTCTGCTCGCTCCATCGGCCGCATAAGAGAGGAGGCGCATGGAGGAGTTGGAAATAGAATTAAGGATAGCTAGCTGCGTGTTCATTTTCTCTTGGAAACCCGTAGCTGTAGGGTCCTTCAGCATTTCACTCGCTTCTTTGATCAAGTCCCTTTGAAGACGAGTGAAATGGCACAGGTAATTCAGTGAACGCATAGTAAATGTCGCTGAGGAGAACATCCGCTTCCCGTACCTATCCATGGACCTAGATTCCTTGTTAGGTGGATGGACAGGCACTGAAGGATCAGCCAGTTCCTTCTTTGTGGCGGCAGCTACCACCATAGCATCCACAGAGACTCCTTTTGATAAAAATTCCTTGTCTGATGGAGCTGTGATGAATTTGGAGGGTCTCCTGGGAGTGGGGTCCACTGAATCAGGAGCCGTCCATGCCTTTTAGCAACCACCTGCATGAGGGGGTCGAGGGGGACACCCAGGAGGTGGAAGGACGAGAGCCAAACGCCTCAAGATACACAGATTCGTCCTCCGAAGGGTTGAGGGCTGGCCAATTTCCCCTCTGTTTAAGGATCTCCAGAATGTCTGCAAATGAGACATCTTCAGAAGGGGAACGGGGGGAACCCTCAGAATCATCCAGATCTGTGTCCGACGTGATAGACTCAGGTGAGTCAATGTGCTTCCTCTTGCACTTCCTCTTCCGAGGGGGCTCCTCTGCCAAATCAGGAGAGGCCTCGGAAGAGGATGAAATCCCCAAAGGGAGCTCCTGAGGAGTCGGCTCTCTGCGGTCCGGGATGAGGGAGTGAGTCGACTTACCCTGAGGCACCATAGAGGGAGGGGCTGACGGAGCCGACTGTGGAGTAGAGCCAGGCTCTAACACACTCCGCATGACCTCGAAAGCACCCCTGTCAGGCAGAGCCAGAGGTCCCCGCTCCGAGGAGCTAAGGACCCCCCTCGGCACCGACAGTGATGGCTCCGAGGCCGATGTCGGAGCCGAACTCACCAGCGCCGAAGCACCGAGAGGAGAGGGGTCGGACAAGGGTCCGATGCCACTCACCCCTCGAGCCGACGAGGGAAGTCGGCGCCGAGATTCCTCCATGGAAGAAACGGAGCCGGCAGCGGGCCGAAGACAATTGTCTCGGCTCGAGGTGACCACAGTCTCGGCTCCGACGACCCGGCTCGAACTCGAGAGAGTCGAAGGAGGAAAGAGTTGATGGACGGGGCAGGCACCGACTGATGAGTCGGGCTCTGAAGCATCTGGGCTAGTGCCTCAGACTTGAGTAGTCGACTCACCACCCTCTGAAGGTCATGATCGGACAGCCTCGATGACCTAGAGGAATGAGATCTTTGGCTCCGTTCAGACAGCAGGGAGATCCTGGAGCCGAATGAACGGAGCCAAGAGAAGGTGACCTAGACCTCTTTCTGGTTGTCGGCTCCGAGGATCTTGTCGGAGCCGACACGGTACCTCGATAACCTCGGCTCCGGCCGGAGCCGAAGCCACAGAAACTGTGGACTGAGTCTTATCGGCTCCAGCCGGAGCCGATAAAGGCAAGGTTGAACAACCTGAGGTCTCGGCTCAGAAGCGGAGCCGAAGACCTCGATGCCTTGGAGGGCTTCCCTGTTGAGACAGACAGGGAATCCTCAGGCTTCAACAAGCCTCTCAATATAAGCTTGTTTTTTCTTTCCTGCAGGACCCTGGGGCTGAAGCCATGGCAGACAGCACAGGAGTCCTGCAGGTGCAAAGGCCCCAGACAATAGACACAAGAAGTGTGAGCGTCTGTCAGAGACATTTTCTGACAGCACGCATCACACTTCTTGAATCCGGAGACCTTTGCTTCTTTAGACATAGCCTAACTGGTGAACACAAACACACACTCAAACACACCAGTTATACCCTGTCAAAATTACAAACTTTTAGAAAAAAATACTAAATAAGGTACAATAAAACAGTAGTACACTACACAAACACTCCCTAGGGAAGGGAAGGCCTAAGGCCCAAGGGAAGAACTAAAAGTTCTTTTAAGAAGAAACGGGAAAAAATTAGGTTCGGGGATAGAGTTCAATGAACTACACTAATTTAAGATTAATTAAACTAAAAAAGGGGTAAAAAGAGTAACTTTTTATAGAAAAAGCTAAAACTCACCAGGAACCGGTAGAATAACCAACCTCGAAGCTGTAGCGGCAAACGAGATCTGAGGTAACTATCGCCTAGCATTGTGGGATATAAGGGGAGCCTCGAGCCGGTGGAACCAACTCTCGAGCTTTAGAGTGGCCGAGTCGGAGCCGAGGTCGGCTCCGAACCCATCCAGCAAGAATGAAGGCGAGATAGACAACTTAACATCAAAGTTTTCCATGTCAGAAATTTAAAGTCACAAGTAGCTGAAAGTTCAAAAGGGGATAAAGTGAGAGATTGTAGGACCAAGGGTAAATCCCATGGAGCAGTGGGTTCTTTAAACGGATGCCTTAACATTAGGGTTCCTTTCAAAAAGGCCTTAAAAGTTTATGCAAACTAAGTGAAGAACCATCCAAACCAATATGGAAGTTGGATATCCCAGCCAGATGTACTTGAATGGTAGAGGCTGAAGAACCAAAATGATAAAGTACGGCCAGAAAATCCAAAAATTTATCCACAGGAGCTAAGGGTCAATATCATTGTTAAGAGCCCATCTAGCAAATCATTCCCATTTACTATGGTACAGCTTTCTAGTTGAAGGCTTGCAATGGGCCAGAATGATTTGTTGGACAGGTGAGGTAAGGGAAAAATACCTGGCAATCACGGGAATTGGAGAAGCCACGCAGTGAGCTTGAGATGTTGGGAGACTCAGATGAACTATTCCTTCTGGATGCGATAATATATCTGCAGCTGGGTCCAGAATCTAAGGTTTCCGAAACAGGTGAGGCCAAATGATGGGAAACCACACTTGTTGAAGCCAGAATGGGGTAATGAGGATTATTGTGTTCTTCGACCTCTTGGGTTTCTTTAGAAACTGAGATATGAGGAGTTGGGGGAAAGGTGTACAGGAGACTGGGGGGCAATCGTGGAGAAGAACATCTCTGGGTGACCCCCCCTGGAGGGGGGATCAGGGCAAAGTAACTGCTGCACTTGTTGTTCAGAGGGGATGCAAAGATATCGCAGCAAGATTGACCCCAGTGGCAGAAAATCTTTTCCGTCACCACAGGACTAACAAACCACTCTTGAGGCATCAGAACAGTTCTGCTCAACTTGACCGCTATCTTTAGAAACTGAGATATGAGGAGTTGGGGGAAAGGCGTAAAGGAGACTGGGGGGCCAATCGTGGAGAAGAGCATCTCTGGGTGACCCCCCCCCCGGAGGGGGGATCAGGGCAAAGTAACTTCTGCACTTGTCGTTCAGAGGGGATGCAAAGATATCGCAGCAAGGTTGACCCCAGTGGCAGAAAATCTTTTCCACCACCACAGGACTGACAAACCACTCTTGAGGCATCAGAACAGTTCTGCTCAACTTGACTGCTATCAGGTTGGAGCTCCTCAGAATATGCATTGCAGTGAGTGGTTGGAAGAAATTGCCCATTGCCAATCTCGGACGGCTTCTTGACAAAGTGGATAAGACTTGGTTCCTCCCTGTTTGTTGATGTACCAGAGTACCGACATGTTGTCCTTCTGAATTGCCACTGTTCCCAGGGGAAGGTCATCTTGAAATGCTTGCAGCGTTAAGAGCACCACCCTCATTTCTAGAGCACTGATGTGCAAATTGGCCTCCAGTTGGGACCAAGTGCCTTGGACTGTCCTTCCCAGATAATGCCCTCCCCACCCTATCTGGGAAGCATTTGTGTTCACTATGGCTTGGGGCTGTGGGAGGAGGAAACAACGGCCCGAAAGGATCTCATTGGAATGAAGCCACCAATACAGGTTTATTTTTGCAGCAATTGGATATCAAGATCTGATGCAACATTGGCTCAATCAATAATGACCATTGGAAGGCCAAACGCCACTGGAGAATCTGCATGTGATATCTGGCCAGGGGAACTAGAGTAATAGAGGCTGCCATCGAGCCTAGTACCTGTAAGATAAGTTTGGCTAGAACACTTCTGAAGTGAATAATATGCTTTACTTGTGATCTGATCTTTTGGAGCCTGTCTACTGGGAGTGAAGGAATTCTAGTTAACTGTGTTTAATAGAGCTCCGATAAATTCCAGCTGTTGTGTAGGTTGCAGATTTGACTTTTTGTAATTTATTGTAATGCCTAATGAAGTGCAAAGATGTAGGGTATAAATCTCTCGCCCTTGCAAGTTAACGCCTGGTGGTAGCGGTAAGCAACCAGTCGTCGAGATAAGGAAGAACTTAAAATCCCAGCAGTCTGAGATCTGCTACCACTGCCATGCATTTGGTAAACATCCTGGGGGCTGTGGTAAGACCAAACGGCAGTGCTCTGAACTGAAAGTGACTGGCTCCCAGCCAGAAACGCAGGAATCTTCTGGAGTGTTTATCCATTTTTATATGGTAAAACACATCCTGAAGATCTATAGAGCACATCCAATCATCTTTTTCCAAGAAAGGAAATACTGACTGTGCCGAGACCATCCGGAACTTAGTTTGTTGAACTGATTTGTTGAACTGGCTGAGATCCAAAATGGGTCTCCAGTCCCCTGTTTTTTCGGGCGCTGAAAAGAATCTCGGGTAAAACCCAGATACTCTCTGGTCTGGTGGGATGTCTTGGATGACTCCTTTTCAAGCAGTTTTTTTTTTTAATTTCTATGACTACTAATTTCTTGTGACTGGGTGGAACTTCCGGGAGTCTTTTTTGTGTTTTTGGATTTATCTAAAGGGGAATGATCCCCTGCACCCATTTGTCTGATGTCATTTGTAGTCAGGCATCGGGCCTCCATTCAGAAGCACTGGTATACGTTACCAGAGAAGGAATCTCTGAACCCCTGGTTCTGCTGGCCACATCTGCTTCTAGAATGACGTTTTCCACTGTTACTTCCCTCTCTGTCCCGGAAGAAGTCTTTGCCATGTGAGTCCTGGAAAGGCCCTTGGGACTTTCTAAACCATAGCCTCACACTTCTCTGGCTCCTAGAGTAGGGCTGCTGAGGAGTGGAGAAGCATACATCTATGGCAGAAAGAGTCTTCCCATCTTTCTCACATCTGGCCAGTGTGTCTTTTACCTTAGGTCCAAACAAGGATGATCTGTCAAATGGAGGGTTGACTAACAAAGACTTAAATAGCTCCACAAAGTCACAGAAGCGCATCCAGATGTGTCTCCTGATGGCTACGGCTGAATCCACTGCTCTTGTTGTCCCTTCAGCTGTGTGGGCAATTTGCCTCATGGACGAGTTACAAATTGATTCAAGTGTGTCGAGCTGAGAAGTAACCTAGTCTCAAACTCCTTTGGCTACTGCTCCTGTAAGAGTATCTGGCAGCTCTTTAATTAGATCTCTCTGCAACCTGGTAAAGTGTGCCATGTATTTCAAAAACCTGAGAGCGAAGGTCGATGAAAAGTAAACATGCTTCCCAAACCTATTCATAGTCCTAGACTCCTTGTTAGGAGGATGGATAATAGGACTTTCCACTGCACATTCCTTTTTTGCAGGCTGCTGTCATCACCATGGCATCTACATGGGATACTCTTAGCTCAATGTTGCTCGTCCTTAGGGGCAGACAGGATCCGGGTCAGCTGATGGAGTCAGGAATTTTCCAGGCCCGCTGAGTGATCAGTTTAATAAGCTAGTCAGTGAGCGGAGAGATCCAGGAGGTAGAGTGCTGGGCATGAAAAGCCTCCACGTATACCAATTCCTTTGAGGAAGGCTGGAGGGAAGTCCAGCCAGCCCTCAGTTTCAGAATTTCCAGGATGTCCCCGAAAGAAACATCATCAGGCTGCAACCTGGGGGAACCTTCCCCCTCATCAAAATCAGTATCCTCAGTGAAGGACTCCTCTGGGGAGTCTAAGTGGTTCCTCTTGCACTTTTTCTTCTACGGTACTGCCTCGGTGGGATGTTTCAGGAGGGTGGCTTAATGGTTAAGGTGTTTACCTTACAAACACAAAGTGCAGGGTTTGAGTCTCACAAGGGATAATTGGCTAGGCTTAAAATGGCTCGCAAGGGCAGTTAGCTTAGTACTAACCTATGAACCTATGAGAAGAGGAACCTACTAAGGTGGACTGCTCCTGAGGCTTTTGTGGCCCCTGTCCCAAAGATTAGTCTGGTTGAAGCTCTGGTCAAGGGGATACAGATGTTGTTTGGCCTGACAGGGGTGGCAAGGACTGTAAGTCCACAATGGACAAGGCCCCCTCCATGATTCAAAAGCCCCCCACCCATAGAGGGATGGGATTCTGGAACCAAAACATATTCCTTTGGAACCATGGTCCCACCCCACACTGAGGAAGCCGCCTCCAAAGAAGAAGCCTGGGTTGAGCCCATGAACACCAAGGGGCACAGAAGGCTCCGAAAGATTCGAAGTCGAACCCTGCCCTACAGAACCAGTGACAAAGCCTTGACCTTGGGAGGCCACCAGTTCTGGCAAAATGGAAGAACTTAGGGCAATTCTCAGTTCCAGAGAAGAGATTCTAACTTGAACAGAGGCAATCGGAGCCGGGTAGGTCAGTGCCAGGGGCGCAAAAGACTTGGCTAGAGGGTGAGGAGGAATGTGTGATGGTGTCAAAGAAAAACCGGTTCCGGAGGCGAGTTGGCTGGGAACCAAAGTCGGAGGTAATCCCCTCGCTGTCAGGAGCTGGTTGGCCAGTGTTATATCATCAGATTCTGAGAGACTCTTAGTGGAACAAACGGACGATGCCGTAGGAGACCCAGGTGGTCTCGGTTCCATGAACAGGCTAGGTGGTCTGTCTGAAAATGGATTGACCAAAGGGGAATATGTAGTTCTCGGTAAGGCAATAAAAGTAGTCTGCTTCGGTACCGAAGCTGTAGGTATCTGTTCCGTAGCAATGCTTGGTGCCGAATCATTCTTGCTATTGGTGCTAAAGAAGTTGTCGACACCACAGGCTGCTTAGTCAATTTGGCAGGTGGTTCTGAGGAACTTCTCAGAACCAAATGAGATTGTTTCTTTGATTTAGAAGATGAGGAAGAAAAGGATGATGAGCTGGCTTCAGTTCTCGGACCACATATGGCCTCCTCAACGTCTCCCTTTAACAGACCTTTCAATATTAATTTGTTTTTCCCTCAGTCAAGGTCCTGGTGGAGAAACCATGACAAATGGCGCAATCCTCCTGAAGGTGGACAGCACCTAAACAGTAAACATAGACATGCCCGTGTGAATTGGGCATTTTTCTCTCACATTTTTGACACCTCTTGAAACCAGAGGTGCCCTTGGAAGATTTATCAGCCATGCTAGATTAACAAGTCCTAGCGTTGACAGCACACACACACACACGCACAGGGAAAAGGGAGAAAATAAATGACTTTGTTTTATTTTATATAGATAAAAAAGAAGGGATAATGGTACCAACAATGGTAATCAGAATTATCTAAAAGGTAAGAAAAAGGAGAGGATAGTACCAACAATGGTATGAAAAGGAACCACCCAATAGTAGAGGGAAGGGAAAAGAAAAGGATCACTCACATGCAGAAAGGAAATGAGAGGAGCAAGTAGAAAAAAGAAAGTACGTAAATAGTGATAAAGTAGAATATGTTAAGAAAATAACAGAGAAAAACTTACTCTAACTGCCAAAGCTCGAGAGAGGCTGGACACGTCTGACACATGAAGTGGCAAACGAAGGGGTAATCTAGAGAGGAGCATTATTGGTAGAGCCAAGCTTGAGAATTTGGAAGGCATGAGCTGAAGTAAAATGGCCGAGTTGGTTCCGAGGCTTAGAACCAAGCCCACAGTCAAGGATTACGTGAAGAGTGACATCAGATTTCTTGTTTACTAAGTATTGACATATTTACAAGTGTGTGAACATATACATATACAAATCTGTTTACACAATCATGCTAAATTTTCATTCTTGTTGGACCCCCACTCCTTTTTCCATAACTACAGTCTGATTTTGCTTAATACTGTTGCTAAAATCCATTTACCATTACACATAGTTTAATTTATTCTTTCATGCCATATAACATAAAATAACTTTTTGTCTATTATTTTAATATATTCTTTTCTTACATTCTTATAATATCCATATCTAGTTATATCCATTTTATTTTATCCATTTCTTTTACATCTAAAAAAATCTTCTTTACATGGTTTTCCCCATAACTTTTTTACTCTTACATTTCAAAAGCACATGTTCCATTAGTTGTTTCTTCTTGACAATGTAAACATATTCTAACACTTTTCTTCTTATATGGCATATTTCCTTTTACTGGCAATTTATCAATTGCCAGTCTTAGCAAAAAAAAAAAATCTCAATATTTTACTGATTACACCATCTGCATCTATTTTATAGCTTTATTTTTTTTTAATTTGCTAGATTTTCCCATGGTTTTGCATAATAACGTTTCATCATTACATTGTTATGCCATACATTTCTTTTCCTTGGAAACATTTTAATTCCTCATTTATTCAATATTTTTCTCTTTTACTCTTTTTTACCATACCCTAAAATTTGTCATACTTATATTTATACAATTCTACTATTAATCTCACATTTTTCATTTATTCACTTTAACAGTTTGTACAAATTTAATGAAGCAGTGTATACCGCTGGGTTAATTAACCTTAAACCTCCTTCTTTACTTATATACAAAACTTCTCTTTTTACTAAGTTTAATCTAGAACTCCATATAAATGAAAAAAAAATCTGCAATAATTCCTTTCAAATACTGCTGGTGATATAAATATGCTTGCTAGGAATGCTATTTTTCCCATCAGGGCTGAATTTATCGAATAAGCCTTTTTTCTGAATAATAATTTATATGTTCTCAAGAAAAGACAAATTTGTTTTATTTCTTCCATTGTTTTTTTTCCCACTGAATTCTATTTACATTTTTATTTCCAAATTTTAGACCTACTACAGAAATTTCATTCACTGTAAGATATATACCCCTGCTCTTTACTACAGCACCTAAACCTTTACTTTTCCCTTTATTTAAAGCCACCCCTATCCATCTCTAGACACTGATTTGTGCAAATTATTACTTCTTTTATCCAAATTTTGTTTTTTGCAATTATTATAAGTTCATCTGCATACGTTAACATAACTCGAATTCTTAACCCTTCAGGTGTTATATAACCTGCAGCCTTCATTTTGTAATTTATTTCACATACTATCACATTCATAACTAATGCAGAGTATACAACTCATTGGACATCCCTGTCTTACACCACTCTTCATATGCACCTCTTTTTAGAAGTATTTTACTATACACTGAAATACACAATTTCCTAACTTTCTTACTTATGTTCTTTCATTATTACCTATAAGCTTTCACGTCCAATTGTGACAAATGCCTTATTAAGGTCTCCTATCATGATTTTTGCATCTTTTCTGTTCATAACATAATCCACAATTTCTGTAACTCTTGACAACCCTTCCGGTGTATACTATACATGCTATCTTCCATAATGTGTTCCATTTCAGTTTCAAATCTCTTTTGTATTTTTTTCATAAAAATCTTAAAACTTATTACCCAATACTATTGGTCTCCAGTTTTTTTTTTAATTGTTTCCTATCTCCCCTCTTCCATGTGGATTTAAATATTTCACTACACAATTCTTTATACATAAAAACCTTCATTTAACCATTCATTTAAAATCTTAAATTTTTTTTGACAATCCCTTAAATTTTTATACAATTCATACCCTATTCCATCTGGTCCTATAGCAAAATCTATATTTACTTGTCCTAACACTCAGTCTAACTCATTTAAAGAAATCTCCTTTTCCAACTCTTTATTCTCTCTATTAACTTTTTCACTTTCCATGACTTTTCACTACCTTCTTTTTTCTTTAAACATTCTGTGTATGTATTGTACACTATTCATAATATTTTCCTGAGCACTTTCTATTTCTCCTTTTATACTTTTCTCTCTCTCATTACACAATAACCTTCCTTTACCAATCTGCTTAGGTAATTTGATACTTTTCTTTTTCCTTGTTAAAAAACATCTTTGCTTATATAATGAGAAGTTATGTACCTACCATAACGTTCCATGTTAGTTGTCTTCTCTCGCCTTCTTTCTTGCTTGATGGGTTCGGAGCCGATCCTCGGCTCCGACTCGGCACTTGCTAAGCTCAGGAGTCATTTTTACCAGCTCGAGGCAGCCCCATATCCCATGATGCAAGGCGGTAAGTACCCAGATCTCGTTTGTACCTATAGGGAGAAACACCTAGCACAAAAAACTTTCCACTGAGGAAAGAAAGCAATTAGCCTAAAAGAAGGGCTGTAATGGGAACCAGGTAACTAACTGGTGCCTAAAGAAGCAATCTTCCAAACAAGGGAGATCAAGGTCTGTCCAGGCAAGGGGGTAGGAGGGAGGGTCGCAAGAAAGAAGGCGAGAGAAGACAACTAACATGGAACGTTATGGTAGGTACATAACTTCTCAATGTTAAGTTGTCAATCTCGCCTTCATTCTTGCTTGATGGGACCAAGGCCCCTAGCACCTCTATCCTGGGTGGCTCAATAGAACAGACTCTTGAGAACCGTAGAACCAAAACTGGCTCTATCCCTGGAGGCCAAATCCAATTTGTAATGAGAAACAAAGGTATGAGTGGCGGCCCAAGTGGCTGCTGCACAAATAGTGTCTAAAGGGAGTCTAGCCCGAAAGGCTGTGGAAGTGGCTAAACTTCTGGTGGAATGGAATGCGCTTTTGGTTTTGAGCACAGCTGTTTGCCCCTGAGCTGATAGATTTCGGAGATGGTGGAAGAAAGCCATCTGGATAAGGTTACTTTGGAAACAGGAAGGCCTTTCTTATTTTCAGCATAAGAAAGAAAGAGCTGATCGGATTTCCTGAATTGTTTTGTTCTGTCCAAATAATATCTGAGTTGGCGGTGAACATCAAGATAATGTAATTTTTGTTCCGATCTGTTGGAGTAATTAGGGAAAAATACAGAGAGATCAATAGATTGGTTCAAATTAGTTTTCGAAGCCACCTTAGGCAAAAAGGATGGATTAGTTCTCAAGGATACCCTGTCCTTGTGGAAGACCAAATAAGGGGGACGAACAGAGAGAGCATGAAGTTCTGACACTCTCCTGGCCGAGGTAATAGCGACAAGGAGGAGTGTTTTCCATGAAAGAAACTTCAGTGAACATGAAACAGCTGGCTCAAAGGGAGGAAGAATTAAGGATGTCAGCACTAGATTTAGGTCCCACTGAGGAGGAGGACTCCTGACAGGAGGTTTAAGGAGAAAAATCCCTTTTAGAAAGGCTCTACAAAGCCTGTGGGACATAATGTTGTGATCTGCAAACCCGACATGAAAATTCGAGATAGCAGCCAACTGAACTTTGACCGTGGAAGATGAAGAGCCCGAGTGAAAGATTTCCGCTAAAGAATCCAAAACTGCATGAACAGGGGCAGTAAAGGGATCTATATTCTTTGACTTTGCCCAACAAGAGAAGCGTTTCCACTTGCTGGTATAAATCCTTCTAGTAGAGGATTTAAGGGAAGCCACTATGATATCCCTAACCGGGTTAGAGATCATAGGAAGCCTGGCTAAGGAAGGAAGTGGAGCAACCAAGCTGTGAGATTGAGAGAAGGAATAGACCGATGCAGGTGACCTGATTGGTGGATCAGAAGGTCTAGCACTGGGTCCGGATGCCACGGCTGCACCAATAGGTGACGATGGAGGAACGGAAACCAAATTTGTCGAGGCCAATAGGGGGCAATGAGAATCATTTTGGCTCTCAAAACGGTGGCTTTCTGGAGTACTTGTGGAATCAATGGAAAGGGAGGAAAGGCGTAAAGAAGTCCCTGGGGCCAATCCTGGGTAAGAGCGTCTCTGGGGGGAATGGCCTGGCAGTGGGAAGAGAGAGAAGAAGTCTGGGCATTTGCTGTTTTGGGGAGTAGCAAAAAGATCGCAACATGGGCGGCCCCATTCTAGAAAAATCTCCTCCACTATAGATTGTTTGAGAGACCACTCATGAGGCATGAGAATAGCTCTGCTCAATCTGTCCACTAAAATGTTGGTTTTCCCAGGGATATGCGTTGCTACCAGAAACCGATGAGAGGAGATCGCCCATTGCCAAAGTCTGAGAGCTTCTCGACACAAGGGGTAGGACTTGGTTCCGCCCTGTTTGTTGATATACCATACTACAGACATGTTGTCCGTGTGAACTGCCATTGTTCCCAAGGGAAGAAAGTCGTTGAGGGCTTGCAACGTTAAAAGCACTGCTCTCATCTCTAGGACATTTATGTGCAGGTGGTATTCGAACGGTTGCCACGTCCCATGAACCACCCTGCCCTGATAATGACCCCCCCACCCGATCAGGGAGGCGTCCGTAGTGACTGTGGCTACCGGGGCCGGGGATACAAAGGGTCTGCCCTGATGAATCTGGGGAGAAGAAATCCACCAGGATAGGTGGTTTTTGCAAGCTCGTGTCACCAGGATTTGGTGACGCATGGGAAGTAGTTGGTAAGACCACTGGGTGACCAACATCCATTGAAGAAGACCCATGTAGAAGCGGGCCAAGGGTAGAAGGGTAATAGCCGCTGCCATGAGGCCCAACACTTTCAGGACCAGTCTGGCTTGCACCTTTTTGCTGGCAAGGATGATCCACACGTGACTTTGGATATCTGAGATTCTTTGGTCTGTGAGGGTTGCTGACATCCGAACAGTGTCTAAATTTGCGTCTATGAAAGTAATAGACTGGCAGGGCAACAAGGAGGATTTTTCGTAGTTGATCGAAATTCCTAACTGAGTGCAGAGATTTAGGGTGTAATCCCTGGCTTGGAGAAGTTGATGCCTAGTGGTGGCTGAAAGGAGCCAGTCGTCGAGATACGGAAACACCTGGAATCCTTGACGTCTCAGGTGAGCCGTGACCACTGCCATACATTTGGTGAACACTCTGGGGGCTGTAGTGAGACCAAAGGGCAGGGCTCTGAATTGAAAATGGCTGGACCCCAGCCGAAAGCGGAGAAACCTTCTGGAGCGTCTGTGAATTTTTATGTGATAGTACGCATCCTGAAGGTCTATTGAGCACATCCAGTTGTCTTTGCCCAGGAAGGGCAAAATTGATTGAAGTGTGACCATTCAAATCTCGTCTTTTCACAGACTTGTTGAGTCTGCTGAGATCCAATATTGGTCTCCAATCTCCGCCTTTTGGGGACCAAAAAGAATCTTGAGTAGATTCCGGCTCTGAATGGTCTGTTGTAACTGGCTGAATGGCCCTTTGTGTAGAAGCTTTGATACTTCTAACTGCGATTTCCTTAGACCGGTGGCACATCTGGAAGGGAATTTTGTGAGTGAAGGGACTTTCCTCGAAAGGAATTTTGTAACCCTTGGATATGATCGACTGTACCCATCTGTCTTGTGAGAGGGAAAGCCAGGCTTGTGGGTACAGCGATAATCTTCCCCCGACTGCCTCCAAGTATGGACAGTCGGGCAACACCTCAGGGATGCTGGAAGGGCTTGTCAGAGAGAGACTCTCTGCTTCCCTGGTTTTGTGGACCCCCTCTGCCTCTAGGGTGGCATCTGTTATTATTACCCCCTCTGCCTCTAGGGGTAAACTGACCACGTGTATCCGGCGTGACTCCTTGGGATTTGCGGAACCACATCTTTCCACCCTTCTGTCCTTTGGGGTAAGGTCTAGAAGGGGTGGAAAAACGGACCCCTACGGCAGAAAGAGTCTTGCCGTCCTGCTCACACCTGGTCAATGTATCCTTCAGTTGAGGACCAAACAAAGTTGACCCATCAAAGGGAGAGTTTGTGAAGGACGCCTTAAAGGGATCTGCAAAATTACAGAGCCACATCCAGGACTGACGTCTCAGAGACACTCCCGTGCCTGCGGCTCTACTCGCTCCATCTGCTGCATACGAAATCAGCCGCATGGAGGAGTTGGTTATGGAGTTAAGGATTCCTAGCTGAGAAGCAATCTTGTCTTGTGCCCCCGGAGCTGCAGGATCCTGTACTACTTCACCTAGTTCCTTAAGGATGTCCCTTTGGAGTCTGGTGAAGTGACACAAATAGTTCAGCGAATGCATGGCAAAAGTCGCTGAGGAAAACATCCGCTTACCATACCTGTCCATGGTCCTGGAATCCTTGTTAGGAGGATGGACTGGTATGGAAGGATCTGCAAGTTCCTTTTTAGTGGCGGCCGCCACCACCATGGCATCAACCGGGACACCTTTTGTAAGGAATTGCTGTTCGGAAGGGGCTGTAATAAATTTAGAAGGCCTCCTGGGAACTGGCTGTACGGAATAAGGAGAAGCCCAAGCCTTTCGAGCGATTACCTGCATGAGGGGGTCAAAAGGCGGAGACACCCAGGAGGTGGAGGGTCGAGAACCAAACGCCTCTAGGTATACAGACTCATCATCGGAGGGATTTATGGTGGGCCAGTTTCCCCTCTGTTTCAGGAGTTCTAAGATGTCTGAAAAGGAGACAACCTCAGAAGGGGATCTTGGGGACCCCTCCGACTCATCTAAGTCGGTATCCGAAGTAGTAGACTCAGGGGAGTCTAGGTGCTTCCTCTTACAAGTCCTCTTGCGCGGAGGATCTCCTGACGGATCAGGAGAATCCTCGGAAGAGGGGGTTCCTCCCAGTGGGGAAACCTGAGGTGGTGGATCTCTCGGTCCGGGAGCAAGAGAGCGGGAAGAGATATCAACAGGCACCGTAGAGGGAGGAGTTAAAGGAATAGACTGCTGACTGAGCCCAGGGGCCAGCACACTCCTCATCACCTCAAGGCTCCTCCCAGGAGATCCGAGAAAACCCGTTCCGAAGAAACTGGGACTCCCGGGCCCACCGAAAGGGAAGGCTCCGAGGAAGATGTCGGAGCCGAGCTCACCAAAGCCGAAGCTCCAAGGGGAAGAGCGGGGTCGGACAAGGGTCCGATGCCACTCACCCCCTCGGAGCAGACCAGGGAAGCCCGGCCACCGAATCCCTTCAAAGAATTCTCGAGGAGGAGATAAGAGTAGATGCTGAAGGCGCAGAAGGGGGGGGGGGGTATCTGGCCCTCAGCCATAGCAGTAACTAATCCCGTAGACTCCAGCTCCAAACTCTGGGGTAGAGTCGAAGGAGGAATTTGAAGAGGGTGTGGACTAATAGTCGTCTGTTGAGATGGACTATGAAGCATTTGGGCTAGTGCCTGTGATTTTAACAATCTTACCACTCTCTCTAAATCATGGTCTGACAACCTGGAAGACCTAGATGATCGGCTCCGATGGCTCCGCTCCGAAAGAAGAGGTGAGGCCGGAGCCGACAGTATCAGTTCCAAAGAGGGAGACCTGGACCTCTTCCTCGAAGGAACCATCGGTGCCGAAGACCCCACGGATCCAGAAGGAGCCGATAATTTTTTGGTTCCGAGTGTAGGTCCAGATGTATCGGCTCCAGCCGGAGCCGATACAGGCAAGGAAACAATGGTGTCGGAGCCGGTCGGCACCAACACCGAAGCCTGAGCCACATGGTGGTCGGAGCCAGTCGGAGCCGACACCAAAGTGACAGTAACAGTATCGGCACCGATAGCCATCGGTGCCGAGGATTTAGTTGTTAGGATCGGCTCCAGCCGGAGCCGATCTCGACTCCGAAGGAGTCGGAGCCAAGGCCGGAGGCTTAGGAACTGAAGCCTGGACCTTGGTAGCCCTAGAAGGCTTGCCCGGAGCCGATTTTGCCGGGGAGCCCTCCGGTTTAAGGAGACCCCTTAAAATAAGTTTATTTCTCCTTTCCTGCAGGACTCCTCTGGCTAAAAGAGTGACAAATTGCACAGGAGTCCTGCAGGTGGAGAGATCCCAGGCAGTATAAACAAGAAGTGTGACCGTCTGTCAGAGACATCTTCTGACAGCACGAGTCACACTTCTTGAAGCCTGAGACCCTCTGTTCTTTAGACATGGTGCTTTCAAACAAACACTACACACACAGTCCCGAACCAGACAGACTAAAGTTAAAGTATTGAGAAGTAAAAACTCTCACACACACACCCTGACAGGGGGGGGGGGGGATTAAAGGCCTGACTAAAAAAGTAAAGAAGGAAAAATAAAGTTAGTCAGAAAAAGCCTCACAATTATCTATAAAAGATAGAATTTTAAAGAAAATAGAAAAATTTTCTGATTGGGGGCTAAAAGTTTAGTAATAATAAACACTTACCAGGAGCTGGTAAAAGGAGGACCTCATCAGCGAAGCGGCAAATGAGATCTGGGTACTTACCGCCTTGCATCATGGGATATGGGGCTACCTCGACCTGGTAAAAGTGACTCTTGAGCTTAGCAAGTGCCGAGTCGGAGCCGAGGATTGGCTCCGAACCCATCAAGCAAGAATGAAGGCGAGATTGACAACTTAACATCAGTTATTCAGTTCTTTCATATAGTTCTTATTCTTTGTCAAAGTATTTTCTATCACTATGCTCTAAATCTGCCAAAGCATCATATGTCATTTTATATTTTTTTCTCTACTTTTCTCACTTTGTATCACTGCTATAAAAAGCATTTTAACATAGTTTTCCTTAAATAACAATACCTCTATTACTAATCTATCTCCTTCTTCATTCCATGCTTTCTCATTTATCCTTTTTACTCCACTGGCTAT
This sequence comes from Protopterus annectens, assembly GCF_019279795.1. Classification (NCBI taxonomy): domain Eukaryota; kingdom Metazoa; phylum Chordata; order Ceratodontiformes; family Protopteridae; genus Protopterus; species Protopterus annectens. Next base: position 669,429,077 of record NC_056736.1, read on the forward strand.
TTTTGTATATTACTTGTTTTCCTTTATCTCTAGCCATACTGCAACATGAAAGTCATGTTTCAACTACCCCCTTTCTCCTACAACAAAACCTTCTGATACTATAAAATAATCTATTTCAGTTCTATATATACCCCTTTTGTAAGTTTACAAATTTTTCTCCCAAAGTTTTAATTTATCACACATCTTATAACTACTAACATTTTTCTTATATTATTTTCTTTCTTTTCATGCTTGCCTCTTAAATCACAATTAAAGTCTCCTATTATTATAATATTCATATTTATCATTGCATACTCCAAAACCTAATGAAATAACCTTTCCCTTTCCTTATAATTAGTATAAATATATAATCTTATAGTTCTATATACTTGTTCTTTCTATTTTACATCTAAAATGGTTAATCTTTCCATTTTTGCTAAAGTTACATCTAATATCTTTACTGTACTTCTACAGAATACAGCTATTCCAGAACATCTCTCATTTCCCAAATTCCAGATTATCTTTCCTCCCCATAGTTTCTCTGTAATATTTCCCCATTTGTTAAAATTTTGGGTATTTTACTATAATTAGATCTACATCACATGTACTATACTACTCCAAAATTCATATTCTTGTTACTATATTCTTAATACTATTTATATTTACAGAGAGCACTCTAACATTTTCTTATAGGTTCATAGGTGTTTACTAGGCTAACGACCAAAAGGGTGTTTTTAAGCCTAGCCATGCATCCCAAATCTCTGACAAGTTCTGATACCCTTGATAAGTGTAAGCATGGATCTGGGAGATGAACCATTTGCAGGTTACCTGTGCCCATCAGAGACATAGGTCCCAAACCAGGGATGAATTTCCAGTTTCCCATCCAATTGTCCAAGTTGCACTTGAATTGGATTACGGAGGAACTCTGCTTCACATGAATGGGGAGCCTGTTCCATAGACTGGGTAGTCTCTGGGATACATACCTCTCTCTCCAGCTGGTCCTATTTATATCACAGGCAAGGTTTAAGTCCTTAGCATGGGTAATTCCAGTGCTGTTTGTTTTGTGGATATGCAGGTTGTCCATCAGAGTGGGGTCTGACAATGCCCTGTATGCCAGTCATAGATCTCCTCTCAAAAGCCTCTAGGAGGCAAAATACAAGGATAGGGCCTTGCTATGGTCTGCATAAGGCATTTTACTTGCACCTTATATTCTTTTAGTGAGGAACCTCTGTTGATGTTCCAATTGTTGGATATGCCTTGTTAGGTACATACCAAAGGGGGTACTGTAATCAGTAGGTTTGATGAATGCCAAATACAGTGGAACAATGAGTTACGCAACATAGAATGATTTATTTACCACTGCAGACAAGTGATGGTCAAAGGCTAGATTATTATCTGTATGTGTCACTAAGTCCCTGACTACTGGGTCAACTCTAAGGGGTATGCTGTCACAATATGATAGTTACCAGGGATGAATGACTTCTGAAAGGATACTATTATGCATTTCTTGGCATTTAGTTTTAGTCTATGGCTCTGACACCAATTGCTGGAGAACATTTGTGTCAGTGTGAGATTCAACGACTGCTCCTAATTTGCAATTACCTGCAAATTTAGTCAGCCAGAGACCACTGGCATTGGCCTTGACTTCTGAGAAGAAAATGCCAAAAAGGAACAGTCCAAGGACTGATCCCTGCGAGACTCCACTTGTGACTGGCCTCTTTGTAGAGGTGGAATCCCCAATTCTAACTTCCTGGGTCCTGTCTGTGAGCCAGTTGTACCTAACTTCTTGAGTTCCTCAACAATGCCAGAGTAGGGTATTGTGTCAAATGCCTTGGCCAGGTCAAGCTAGGGAGTGTGAACAATTCTTCCCTCATCCATTGCTTTGGTGACCTTCTCAAAGAAGTCCACCTGGTTGAGTAAGAATGATCTGCCCTCGACGAAACCAAACTGGATTGGGTGCAGCATCTGGAGGTTTACTATATCTCTACTGATCATCTCCATGATAACTCTTTCCATGGCTTTACATATAAAACTAGTGAGACTTACGGGTCTGTAGTTTCCAGGGTCTGCAGATGGTCCACCTTTGTGCAGAGGGATGACTGTTGCCTTTCTCTATTCATGAAGCATGAAGCCTGTTTGGAGGCTACAGTTAAATAGCAATTCCAGAGGCCCTGATACATCATATTTCCTGCTATTTAGAAGGCATCCTGGGATATTGTCTGGGCTCACTGATGCAGTGTTCTTGGTCTTTGAGAGAGCATTAAAGACCTTTTAACTAGTGATAGTAGGGGGCATTACATTTGATATTTCCTGAGGGAAAACTGAGGGGGAGAGAGGGGTAAAGTTGGAGCTGAATTTATCAGCCAGGAGGTTTGCTATATCTTTTGGCTCAGTATAGGTGACTCCATTTACAATGAGCTCTACACACAACTACGTACTGCCTTTTAGGTTGAGGACATAGCTAAAGAATGCGTTGCGGTTGTTCTTGGCCTGGGAGGCCAAACTTATCTCAAATTTGGCTTTGGTACACTTTATTTGTCCTCTGAGAGTTGTTTTAGTTTGATGAGAGTGCTTTTATCCTGCTGGGTGCTGCACCTCCTAATTTTTGCCATGATTTTCTTCCTCCTGTTACACAGCCTACTGATTTTGTAATTCCACCAGGGTGGCTTGTTTTTTGACTTAGTTCTGTACTTCTTTCTGCAGAATACATCTGCATCTATGCAGCTATTAACATGCTTGTACAGGGTTTCTGTGAACAGTCCTGCATAGGCAGCAGTGTTCTCAGAGTTTATGGGGGCTTGAAATTTTGCAAGGTTCTCACTTAATATCAGGAGGTTAGCCTTAGAATAGTTTCTGAATATTCCAGATTTAGCTAGAGGTTCAGGTTTTATTTTTACTTCAAAGGAGACCATTCTGTGGTCTGACATTACCAGGGAAGGCATTACAGTAGGGTGTGTGCAGCAGTCTCCCATATCAGTCAGGACCAGATCCAGTATGGCTGCACCCCTGTTTGGTGTATTGACTATTGGGTCCAGGCAGTTTGTCTGGCTTAAATGTGTGGAAGGCATTAGGATCTTGTACTGTTGGTGCTCTCTCTGTGGCTTTAAATCATGTCTCAGTGGCAGGAGAGATTACACAGTTTTCACTTTTAGTTAGATTAATGGTTTCAAATATGCATAGTTAATTATTAGGCCAGATTTCTTAACAGATCGTTCTATACCTAGCCAATTTCCTTCCACAAGATGACACTTAAACTTATACCTTGTGTCTGTAAGTCAAGCACCTTAATTATACCAGGCCCCAATCACTGGCTATATATAGTCTTTTTCATCCATTTCCTTTCTTTTTTTCTTTTGTACTTATCCCTTTAAATTTTCTTTTTCAGTCTTTTACTCGTTTACCAATAACATTTTTCTTCCCTTTTTACTACCTTTCAATTTATGTCTTCATCACTTATCTCAGAACATTCTTCTATGTCCTCTCTATTATTTTTTCTTGTCTAATTTTTCTTCTATTCCCACTACTTCTAAACATTTCTTGCATTTGTTCATTTTCATCTCTCTTTTTGCATTCGTTACTCTTATTTTCATTTCTGCAATCCATCCATAAATGTCCAATTTTGTAACACTTATAACAGTTAATTTTTTGTATCATTTCCACAAATATAACATTTCCTTTTGTCAGTTACTTATCAAATGTCCTTCTTTTCCAGAAAAAATATTTTGGGTTGCTCTCAGTATTTTACAACACCCCTATTTCCCCTCCGCATTTATCACGCCTGGTATATGTATAATTGTTTCTCTTTCTATTTTTAATATAACAATCCCAGTCACCACTCTATAAACTCTTTTTGTCATAAACTTTTGCAATGTCCAGTACTTCTTTAGAAAAAGCTTTCAAAAGTCCTTTCAAAGTTTCTTTTTCAACCTCTGTTCAAAACTGTACAATAATATTATTTTTGTTTTCCTGTTAAATGCTTTTATCACATAAAGATTTCATGGGTTAGTCTTTCATATTCTCCAAGACAAATTTCCATGAAAAAACAGTTTCAAATATAATGTCACATAATGTCTCTGTTAATAAGAATAAATGCTCTTACCACATATGCTTTTACACCCAAAGAAGCTATTAATTTGTTCCATATTTCATACCTATCCATTTATTTGTCTTCTTTACTTTGAATCCGTACCACATACTTCCGGTTTTCATCTTTTTCTGCCACTCCACTTTGGCCTTCTTTTATCTTCTCTGCATATGTTATCTTTTCCATCTTACCACTATTCTTTAGGATTGTCGCTGCATCCTTGTTTTGTATTTTCTCTAACACGTCCCCCAAAGGAAGCATCCACTTCATTTTCTGGCTCACTCTGCACCACCATTTCTTTAAGTAAATCATCTGGCAACCTGCCCAACTGGAGGGTTGTAATTATACACCCATGATTTGCTGACTCATCTACATAAACAGCTTTCTATGAAACATTTCCTCAGAATCCTGCAAACATTCTCCGGTCTCGATATATGCTTTGCTCCTTCATTTCTTTCACCATTCCATCATTGCCTTCTCTCCACCTGCCTCCTTGTTTCTCAGGGCAACCTCTGTACCTAGAACACAACCAGGACGTGCTCCTGCAAAATGGATCTCACTCACACCAATGACGAGCAGGGAAAGTTCCATGATGCCCTCATGAAATTTCCTCTGATAATATAAATACCATCTTGGGTCTCTCCCCCTGAACAGAGACTGCCAACATTGTGGGACTACTTTGGTCAACAAGGGATAAATAAAAACTACTGTTTAAACGTAGATGAGATCAATAACAATCAACAATCCACATAACTGCATGCATAACAACATCCACATCAAAAATACTACTTTATAAGACTGATCTGTCTACTGTGGATAACTTTACTATTGCTGGCAGGCCACAGCAGTATACTATATAAATAAGTTTCAGGACAGCATTTTGATAGGAGGCTGCATGCACCTGATTTTCAGGGTGGAGGGCTCTTATCTCCAAAATACCACTATCTACTACCTCTGAGACTGCACCAAATTGAATAAAAGGGGAGCACTTAATATCTTTTTGAATGTGCTGGAGCAATGTTGAAGGCAGTATACTTGGAGATCAAGTTATTGGCCAGGAGCCTCCACATCTGGGAATGTAACCCTTCTGTAAAAACAGTGTTCAAAACAGTCCATTTCTTCCTTGCCACTGTGGTCAGTAACAGTGGAAGTAGGACGTGACTGGGAAGTCAGGCTGTGATAAGCTCAACTTCAATACTACTTCAAAGACCTGATCTCAGAGTAGTAAGATATGAACTCGCTAGCTGAAACTGTGGTCTTGTTTTTTTTCCATGCTCCTCATGTATCAACCACTGTCTTCTCAGTTGCTCTATGGATAAGGTGCCTAGAATGCTTGGGTCCATTTGTGTCTTGAGGAGTCATAACGTGGTATACTGTACGGATCTGAAAACAAATAGCTGAAATAATCACTACGGTTATGTATTTAGTCATTCCTTTGATCACAATCGGACATCTGAGAGTTCAGAGTTAAGAAAGTAGCTGTATTTGGTGGCAGTTCATTTTATGCATGTGTGTGGAGTTGTAAAGGCCTGCACTTTGTCTTTCTCACAGCAACAAGCTAAGATGTACTACTGTGGCTATTTATGTATTTATTCATCCATTTTTATCACAGTCAAACATCTGAGATGAATACAGTCAGTAAAGCGACTGTACATGGTGAGCACAGTATATGGGGAGTTGTAATGTATTAATGGACTGTACTGTATGCATCCAAGGGCAACAATATATGTATATCTATAAATATATATATATATATATATATATATATATATATATATATATATTTATATACATACACACACACACACACACATATATACATATATATATATATATATATATATACACATATACATATATATATATATATATATATATATATATATATACATATATATATATATATATATATATACACACATACATATATATATGGTTTACCTTGAAAATGTTGAAAGGCATCCCCTTCAGAACTTGGATGGTCAAATGGGCTGTCCAGGTTACCGGAACACCGAATGGAGCATTGGTCGAATCAACTTTAGCAAATGCCAGTGTGCATTCGCATATCTGAGGTCGATGTTTTGATTGGAGATTGCACTACAGTGGGGATTGGGAAATATACCCTTTTCCTCACTGTACTGTGATTTCGGAGTTTGCATATATATAATATGCAGGGAGTATGGGGGGTGCAGGGCTGCTTCCCCCTGAAAAGATTAGTTGAACTTCACTGTCAACCTGGTAATACTGAAAATGTTGAAGTGTAACATTCCACATTAGCAGTGTCGATAAAAAGAAGTTATGTACTCACCATAACGTTCCATCTGAGTAGTTATACTTCATTTTTCTGCAACCTGTGGGTATACAGATCCGTATCGGATCCGAGCCGGCAACTTTTTTCTAGCATCTGCTCCAAGCTCCGAGCTCCTCCCCGTACCTATAATGCCCTACTATTTCCTATCTTCCCTCGGACCGAGTTTGCTGCAACTAAAAACATATATGCAACTCAACCCAATAAACCAACCAGAAACAGGATAAGGTCTGGGGGACGGAGGAAGGGAATGTTGTAGAAAAATGAAGTATAACTACTCAGATGGAACGTTATGGTGAGTACATTACTTCTTTATCTGAAGTAGTTAACTTCATTTTATCTGCAACCTGTGGGACAGAGTCCCCAGCTACTCAGATCCTGGGAGGCCCTTATGGAAGGATATTCCTGAGCACCGCAGAGTCAAAGGATGCTCTACCCCTCTAAATCAGATCCAATTTGTAATGGGAAATGAAGGTATGTGAATTGGCCCATGTCGCTGCTGCACAAATATCGTCCAAAGGCACCCTAGACCAAAAAGCAGCATAAGTCGCCATGGACCTGGTAGAGTGAACCTTAACTATATCAGGAGGAGATGAACCTTTTGCTTTGTAGGCATGTGAAATACAAAAAGTGATCCACATGGCTAAAGAAACCTTAGAAGTAGCTTTTCCCATAAAAGATTTGGAAAAGGAAACTAATAATTGTTCAGTCTTGCAGAAAGACTTTGTTCTATAAAGATAAAAACGAAGTTGTCTACGAACATTAACAAATGGAGTTTGTATTCACTTTTATTTTGAAAGTTGGGAAAGAAAACGGGCAGATTAATGGACTGGTTTATGTTTGCTTCAGATGCCACTTTAGGTAAGAAGGAAGGGTTAGTACGGAGAGAGACCCTATCCTTATGGAAGACCAAATATGGAGACACGGCAGACAGAGCTTGAAGCTCAGAAACTCTCCTAGCCGATGTGATGGCGACTAGGAAGGCTGTCTTCCAGGACAGAAATTTTAAGTCCACCGAAGCTGCAGGTTCGAAAGGAGGAGCTACCAATGCCTGTAAAACAAACGTAAGGTCCCAAGGAGGTACAGAATCCTTGATAGTGGGCCGTAAATGAAAAGTACCTTTAAGAAAAGCCTTACACAGCCTAGAGGAGGCTAAGGCTATGTTGTCCTCACCAACGTGAAAACTGGAAGTGGCTGCCAATTGTACTTTCACTGTGGTGGAACTAGTTCCTTGCTGAAAGATACCAGACAGGAAGTCCAACACCGCTGGAACAGGGGCTGTAAAGGGATCTATTTTTCTCGGTGAGGCCCAAATGGAAAAGCGCTTCCATTTACTGCAATAAAGTTTCCTAGTGGAGTCTTTAAGAGAGGCCACCAGAATGGATTTTACCTGGGATGAAAGATAAAAAGTCCTGGCAATTAACAGAACTTGAGCAACCAAGCTGTTAGCCTGAGGCTGCCCACTTCGGGTGGACGTGTCCCCGACGGATAGAAAATTAGATCCAGAACCCACGGGGGAGCTAAGAGATGAGACCAAAGGAATGGGAACCAAACCTGACGAGGCCAGAATGGGACAATGAGGATCACTTTGCACCGATGTCGGCAAGCTTTCTGAAGAAACTTCGGAATAAGTGATAATGGTGGATAAGCATACAGAAGCCCGGGAGGCCAAGCATGGACTAAAGTGTCTCTGGGGGCTTCCCCTGGTGAGGGAATCAGAGCGAAGAACTCACTGCACTTCGCATTGGAAGGAGATGCGAGGAGATCGCAATAAGGCTGACCCCTTGCAAGAAAGATCTCCTCCGCTACTGACGGTTTCTGAGACCACTCGTAAGGCATCAGAATGGCCCGACTCAATCTGCCGCTAAGATGTTGGTGCGCCCCAGGATGTGCGTTGCTATCAGAAACCGACCAGTGGAAATCGTCCATTCCCACACTCTCATGGCCTCGTGACACAGAGGGTAGGATTTGGTTCCCCCCTGCTTATTGATATACCAGACAACCAACATGTTGTCTGACTGAATTGCAATCGATCCGAGAGGGAGGACTGTGTGAAAGGCTTCCAATGCTAAAAGCACTGCCCTCATCTTTAGAACATTTATGTGGAAATTGGTCTCTGCCTGGGACCACGTGCCTTGGACTGTCCTTCCCGAACAGTGTCCCGCCCCCCCCCCCCCTTTCCTCACAAAATGGTCGAGTCTGCAGAGATCCAAAATGGGCCTCCAGTCCCCTGTTTTCTTTGGAACCAAAAAGAATCTTGAGTAAGTTCCAAATCCTGTCTGGTCTGCCGGGACTGGCTGGATGACTCTCTCTCTAGCAACCAGCGTACCTCTATTGTTGCTTGCTCCCTGTGACTGGGTGGAATGTCCGGGATTTTTTTGACGGGATGGTGCTGGGTGGAGAACGGTATGAAATACCCACTGGAAATGATACTTTGTACCCAAATGTCGTTTGTTATATCTAGCTTGGCTTCTGGGTACAATGACAAGCGACCCCCAACTGTTTCCAGAGTAGGACAGCTGGGCCACCCTTCAGGAGCGCTAGTAGGACTGACCAGAGAAGTGATCTCTGTCACCCTGGTGTTGCGGACCCCCCCCCCTGCCGCGAGGACGGCATCTTCCATTGTTACCCCCTCCTCTGCCTCTGGAGAGGGGCTCTCCATGTGTGTCTTGAAAGGCTCCTTGGGCTTTCCGGAACCACATCTTTCCTCCCCTCTGACCTTTAAGATAGGGTCGAGTGGGGGTGGAAAAACAGACTCTGATGGCAGACTGAGTCTTTCCTTCTTGTTCACACCTGGTCAAAGTCTCCTTCAGCTTTGGCCCAAACAAGGATGAGCTGTCAAACGGGGTATTCATAAAGGAAGACTTGAAGGGTTCCGCAAAGGAACAGAGTCGCATCTAGGCATGCCTATGAAGAGCAATTCCTGTAACTGCAGCTCTACTCGAATCATCAGCTGCGTAAGATACGAGACGCATGGACGAGTTAACTATTGAATTAAGGGTAGCAAGCTGGGTAGCAACTTTGTCAGATACACCCGTAGCTACAGCACCCTGAAGATTATCTCCCAACTCCTTAAGGAGATCTCTCTGCAGTCCGGTAAAATGGGTCAAGTAGTTCAGTGATCTGAGTGAGAAAGTCGCTGAACTAAACATGCATTTCCCATATCTATCCATGATCCTGGTTTCTCTGTTAGGAGGATGGATAGGAGGAAGTCTCAGACATTTCCTTTTTGGTGGCTGCCGCCACCACCATGGCATCAACAGGGACTCCCTTGGTCAAAAAGGACTTATCTACGGGGGGGCAGAAATATATTAGGCCTCCTAGGGACAGGTTCCATAAATTCTGGCGACTCCCACGCCCTACGAGAGACCAGATCCATAAGCTCATTGTAGGGCGGAGACACCCAAGAGGTGGACGGCTGAGACCCGAATGCCTTCAGGAGAACCAACTCGTCCTCAGTAGGGCTCTTGGACTGCCAATCACCCCTCTGCCTAAGAATTTCAAGAATCTCCACAAAGCAGATGTCCTCAGAGGGGGATCTAGGGGACCCTTCTGATTCATCCAAGTTGGTGCCTGATGTTTGAGACTCCTGTGGGGAGTCCAAATGCCTCCTCTTGCACAATCTCTTCCTGGGAACTTCTTCAGGGGGAGCCTCTGGAGAGGTCTCAGAAGAGCAGGGAGCACCCTGTGGGGTACCTGAGGCTCTGGGTCTCTATGCTTGGGATGACCAGAGGAAACAGAAACTGACACAGGCACTTTAGGGGATGAAGAGGCCAGACCTGGAGATGAGGAAGTCTTAGGAGATAACACTCACCTCATGGCTTCGAATGCACCATGGCTCTGATGAGAAGGAGTCGACGGATCATGAGAATCTGCAATCCCCTCCCGCACTGAAGCCGTGGGCTCTGAGCCCGAGGAAGGAGCTGAACTCACCCGAGCTGAAGCCCTGAGAGGAAGAGTCGGCACCAACATGTCCGTGCAACTATCCTCCCCAGACCCGACCGGAGAGTGTCGGCTCCTAGAGTTCCCGGTCGGCGTCGAGGACATCTGAGCAGATGCAGCCGACAATGGAACAGGTGTTAGCTCCAAGGGATACACAATCATCAGGTCGGCCTCCTCCGGCTCTGAAGGTCCGGTATGGCTCGGAGGAGGAGCAGACAATTCAGGAGTAATGGCCTTCGGCTCCAACAGTTGGGTCTGAGCCGAAAGCAATTTAGCTAGGCCCGGTGTCTTTAAGAGCTTCTGAACCAGCCGGTCCATATCTAGATCGGACAGGCTGACCAAAGATCTGGAGGAGTGAATAGATGGCGCCGATTGGAGAAGTGGAGCGGAAGGTTTTTTGGCAAACGTTTCCAAAGCAGTGTCCTGGGTCCGAAAAGAACAGACTGTCAGCTCTGAAGACAGTGGAACCGAAGTCACAACACTTTCTAACTTTTTCCCTTTTTTTGTCCTGGATTCTGAGGAAGATTTGGACGATTTGCTGGCCCCATGCTGGTCAGACAATGCCTCTGTGAAAGGGTGTTTAATAATACCCCATGTCAAATAACTTCCTCTTCCTTTCTGCAAGCACTCGAGTGGAAAAAGAGTGGCAGATACTACATGACTCCTGCAGGTGCACCTCACCCAAACAATACACACACTGCACATAGACATCCGTAACGGACATCTTTTGTCCACAGTCTGGGCACTTCTTGAACCCAGACTTAGGATGCTTTTCCCTTTCTTCAGACATAGCAACTAACTTCCTGAAAAAAATCACATCATCAAAAAACAACACTATTTAACTATATAAAAATAGTTTAACTCAGAAATAAGTAATCTAATAATAATATTCAAACAGCCCAAAAGGGGCAACTCTAATATATCTAAAGGCTATATACAATTCACTACAAACAGCAATGCAAAAAGACAGCACAAAAGCCCAAAAAGGCAACTAGTAACAAGAGTAATCCAAATTTCAGTACAATAAGACAGGTAAGAAAAAGCCCAAGGCCAACAGGCCAAAGGCAAGCACTAGAGATTTACTGGGAAAAGGGGAAAAACAGAAAAATCTGCTAAACTAGGTAATACTATGTAAATATAATAGTAGAAAGATATAAAAATGCAATGGAAAAACTTGCTGAAAGTTGAAAAATCCCACAATAGTCTCGAGCAACACTGGAAACCAAGTGATTCGTGCCGCGGCAAACTAGATCTGAGGTAATTCCAGCAGTGCATAGTGGGATAAGGGGCTAAGTCTCGAGCTACTGGAAAACTTTGAGCTTGCTAGTCGGCCGTGTCAGAGCAGAGGATCGGATCCAAACCCATCAGTGAAGAATGAACGGCGAGAACAACTTCACATAAGAAGTTATGTACTCACCATAACATTCCATCTGAGTAGGTAAACTTCATTTGTCAGCAAACTGTGGATTTCGGATCCAAGCCGGCAGCATACCAAGCAAAAATATCCGAGCTCCAATCTCCTCTCCCTACCCATACTACACTGCAACCTCCTTCCAATCCTCAGACTGGGTTTGCCACTCCACACATGACAACCAACAAAGTAAAACCTGAGACCCCTGAACCAAGGACAAACATCAAGCTCGTGAACTCCGAACATTGAGCTCAGCAGAAATAACCGCCAAGGTCAGGGGGAAGGAGGGAGGGACGGTTGCTGACAAATGAAGTTTACCTACTCAGATGGAATGTTATGTACATAACTTCTTTATCTGAAGTAGTTAACTTCATTTGATCAGCAAACCTGTGGGACAGAGTCCCCAGCTACCCGAAATCTTGGGAGGCCCTTAAGGAAGGATATTCCGGAGCACTGCAGAGCCAAAGGAAGCCCTTGCTCTAGACACCAAATCCAGTTTATAATGAGTAATAAAGGTGTGAGAGGACGCCCAGAAAGCCGCTGAACAAATGTTATCCAGGGAAACTCTAGACCAGAATGCAGTAGACATTGCCATAGAACGTGTAGAATGAGCATGCACTCCTACTGGTTCTGGTAAACCAAGCTCTCTATATGCTTGTAGTATACAAAGGGAAATCCACCTAGCAACAGTCACATTTAAAACTGGTTTCCCTAGAAAAAGTTTAGCAAAAGAAACAAAAAGTTGATCAGATTTACGAAAGACTGACGTCCTGTGCAAATAAAAACATAACTGCCTGTGAACATCCAGCAAATGAAGTTTATATTCCCCTTTGCTCTAAAAATTAGGGAAAAAAACAGGCAAATTAATAGACTGATTAGTGTTTGTCTCAGAAGCAACTTTAGGGAGAAAAGATGTCTTAGTCCTGAGAGACACCCTATCCTTATGAAACACTAGATATGAGGTTTCATACACAGAGCCTGAAGCTCCAACACTCTCCTGGCTGAGGCGATAGCTACCAGAAAAGCAGTCTTCCATGACAAGAATTTTAAGTCAACTGATGCTGAGGGCACGAATGGAGGTGCAACTAAGGCCCGAAGAACCGAAGTCAGATCCCACGGCGGGGACGGATTCTTAATAGGAGGTCTCAGAAGAAAAGTGCCTTTCAAAAAGGTCTTACAAATTCTGGCAGCAGTGAGAGAGCCTAAATTGTCCCCTACATGGAAATTACAAGCAGCGAAACAGAACGCTAGTGAATCGCTTATCCCCTCACAACCAGCAATGTCCAACAACAGTGCAAAGTCCAAGTGGACTTACAATTTTTGGATTAAATCAGTTTTATTAGTTGGTGGTGTTGGAAAACTTTTTTTTGCACTGTTGTTGGACACTGCTGATTGTGAGGGGATAAGCGATTCACTAGCATTCTGTTTCGCTGTTTGTAATTTCTATTTTACACTGAACGCTTTATTCTGTTGTTCCTACATGGAAATGGGAAACAGCCACCAGCTGGACCCTTCATTGTGGAAGAGCTGGCTCTCTGCTGGAAGATACGAGACAAAAAGTCTAATACTGCTGGAAGTAGAGTGGTAAAAGGATCCACATTTCTCTGTGAAGCCCAAATGGAGAAACGTCTCCATTTGCTACAGTAAATTTTCCTGGTAGAGGATTTATGTGCCGCAACCAAGATGGATTTAACAGAGGAAGAGATACCGGGAGTCCTAGCAACTAGGGGAACTGGTGCAGCCAAGCTGTGAGCTTCAGGCTGTCCAGAGATTCGGAGGAAGCATTCCTGAGGGATGACGAATCAGATCCAAAATGGGATCCAAGATCCAGGGTGGAGCTATGAGATGAGACCGCAGGCAGGGAAACCAGACATGACGAGGCCAGAATAGAGCTATGAGGTAATTTTGCTCCCCAACCGACGAGCTTTCTGTAAGAATTTTGTCATGAGCGGAAGCGGGGGATATGCATAAAGAAGACTGGGTGGCCAAGCATGATTAAGACAGTCTCCGGGGGCTTCCCCAGTCGAGGGAATTAAAGCGAAAAACTTGCTGCACTTCGCAATGGATGGCGATGCGAAGAGATCGCAGCAAGGCTGACCTCACTTGAGGAAGTTCTGTTCCACTACACAAGGGTTCAGAGACCACTCGTAGGGAGAAAGGATAGTTCTGCTCAATTTGTCTGCCAAGATGTTGGACTGACCCAGAATGTGCATTGCTATAAGAAAGTGGTTGATGGAGATCGCCCATTCCCAAACTCTCATAGCTTCTTGACAAAGGGGATAAGACTTGGCTCCCCCCTGTTTGTTGATATACCAGACCACTGACATTCTGTCTGACTGGATCACAATAGCTCACAGAGGAAGATAAGCATGTAGGGCCTGCAACGCTAAAAGGACCACTCTCATCTCTAGAACATTTATATGCAGAACGGTCTCGCTCTGAGTCCACGTGCTTTGGACAGTCCTGTCTGAACAGTGCCCCCCCCCCACCCTAGACGGGAGGCATCCGTGGTCACTGTGGCTTGGGGTTGGGGCGCAACAAAGGGCCGTCCCTCACGCAAATCCCGGGATCGAAGTCACCACATGAGAGAATTTCTGCACACACTGCTCAGAGGGATCGGAAAATCTAGAGGTTGATCTAGTATAGACCACTGAACTTGCAACGTCCACTGTAATACTCTCATATGCAGACGAGCACAAGAGATCAGGTTGATAGCTGCTGCTATGGACCCTAAGGCTCTCAGAACTAATTCTGCTGGGGGGGGGGGGGCAGGGGACTGCAGAAGCGCTAACACATGAAGTACCAGGCTGTGTAGTTTGTCTGGAGTCAAAAATGCCCTGGCCTGAAGAAAATCTAGCCCCTATGAAGTCTAACACTTGAACAGGATGTAGGGAAAACTTCCTGAGATTTATGGTTCTCCCCAGCCGAGGTGATATCCAGAGAAAGAAATCTCTGGCTAGTAAAGTAGATGCCTGGTGGTAGCGGTGAGGAGCCAGTCGTCCAGGTACGGGAAGACCTGAATGCCCTTAAGTCTCAGGTGGACCGCTACAACTGCCATGACCTTGGCGAACACCCTGGGGGCTGTGGCAAGACCGAAGGGTAGGACTCTGAATTGATAATGACTGGCCTTTAGCCGAAATCGGAGGAACCTCCTGGATCGCCTGTCCATCAGGATATGGTAGTATGCATCCCTGAGGTCTATCGAGCACAACCAGTCTTCCTCCTCCAAGAAGGGCATGATGGATTGAAGTCTGACCATCTGGAACTTTTCCTTGGCAACGAACAGATTCACTGCTGATAGGTCGAGAATCGGCCTTAGGTGGTCCGTCTTTTTTGACACCAAAAAGAACCTGGCATAGATGCCTGATCTAGACTGGTCTGGGGACATCTGCTGGGTGGCTCTTTTTTCTAGCAGCTTTTGTATTTCCAAAGCCGTGGACTCCCCCTGAGTGGGTGGGATGTCCGGGAGGCGCCTTGTGTAAGGGGGCTTGTTTGTGAAGGGAATAGAATAACCTCTGGATATTATTCAAAGTACCCAGTGATCTGCCATGATGGACTCCCATTGGGCTAGGTGGATCGAAAAATGCTCCCCAACCGCCTCCAAAGAGGGACTCAGGGGAGTCCAAGTGCCTCCTTTTACACTGGCATTTGTGAGGAACCTCCTCAGGTGGACTCTCCGGGGAGGGCTCACAAATGGTTTTGTGTTCCTCCAGGGGAATTGGCTGGGGCGCAATAGACACAGGCTGTCCCTGGGGGGACTGGATGACGGAAGACAAACCCAGCTGCGAGGGGGCAGGGATGGACCCCGAGGAAAGAGTGAGGGGTCTCGATCCTTCAGAAAGAACCCTCTCCACAATGTCGAACGCCGAAGGAGAACCGGCTTCCCTGAAACTGGTGGTGTGGGTAGCCGCAACCCACGGATCTGACAAAGGGATCGGGGCTGAAGTTGGAATGGCCAGACCCAAAGGGATGGTATGCCCCGACCACAATGGAGCCGATGACACACTCATTCCCCTCGGATCGGACACACAACTCTCGGCTCCGAGAGCTCAGATCCGACAGACTTGAGGGCATGGCCGGCGTCGACCCCCTGACTCCAGGGCTCCTCGGATCCATAGACTCAAATCCGATGGTGGATCGGAGAAGGAGCTACCGGGGCAAAAAACAGAGCCGAACTCCCCACACCAGTTGGGGGGGGGGGCAGCAACACTCCCATCTGCAGTTGAGTTTGTAGCAACCTTCACATCATCTGATCTATGTCTGCTTCAGAGATGTCCCGAGTAGATCTTGAGGACGCCACTGACGCCGGCCTGGAGGGCGGACGCAAAGATGACCTCGAGGCTGGTCGAGCCTCCTCCTCCAGCTCTGGAGAAAAATGTGGTGAACGAAGCAGAGG
Organism: Protopterus annectens; assembly: GCF_019279795.1. NCBI lineage: Eukaryota > Metazoa > Chordata > Ceratodontiformes > Protopteridae > Protopterus > Protopterus annectens. Next base: position 669,445,197 of record NC_056736.1, read on the forward strand.
GGAGGATGGCCTAGTAACTTTGACAGAAGACAAAATCACCTTAGTGGGAGGGGCCATTGGATCCAACTCGGCCTGCCGCTTGCGGCCCTTCTCTCTATCTTTATCTTTTTCCTTTTCTGTTTGTCTCTCTGTCTTCCTGCGTTTTTCTTTCATTCTCTCTTTCTTGGCCTCTCTCTCTCCCTGGAGGGTGAGTCCGGAAAGGGGAGGAGGGCCGGAAGGCTGGACAGCCACAGCCATGGCTGGCGAAGAAGCTGTGGAAGAAGAAGAAGCAGAAGTTGATTCCACGGGTAGAAGACCTGCCAGAATCAACTTGTTCCTGTGATCCCGCAGGGCTCGGGGGTTGAAGGCCACACAGATTTTGCAGCCGGATGACAAATGAGGCACCCCCAAGCAAACTACACACAGAGAGTGACCGTCGGCTGGCGACAGCTTGTGGCACCACACTGTGCACTTAGAGAAAGTCACTTTCTGACTTTCCGACATAGTACACGCACACAAACACACACACTCTACGGGCGGGAACGGGCCTACACTGACAGAAAGTTAACAACTTTCTATCTCTCAAAACACAAAAATGTAGTGAGGAAAAGAACCTGGTAAGGAGAGATAAACTAATAACTATATATATATATATATATATATATATATATATATATATATATATATATCAAAGGGGTACACACAGACCAATATAATTAAAAAAACCCTGAGAAAACTTGCCTGGAGCTCAAAAGTCCCGTGCTGGCAAAGCTGCGGCAAAGGAGATCTGAAGATTGGAAGGAGGTTGCAGTGTAGTATGAGTAGGGGGGAGGAGATGGAGCTCGGATCTTTTTGCTTGGTATGCTGCCGGCTTGGATCCGTGTCGGATCCGAAACCCACAGGTTGCTGAACAAATAAAGTTAACTACTTTAGATCTATAGTTATTCGAAGCATTGCAGTGTGTGTAAAAGTGCTTACAGTGTGTGTTTATTACCGTGCATTTATTCCGGAGAGTTTATTGCATGCAAAGTGCAACTATTTCATGAAGAAAAAAAATATAGCCATTTTGAAATGTTTCTTGTGCTGGGCGTGTCTACTTCTGAAAAGCCACCATTAGAGTGTTTCTTGCATTGTAAGGAGTTATTAAGCAAAGTACAGCCATTTTGGATGTGTTCATAGGTTCATATGTAGGTACTAGGCTATAAGCCCTGGGGCCTATACAAGCCCAGCCAAAAAGGTACCCTGGCTTTTGCCACCCAAGAAAATTATTTTCCTGTACCACTGTCGAGCAGAGCCACAGAGGTGATCCCTGGGGTGAATTTCCTATTTCCCATCCAATCCAAAATTTTTCTTGAAGTGTGCTAATGAGCAGCTTTGTTTGATATAGATAGGTAGTTTATTCCAGAGTATGGCAAGTCTCTGGGACAGGAATCTATCCCTCCGGCATGTTCTATTTATTGTGATGACAAGGTTTAGGTCCCTAGAGCATGTAGCTCGGAGGGATTGGGATTTCTTTAAGTGGAGCATGTCCAACAGCTCTGGGTTTGACATAGCATTGTATGTTAGGCAGACATCACCTCTGAGTAGGCGATATGCGACGGAGTAAAGCTGGAGTTTTTTGAGACGGTCTGTGCAGGGCATCTGTTTGAGGCCAGTAATCCTCTTTGTGAGGTATTTCTGCGGACTTTCCAGTTGTTGTAGATGTCTTGTGAGGTACATATCAAAAGGGGCGTTTTACTCTATAATGGGTCTAATGAGTGATGAGTAGAGAACAATGACCTCTTTTTTTCTGGATGAGAAATTTTTGTGATGAGGTATGCCACATAGAAGGATTTCCTGACCACTGTGGCGATGTGATAATCAAAGGAGAGACTACTGTCTACCTGTGTCCCAAGGTCTCTTATCACACTTTCGGTGTTAAGTATACAACCGTCTGTATTGTAGTTTATGGGTACAGAGTTTTTACCAAAGGGGATGACAATGCACTTTTTGGCATTGAGCTTGAGGCCATGGCTTTGACACCAGGCATCTGTCTCAGTGAGGCCCTTTTGTAGGATAACCACATCGTTAGGAGTTTCGATTATGGCTCCTAGTTTGCAGTCATCTGCGAACTTCGTTGCTAAAGACCTTCCGTGTTAGCCTGTACTTTAGAGAAGTAGATACCAAACAGGAGAGGATCCAAGACTGAACCCTGTGGTACTCCACTTGTCACTGGTCTGAAGTTGGATTTGGAGTCTGCTACTTTCACAGTGTGGGTTCTGTCAGTGAGCCAGTTGGCAACGCATCTTGTGACATAGGGATTTATACCTAGTTTAGTGAGTTTATCTATAACTCCAGAGTGGGGGATGGTGTTGAAAGCCTTGGCAAGATCTAGATAGACTGTGTGAACCACCTCACCCTTGTCTACGGCTTTGGTGACTGCTTTAAAGAAGTCTATCAGGTTTATGAGACATGATCTGCCTTTTACAAACCCGAACTGGGTGGGATCCAGAGTTTGGATATTACCAATGTCTTTGTTTATAAGTTCCACGATGATACGTTCCCATGGCTTTGCATACCAGGATCGTCAGGCTAAAGGGTAGTAGTTCCTGGGGTCCGTGGTGGCTCCCCCGTTGTGGAGTGGGATAACCTTCGCTGTGCGCCATTCAGTGGGCACAATGCCTGAGGTGAGGCTATGATTGAACATGGTACTTAGGTGGGGTGCCAGTTCATTCTGTAGTTCGTGTAGAATGCAGCCTGGGATGTTGTCTGGTCCCGTGGATGCTGTGCTCTTGGCTTTGGAAAGTGTGGTTTTTACCTGTGCAGCCATGATTACAGGAACTATGCATTCTTCCGGTATAGAGATGGGCTCTTTAGGGGGTGAGAGAGGGGTAAAGTTAGCACTGAACCTATCTGCCAGGATGTTGGCAATATCAGTTGGGTCTGTATATTTAGTGCCATTGTGCTGTAACTCAGAGTAGATCTGAGTGTTGCCATTGAGATTCTTGACATAGCTATAGAATGCTTTGTAGTTGCCTTTAGAATCAGTGGCGATTTTGTTTTCGTAACTAGCTTTGGAGGATTTTATCAGAGATCGCAGCTTCTTACTGAGGCTGACCAGGGAGCTCCTCCACTCATGGGATTTTACTCTCTTTTGCAACAGTTTCTTCCTTCTGTTGTACAGTTAGCTTATGGCAGGGGACCACCAGATTGGCTTCCTTTTTTTGGGAGGATAGTGTCTTAGTTCTGTTTGGGATAGCACGATCCATGCACTCATGTAAGTGCTTAAAAAGTGCAATTGTGTAGGATTCAGTAGTCGTAACTGTATTGTCCATCTGCATGGGTGTCATGAAGTTCACCACTTCTGTCTTAAGAAGCATGAAGATGGCTTTGGAGACATTTTTTACCAAGGGTTTCCTTAATGGGGGGTGGGGGCAGGATGTGGATATCTTGGGTAATTAGCTTATGGTCGGATCAGACCAATGAGCCGTTGACTTCAGGTGTGGAACACCGGTCACTCATGTTGGTAATGACTAGATCTAGGATATTGTTACCCCTGGTGGGGTTGTGGATAAGTTGATCCAAGGCATTGGAGTTTATGAATTCCAGAAAGCGTTGAGAGAAGGAGTTGGTACATGAGTAGTTTTCCCAGTTAATGGTGGGGTAGTTAAAATCCCCATTATTAGGGTGTTTGATTGAACCCTAATATTTTCCAGTACATCAAGAAAAGAGGAGTGGGAATCCTGGGGCATGGTGGGTGATCTGTAGCAAGCTACAATTTGGATTGCAGTTTTGCCCAGAGTTAGTTGCACTTGGATAACCTTGGCTGCATTATGCTGAGCAACTAGCCTGGAGGTGTGGATATCCTTAATGACTATGGACAAACCTCCGCTTTTGGTGTTCCGGTCCAGGTTACATGGCTGAAAAGTGTGGTATGAGTTATAGCCTGGTAGTGCAGGGTTGCTCTCTAGAGCCTTGAACCAGGTCTCAGTCACTGCACAGATATCAATGTTCTCCATTTTAAGGAGTGCCTTGAGTGAGTGCATTTTGAGATTTAGACTTCTAGCATTCAGTAGCATCACCCTCAGTTTTTGCTTGCCTGTTCCTGTTACGGTGGTGAATTTGTCATTTGAACCTTGCCTAAAAAAGGCATTATAGGGGCGGCAAGAACCTTAGCCAGTGTCCGGAATCCCAGGGGTGACAGGTGCAGGCCATCTCTGGCAAAGCATCGTGGTTTGTCGACCATGTCATCCCAGGCAGACAGATACTGGATCCCTTTATATTGGCACCAGAAGCTTAGCCAATTGTTGAAGTCAATCATTTTGTCCTTGTACTGCGGCATCATTCTGGGTGATGGCAGAATGATACTCAGGGCTAGGGTCATACCTGCCTGGGCTACAAGATCGGAGAGCTCTTCCATGTCTCTTTTCATGTAGTCCACGGAGGTACATCTCAGGTCATTCACACCAACATGGACAATGACAGAGTCATATTTGTACATGTTGTGGAGTGATCTGAGTGCGTGGGCTATGTGGTGGATCCTGGCACCCGACAGGCAGCTGACAGTAACCTTCTCCTTGTTTAGCCTGGTGAGTGGGACATCAGTGTGCCTGACTATAGAGTCACCTATGACTAGTGTGTTGGGTATGTTGTTTTGACTTATTGGCTGTGGTTGAGTGGCCCACTGAGTCTGCGGGCTGTGTGTCATTTGGGTTGTGTTGGGAATGGAGGTTGCTTGCATTTCTGCTTTGGAGGTCTCTGTTGCTTGAGCAGATTATTATTGAGAGCCTCCGCAAATGTTTTTGTGTTTCTATGTGTGGATTTTGGTGGTGTAGATTTAGTGAGACTATGTGATGAATGTGGTGTGATGCAAGTGTTTACCTTCTCCTCTTAACTGTCAAGTTCAGTCTTGACTGGAGAGGGCTTTACCTCTAGTTTGGCTAGATAAGTGCATCTCTCAGAGGTTGTAGCGTTGGGTGGTAGGAGGGGAGGGTTGTCTGTGTACATGAGGCAATTTCTACATTGCCCCAAGATGCCCAGATTCATCAGATAGACAGGAGAGAACACTGGGAACTGACCCTTGGACATGGCTGAATAAAAAACTATTTTCTTCTAGATAAGTGAGGAAAGTGAGTAAAACAGCTGTTTTTCTCTAAGCAAGTGAGGGAAAAGTAAGTACCAAAACTGTTTTCCTCTAGGTAATGAAGAAGGTTGAGTGCTATAGTAATTAGTACGTTATTTAGTGCTTACAAGTTCTGAACAAGTGCTGATCACGAATAAGCAAATTCAAGTGCTAAAACTAAGAATCTGTATCTGGACTAAACTAGTTACAGGAAAGGGGGGAAACAAGTGCAAATGCGGGCTTTTAAATCAGAAAGTTGAGAGAGATGGAAAAACTGCCCAAAAGGCTAATAACTACAATTTCTGGGCCAGAACCACTCCTTATGTGGTAGATAGGTTACCTAGTGCTTACCACTCCCACTGATAAGCTAGAAGGCTTCCCTCCAACACAGAAAGCTTGGGGGGGGGGGGGCTCAGAAGCTTACATACAGCCCTGGATAAAGCAAATCTGAATCTGGACTACACTAGTTACAGGAAAGGTGTATGTATATATATGCATATATATATATATATATATATATATATATATAGATATATATATATATATATATATATATATATATATATATATATATACGGTTCCCATTCAGAAGCCTGAAACATCATAAGCCTGAAAATCAAAATCCTGAAACCAAAAGCCTGAAAATTCAGAATCCTGAAAACTCAAAATCCTGAAAGCCCAAAATCCTGAAAGACCAAAATCCTGAAACTCAAAATCCTGAAAACACAAATAATGCTAATATGTCACTATAAAGACACTAATATCTACCAACTGACCCTGACCCTAACCCTAACCCTAAGGTCCGTCACTATCGCACACTCACCTGACCCCTAACCCTAACTCACTTAAACCGCCCCTAACCCCAATATTTGTCACTATTGCATACATGCCTAACCTGCGCCCTAACCCTAACTCACTTAAACCGCCCCTAACCCTAAAATAAAACCAGCCGCACACTTACCTCTGACCCCAACGCATGACCTAACACCACAGGGCTAACAATAGCAAAGCCACAATGACATCAGTATGTCTATTTTGTGTTTTCAGGATTTTGAGTTTCAGGATTTTGGTCTTTCAGGATTTTGGGCTTTCAGGATTTTGAGTTTTCAGGATTCTGAATTTTCAGGCTTTTGGTTTCAGGATTTTGATTTTCAGGCTTATGATGTTTCAGGCTTCTGAATGGGAACCATATATATATATATATATATATATATATATATATATATATATATACATATATATATATATATATATATATATATATATATATATATATATATATATATATATATATATATATATACATATATACATATATACATACATATACAGAAAAGTAGTTAAAACAGCAGTAAAAACAATTCAAATGCAGTGCAAGCTAGCACACTTGAGTATGTAGCAATGTTAGACCAAACAGTTTAAAAAATGTAATTAAGTTAAAAATGACTAAAAACAAGTGCAGGAGGAGTCTATTAGGTAGAATGAGGTAAAGAGATGGGACTGGGGGGAGTGTCCCAGATCAAATCTACAGTGGGGTCGGGCAACTGCAAAAGCCTCCAAATTTAAACAACACAGGAATAGGGAGGGTGGGTATGGGAAAACCAACACCTTCAGCAGAGATCTGAAAAACTATACAGTGAAGCAAAAATAACAGTGCACAACTCTGAAGTCAGCCAGCAATAATATAAAATTAGTCAAACAACAATTACCAGTACACAACTCTGAAGTGCCAGAAAAATATACTCAGCTATGTACATCTCCAGATAGTTTAAAGAGCACTCTGTCAGGACACAGGAAGGCTCCAGCAATGATATGCAGACTTTTACTAAGAGGGTCTAATTTTATGCAAGTAATCCTTGAGATAGTCAGATAACACACAGGATGTACAACCAGTTATACCAACTTAAGACACAGAGAAATAGGGGGGGACACCTTCAGCAGAGATCTGAAAAACTATACAGTTTCAGTGTGTTGTGTACTGTTTATTTGTAAAGTGCAGTTACTTTGAAATGTTTCTTACTCTGAGATTCTTCTACTGCCCAGTTTATTCACACAGTGCAGATGAAATCTTTCTTACTCTGAGCTTTTTCTACTGCCCAGTTTATTCACACAGTGCAGATGAAATGTTTCTTACACACATAAGAGATTATTTCTCAAAGTACCACAACTTCAACAGTATTACAGTGCCAGGGAGACTTACTTCACAAAGTATTTTGCAGAGTTAAAATACTCAAAGGCTTATTGTGCTACTGGGCATAGTTACAAGTACTGGCATATATATGTATGTGCATGTGTTCGTGCATACTTGCAAAAGCCTTCAATGATGTGCTAATATGGCAGAGGTATTTCGCAGACCAGGTCCACTTGCATTTGATCAGAATATTGCAAAGAACTGGAGACTATTTGAACAAGAGTATGATATTTTTATACAAGCAGCTTACTCAGATAAAGATGCACCCACAAAGGCATTAATTTTGCTAAACCTACCTGGGTCAGAGGCCACTGACAGAGAGCGTTCATTTGTGAATGCACCAGCAGTGTATGAAGGAGAAGATGAAAACCATCATATTGTTCTTCAGGCTGAATCAAGAGAAGACCCAGAGTGTTTGAAGTGTAAATTCAGAGAAATGTGCAACCCCCCCCCCAAACCAATGTTACATTAGAGAGGCATTTGTTTTACACAAGAGACCAAAGGCCAGGAGAAACATTTGCAGCTTAGATTACTGAGTTCAGAAACAAAGCTAAAACTTGCATGTTTGGTGATTTAAAAGATGAGTTGATACAGAACAGGCTTATGCATGATATCAATAGTGCTGCTGTGAGAAAAAAATTGCTTTGTGACAGAGCTTTAACACTGAGCAAAGCCACTGAGATTTGTCAAATCCATGAAGTTACAGAAAAGCACACAAGTATGCTGGCTAGTGATGCGAGCATAATTTTAGCAGGGTCCACAGCAAATGTAGACAGCATGCAGCATATGGCAAGCAGAAACAGGCCTAAGCATGTGGCAGATGCAGCCCCTGCAGGACTTCCTATGAAAACCTGTAGTTTTCTAGAAAGTTCTAAGACTAGTTCAGTTAAAGGAGAATGCTCAGTACAGCACAAGGGTGAATCAGCAAAACCCAAGTCAAGCTTCCATTTTTAACTGTCATAACTGTGGCGCCAACCAACTGTGGTGTGGACAGAGGAAGGAGGACAAGGAGACATGGTGGTGGAATGAGGAAGTACAGGAGAGTATACAGAGGAAGAGGCTGGCGAAGAAGAAGTGGGATTGTCAAAGAGATGAAGAAAGTAGACATGAGTATAAGGAGATGAAGCGCATGGCAAAGAGAGAGGTGGTGAAGGCTAAGGACAAGGCGTATAGAGAGTTGTATGAGAGATTGTATACTAATGAGGGAGAAAAGGACCTGTACCGATTGGCTAGACAGAGGGACAGAGCTGGGAAAGATGTGCAGAAGGTAAGGGTGATAAAGGACAGTGAGGGAAAGGTACTCACAAGTGAGGAGAGTGTGTTGAGCAGATGGAAAGAGTACCTTGAAGGGCTGATGAATGAAGAGAATGAGAGAGAGAGAAGGTTGGATGATGTGGGGATAGTGAATCAGGAAGTGAAGCAGGTTAGCAAGGAGGAAGTAAGGACAGCTATGAAGAGGATTAAAAATGGAAAGGCTGTTGGCCCAGATGGCATACCAGTGGAAGCATGGAGGTGCTTAGGAGAAATGGCAGTGGAATTTTTAACCAGATTGTTTAATGAAATTTTGGAAAGTCAGAGGATGCCTGAGGAGTGGAGAAAAAGTGCTTTGGTACCTATCTTAAAGAATAAGGGTGATGTGCAGAGCTGCAGTAACTACAAAGGGATAAAACTGATCAGTCATAGCTTGAAGTTATGGGAAAGAGTAGTGGAAGCTAGGTTAAGAAGGGAGATGATCATTAGTGATCAGCAGTATGGTTTCATGCCAGGAAAGAGCACTACAGATCCAATATTTGCTCTGAGAGTGTTGTTGGAGAAATACAGAGAATGTCAGAAGGAGTTGCATTGTGTCTTAGAGAAAGCATATGACAGGATGCCTAGAGAGGAGTTGTGGTATTGTATGAGGAAGTCGGGAGTGGCAGAGAAGTATGTAAGAGTGGTACAGGATATGTACAAGGGTAGTGTAACATTGGTGAGGACTGCGGTGGGAGTAACAGATACGTTTAAGGTGGAGGTAGGATTACATCAAGGATCAGCTCTGAGCCCGTTCTTATTTGCAGTGGTGACGAACAGGTTGACATATGAGATTAGACAGGAGGGCCCATGGACTATGATGTTTGCAGATGAAATTATATGCAGTGAGAGTAGGGACCAGGTTGAGGAGACCCTGGAGAGGTGGAGATATGCTTTAGAGAGGAGAGGAATGAAGGTCAGCAGGGCTAAAACAGAATATATGTGTGTAAATGAGAGGGAGGGTAGAGGAATGGTGAGGATGCAGGGAGTAGAGTTGGTAAAGGTGGATGAGTTTAAGTACTTGGGATCAACAGTTCAGAGTAATGGTGAGTGTGGAAGAGAGGTGAAGAAGAGAGTACAGGCAGGGTGGAATGGGTGGAGAAGAGTGTCAGGAGTGATTTGTGACAGATGAGTACCAGTAAGAGTGAAAGGGAAGGTCTACAAGACGGTAGTGAGACCAGCTATGTTATATAGGTTGGAGACGGTAGCATTGACGAAAAAGGCAGGAGTCAGCGTTGGATGTGGCAGAGTTAAAGATGTTAAGATTTGCAATGGGTGTGACTAGGATGGACAGGATTAGGAATCAGTATATTAGAGGGTCAGCTCAGGTTGGACAGTTTGGAGACAAAGCAAGAGAGGCGAGATTGCGTTGGTTTGGACATGTGCTGAGGAGGGATGCCGGGCATACTGGGAAAAGGATGCTAAGGATGGAGCTGCCAGGTAAGAGGAAAAGAGGAAGGCCTAAGATAAGGTTTATGGATGTGGTGAGAAAGGACATGCAGGCAGTTGGTGTGAAAGAGCATGATGCAGAGGACAGGAAGAAATGGAAACAGATGATCAGCTGTGGCGACACCTAACGAGAACAGCCGAAAGAAGATGATGAACTGTGGTGCCAACCATGTGTGCAAAAGAGAAAAATGTTTAGCATTTGGTCAGCAATGTTACAAGTGCAAAAAACGGAATCAATTTCAAGTTTTGCAAGTCAAGTAAACCTCACTCAGTTGCAAAGAAGGGTCACTCAAAAAATCAAATTGATCATGTAGGCTTGCAGTCTACTTTCTACGTAGATGGTGTATCTGTGATTGGTGAAAAGGTTAATGCAGTAGATTTATTAGCAAAGGGTGAAGTGTCTTGCACTGTCCTGATCCATGATAAACCCATACAGCTCAAGGTAGACACTGGTTCAAAGTCTAATGTTGTCACCAGAAGCATTTGCCAAAGTAAGGACTGGTGAACAACTTAATGTGGCTAGCTGTGCAAAACTTGTTGCTTATGGAGGTGAAGAAATTCAAACTGAAGGCTCAGTAGTCCTTTCATGTTATTTGGCTGGGAGCAGTTACAAGTTGTTGTTTTGCATAGTTCAAAGACCTGTGCAGTCATTATTGGGTCTCAGAGACAGTTTCAGAATGGTCTTGCTTTCTTTTACTAAAGAAATTCATCATATAAGCACATGTCCCAGTTCCAGTTCTAGCATCAGTGAAACTATTTTTGGCATATTCTGATGTTTTCTGTGATAAGCTAGGCAAGCTTCCAGTTGTTTATTCCATGAAGTTAGACGCAGAGGTCAGGCTGGCAAGAAGAATTCCAATAGCTTTGCAGAGCAGAGCTAAAAGGTCAGCTGAGTAAAATGGTGCAACAAGGTGTAATCTGTCCAGTTACAGAACCAACTGAATGGGTGTCTATGGTAGCAACTCATAAAAAAGGCTCAGACGAAATCAGAATATAAGCATCGACCCAAGAGATTTGAATAATGCATTAAAGAGACCTCATCATCCTACCTGAACAGTCGAAGAAGCAGCAGCACTAATACCAAACGTCAATGCATTTTCTGTCTTGGATGCAGAGTTCATTTTTGGCAAGTAATGCTTGATCGCAAATCTTCATTACTGACTACATTCAGTACCCCATTTGGAAGATACAAATTTCTCAGGATGCCATTTGGAATAAATTCTGCAAGTGAAGTCTTCCAGCGTGCAATGGAACAGATCTTTTCAGGTTATCCCTGTGCCATAATAGCAGATGATTTGTTGGTCAGAAGCAATAGTGAAGTAGAGCATGCCAGAAACCTCCAGAAAGTTTTAGACAGAGCATGTGAAGTGAATTTAAAGCTCAATCTTCGGAAGTGCAAATTCAGATTACCAGAAGTCACATATGTAGGTCATTTATTTATCAGTACAGGTTTACGACCAGACCCGTCTAAGCAAACAGCTATTCTTGAGATGTTAGCACCAGATAATGTTCAAGCTCTACAGCGTTTTCTTTGTATAGTTAACTATTTGGGCAAGTTCATGCCAGATTTTAGTGAATTGACAGCGCCTTTAAGAGAGCTAATGTGCAAAAATGTTGTATGGTCTTGGTTAGAACAGTATCACAGAGCTTTTGACGATCTTAAGCAGAAAATTGCCACTCCACCTAAACTAAGATACGATTATGTCAGTAACCAGTTACTCTTTCCTGTAATGCTTCAAAGTTTGGTTTTGGCACAGTTATTCTTCAAGAGGGCAGACCAGTAGCCTATGCATCTAGAACTCTTACCCACACTGAAATTCAATATGCTCAGATTGAGAAAGAACTTTTGGCAATTGTGTTTGCATGTTCAAAGTTTCATGATTATATTTATGGTCGAGATATCCAGACTGAAACTGATCATTAACCTGTAGTTACTTTCTTAAAGAAGCCTATGCATTCCACTCCAGCAAGATTGCAAAGAATAATGCTCAAATTAGAAAAGCATAACTTCAAAATGACCTATACAAAAGGCAAACTTCTTTATCTGGCTGATACCTTATCCATATCGCCCAGAAATACAATGGAACAGTTTGATAAAAAGAATTTTGACATGGATGTCACGTAAGTGTGTAATTTTTCGACCACGAGACTTGATGAGCTGAGAGATCATACAAAGACTGATCCTGTTTTGCAAAAGCTCAAGCACTACATCCAGGTAGGATGGCCATCAAAGCAATCCAGTGTACCACCTGAAGTACAGCCTTATTTTCCAAAAAGAGATGAGATGTTAATGGAAGATAACATTATTTTTAAAGGTCCTAAAGATGTTGTTCCTGCTCCCTTACAGCGTGAATATATTCAAATTTTGCATCGTGGCCACTCAGGTTTCGAATCTACCAAAAGAAGGGTGAAAGGACTAGTATTTTGACCTTCTCTAGGGAAAGACACTGACAAAGTACTATCATCTTGTTCAGTATGCAATAGTACTAAACCACATCTGCAAAAAGAGCCACTTCAGCTAAGTCAAGTTCCTGAACTACCTTGATTAACAGTAGCCACTGACATATTCGAGTGGAAAAATCAGCATTACTTAGTGTTGGTTGACTCTTATTCCAACTGGTTTGAGATAGATTTTTTGCCTAACCTAACGTCCACTACTGTTATTACCAAGCTGAAACGTCATTTCTCAGTCCATGGTAGTCCACATAAGCTTATCTCTGACAATGGTATGTAGTTTACCAGTCATCTGTTTCAGAATTTTGCAAGAGAATGGGACTTTATACATGTTACTAGTAGTCCTGAATACCCACAGTCAAATGGTCTAGCTGAACGTGCAGTACAGGGTGCAAAGCAATTACTAGAGAAGTCAAAGTTTGACAATACCAACATCTCTTTGAATTTACTCAGAAACATACCCCATGATGACATACTTGGCTCACTTGCTCAAAGACTTTTATCTAGGCAAACCAAAACAACCTTGCCCATCAGTTCCGGTTTGTTGAGGCCTAAAGCTAAAAACAACAGAGCAATCAAAGCCCAACTACTCAGAAAATGTTATTTTCAGACATCTAGTTATGATAAAATGAGCAGATTTCTTCATCCATTGAAAAAAAGGAGAGACAGTGAGGATACAAATGGCAAAAGGTTTCAACTTGATTGATCAAGTAACAGGTTTATGTACCAAGCCAAGATACTATTTTGTGGAATCTGAGGGTATGGAGTACAGGACAAATTGCAGACATCATCTTCCTGTATCAGAACTGATATTGCAGCATTGTTCCTGTGATACAGACTCCGGAACTCAGAGCAATCCACACAATGTTCCTGTTCCAGAACGTGTCTTAACTTCCATTACTACTTCTGATGATGTTCCTAAGGTTGAACATTCAGCACAAACAGTCCCAGCTGCTAGACCTAACTCTAAATTCTAGTGTGAAATGCACAGCAACCTGGACGTAAACTGTCTATATGTTATCTAGTGCTGTATAACTGCATGTCTAACAACTATCTTGTATTTACTGCATGTCAAGCTGTGTCGTCAATGAAGTACAATTCATTTCTCAAAGAGGGAGGATGTAGAATATGTATGAGTGTTGTACCTTTAAGAAGCATTTCCAAAGACAGCACATGCATATAAAAAGCAAGCACGTGCTAGCGTCATTGCCATTTTGAGAGTGCAGCCAGAGAGTGAACATGTATGAGAGAGAGAGAGAGAGAGAGAGAGAGAGTGAGTCAGTTTGTTTATAAGTTTATTTAAATTAAAGTTATTGCCTCATTCTTGATGTGTCTGTCCATATAAAGTTACCTGAACAGAACCCACAAATGTTCGTCTGTTACATCCTAACCAGGCGAATGACAGTGTGTGAGGAAGGGCATTTGAAGCCCAGGTAGGAGAACAGAGAAGCAACCCCTTCTAAGGACTCTAAGTACCTTACAGAATCTCTACAAATCAGCAGGCCATCTAAATAAGGACCAATGCAGATGTCTACTGTTCTGGAATACACAATCACTGTTCCAGATACTGTGTAAACACACAAGGTGCAGTCGATAGCCCAAACGGTAATGTAGAAAAGTGATAAAAGCCAAACAAATTGTGCAAAAAGCAGACATTCCCACATGAATTACCATAAACGGTGATAGAAATAAAATATTACACTAAATATATTGTTTTTCAAATAAAAATAAAAGAGAAAAATAAATCAAATAATAAAATGATACTATTGGGGTCTGCAAATCAGGCATATATGAGCAGCAAGGAGGAAAAAAAATCAGCACTGGATCATATGAAGATTCAGAGGTATATTTTCTTTGGATGGAAGAAAAAGACTGAAAACTCACTTCCTGTGACACCTAAAGACTTCCCTCTCAGAGTATGCTAAGCCAATCAGCTGTCACAGGGAGAGAGAGAGACAGTGAGGGGAGGTCTGAGCATTTGAATAATGTCCAGTGAGGCAGTGGGAATGATGAACATGTAAACCTTCCCATTTAACTGGGAGGGGGCTTTTACTTTCCCCAAAAGTCTTTTAAATTGCTGTTAATCATTTCCCATATTTTCTCTTTTGGTTGGGTAAAGTAAACTTGGCCAGTGTATAACACTAGTGGTACACGGGACATCTTAATGGCCTGGATATCACTGTCCTTGTGTATATTCAACATTTACATGATTTAATATTTGTTTTCTTATTTATCTCTCTCCACATTTCCAAAGATGCCTAGTCCACATCTGTTCCTATCCAAACCCATAGATATTTCATCTTTTCATGACCCCATAGGAAAGAAAATGTCTGCACCAGTTCACTGACATGTATAGTTAAATACTATTACTTTTGTTAATTATTTACTAAATATTTGTTCATACTGCTGTAGCAGTTTGAACAAGTTTGCTATATACTGTTGTCTCTGAGTCATATATAATATCACATTGTTAGCAGACATCACCAACTTTTCACGTTTCCTATGCCGACTATACCAGACTTTAAGATGCACCAATTTTAAATGCAAGAGGTTCCATACTTCAAATAGTAAGGGGGAGAGAGTGAAGATAGTGCACCCCTCTCCTATGTCTCTTGAAAAATAAATTTGCTCTAAAGAGTCCCCCTCATTTTTATATGTGCCGTCTTCCACTCATATATTATTGTTATTAAATCTACCCAACTAGCAGGGAGTTCAAACTTTTCCATTGGTTTATGCACAAACTCCCAATTGATCCTGTCAAAAGTGGGTTTTTTTGCATCTAAGCCTATTAGCATTAGTTAGCGCTTTATTTTTTTATATCCACTTCTCTTTTTAACATCAGTGTTTTATTTATATTTCAAATATTTGCCTTCCCTCAATGAATTCATACTGATCAAAATGTATTATTGTTTTTGAAGGGATATAATATTAATGAAGATAAAACAAAGGCTATCCCTGCAAACTATCCACCCACATATGAACTGGTTCATACGTTCATAGGTGTGTACTAGGCTAATGGCCCTGGAGCCTTTACAAGCCTAGCCTATAGACATGTCCTAGCATCATGCCGCCAGACGTTTGTTCCCAGTGCCTCTATCAAGCACAGCCACTGCAGTGATCCCCAGGGTGAACTTTCTATTTCCCATCCACTCAAGATTTCTCTTGAAGAGGATCAGCAAGGTGCTCTGCTTGACATGCATGGGAAGTCTATTCCACAGCATGGGCAGTCTCTGGGTTATGAACCTGTCCCTCCAGCATGTTCTGTTTCTTGTGGTAATGAGGTTGGGGTCTCTGGAGCATGTGGTGCAGAGGGATTGGGATTTCTTTAGAAGTAGCATTTCTAACACAGCTAGGTCAGACATGGTTTTGTAAGTCAAGCAGAGATTGCCTCTTAGCAGAAGATACGAGACAGAGAATAGTTGGAGTTTATTTGAGTCTGTCCATGTAGAACATGTATTTAAGGCCTCGGATCCTCTTCATGAGGTACTTTTGCGGCCTTTCCACCTGTTGCATGTGTCTAGTGAAGTACATGACAAATGGGGCATTATACTCATTGACTGGCCTAATGAGGGAAGAGTAGAGAGAGATGTTGACCTCTTTCTTCCTGAATGCAAAACCCTTAGTAATGAAATGTGCCACATAGAAGGACTTTCTGACCACAGTGGCAATGTGGTGGTCGAAGGAGAGGTTGCTGTCAACCTGTGTCCCCAGATCTCTGATAATGCCTTCAGTGCTCAGTGGGCTCCCATCGATGTGGTAATTAGTGGAAACTGAGTTTTTCCCCTAAGGGGATGACGACGCATTTTTTTCCATTAAGCTTAAGGCCATGGTTTCGACACTAGTCATTGGTCTCAGTGAGGCCTTTCTGCAGGATGCCTACATCACTTGGGAAGTCAATACAGAGGGTGGCGTAATGGTTAAGGTGCTTGCCTTACAAACACAAGGTGCAGGGTTTGAGTCTCACAAGGGATAATTGGCTAGGCTTAAAATGGCTCGCAAGGGCAGTTAGCTTAGTACTAATCTACGAATAATGGCTCCCAGCTTGCAGTCATCTGCAAACTTGGTCAGCCAGAGTCCCTCCGTTCAGCAATACTCATACATAAGGGGGACATTATAAAATAAAGTATTTAGGAGTATGAGTTAAAATGATACTGTTGTGGCAGTTAAGGATATCTGGGAAGAGACTAAAATGTATTGCCATCCTACTGTATTCCATAGTACCAGAATACAAAAGTGACCACCCCTTTCAATCCATCGTGCTGTTTTAAAAATAGTAACTCTCCACTAAACCTTAACTTTTTAAACAGGTAAAACAAGAAGTTATGTACTCACCATAACATTCGATTTATGTAGTCCATCTCGCCTCACATTCTTAGCCGTGGGTTCGGAGTCGAATATCGGCTTCGACTCGACCGATTTTTCTAGCTCGAAGTCTTTCATTGGCTGGGCTAAGCAGGTATCCCATGGTGCACTGCTCCATATCCCCAGATCTAATTTGCTGCGAAACTCATTTGTACCCCATGCACACATCACATCCAGGTAAAGAATAAGCTAAACAAGGGAACGCTGCAGATAAACAACCTAACCTCCAAATCCTCCAGGAAGGGGGAAGGTGAGAGGGTAAGTAAGAATGTGAGGCGAGATGTACTACATACATCGAACGTTATGGCGAGTACATAACTTCTTGATGTTATGTAGTCCTATCTCGCCTACATTCTTACCCGTGGGACAGCGTCCCTAGAACCTACATCCTGGGTGGCTCATAGGAAAATACTCCTGAGAACTGTGGAGCCAAAGGAAGACCTGCCCCTGGAAACCACGTCCAATTTGTAATGAGAAACAAATGTGTGAGGAGAAGCCCAAGTAGCTGCAGCACATATATCATCCACTGACAATCTGGCTTGATAGGCTGTAGATGTGGAAACAGCCCGAGCAGAGTGAGCCTAGACTGGAAATGGCAGATCTTTACCTCCTGCTTGATAGATTAAAGAGATACAACTAGATATCCATCTAGATAGGGTGACCTTGGAGACCGGGGACCCCATTCGGTTTTCTGAAAAGGAAACAAAAAGTTGGTCAAACTTCCGGATATCTTTTGTTCGGTGCAGACAGAAGCATAATTATCTGTGTACATCCAACTGGTGAAATCTAAATTCCGCCTTGTTAGAAAAGTGAGGAAAGAACACAGGCAACTCAATGGATTGATTTAGATTAGACACGGAAGCCACTTTAGGAAAGGTTTGGTCTAAGAGAGTCCCTGGCCTTATGGAAGATTAAGTATGGAGGTTTGATAGAGAAGGCTTGAATTTCTGAAACTCGCCTTGCTGAAGTGATTGCTGTTAGGAAGGCTGTTTTCCAGGTCAAGAATTTCAATTCGCAGGTAGCTGAAGGCTCGAAAGGTGGTACAGTAAGGGCTTGTAGAACAAAATTGAGATCCCATGGCATGATTGGTTTGGACACCGGGGGACGGAGCAACAGAGTACCCATAGTCTATGCACCATGAGACTAGGCTCATTCGCTACATGAAAATTAGAGTTCGCTGCCAGTTGAACTTTGATGGTAGCTGATGCGGAACCCTGATGGAAAAGCATAGACAAAAACTCCAAGACTGAAGCGATAGGAGCTGTGTAAGGATCAATGCCTCTGGTATGTGCCCAGATAGAAAACCTTTTCCATTTACTAGAATGAACCTTTCTAGTGGATGGTTTATGAGAGGACGATAATATATGAACCACTTCTGGTGAGAAATTATGAAGTCTAACTAACGATGGAAGTGGAGTAGCCAGGGTGTCAACCGGAGGGTCATCAGGGAGGGGTGGAACTGTCCCGACATGCGTGTCAGTAAATCTAGTTGAGGGTCCAGAGTCCGAGGAGTGTCCACAATGAATTGCTGAAGAAAGGGGAACCAAACGTGGTGAGGCCAGTGTGGAGCAATCAGAATCATTCTGCTTTCCAAGGATTGCGCTTTCTGAATCACCTTTGACAGCAAAGGAAACGGAGGGAAAGCATAAAGAAGACCGAAGGGCCAATCGTGAACCAGAGCGTCCCTGGGTGACTCCCCCTGTGGGGGGGATCAGCGTGAAGTAGTTGCTGCATTTTGCATTGAGGGCACTGGCAAAAAGGTCGCAGCAAGGCTGACCCCATCTGCTGAAGATTCGCTCTGCAACCATGCGATTCAGGGACCACTCGTAAGGCATCAGAATAGCTCTGCTTAGCCTGTCCGCAATCACGTTGGACTTCCCTGGAATGTGCGTTGTCACCAGAAACTGTTGGGAAGTTACTGCCCAATGCCACACTCGCATGGCCTCTCTGCACAGAGGTTAAGACCTGGTTCCGCCTTGCTTGTTTAGATACAACACTACTGACATGTTGTCTGAGTGTATCGCAATCGTCCCCAGAGGAAGAACACTCTGAAGTGCCTGCAACGCAAGTAGTACTACTCTCATCTCTAGGACGTTTATATGCAGATGTATCTCGTGCTCTTGCCAAGTGCCTTGGACTGTCCTGCCAAGATAATGCCCCCCCACCCCATCTGGGAGGCATCCGTGGTCACCGTGGCAATGGGGATGGGTGGAACGAAGGGCCTTCCCCCGTCCAAATTGTTGGTGCACAGTCACCAACTGAGGTCCTGCTTGCATCTGTCCATGAGCAAAATGGGGTGAGAAAGTGGAAGTCTTTGGAGAGACCATTGAACAAAGAGGAGCCATTGAAGAATTCTCATGTGCAATCTCGCTAGAGGTACCAACATGATTGTTGCTGCCATGGTCCCTAGGAGCTGGAGAACCCATCTTGCCTTTGCTTGCCTCAGGGGCATCAGCATGTGTATCTGTTGTTGTAAGACTCTGATCCTTTCCTGCAGTAAAAATGCTCGCATTAGAATGGTGTCTAATTCTGCTCCTATAAAGGTGACACGCTGCAAGGGCAATAAAGCAGATTTTTCCCAATTTATTGTTATACCCAACTGGTGACATAGAGTGACAGCGTCCCTGGTTTGAACTAGTTGATGCCTGGTGGGGGCGGTAAGGAGCCAGTCGTCCAGGTACAGAAACACTTGGAATCCCTGATGTCTCAAGTGAACACCCTGGGGGCTGTGGTGAGACCAAAGGGTAGGGCACGAAACTGGAAATGACTGGCTCCCAGCCGGAAGTGTAGGTGACTCCTAGATGCCCTGTCCATTTTCACATGGTAGTAGGCATTCTTGAGGTCGATGGAGCACATCCATACCTCCTCTCCCAAAAATGGGAGAATCAATTGCAGTGTGACCATATGGAACTTGGACTTGTGTACACAGTTGTTCAGTTGGCTGAGATCTAATATGGGTCTCAGGTCCCCTGTTCTTTTCGGCACCAAAAAGAATCTTAAGTCCCTAATCCGATTTGGTCTGAGGGGACACGCTGGATGGCTCCTTTTTCTAGCAGCTTTGAGACCTCTGAGGCTGCTTGATCCCTTTGACTGGTTGGAACATCTGGGATTTTTCTAATTGATGGGGGGTCTCATGTAAATGGAATGAGATAACCTCTGGAAATTATCCGTAATACCCATCGGTCCTAGGTAATGCTTTCCCAGGCTTCCGGATATAAGGAAATTCGTCGCCCGACTGGCTCTGGATAAGCACAGCTGGGCACTCCCTCAGGAATGAGAGTAGGGAGAGCCACGAAAGGAATCGCGGTCTCCCGAATTGCGGGGGGCCCCCTCTGCCTCTGGGGCGTCGTCTCCCTGAATAACCTCCCCCTCCCCTGCCTCTGGAGGGGGGTTCACCCTGTGCGGCAGGAAAAAAACCTCTGTGATTTCTTGAACCACCCCCCCCCCCCCCCTGCTGGGCCTTGGGATAAGGCCTAGAAGGAAGAGAAAAACGGACCAAACACACACACTAAAGGGTGAATACAAACTCTCAACAAGGGATTGGAACCCACATGGAAAGGGAATACCCAAACCTCTAACTTAAACGGTCTAGACCGTACTCACACAGAAGGCAATAAGAGGAGAACTACGCCCTCTAACTGAAACGGGCCTAGCCCGAGGGAACAGTCAGCGTGATACCACACAACAATCACACAATCACAACCTCAACAAAACTTAGACAAATATCTATGAAAATAGCTTTTGATATGAATCAAAACTTTTCTTTAAGACAAGAAAAAGAGGGTACGTAGGCACAGCCAAGCGAGACCATGTCTGAGCTACACGAGTGGCAAACGAGATCTGGGGATATGGAGCAGTGCACCATGGGATACCTGCTTAGCCCAGCCAATGAAAGACTTCAAGCTAGAAAAATCGGCCGAGTCGGAGCGACCCACAGGTAAGAATGTAGGCGAGATAGGACTACATAACATCTTAAGTTACCTACTTTCACATCTAACTTCTCTAGTGCACACTACAAGGTGCATTTTTTTCATCTTACCTTTAAGCATCCCTGTGACTAGCACTTGCTCTAATACCTGTTGGAAAGCACTAGGAAGCCTTAAACTGATACAAGCACTCAACTCTCCTTGTTAATAAGGAGAAATTAATCGTAGGCACTAAGCCTATAATTGCTAAGGTAAGGTAAAACAGCTCCTGTACTTTACAAAAAAAAAAAAAAAAAAAAAAGCACCAAACCAGACATGCCCAAGGGTCAGCTTCCAGTGATTTCTCCTGTCCACCTGGTGAATCTGGGCATAATGAAGCAATGCAGCAATTACCTCGTACACAGACAACCCTCTCCTCCTGACACCCAACACTACAACCTGTGAGAGATGCACTTACATAGCCAAACTGGAAGCAAAGCTCTCTCCACCCAAGATTGTGCTAGACAATCAAGAGGAGAAGGTTAACACCCACACTACACCTCAAGCAACACAAAGCCCTTCTAAACCCACACCACCAACACCCACATATAGCAACACTACAGCTACATATGCGGAAGCCCTTAACTGTAACCTGCCCAAGCAACAAGGACCTCTGAAGCTGAAATGCAAACAAATACCAATCACAATCAAAGTGTCACATAGCTCATAACACCACTGTGCCACCCAGCAACAGCCCCTAAGGCAAGACAACGTACCTAACACTTTAGTCATAGGTGACTCTATAGTCCGGCACACTGATGTCCCACTCACCAGGTTGAACAAGGAGAAAATTACAGTCAGCTGCCTGTCAGGTGCCAGAATTCGCCACTTAACACATGCACTCACGTCACTCCACAACAAGTACAAATATGAGTCTGACAATGTCCATGTTGGAGTGAATGACTTAAGACGTACCTCCCTGGACTACATGAAAAGAGACATGGAAGAGCTCTCGAATCATGTGGCCCAGGCAGGTATGACCCTAGGCCTGAGTAACATCCTGCCTTCGCCCAGAATGATATCACAATATAAGGACAAAATGATTGACTTCAACAATTGGCTAAGCTTCTGGTGTCATTCCAAGGGGATCCAGTATCTGTTTGTCTGGGATGACATGATCGACAGACCACGATGCCTTGCCTGAGATGGTCTGCACCTGTCACCCCTGGGATTCAGGTTACTGGCTGAGGCTCTTGACACCCCTGTAGTGCCTTTTTTAGGCAAAGTTCAAAGGACAAAACCACCACCATAACAGGTACAAGCATGCAAAATCTGACGGTAATATTACTCAAGGCTAGAAGTTTAAACCTCAAAATGCACTCTCTCGAGGCACTCCTAAAAATGGAGAACATCGATATCTGTGCAGTAACTAAGACCTGGTTCAAGGCTCCAGAGAGCACCCTGCAATACCAGGCTACAACTCTTACCACACTTTTCGGCCACCAAACCAGGAGTGAATCACTAAAGGTGGAGGAGTGTCCATATCCACCAAGGATATTCACACCACCAGGCTAGTTGCCCAACACAATGCGTCTGAAATTCTCCAGGTGCAACTAACACTAGGTAAGACTGCAATCCAAATTGTAGCTTGCTACAGATGCCCCACCATGCCCCAATATTCTCACTACACCTTTCTAAACATACTGGAAAATATTAAGATAGAACCAAACACCCTAATACTGGGTGATTTTAACTACCCTGCCATTAAATGGGAAAACTATTCATGTACCAACACATTTGTCCAAAGGTTCTTGGAATTCATAAATTCCAATGCCCTGGATCAACTAATCCATAGTCCCACCAGGGGCTCCAATATCCTAGACCTGATCATTACCAACATGGGAAATCGATGCTCCACACCTATGGTCACACCCTCATTAGTCAGGTCTGACCATAAGCTAATCACCCTTAACATCCACATCCAACCCCCACCCCCCAGTAAGGAAACCTCCACAAAAAAACTTCTCCAAAGCCAACTTCATGCTACTCAAATCAGAAGTGACAAACTTCATGACACCCATGCAGACAGGAACTGAAAGTTCGACTGCTGAATCCTACACTAAGGCACTGTACGAGCACATCCACTCATGCATGAATAGTGCCATCCCACATAGAATGAAGATGCTCTCCTCCAAAAAAAGGAAGTCAATCTGGTGGTCCCCTGCCATAAACAAACTTTACAACAAAAGGAAGAAACTGTTGCAGAAAAGAGGAAAATTCCAGGATGCAAAAAACTCCCTTACCAGCCTCAGTAAGAAACTGAGATCCCTCATGAAATCCTCCAAAGCTAGTTACGAAAATAAAATTGCCATAGATTCCAAAGACAACCACAAGGCATTCTATAACTATGTCAAGAATCTAAATGGCAATGCTCACATCTGCTCTGAGCTAAAACAGAATGGCATTAAATATACTGATCCCAGGGATATTGCCAATATCCTGGCAGATCGATTCAGTGCCAACTTCACCCCCCTAAACTGCCCATCTCAATACAGGAAGATTGCCAAATTCCGGTAATAACGGCCACACAGGTAAAAAACACATTCTCCAAAGCTAAGAATACAGCATCCATGGGACCAGATGACATCCTGGGCTGTGTTCTACATGAACTACAATATGAACTGGCACCTCACCTAAGTGTCATGTTTAATCATAGCCTCACCTCAGATTTCGTGCCCACTGAGTGGCGCAGAGCTACAGTTATCCCACTCCACAAGGGGGGATCCACCTTGGATCCAGGAAACTACTGTCCCATCAGTCTGATGAGCCTTATCTGCAAGGCCATGAAGCGTATTATCATGGAACTTACAAACAAAGACATTGGCAACCTTCAAACACTGGACCCCACCCAGTTTGGGATCGTGAAGGACCGATCTTGTCTCCTGAACCTGACTGACTTCTTCGAAGCAGTCTCCAGAGCCATGGACAAGGGTAGGGTGGTCCACACAGCCTATCTAGACCTCGCCAAGGCCTTTGACACCACCCCCCACTCTGGAATGATAGATAAACTTACTAAGCTGGGAATTAATCCCTACGTCACCTAATGGGTTGCCAACTGGCTTACTGACAGAACCCACACTGTAAAAGTAGCCGACTTCAAATCCAGCTCCAGACAAGTGGAGTACCTCAGGGTTCAGTCCTGGGACCGCTCTTGTTTGGCATCTACTTCTCTGAAGTACAGGCCAACACTAAGGGACTCTGGCTAACAAAGTTTGCAGATGACTGCAAACTGGGAGCCATTACTGAATTCCCAAATGATGTGGATACGCTACAAAAGGACCTTACAGAAACAGATGCTTGTTGCCAGAGCCATGGGTTCAAGCTCAATGCCAAGAAATGTATAGTTATCCCCTTTGGGAAAAAACATGTACCCGTGAATTACCACACAGGTGGCAGTACACTAAACACTGACCGTGTGATAAGACTTAGGGACACAGGTGGACAATGGTCTCACTTTTGATAACCACATCGCCACAACAGTCAGGAAATCCTTCTATGTGGCACACCTCATCACTAAGGGCTTTTCATCCAGAAAAAAAGGAAGTCATTGTCCCACTGTACTCATCCCTCATTAGACCCATTATAGAATACAACGCCCCATTTGTTGTGTACCTCTCAAGACATCTGCAACATCTGGAAAGGCCGCAGAAATACCTTACTAAAAGAATCACAGGCCTAAAGCAGATGCCCTACGCTGACCGCCTTAAAAAACTCCAGCTATACTCTGTTGCATATCATCTACTCAGAGGCGATCTCTGCTTAAGATACAAGCCCATGTCAAACCCAGAGCTGCTGGACATGCTACACTTAAAGAAATCAAAATCCCTCAGAGCCACACGCTCCAGGGATCTAAACCTTGTCATCACAATAAACAAAACATGCTGGAGGGATAGGTTCCTGACCCAGAGACTCCCCAGACTCTGGAATACACTGCCCATACATATCAGGCAGAGTGCCTCTTTGGCCCTCTTCAAAAGGAACCTTGACGATTGGATGGGAGAAAGGAAATTCACCCCGGGGATCACGTCAGTCGCCCTGCTAGATAGGGGTCCAAGGAAGTAAATAGTGTGGGAAGAAATAGCCAGGGAATTGTTATAGCTAGTCTTGTATAGGCCCTAGGGCTGATAGCCTGGTATTAACCTATGAACAAAAGATAATACAAAAACTGAGAAAGTGGAAATTCTTGCTTATGGATATGAACAGCAAGACACATGCAGTAAAAATATTTTTAGTCCCTTTAGTTTTATGCAGAGGTTAGGCATATTTTTATCATCCAGGTGAGAAGTTGTACATAATCAATAAAGAATTGAAAGATTTTATCTGTGAAGGGAAGAGAGCAAGATTCAAGTGGGATAAGCTAATCCTTCCAACAGAACAAGGATGTTTAGGATTACCTGATTTGAATGGATATTTTTAGAGCTACACAGTTAAGGTTCTTATATATAACATAACCAGAAAGCTACAGTTCAAAGTGGAAAATGATGATGATGAAACAGGTGGAAAATTCAAGAAATAAGGAAAAATGGGATTTTGAATGCAGATCCTTTTTAACAACAGTTATACAGAAAATCATATTCGTAAATTAGCAGTAAGTATCTTAAGAACAAAATCAACACTGGAATGCAGATAGGATATTCTGCTGATGGGGATAACTGCAATTAAGGGTACACTGAATAGGCAAGAGGGAGCTGGAATTTACTGGAGGAAGCTGGCAAAGGAACCAAGGTATTAGGAACAAACAATTGGAGAGGGACAGCTAACAGAATGGGAAGAGGCCAAGAAAATATTTGGACTGCAGGCTAAAGATTGCTTTCCCTATCAGGGACTGATACCAGAGAGTATAGGCAAAGATAAATGGACACAGGGATCCTAAGTGCAAGACCTGACCGGTGGAGATTTAGTTGAATCAAGAACAGAAGCTACTGTTAAAGAATAATTAGTAGAGCATATAAAATACAGCATGACTACAGGAATCAATCAGACTAGGTCAGAAAAGATTGAGTAGAGAGAGTAGATAAGCAATTCACAAAGAAACAATGGGAGAACATATATACGGCTTCCAAATATGCAATAAAGCTTGGAAGATTAAGTATTTTTTAAATGGAAGTGTTTTGCATTTTTCCTCAGGCAAGTGGCAGATGTTATAGGTGTAATGGGGAAGAAACAGGTACCTTGGTCCATATTTTTTCAGAATGTAATGAGTTGGCGAAAATTCCCTACACAGTACTTTGTATGAGGAAAACTGGTTGAGCAAATCAGCATAACTAAGGATTTTTTCTTTTGGGAGCTGGAATACGGGATCTGAACTGCTTAAACATAGCAGGGCTTTTAAGTTTAATTCTGGTGGCTGCCAAAAAAGCAATTGCTGGAAAATGGAAATCAACGTCTAAACCAACATTACTTGAAGTAATGAATAATGTAACAGAGATAAAAAACAGAAAGTGGTAGGACTAAATTACAAAGAAAGAAATGGAAATTGTGGGAACAACACATGAGGAAAAATGTTTGGAGGATGAATGAGGTTTATGAGAAGGCTGGATTGATTATATTGTACAGCACAGTGTATGTGATGTATAATGTTTGTAAATGTGAATGTTAATATAGTTCAATTACTTTTGTTCAATAAATTGTGATTTAAAAAATGTATAATTATTTGAAGTAATCTTGCCATCTTTTAAAAGCTAAAGTGCATTAGAGTGAGACTGGGATTGGCTGACCTCACACCCCTCCAACATTTTGCACCCAGGGCAGTTACCTCTATTGCCCCACCCTAGCTATGCTACTGGCTGTATCAATATTTTGTTTAAATTTTACACTCCAATTTCAATACCTCAGTGGGTATTACTCTTGGATGCCATGCAGCCCGTTTTTTATAGCTTAGTCTAGTTCCTTCATTGTAACATTACTTCCCCATGTGCCTCCTTGTATACTCTCAAAACTAAGCAAAACTTTTCTCTACCCTCCTTTTGTGTGCTATACTCCATTCCATTTCCTCATATTTTATTTCCCATCTGCAAATCAGATGATCTACCTCTAACCTCTCCAACTTCAAACTACTACTAAAGAGTACCTAAATAAAACTTAGCTCTGCTGCTGCACTACCCCAGACTGAACTAGTTACACCCTCCTTCCGCCACCAGCATGCTTTGCCTATGTTCACACAGAAGGAATAGTAAAATCTATTTCTTAGATAAAGGACAAATACATTTTGCCTAGGCTATATTATCAAGTCATTTCTGTGCACTCCATGTGTTTTAAAGTCATCTCTATGAACTGCAAACTGTTATAGCTACCCAACATTTGCACAATATATATGCAGAGTACTAGAAAGCAAGATGGGAGAGGAGCAGTTCAAATTCAGATCAAGATGCAGCACAACTGACCCGATGTTTGCAGTGAGAAAGAACTGAGAAGCAGTTAGAAATGAGGAATGAAGAGAGACCAATTGGGCATTCCTAGACTTGGAAGAAGCAGATGAGAAGGTCCCAATAAAGCTGCTTTGGGCAGTTCTGTGGTGGCTTGAAGTTCCAGAAACATTGGTAGAATTAGTGCAGGCTATGTACAAAGACCCAATGGCTCAAGTACGAACAGTGCTTGGTCTCAAAGAAGGGTTTGCAGTGGGAGTAGGTGTACACCAGGGTTCAGCTCTAAGCCTGCTGCTATTCATACTGGTGATGAACTACATTAGTAAACAGGTCGGAGGGGAAAGATCAAAAAGTTGCTGTATGCAGATGATGTAGCATTATTTATTTATTTATTTATTTTACATTTGTTAACCGGGAAATTCCGACTGGACCAGGTCCATTTTCAGCGGAGGCCCGGGGAGAAAAGCTCCAACATCAAGTTATACAAATACAGTACATCCAGCATAATACACAAAACAGGTTACATCATGTATGCTGAGCATAGTAATATAACAAGAATTAATAAAAACGCTCCAGGTAAAAAGACAATGTCAGTCATACTTTGGTAAGAAAAGAAAATATATCAAGTAAGATTCTACAGTTAAAAGTACCCTTTCAGATGACCAAGCCTACAGGGGATCAGAGCTCCAGCATGTGATCAGAGAGGAGTTTGGGGAGTTAATAGTACAGGCAGACTCTGAGCAAGAACTTCAGCAAAGGCTAGGGGAATGGAATGAAATGCAAAACTGAAAGCACATGGGATGAAACTAAGTACAGATAAGACAATGGTAATGGCAGCAAACTGGGGAAATCAGAAGAAGCTGAGAACTGAGACAGAAGGGAATATAGTTGAACAAGTTAACAGTTTCAGGTGTCCGGGAGTGGTGGTTCAGGAGAAGGGATGGCTGAATGAAAAGGTCAAAGCTAGAATCACTAGGGTTGTAGCCAACTGGCACAGTGTGTGTCAGGTGTAGTGTATAACAGAAGAATGCCAAAGAAGCTGAAAAATAAGGTGTACAAAACAGTGCTGTGACCAGTATTACTGTATGGCACAGAAATCTCGGCAATAAAGGCAGAACAGATGAGAAAGCTAGATGTGATGGAAATGAAGTGACTGAGAAGGGTGGAAGGATGCACACTGTTGGAAAGATGAAGAAATTAGGACGTAAGCGCAGAAGTCACAGTAGCTCCAACTGCAGAAAAGATCAGAGAGAAGAGATTATGTGGTTCGGGTACATGTTTATTTAATTTATTTAATATCTGCTTACAAGGGGAGTCCAAATGGGACAGAGCCCATTTTCAGTGGAGGCCCTGGAAAAAATGCTCCAGGCACGTCTTTGTAATGTGGAAGAAAACTGCAGCACCCAGAAAAAACCCACATTAATACAGGAAGGACATGCAGACTCCACACAGAAGGCATCCCAGTCGAGAATTGAACCGGAGAACCTCTTGCTGTGAGGTAACAATGCTAACCACTGCACCACTGCACAGAAATGCAAAAGACTATCTGGTGAAGATTTGGGATAGTCCGGAAGACGTTAACAAGAAACAATGGCACCCAGCAAAAATGTGGATGGACTGTGTGAGGGAAGATCTGCAACAGTCAGGCAACGCATGAGTGCTGAAGAAGGCAGAGGTGTGGCATTAAATAGAGAGAGACGGTGACATCCCGATCCCATGCAGAAAATGGGAAGAAGGGGGTTGATGATGACTGATGTTTATGTATATATAGGCTCACACTATCAACTGAGGTTGATTTTTTACTTAGTTAATATATCATTCTTTTGCATTAGGCTTTGTAATAACTTTATTTAACTGTAATCCGTATTATGTCACTGTGGAGTTTTTTTCCCCAGACGTCCACTGAAAACAGGATATTATCCCAGTCAGATTTTCGCAGTAAACAAATATCAAATAAATAAAATAAATATATGCCTTATAGTAATTTTTCAGATTCTACAATATCAGCTCAGGGTTTGTTCTCCAGCTTCCTTGTATTTGGTACATCATTCGATTTTCTGTTGATCACATCTTTGTGCTAATTATGATGCCCACCACTGCTACCAACATGTTATGGCCACCAATATGTGATGTCCCGATGCAGGGCCAGCAATCAAGGAGCCGGAATTGTCACCTTGTCACTGGAGACGGACGTAGACTTGAAACACAAATGGATACACTTAGTATTTCCAGATGCAGCTCTCTCTGCATCAAGTACAATTTCCTTTAAAAGCACACAGGGAACACACTCAGCCCAGGGTCTGGATGTCTCTATATCTCTCTCACTCAGCCCAGGGTCTGGATGTCTCTATATCTGTCTCCCACCAGGTCCCCAATAAGACTCCCCACTTTCCAAGATTTCATTAAACAATCTAGTTAAAAACTCCACTGCCATTTCACCTAAACACCTCCATGCTTCCACAGGTATGTCCATCTGGACCAACAGCCTTCCGTTCTTCATCCTCTTCATAGCTATCCTTACTTCCTTCTTGCTAATCCAGTGCACTTCATGATTCACTATCCGCACATCATCCAACCTTCTCTCCCTCTCATTTTCTTCATTCATCGGCCCCTCAAAGTACTCTTTCCACCTGCTCAACACACTCTCCTCACTTGTGAGTACGTTTCCCTCATTATCCTTTATCACCCTTACCTGCTGCACATCTTTACTAGCTCGGTCCCCTCTGTCTAGCCAATCGGTACAGGTCCTTTTCTCCCTCCTTAGTGTCCAACCTTTTATACAACTCATCATACGCCTTATCCTTAGCCTTCGCCACCTCTCTCTTTGCCATGCACCTCATCTGCTTATACTCTTGTCTACTTTCTTCATCTCTCTGACAATCCCACTTCTTCTTCGCCGACCTCTTTCTCTGTATACTCTCCTGTACTTCTTCATTCCACCACCAGGTCTCCTTGTCCTCCTTCCTCTTTCTAAATGTCACACCAAACACCTTTCTAGCCATCTCTCTTACTAGCTCTGCTGTAGTTACCCAGCTATTCGGTAACTCTTCACTGCCACCCAGTCCCTGTCTTAACTCTTCCCTGAACATCACCTCACAATTACCATTTTTCAACTTCCACCATTTGATCCTTGGTGCTGCCCTCACACTCATCCTCCTCTTCTTGATCACCAATGTCATTCTACAAATCACCATCCTATGCTGCCTAACTACACTTTCCCCTGCCACCACTTTACAGTCTCCAATCTCCTTCAGACTGGCCCTTCTAGATATAATCCACCTGTGTGCATCTTCCTCCACTCTTGTATGTCACCCTATGCTCCTCCCTCTTGTTAAAATACGTATTCAACGCAGCCATGTCCATCCTTTATGCAAAATCCACTACCATCTGAACTTCTGCATTCCTTTGCTTAACACCATATCTACCCATCACTTCCTCATCCCCTCTGTTCCCTTCACCAACATGCCCATTGAAATCTGCTCCAATCACCAGTCTCTCACCCTTGGGTACAGTCATCACCACTTCATCCAACTCACTCCAAAATTTTTTTTTCTCATCCATCGCACACCCAGCTTGTGGAGCATATGCACTAACAACATTCATTACACCATCAATTTCCAGATTCATAAACATCTCTCTATCTGACACTCTTCACCTCCAAAACACTATTAGCATACTGTTCCTTCAGGATAATGCCTACCCCATTTCTCCTCCCATCCACACCATGATAAATAATTTGAACCCACCTCCGATACACCTAGCCTTGCTCCCCTTCCATCTGGTCTCTTCCACACACAATATACCAACCTTCCTTCGGTCCATCATATCAG
Organism: Protopterus annectens; assembly: GCF_019279795.1. Classification (NCBI taxonomy): domain Eukaryota; kingdom Metazoa; phylum Chordata; order Ceratodontiformes; family Protopteridae; genus Protopterus; species Protopterus annectens. The sequence continues at coordinate 669,476,183 of NC_056736.1, forward strand.
CTAGCTCTCTCCCTATACCAGTCATACTGCCAATTCAAAGTTCCGACCCTCACTATCACAGTCCTAGCCTTTACCTGCCTTCGGCCATGCCTTCCGCCTCTTCTCCTCCTTCGGCCAACAGTAACCCAATTTCCACCAGCTCCCTGTTAGCCAACAGTACAAGTGGCGGTCGTTGTTAACACGGGCCTCGACCAATCCGTTATGTATATGTGTACTTTTGTCTGCATGTATGATTTGGCAAAATTTTACGCCGGATGCCCTTCCTGACGCAACACTCCCCATTTATCCGGGCTTGGGATGGGCACAGAGAAATGCACTGGCTTGTGCATCTAAAAGGTTAAAATATTCTCTAACAGACCAGCCAGAATGAAAAGTTTAAATATATTTAATAACAAATAATAAAAGAACATGAAAATACTAAATATCTATTTACAATAAAAAAAAAAGAAGTTATGTCTTATCATAACATTCCATCTGTGTTGTCGATCTTCACTTATCCTTGACTGTGGGTTCAGTTCTGCATCTCAGAACCGACTCAGCCGTTATTCCAGCTCGCGTCTTCCAAAAACTCTCGAGCTTAGATATATCCAGAATGCTCCTCTCAAGACTACCTCAGATCGATTTTACATAAGATAGTGACAAACAGGAAATACCAGATCAAAGACCAGATCTGTATTCATAAAGGAATAATCCAGTTGGTAGGGTTAGATCCATTCCACCAAGAAGCCTGAAAGGCAAAGGGAAGGAGGGTGGGGATGTCAAGGATAAGTGAAGACTGACAACACAGATGGACCATTATGGTAAGACACAATTTCTTTATCTGATGTTGTCAATCTTCATTTAATCGTTGACTGTGGGGCAAAGTCCCCAGCTACTGAAATATTGGGAGGTCTCACGGAAGAATATTCCTCAGCACCATCAAACCAAAAGATGCTTGTCCCTTAGAGATCATATCCAGCCTGTTTGTGTCTTTCGGCTTTTCCCGGTTAGGGGTCGCCACAGCGGAACTCCGGTCCGCTAATGATTGGCAGTAGATTTTTTACGTGCCGAGTTTGCCAGCCCTGATGCACAACCTTCAACGAAGGTACGCCCATTCACGCACGTCTCTACACAGAAGATGCTCTAGCTGAGAATCGAAAGGCACAACGTCTTGCTGTGAGGCGACAATGCTACCGCAGCACCACCACCGCAGTGTTAGATCATACCCAGCCTGTAATGAGTAATAAAGGTATGCTGGGATGCCCAAGTAACTACCGTACATATATCATCTATAGACTGCACATATATCATCTATAGACGGTCTGGCATGGAAAAATGTGGAAGTGGCTATTGCACTCGTAGAATGTGCTTTTACATGTCCCAGCAGGTGTACTTTCTTTTTGTTTTAAATGAAGGTTATGCAGTCCTTGAGCCATCTACCCAGAATAACCTTAGAAACTGGTTTGCCCAGAACAGCAGAAGAGAATGAAACAAACGACTGATCAAATTTTCTGTGAAGGTAAAAATGCAATTGTCTGTGAAGGAAATGCAGACAATAAGGTGAATAATAGACCTACATCTAGTTTTTGTTTGAAATACAGTAGTAATATTAACTTAGTTTGTGATATTGTCAAACAGAATTAGGCTATACTACGTTCTGATGACACCATCTCCAAGGTGGTAGGTGATGCCCCTAGATTTGCTTAAAAAAATAATCTGACTCTGAAAAAGGAACTATGTTATAAACCATTCAGGAAATCCTATAGTTTACCCCTGAGGTTTGGGACGTTTCCATGTAGATCTTGCAAAGCCTGTAAATATATGTCCCGAACTACTACATTTGCACATCCTATAACTGGTAAAGACTATGTTTTTAGGATACACGCTGACTGCAGGACAGCTAATTTAGTGTACCTTGCAACTTGTAATGACAGAGTCATACTATGTGGGTAAAACTAATCAAAAATTAAAGGATCGTGTCCTGCAGCATGTAGGGGACATAAGGAGAATCAGTTGTTTAAGCACCTTTTTTAAACATGTTAAAAATCATAGTGGACATTCTTTTAAATTCACTGTGATAGAGGTAATACCAGAGTCTGCCAGATGTGGGGACATAGTCAACAGAATGTGTGGAGATGAGGTGGATTGCCAGATTACAGGCACGTAGAACACCAGGCTTAAATTACAATGTTCCTTTAAATCCAGCATTGAAATTGAGGCCATTACATCACTAACTGGCTCAGTTGTTTGATAGGATAGTTTCTTTTTGAATGTGTTTTTTAAATGTACTTGTTGGTTTGTGTATATGAAGGATCCGATGAAGCATTTTTATGTGAAAGCGCTTATCCTGATTTTTATTAAATACAGTCTATTTAGTCTCCTTGAATTTTTATGCTGCTTGCTGTGGTGGTTGTACTGTGCTTTGCTGCTTTTTTTAAAGAATAAGAATTTAGAAAAGTAACTACTCACTACAGAATTCGAAAAAGGTAAATAACATGGTTATAAGAAATGGCTAGCTCGAAAACTGACAGGAAAGAAACACATCTGGCTCTTAAAGCAGCAAATGAGATCTGAGGTAATCTTGAGAGGAGCAGTCTGGGTAAAGCTAAGCTTGAGAGTTTTGGGAAGGTAATGATGGCAGAGTCGGTTCCGAGATACGGAACTGAACCCACAGTCAAGAATTAAGTGAAGACTGACAACATCAGATCCAGAGTTTCAATCTTCCTAGAGTGGCTAGACATTCTATTAAGAGTTAGTTAAACTGCAGAATATGCTGTTCTTAATATGGCAAATACGCACCAGTCAAAGATAGATTAATCAAACTGTTATTAATTATATCTAATACCATGCCTACCCAATGTACTATCTCTATCCTGCAGTCATCATTTATTGTAACCAGGTGATGGATGAATATTGGCCCTCAAGGCAGAGTGTATTAACTTTAACATACATAAAATAATATGACAGCACAGTCAGCAAGGTACTTTTTGCTTCTATACCATAAACAGGACAAAATGTATTTCCTTTGTGCTCATTTTAGCCTTTTGTCTTAATACTAAATGATCCAGAATGACATTCCCATTTCTCTCAGGTACTGCAAGCTAAAGACACAAGTTACAATTGGGCACCTTCATGGTTCTGTCTTGTAAACAAATTAAATGCAGACATATCTGTCCTGGTCTGTGAAGATACTGTCATACTAACACTGATAAAATAATCACAGTCTCTTTCTCTGCGGGAAAAAGGTACATTTTGTCAGGGAAATGATGACACAGAACAAGAACTCACCACCACCACAACCTACCCAGCAAATTCTGTTTTACTAAAATGGCAGTGGGAATGAAAAAAAAGATGGGCAATATAACTCCCTTTTTGGATTTGCCTTTATCAGTAATCTGTAATGGTCTGGGGACTCTGTCCACAGTCGATACTGCATAAGGAAAAATCTCTCTGGAGATGCCATATGTAATGGGAAGATTTTAAGTGATGGTTGAATGACAATGCCTCCGTAGCATTAAAAAAATGTTGCCATACAAACTAACACAGGAAAGAAAATACAAAGAAAGGGAATTAAATAATATACAACATTCATCCAGAGGTGATGAATAAATACTAGGAACATGTTCACTGGTTACTGATTAACTAAACTACCTTGTTGAGCTGTAGGAAGAATACAGTCCTGTATTAGCTATGGGCTAGCCTAACATTAATATGCTACACGGTTCTGTATTATATAAGCAGTTCTGTCTTTGGTTACTGATTAACTAAACTACCTTGTTGACTTGTAGGAAGAATACAGTCCTGTATTAGCTATGGGCTAGCCTAACATTAATATGCTACAAGGTTCTGTATTATATAAGCAGTTATGTCTTTGACACTGATCACTTATTTCTGAAGTTCTTGAAACCATACACTCCAGCAGGATCCCTCAGCCTCCAGTAAAAATGTATTTCTTATGAAATACAAAGGTTTGTGCCTTGACAAATCATTCTGCTTTCAGTTTCAGATTTGTATTAATCTACTGCAGTAAAACAAAGATGCAACAGCAAATGTATTCATTGGCAATAAAGTACAGTTGAGTAAGATGCACTTAACATAACAATTAGGGGTACAACCCAGAGAAAATAGAAGTTATGTACTCACCATAACGTTCCATCTGAGTAGATACTTCATTTGTCTGCAACCTGTGGGATTTGGATCCGACCTCGGATCCGACCGGCAGCTTTCCAAGCTTCAAGATCCGAGCTCCTAGCTCCTCCCCCTACCCATAATCCCTTGCTAAAAACCACATTACCTCAGATCGGTTATTTTGCCCTATAAGCTAAAGATGGAGAGAATTCTCCACAGGACAATATTTTACTGAGGTTCGGGGGATGGCAGGGGGGGGTCGGTTGCAGGCAAATGAAGTATCTACTCAGATGGAACGTTATGGTGAGTACATAACTTCTATATCTGAAGTAGTTACTTCATTTGATCTGCAACCTGTGGGATAGAGTCCCCAGCTTACCTAAAGGCCCTGGGTGGTCCCTACGGAAGGATATTCCGAAGCACCGCGGAGCCAAAGGAAGCCCTACTTCTGGAGATCATGTCCAGTTTGTAATGAGAAATGAACGTATGGGAAGAGGACCAGGTAGCCGCTGAACAAATATCGTCAACTGGAACTCTAGACCAAAACGCTGTTGAGGTAGCCACAGACCTGTTAGTGTGTGCCCGGATGGCAACCGGAGCTGGTCTCCCAATTGAAATGTATGCCTGTCTGATACATTGAGAAATCCAATTCGCTACTGTCACCTTAGAAATTGGTTTGCCCATGGCTGATTTAGCATAAGAAACGAACAACTGGTCTGACTTGCAGAAATCTTTAGTCCTGTGCAAGTAAAAACGCAGTTGCCTGTGTACATCCAATTTGTGCAATGTGTATTCACCTTTGTTTTGGAAGCTAGGAAAGAAAACAGGGAGGTTAATAGATTGATTAATGTTAGAATCTGTGGCTACCTTAGGAAGAAAGGAAGGATTAATCCTGAGGGCAACCCTATCTTTGTGAAAAATAAGGTATGGATACTTAATGCACAAGGCTTGTAGCTCTGATACCCGCTTGGCAGAGGTAATTGCTACCAAGAAGGCTGTCTTCCAAGATAAGAACTTTAAGGGCACAGAGGCCGCAGGTTCGAAAGTTGGTCCTGTTAATGCTTGTAATACCAGGGTAAGATCCCATGGAGGCATAGCCGGTTTAATGGGAGGCTTTAAGAGGAACACGCCTTCTAGGAAGGCTTTGCATATTTTAACTGAAGCCAAAGAACTTATGCCATCTCCCACATGATAATGGGAGATGGCTGCAAGTTGAACTTTAATGGTGGACGCGCTAGCTCCCTGCTCAAAAAGGAGGGATAGAAAGTCCAGAATGGTGGGAATAGGAACCGTAAAAGGATCTAATCCCTTACCCTTTGCCCAGATGGAAAAAGGTTTCCATTTACTGTTGTAGAGTTTTCTGGTGGATGGCTTATGAGCTGCCACGAGAATAGCCTTGACTGAAGAAGAGATACCAGGAGTCCTTGCCATTAACGGAACTGGATCAGCCAGACTGTGAGCTGGAGGCTGACAAGGTTTGGAGTGTGGCATCTCGTCGGATGCGAGATTAGGTCAGGTTTGGGATCCAGAATCAAAGGGGGAGCCACACTGTGAGACTGCAGAAAGGGGAACCAGACTTGTTGAGGCCAGAATGGGGCAATGAGAATCACTTTGCTTCCCAACCGACAGGCTTTCTGGATGAATTTCATCATCAGAGGAAGAGGAGGATATGCATAAAGAAGACCGGGTGGCCAAGCATGAACTAAGGCGTCCCTGGGAGATTCCCCTTTGGGGGGAACTATCGCGAAGTACTCGCTGCATTTTGAGTTTAGGGGAGAGGCAAAAAGGTCGCAGCGAGGTTGACCCCATTTGTGGAATACCTGTTTCGCGACCGAGGGATTCAGAGACCACTCGTAAGGGCTGAGAAACACCCGACTTAGGCTGTCTGCTAATATGTTGGTCTGTCCCGGAATGTGCGTTGCTATCAGAAAGCGGTTGGTGGAAATCGCCCATTCCCACACTCTCATGGCTTCTCGACACAGGGGGTAAGACCTGGTCCCTCCCTGTTTGTTTATGTACCAGACCACGGACATGTTGTCCGTGTGGATTGCAATAGTCCCCAGAGGTAGAAGGTGATGGAGAGCTTGCAACGCCAATAGCACTGCCCTCATCTCTAGGACATTGATATGCAATGCAGTCTCTAGAGGAGTCCACGTTCCTTGGACTGACTTCCCTGCATAATGCCCGCCCCACCCGAGGCAGGAAGCGTCCGTGGTCAACGTGGCTTCGACTGGGGGAATCACAAAGGGTCTCCCTTCTTTGAGATCTTCTGCCTGCAGCCACCAAAGTAAGGAGTCCCTGCATGCCCTGCTCAGAGGAATCGGCATGTCCAAAGGATGGGTCAACAGAGACCATTGGACCTGGAGAGTCCACTGTAATACATGCATCCGCAGACGGGCATGGAGAGAAAGGCCGATTGCCACCGACATAGATCCTAATGCCCTCAGGACTAATTCTGCTGGGGGGGGTTGGGTTCTGAAGAATATCCAAGACTTGGCTGTATAAACTGTTGATTCTGGTTGGTGTGAGGACCACTCTGGAGATTCGAGTATCCAACCTGGCCCCTATGAAATCTAGGGCTTGAGATGAGCACAGGCAGGACTTCTTCAAATTGAATGAGATGCCCAATTGAGCAAACAGAGATAGGGCATAGTCTCCCGCTGTAACCAGAAGATGCTTGTTGGGGGCGGTGAGGAGCCAATCGTCCAGGTAAGGGAACACCTAAATGCCCTGGAGTCTCAGGTGGGCTGCTACCACTGCCATGACTTTGGTAAACACTCTGGGGGCTGAGGTTAGGCCAAATGGAAGAACACTGAACTGATAATGACTGGCTCCTAGCCGGAAGCGGAGAAATCTCCTGGACCGTCTGTCCATTAGTATATGGTAGTACGCGTCCTTGAGATCCAACGAGCACATCCAGTCGTTCTCCTGCAGAAGGGGGAGAATAGATTGGAGAGTGACCATCCGGAACTTTTCCTTGGGTATGAACAGGTTCAGGGACGAAAGGTCTAGAATGGATCTGAGGTCCCCCGTTTTCTTTGGCACCAAGAAGAACCTGGAGTAATAACCCGATCCGGACTGATCTGGGGGGACGGGCTGGATGGCTCTTTTTCTTAGCAACTCTGAAAATTTCTTGAGTTGCGGACTCCCTTTGATGGGGTGGAACATCGGGGAGATGTTTGGGCTTGGGGGGGGGGTTGCAAGAACGGTATTGTGTAACCTCTGGATATTATCCGGAGCACCCATCGATCGTTTGTAATTGACTCCCAGCTTGATAGGTGCTCCGATAGTCACCCCCCGACTGCCTCCAGAGAGGGACAGTCGGGCAAGCCCTCAGGGCTGTTGCGCGGGTCCCTCCGAGAAGGGTTCTCTAGACCTGAAGTTACGCGGGGCCCCTCTGCCTCTGGGCCGGCGTCCACCTTGTCCTCCTCTGCCTCTAGAGAACGAGTTGTCCGCAGCAGGATGGGATTGCTGAGATTTACGGAACCACAGCTTTTTTTGCCCCCTCTGATTCCTGGAGAAGGATCTTTGGGGGTTCAAGAAGCGGACTCCGACGGCCGACAGCGTCTTCCCATCCTTCTCGCTTTGGACTAGCGTGTCGCGAACTGATGAGCCAAATAAGGCCGAACCATTGTAAGGGGCGTTCACGAAGGACGCCTTGAAGGGATCCGTGAAATCGCAAAGGCGGAGCCAGGAGTGCCGTCACAAAACTACTCCCACTCCGCTAGCTCTAGCGGCTCCTTCCGTGGCATGGGAAGGAAGCCGCATAGATGTATTTGATATGGACTTTAGAGTGGCCATTCGGGTCTCAAAAACCTTTTTGTCTGAGACCGAGATGGACTCCGGAGGGGCTGCAGCGTTTTCCTTAATTAAGTCACGCTGTAGCCTGATAGTGTGTGCCATGTAGTTCAGCGACCTTATAGCAAAGGTTGCTGAAGCAAACATCCGCTTCCCAATACGGTCCAAAGCCCAGGACTCCTTGTCCGGCGGATGGACCGAAGAACTTTCCTGGGCAAGTTGTTTCTTAGTGGCAGCCGCCACCAACATAGCATCCACTGGTGCGCCTTTGGACCAAGAAGGTCTATCACAGGGAGGTCTGAGGACCTTATCCGGGCGTCTAGGGATAGGCTCCACGGTGTCGGGCTCCTTCCAAGCCCTGGTGGTAATTAGGTCAACCAAGGGGTCGGCTGGGGGGGGACACCCAGGAGGTAGATGGGCCTGCCTCAAAGGCCTCCAGAAATACGGACTCGTCCAAGGAGGGCTTTTGGGCCAACCACCCCCCTCTTATACGCAACATCTCCATGATGTCTCCAAATGAGACATCTTCAGGGGGTGACCTTGGGGAACCCTCCGTATCCTCCAAATCCGTATCCGTGGTAATGGACTCGGGGGAGTCCAGGTGCCTCCTTTTGCACTGGTGCTTCCGAGGCACCTCTTCGGCGGGGCTGTCCAAGAGGGCTCGTCCACCGGTTGGTGTTCCTCCCTGGGAACTAACTGGAGGCTTTGGGCAGGCTGTCCCGATGGAATGGATGAGCGAAGACAGACCCTGATACAGTGGGGGCACGGGTGGATCCGAAGGCCCGGTCGGGGACCTGGATGACCTCGACAGTACCCTCTCCACTACCTCAAAAGCCGAGGGAGATTCACCATCACCAGCCTGAGAAAGTAACCTCCTCGGCTCCGAGGGAAGGATCGGGGTTGGAGCCGAAGCAATCAGATCCGAGGTAGCGGTGTGCTCTGGCCCCATTGTCGCCGAAGACACAACCACTCCCTCGGATCCGATGCTCAACCCTCGGCCCTGAGAGCTTGGATCCGACAAGCTCGAAGGTATAGTCGGCGTCGAAGACACTATCCCTGTCGGCGCCGACGTATCCCCGGATCCGAAAGGGCCTGGATCCGAAAACTCTGAGACCCGATAACGGGTCAGAGAAGGAGCTATCGGGGCAAAAATGGGGGCTGCACTCCCTCCCAAAGGGGGGGGGGAGGCAAGAGCATCCCCATCTGCATCTGGGTCTGCAAAAATCTTCGCATCATCCGATCCATGTCTGCTTCGGAGATGCTTCTAGTGGACCGCGAAGAGGTAGTCTAAGCAGGCCGGGAAGGCCGCCTCGAAGACCTCGAGGGAGACCTATCCTCCTCCTCCGGCTCCGGAGAAAAGGAAGGTGAACGGAGCCGAGAGGACAAGGATCCGGACACCCTCTCAGGAGATTTCAAAATCTTTTCAGGCGGAGCCGAGGGATGAGACTCGGCCCGCCTCTTAGAAGTATGACCCTCTCTCTCTGTGTTTCTTCTTCTCCCTGTGGGAAGAAGAACCAGACTCCACAGAGCTAGTATCCGATAAGGGAGATTGAGTCCCGGGTACAGCTGAGGGAGTAGCCGGCGCTGAAGCTACCGGAGTGGTCTGGATCCGGCTAGGAGAGGAAGAAGAAGCAGACTCCTGAGGGAGTTTTCCCGCCAGGATCAGCTTGTTCTTCCTGTCCCTAAGTGCCCGAGGATTAAAGGCCGCACAAATCTGGCAGGCCTCTGACAAATGTGCTGCCCCCAGACACAAAACACACTGAGTGTGGCCATCAGCTGGGGAAAGCTTATGGCCACACTCAGTACACTTAGAAAATATAGCTTTAGATTCAGCCATAATTCTCTCACACACACACCCAAACACTAAGGGGGGAGGGGAGAGACAAAAATTAAACTAAGGAGAAATTTTTTTTTTTTTTTTTTTAACGTGGGTAAGATAGGTTAACGCTAAAAACAACACACACACAAATTTAAACTAGAAACTAGCTTTTAGAAAAGGAACAATCTCACCAGGCCAGGAGCTCTTCACTGAGAAGCAACTGTCTTTAGCCGCAGCAAAAAATGATCTGGGGTAATGTGGTTGGTAGCAAGGGATTATGGGTAGTGGGGAGGAGCTAGGAGCTCGGATCTTGAAGCTTGGAAAGCTGCCGGTCGGATCCGAGGTCGGATCCGAATCCCACAGGTTGCAGATCAAATGAAGTAACTACTTCAGATCTAATTTCGTAAGTGTGTGCTCTTTCTGCTGCCCCCAACGCACCTTTCATTTCAACATTTGAAAAATCCCATAAATCCAGTAAATAGATATTTTTTTCAATCTATGAAACTCTTATTGGAGGCAGTAATTTAGACAGTTTTAGACACAATATAGCCTAAAAAGCCATGGTTTTGTTAAGAAACGTATAGAAAATTATTCTCAGTAGAGTACAAAGAGCATGCCTAAGCAACACCCTTGATAACAGTACACCTTCATATTCTTTATTGCTGAAGTATCAACTATATGGGTTGTATCATGTCTAGGATACAACTGACCAACTTCAGAAAGTTATGACCCCCTCTCTCACCTACACTATGACTGCTGATTGGCTCGCCTACTGAAGAGAAATCAGCAGTCAAAAGTACAAAAAACTTCAGGACTTTTTCGCCCATAAAGAGAGAATGAACGTACTCATTCTAAATGTCTAAAATATATGATAGTAAACAAAACCTTTATATCCCAACAACAAACTAAATACAGACGTAGGGGAATGGAGGGTGGCAGTTGCTACTGCAGCAGTGAGGAATTCAAACATCTACTGTTATAGTAAGTGCAACTTTCACAACTGCTCTGTGTTTATCATTCTCACTGCTGCAGTAGCCTCTTATCTATACAAGTTGATTACAAAGCCTATACAGCCTGGTAGGAAAAAGACTAAAGATCCAGGAACCCTTGTAGAATGATCTTGGACCTGGAAAAGGAATCCACTTGTAATACTTTGTAAAGGCATGCACAGAGGATCATGTTGCTATCTCTTGAATGCTTCTACAGTCCACCCCCTTCCAGTATGCTATCAGTGATTCCAGGATTATAACAGAACATGACCTGATACTGCATGTAATAGAGTTTATATGGTGGAAATAACAAAACAGCAACAGTTGAGGACAACCACCTTGAAAGAATCTCTTTTGACATAGGTTGTCCCATCATAAGAAATTAACAGATAGTCTGTTTTGCTAAACTTTGTTCTGTCAGGGATATAACCTGAGCTGTCTATGCACATCCAGAGTATGTAGAATCCTTTCTCCCCTGGTTCTGAGGATCTGGAGAGAACAATGGGAGACTGATGGCTTGACTCAAAGTAAATTCTGAAACAACTTTGGGCATAAATGAGGGATTTTATTTCTTAAGGTGACCCTATCACTATAAAAGAGTAGAAATGTTCATCCACCATGAAAGCTTGCAAGCCAGATATTCTTCTTGCAGATGTCACAGCAATAAGTAGTCTTTTTCCAGGTAATGAACCTTAAGTCTGCCTGATTAGCTGACTCAAAGGGAGACACAGGGAACTTTTCCAGCACAAAGTTAGGATTATAAGAGGAGGCCACTTGTTTTCTAGGAGCCATGAGATGCAAAACTCCCTTCAGAAATTGTTTTACCAATAACACAGAAGAAAGGGGAAGATCCATGGGCTGACATGATTAAAAGACTGCAAGAAGTACCTTAACAGATGAATAAGAAAGGCTAGAGAAAAGCAACTTGCGTAAATATTTCAGAACCAGTGGTACATAATCCCTGACGGAGCCCTGTTTATTAGCCATTAACCTCATTAAAGAGGTACCTAAAGGACATCAAAATTGAATCAACCTGGCAGTTAGATGAAGATGCTTAAGATGAGTGTATCAAATGCCACTGGTCTTGTGTGAGTAGGTCCAGTCTGTGAGGAAGCTTGTGGTAATTGCCCTTGGCCAATTCCATAAGAAAAGAGAACTACTGTTCAGGGAGCCAGAAGGGAGTCACCACAGTACTCTGAATATCAGTGGAAATGATGGAAATGCATAAAGGAGCATTCCCAACCACGAGAATGAAAATGCGATTATTTTTTCAGGCTTGCGAGCAGGGAGCCCTGGTACAGAATTTGTTCAGCTGTCTGTTTTGAAATGAAACAAAAAGATCTTCTTAAGACATTACCTCCAACTGGATCAACTCCGGAAGTCCCCAATTGTTCAATTTCTATTTGTGAGGGTCTGTCCTGATCCTGCTCAGCTTGTCTGCCACTATATTTTGCCCAGATAGAATGTAAGATGCTACAACATTTAAGAAGTGTTGTAGAACCACTTCCTAAGCCATCACAGCAGGCCTGCACAGAGAGTACAACTTGGTGCCCCCTGTTTATGTACCACATCTCTATGATGTGGTCTGTAATCACCTGAAGAGGTCCCTGGGACCACAGATGAGGAGGAGATTTTAGGGCCTGGATCACTGCCAACATCTCTGACGTTTATGTGCTTTGATTGAAGAGTTCCAAAGGCTTTGCAACTTTACCCCCATATAAACTGCTTCCCAAGCAACATACGAGACATCTTTAGTTACAAATTGACTTGGAATTTTAGGAGAAAAGGGTAGACCTAGATTTAGGGACATTTGCTCTCTCCACAAGTGCAGCTCCTTTTTAAGGAAACCCAAAATTGGGCTCCGAAATTCCACAGAATGAAGATGCTGAGTCCAAGTTTTTTTTTAAAACAAAGCATTGAATTTTTCTCATGCGTGACCTGGGAACAGGAATCATAATAATCATAGAAGCCATAAACTCTAGAATCCTGAGATATTCTCTTGCAGAAGTCTGAGGCTGACTGGAAAAGCTCAGGGAAGTTTCCAAATAAAAATTCACCTTCTTCTGTGTAAGAAAAAATAAAAACATTTGCTGAGAAGCGGCTTGAAGGCAGCCCAGAAACACAACCCTTTGTGATGGAGTCAAGAAGGAATTTTATACATATATCTGGAACCACAAGATTGATAAGAAGAAGAAATGAAACCTATGTTAAGGACTTGACATTTGAGAACAGACACTGCAAAGACAAATAAATCACCTAAATAAGGAAAAAATGTGAATGCCATGCACAGGACCGGCCTTTGGTCAACTGGTGCCCTAGGCAAAAGGGCTCCACAGCACCCCCAACACCTCCCAGTGCCCCTATCCTGCTCTAATTACACCATCAAATTTACTGGGAAAGTGCCCCGACTAGAGCAGTGCCCTAAGCGGCTGCCTAGTTGGCCTATGCCTAAGGCCGGCTATGGCCATGCAGTCTGAAATGAGCTATCACTGGAAGGAGACACTTTGCAAACACCCACGGAAGTGTAGATAACCCTAAGGGTAAGGCAGAGAACTGAAAATGTGATTCAGACACAGAATCTGACAAATTTCTTGAAACTTGTGGATGTAGGGATGTGATGATAAGCATCCTTTAGAGCTAATTTTACCATTAAAACTCCAAGGAGAAATGAGACGTAAATTAAGCATCAGCATTTTGAATGTTGATACTTTCACATACAGATTGAGAAAGAAGATGTAGAACTGGTTTCCATGAAAGCTCGCTCTTTGGAATCAGAAGCATTCTAGAGTAGAAGCTTTCGCCCCCTTTTATCTAAAAGTACTGGTTCTAGGACTCCTAGGGCAAGCAAGTGTTAAAGAACTTGAGGATTGAGGAAAAGACTCTGGGTCGGAGGATGAAAAGTAATTCCCTAAAAGAAGGTATGTGTATCCATTGCCCATTGTAACCTTCCTAAACATTTTTTTTATCACCCAAGAATCTGATATAATCTGTTACCAAAGGGCAATGCAGATAGCGAATTTCTGGGACAGATTTAGAGAGACAGGGACAGAAGATGAGGGGTTAAGGTGACAATGCTGGCCTAGTCATTCTGAATTATTAGACTGTCCCTTTCTTTTTGAAAGGCTCCAGGTTTCTTGTCCCCCTCCTGTCACCTCTTCTTTGCTCCTTGGCCTCAGGTTGGAGGGATTGCTTGTTTTGCTTCTTAAAAGGAGAAGACAGTTTGGGTGATTTGTAAAGGGGAGTTGAACAATCATATACAGTCCTTGCATTAGTTTCTCTCTTTCATCAAATTGTTTGAGAAAGTGGGTAGCAGATGGGCCAAGCAAAACCACTTTACCTAAAGAAGAATTCAAATTTTCAGACATAACTTCATCAGCAAACTACTGGTTATGTACCCAGGCATATCTTCTAAAAATGTAGCACTGGCCCTAGACATAGTATTTGCACAACCATACACACTCTTCAAAGCGTATTTTGATATCTGTGAAAGATTTGAAACAATGAGATTCAGAAAGAAGCTACCTACAGTATTCCCTCAAACTGTTTAAACAACTCAGAATAAACTTCCACATATATTCTTAGCAGTTAAGAATTCTTTATGCTAAAGTAGAAGGTGAAAGAATTATCTTACCAAATCTGTAAAATACCTTGCCTTCTTTATCCTCAGGCAAAAGGAATGCATTAACCAAAAGTCTGTCTCCCGCTGGCAAAAAAGTTGAAATGACAGCTGGGTCCAATCTAAGAAGAGTTAAGAATTTGCTAGCTTGAGGTATTTTATAAAGTTTCTCTCTCTTTTTCTGAGGACTGAAGGTTGAGAATCAGGATTATTACAGGCAGCATTAAATATATCCTTCAAGGCTGGCAAAATAGGAGGGATAGTTGTAGAATGAATTATATCCACTATAGTGAATCCCTAGAAGGAAGAAAAGAAAAATTTCTGTAGAAAGAAAAAAAGATAAGCAATCATCTGAAAAAAAGGCAAAGTGTCAAAGTACTAAGCCCTGGGATCACGTGTGAAACTCACAATTGGCAAATACGATCTGAGGAACTGTGACGTGGAGGGAGAAGCCTGAGCCTTGGATCCAAGAGTCTGAAAATTTGCCAGCTTCAGAGCTGGTCAGATCCAATATACCCAACAGCTGAAGCGGATAGAAAATAGATCTGATCAGGCTGTTATAACTGCCTGGCAAGGGTAAGAAAATAATCTTTACAGACAGACACCCGTGTCTTCAGATAAAAATGTCTAATCTTTTGTTTTTTTCTTAGGAGGTATCGCCCTGGAAGACAATATCTCTCACAGTGTCTCTCAAACCCAAACCATTTTCGCCATACCTGAATTGAAAACTGGGACAGCCAAAGAGAATGTCGTTGACCCCCAGTCCACAATCGCCTGAAAGGACTACACCAGAGCAACCCTGTGAAGCAACTGAATGGTCTGAAAAATAACTGTTGACCATACAGGTTCATTCACTATTGGCTGAGGCACTATCTGAGCCTGAGGTAGTGGCAAGGGTTCTTTACTATGTTGTTTTTTTTTTTCTTTTTAGTTACAGTGGATGAAGAACCAACTTAGTCCAGAGCAAGTATACATGCTGTAGCCGAGGAAGAAGTCTAAATGTCAGTAAGTGCTGTTGGAAGGTGTCAATCGAAGTTAAGCTGTCAGACAAGTGTTCACAAGCAGCACAGACACTTACACTTCCCCACAAAGCTCCCTTTTCATTTTAAGAGCATAAGCAGAACACAAAAAATCCTGTCAGAAAAGAAACACTATTCCAAAACACATTGATAGAAAATTTATCAAGTAAGTTGTTAGAATAATTTGCAAATGTTTTCTGCCCTGTCAGAACAATTCTCGATTACTTAAATACATCACAAAAAGTAAATTTTCACAAGCAGTACAATTTTTTAAATAGAAAATTGCCACTAAATTCAAAAAATAACCTCTAATCAATAAACAGTGGACACTTTCAGGAAACGGATACTAAGAAAATGCGCTGCATTTCTTAAAGAGGAAACAACATTTTTCATCATAAAATGAAATGCATACATATTTTCTTAACAGGGCAATATTTTCTATATGGAAGGGTTCCCTGTTGGGATTTGTCTGCCAGAAATAAAGCTTGAAGCCGACTGTTGTTCCTGTGAAGCCTCAGACCTGCTTCCTCTCCAGGAGGCAAGGAAGCACTGAAGTTTTTTGCACTCTGATTGCTGACTTCCCTCCAAGGGGCCAGACAGTTAGCAGTCACAGCGTAGGTGGGGGAGGGAGCCAGAGCTTAGTGAAGCTGGCTTGTTGTTGTAGTATCCTAGGCAGGACACAACTCACATAGCCAAAACACTACTGCAGCAATGAGAATGATGAACATATTCTGATTCCTAACAATCCAAACTTTAAATAAGAAATTTTCAAAATGTATCAGTAAACAATGGATCAAGTTCTGATGCCAAAATATATCACAAACATTTAAGCAACACTTTATTTTTATATACTTCTGGTTATTAAGGAAAATTCGATACTCCCCACTTACCAGTAGAGAAGCACTTAGCTGTTTCCCTTCAACACAGTCCATCATAGTCCAGAGGGCTTCCATGCTCCACAATGGACTGTAAGGAATTCTGTCAGGAAGTCCATCATCTCTTGGGGGTTTAAACCCTGCTAGTTTAACCCGGAATGCTGCAACGGGATATTGGAAGAGCTCTGGAGGAATCTGTCGAAGCCTGTCATTTAATAATAGAAAATGAAATGCATAATTTGAATTGAGATTATTTGAAAATGGATACACTTACTTCTCATAGAAAGATTAATTATGTAGAAATACAGTAATGCTAAATCTTTTTGAGGATATATCATTCAGTAGGCCTGTTCCTTAGGTGAAATCCATCTATTCTCAGATGACACTGAGTCACAATATCTTCTTTTAACAATTTCACCTCTCATCATACTATCTATCTATACTTTTCAACACCTGCCCTCTAGCTACACTTAGGGTAGACTTGTACCTTTTGATTTTCTAGCACAGTAGACTGTACTTCTATTTTTGTATATACTGATTATCACAATTAATAATGTTTTATTTTGTTTTACTTTTTACATCACTGGTGTCTCTCCATGCTCTATTGGTTTAATGTATCCTGTGTATTCCACTATCAAACTGTATGCATATGCATGTACATACATACATACACACACACACACATGTTTATATATATATATATATATATATATATATATATATATATATATATATATATATAATATATTGATATATGCTTTTTTTAATTACATTTGTACTAGTTCTTTATTTAATGCTATTTAATTCTGTGAAGCTTTTCTCTCTCTCTAGGCCTCCACTGAAAATGGGTATTTACTACCCAATAAACAAATGTCCATAAATAAATACACTCCCACACATATAACATTTTGATAAGCCAATATGTGCAAGTCTAAAAAAAGGAAAGTAAATCACTATTTTTTCAACTGCCTTTTTTTCTTACTAGAAGTAGCTCTAAGGAAAGAGCCCAACAGTATATGTGGGGGTCTGTGTCTGCATCGACAATGACCTGAATTTAATTACAGGCAGAAATGGCAAAAGGACAGCTATGGCTGTGCAAGAATCGTGATGCTTTTGCCTACTTTCTTTCCCCTGGGGTGGGAAGGGAACATGGCCCAGCAATAAATCTTCAGTAGAGACTGAAGACCAGGACACAACAGTCTATGCAAGGGGGGGATTAGGCTGCCTAATGGTACACTTATCATTTATGCATGCAAGTGATGTCTGCACCCCCTTGGACCCTTGCAAAAGCACTGCAGCACAAGACAGACAGACAGATCAAGAAAACTATCTTTGGCTTTTACACATTTAAGAAAGCTGCAATTTCTCCCAGGACCTTTGTAACTTAGCATGGTTGCATGTGGAGACAGGCCAGTGGTATCATAAGAATCATGGACACCATAAGTCAAAGAATCTCTAGGAATTTTCTTGCCAAGGCAAAGTTTCTGCTGGAGAATTCCTGAAATGCCATCTGGTAAGACATGACCTTATCTATGGGAAGAAAGGCCATTCTTTTTAAGAGTTGATTAAGCATCACAGAAAGATAAGCCTTCATGAGAGTGTCAGGCACAACTTCAGAATGTTTAACCTGAACCCTAGCCTGGTAAGCACTCGAACATTGGACAGCCAAAATGGCAATACAAAGAACTGATACAGTGAAAAAGACACAGCAAATCTCAGATATCTCCTGAAGTGATGAGCAATGGGGATTACGGGGAAACACATCCTTCAAGTCCTGGGTCATTATGAAGCAGTGGTCTGGCACAAAAGATAACAATATCTGCAGGGTAAGCAACCTGAACTCGAGGACCTTGATAAAGGTTTTCAGAAATGATAGTTGTCAGGAAGACCATTGCTGGACCTCTTTTTTTTTTGGGGAACCAGGAAAATTCTGGTGTAGAAACCTTTCATCCTTTCTGAAAAAGGGATCAGTTCTATGACCTCTGAATCCAGCATCTGTCAGAGTATAGGATGGATAAAGTCTGGTCTGGCAGGTGAGGGGCACCCCCTTGAACTGAGGCCGGTGTTCCTTCCACTGCCACTTGTACCTCTGCCAACAATGTTGAGCACCCACTTATTGAAAACTAATGGTCAGGCCGTTTTGTTGAAAACGTACAAGACAGGACACCCCGGGGCCTTGGGAAAGATGGGAGTCACGGGCATAGTCATAGGTTGGAATGGGTGTTATCTTTTTTTTTGGAAAAGTAAACCCCTCATTAGGTTTGGCAGAATTCTCATCCTGGCATTTCCTTTTGGTGTCATGGCTTTTGTTCAGCTGGGACTTCTGTTTGTTGGGCCACAGAAAATTATCCTACTCACTGGAGGGAAACTTAGGACACCCCTTGTATCAATTTACTTATGCCATCCCAGTGTTTAAGGATTGGATTTGCTGCTGTACCAAACACACAATCAGAATCAACTGGTGCATTCATAATCTTATTTGTAACTCATCAGAAAAGTTTTGACTTTGCAACTGAACATACTTCCTTATCACCACAGATGTCACTGCATTTCTAGAAACAGTATCAGCCCCTTCTAAGGCACTCTAAAAGGATGTTTAGACAGTTAAACATTAGACACAACATCTTTGACACAGACCTTTGCTTAGCAGGTAAAGATGCAATGAACTCATCTAAAATATACATACACCTCAACGCAAGCTTCCATATAAATACTGGTAGTTAAGCACCTTAAAGGCTACCATACTGGACTGGGGCAGCTTCTTTCCCTGACATTCTAGCCACCTGCCTGTTAACCGAAGGGACAGGGCTTGATGAAGTCAAGTATTTTTCTTGGAATATGTTGGTGGGGACACAGCAGCTGGATCTGCAGACAAGGGGGCTTGGAGACCAGACATGGTTGAGCACACACTGAATTTCTTAAACACTTTTTAGTAAAGACATATTTAATATAGAAAAATCTGGAGCTTTCTTTAAAACATTCCCTAATGCTGGGAAGGAAGATTCCCATGTCCAAGTCCTCATCCTCCAAAAGAATACACCCTGCTGATGTCAGCAGCAGCTAAAGATTGCTCTCAATTGAATTCTTTCCTAAATCTAGCTAGCATTTGGGAAACAGAAAACATCTGTTCTGGTATCTATACCTGTTCATCACAAGAAGCTGACTGATCAGACTCCGATATTTCTAAAACATCAGATTAAAAATCCCTTTCAAATTAGAATTCATGGGTGCTGTAAGCACCTGCATTACTCATAACCCTGGTTTGCACCCCACAATCAACTGCTTGAACAATGGCTCTAGTCATGGCCACCAACTCAGTAAACATTCAGTCAGAGACTGTTGTCCTGTGACATGATGGGCCTTCTGTCTTTTTCTGTGTGCAATATACAAGTGAAAAAATCCCAGGGGGAGGCATATCAACACTGGCAACAGATTCTGCATCTGAAGAGTTTGGTTCTCCCATATCTGAACCAGGAAATGGTACAGCCCTGGAGGACATGTTTGACCCTTGAGTCATGCACAGTTGTGGTACTACCACCACACTAGGGGGCAAAAGATGTGAAGTAGTACGACAGCCTGCTTAAGGCTACTGGTGAGTTACAAGCCACAGGTTGAGGCATACTTCTTGACTTATTTCTAAGTTTTTTTTAGGTGCACAAGGGGAAGATGGTGGTGGGGCACAGTATTTGAGTCCATCAAGTTAAGGGACAAGAAACTAGCCGTCTCAATACAAAACACTAGCTGCACAGTCTGCCAGTAAAATGATGGACAAATCACACTATTCTCCCTCTAAATGGCAATCTAAAGACGATTTCTGAATACTATTCTGAACACCGAACTGAGGAAAAATGACAGTACTTTCAGTAACACGGTTCAAAGCACAAAATACATGCATAAATGTCCCCCGATTTTGTAAAAAAACAGCTAGTTTCAGTCCAAATGAATGGATAAAGCCTAAAACTATATTACATATGAAATAAATTATAAACTGATGAAAAACTCCTTTCAGAAACATTTAACATACAAAATAGTGTCAAATCGCGATTAAATGAAAAATTATTTAAAACGTAATCTTGATCAACTCACTAATCATATCCCCAAAGAAAAAACTGCAATATCAGCATGTTCTTTCATGTCAAAACTTCTAAATGAAGCTTGTAATCAACAAAACTTACTGTGCAAGTCAAAGTAAAAACAGAAGCACAAACAAAATTTATAATTAGATGAAACAGTGAAAACAGCAGAATATACTATTCAAGCACTGACAGAAAAAGCAGAGGGAAAAAAAACCTCAAAAGCGTTTATTATCAGAGCTCAGCAACCTTTTATTGTGCATCTCTTTGGCCAGCAATTTCATGTTTCAGTATCCTTTTTGAAATAGCCCTGTGTATGTAATACTTTCCAGTAATCATTTACCCTATCCAACTATTCCTCTTGCTTGCTTGAGTTGCTGCAGCCAGTTTTCTATCAGCCTTTTTCTTTTCTTTTGGTATTCTTTCACTGTCTCTAAACCTTGGAGATATCTCTGGTTGCTACTGCACCATTCCAGCTCAGCCTCTCTGACAATATTATGGTGTACCCTTTTTTCCAATAATTCCCAGTCTTTTACTATAGCACATCTGCAGTGCATGAATTGTTGCAAGATAATGAAAACCATGCATTCAGTAAAGCTTTCTTTAATAAATAGGTAGAAAAGCACCAATGTCTCATCTCTTCCTTGTCTTTATTATTTAGTGCCAACCCAAATGATGCATTATCTGTTAGTACTTTTGTACGTGTTTCATAATCCATTATCAAAACTCTGTGCGCCTGTGATATGTAAAATCTAAGTGTGACCACATTATATTGCAATGCAAGGTAAGTGTAATCATGCTTACTTTTATTCTCTTGACATGGGTCCCACATCCTAAACACTTCCAGGTATTTTCTCAAAAGCCTTGCCTCCTTTGACATGATTTTGTTTTCCTGGTCTCCTGCTTACATCCCTTATATCACATACTGGATAATAATCACAAATAATCAGCAATATCCCCTAATATTTTGCAATTACCTGTCCTAGTACTGATTTTAACCAAATTACATCAGTTTTTTGGTGGGATATAAATAACTGTTCTACCCTGCCTATATCCCCTAACCAGCAAATACCTTCCTTTGCGATCTTCCTTACATTCCTCTGCTTTAAAGCTACTCCTTTCATCTATCAATATCACCTCAGCAGAACCCAGTGTTCTCACTCTACCTGATGTTCTCATTTAGCCAAGAGCAATCTCTGCAACATCACACTCTGCACTCTTGACGTGTAAACTTAAGTTAAAATTCTTTGTCATTTTCCTTGGTCAACAGTCCCATTCACATTTCACATCATAATAGTTAATCTAGACATCCTATCTTAAAGTGTTTATTCTTAGCCATTACTGAAGTATTCCAGTTCACACCCATTTTGGGCTCGGTTTTTCTTAACTAAGCAAATTAGCAGCTGGTAATAGGCAGTATTAGAAAGTGCAAGTTGTTATTAACGAAATGACACTATGATTGGTAATCTGGAATGTATTGCAGAAGAGAAATTAATCAACTATTTGTCACTTATTTTTCATATTTGGGCTCATATTTTCATAACTTTACATTTTACTGATGAGTATGGTGTTATATACCGTGGTGAAACTGGGAAATTCATTATCAATGTCAATTTATATCACATCATACCTGAGACATTGCTAGTTGTTTGTTAGTACTATGAAATGAGAAGTTATGTACCTACCATAATGTTCCATGTTAGTTGTCTTCTCTCGCCTTCTTTCTTGCTTGATGGGTTCGGAGCCGATCCTCGGCTCCGACTCGGCACTTGCTAAGCTCGAGAGTCCCTTTTACCAGCTCGAGGCAGCCCCATATCCCATGATGCAAGGCGGTAAGTACCCATATCTCGTTTGTACCTATAGGGAGAAACACCTAGCACAAAAAACTTTCCACTGAAGGAAAGAAAACAACTAGCCTAAATAAGGGCTGTAATGGGAACCAGGTAACTAACTGGTGCCTAAAGAAGCAATCTTCCAAACAAGGGAGATCAAGGTCTGTCCAGGCAAGGGGGTAGGAGGGAGGGTCGCAAGAAAGAAGGCGAGAAGACAACTAACATGGAACGTTATGGTAGGTACATAACTTCTCAATGTTAAGTTGTCAATCTCGCCTTCATTCTTGCTTGATGGGACCGCGTCCCTAGCACCTCTATCCTGGGTGGCTCAATGGAACAGACTCTTGAGAACCGTAGAACCAAAACTGGCTCTATCCCTGGAGGCCAAATCCAATTTGTAATGAGAAACAAAGGTATGAGGAGTGGCCCAAGTGGCTGCTGCACAAATAGTGTCTAAAGGGAGTCTAGCCTGAAAGGCTGTGGAAGTGGCTAAACTTCTGGTGGAATGCGCTTTTGGTTTTGAGCACAGCTGTTTGCCCCTGAGCTGATAGATTTCGGAGATGGTGGAAGAAAGCCATCTAGATAAGGTCACTTTGGAAACAGGAAGGCCTTTCTTATTTTCAGCATAAGAAAGAAAGAGCTGATCGGATTTCCTGAATTGTTTTGTTCTGTCCAAATAATATCTGAGTTGGCGGTGAACATCAAGATAATGTAATTTTTGTTCCGATCTGTTGGAGTAATTAGGAAAAATACAGGGAGATCAATAGATTGGTTCAAATTTGTTTTCGAAGTCACCTTAGGCAAAAAGGATGGATTAGTTCTCAAGGATAGCCTGTCCTTGTGGAAGACCAAATAAGGGGGACGAACAGAAAGAGCATGAAGTTCTGACACTCTCCTGGCCGAGGTAATAGCGACAAGGAAGAGTGTTTTCCATGAAAGAAACTTCAGTGAACATGAAACAGCTGGGTCGAAGGGAGGAAGAATTAAGGATGTCAGCACTAGATTTAGGTCCCATTGAGGAGGAGGACTCCTGACAGGAGGTTTAAGGAGAAAAATCCCTTTTAGAAAGGCTCTACAAAGCCTGTGGGACATAATGTTGTGATCTGCAAACCCGACATGAAAGTTCGAGATAGCAGCCAACTGAACTTTGACCGTGGAAGATGAAGAGCCCGAGTGAAAGATTTCCGCTAAAAAATCCAAAACTGCATGAACAGGGGCAGTAAAGGGATCTATATTCTTTGATTCTGCCCAACAAGAGAAGCGTTTCCACTTGCTGGTATAAATCCTTCTAGTAGAGGATTTAAGGGAAGCCACTATGATATCCCTAACTGGGTTAGAGATCATAGGAAGCCTGGCTAAGGAAGGAAGTGGAGCAACCAAGCTGTGAGGTTGAGAGAAGGAATAGACCGATGCAGCTGACCCGATTGGTGAATCAGAAGGTCTGGCACTGGGTCCAGATGCCACGGCTGCACCAATAGGTGACGATGGAGGAACGGAAACCAAATTTGTCGAGGCCAATAGGGGGCAATGAGAATCATTTTGGCTCTCAAAACGGTGGCTTTCTGGAGTACTTGTGGAATCAAAGGAAAGGGAGGAAAGGCATAAAGAAGTCCCTGGGGCCAATCCTGGGTAAGAGCGTCCCTGGGGGGGGTGGTCTGGCAGTGGGAAGAGAGAGAAGTCGTCTGGGCATTTGCTGTTTTGGGGAGTAGCAAAAAGATCGCAATATGGGCGGCCCCATTCTAGAAAAATCTCCTCTACTATAGATTGTTTAAGAGACCACTCGTGAGGCATGACAATAGCTCTGCTCAATCTGTCCGCTAAAATGTTGGTTTTCCCAGGGATATGCGTTGCTACCAGAAACCGATGAGAGGAGATCACCCATTGCCAAAGTCTGAGAGCTTCTCGACACAAGGGGTAGGACTTGGTTCCGCCCTGTTTGTTGATATACCATACTACAGACATGTTGTCCGTGTGAACTGCAATTGTTCCCAAGGGAAGAAAGTCGTTGAGGGCTTGCAACGTTAAAAGCACTGCTCTCATCTCTAGGACATTTATGTGCAGGTGGTATTCGAACGGTTGCCACGTCCCATGAACCATCCTGCCCTGATAATGACCCCCCCACCCGATCAGGGAGGCGTCCGTAGTGACTGTGGCTACCGGGGCCGGGGATACAAAGGGTCTGCCCTGATGAATCTGGGGAGAAGAAATCCACCAGGATAGGTGGTTTTTGCAAGCTTGTGTAACCAGGATTTTGTGACGCATGGGAAGTTGTTGGTAAGACCACTGGGTGAACAACATCCATTGAAGAAGACGCATGTAGAAGCGGGCCAAGGGAAGAAGGGTAATGGCCGCTGCCATGAGGCCCAACACTTTCAGGACCAGTCTGGCTTGCACCTTTTCGCTGGCAAGGATGATCCGCACGTGACTTTGGATATCTGAGATTCTTTGGTCTGTGAGGGTTGCTGACATCCGAACAGTGTCTAAATTTGCGTCTATGAAAGTAATAGACTGGCAGGGCAACAAGGAGGATTTTTCGTAGTTGATCGAAATTCCTAACTGAGTGCAGAGATTTAGGGTGTAATCCCTGGCTTGGAGAAGTTGATGCCTGGTGGTGGCTGAAAGGAGCCAGTCGTCGAGATACGGAAACACCTGGAATCCTTGATGTCTCAGGTGAGCCGTGACCACTACCAAACATTTGGTGAACACTCTGGGGGCTGTAGTGAGACCAAAGGGCAGGGCTCTGAAATGAAAGTGACTGGACCCCAGCCGAAAGCGGAGAAACCTTCTGGAGCGGCTGTGAATTTTTATGTGATAGTACGCATCCTGAAGGTCTATTGAGCACATCCAGTTGTCTTTGCCCAGGAAGGGCAAAATTGATTGAAGTGTGACCATTCGTAATCTCGTCTTTTTCACAGACTTGTTGAGTCTGCTGAGATCCAATATTGGTCTCCAATCTCCCGTCTTTTTGGGGACCCAAAAGAACCTTGAGTAGATTCCGGGCTCTGAATGGTCTGTTGTAACTGGCTGAATGGCTCTTTTGTGTAGAAGCTTTGATACTTCTAACTTTGCGATTTCCCTTAGACCGGGTGGCACATCTGGAAGGGAATTTTTGTGAGTGAAGGGACTTTCCTCGAAAGGAATTTTGTAACCCTCGGATATGATCGACTGTACCCATCTGTCTTGTGAGAGGGAAAGCCAGGCTTGTGGGTACAGCGATAATCTTCCCCCGACTGCCTCCAAGGATGGACAGTCTGGCAACACCTCAGGGATGCTGGAAGGGCATGTCAGAAAGAGACTCTCTGCTTCCCTGGTTTTGTGGACCCCCTCTGCCTCTAGGGCGGCGTCTGTTATTATTACCCCCTCTGCCTATAGGGGTAAACTGACCACGTGTATCCGGCGTGACTCCTTGGGATTTGCGGAACCACATCTTTCCACCCTTCTGTCCTTTGGGGTAAGGTCTAGAAGGGGTGGAAAAACGGACCCCTACGGCAGAAAGAGTCTTGCCGTCCTGCTCACACCTGGTCAATGTATTCTTCACTTGAGGACCAAACAAAGTTGATCCATCAAAGGGAGAGTTTGTGAAGGACGCCTTGAAGGGATCTGCAAAATTACAGAGCCGCATCCAGGATTGACGTCTCAGAGCCACTCCCGTGCCTGCGGCTCTACTCGCTCCATCTGCTGCATACGAAATCAGCCGCATGGAGGAGTTGGTTATGGAGTTAAGGATTCCTAGCTGAGAAGCAATCTTGTCTTGTGCCCCCAGAGCTGCAGGATCCTGTACTACTTCACCTAGTTCCTTAAGGATGTCCCTTTGGAGTCTGGTGAAGTGACACAAATAGTTCAGCGAACGCATGGCAAAAGGCACTGAGCCGATACAGGCAAAGAGATCATGGTGTCGCAGCCGGTCGGCGCCGACACCGAAGCCCGAGCCACATGGATGTCGGAGCCAGTCGGCACCAAAGTGACCTTCACAGTATCAGCACCGATAGCCATCAGTGCCGAAGATTTCTCCAAGCTAAGATCAGCTCCAGCCGGAGCCGATCTCGACTCCGAAGGAGTCGGAGCCAAGGCCGAAGGCTTAGGTACCGAAGCCTGGGCCTTGGTAGTCTTAGAGGGCTTACCCGGAGCCGATTTTGCCGGGGAGCCCTCCGGTTTAAGAAGTCCTCTTAAAATAAGTTTGTTCCTCCTTTCCTGCAGGACTCTCTGGCTAAAAGAATGAAAATTGCACAGGAGTCCTGCAGGTGGAGAGGTCCCAGGCAGTATATACAAGAAGTGTGACCGTCTGTCAGAGACATCTTCTGACAGCACGAGTCACACTTCTTGAAGCCTGAGACCCTCTGATCTTTAGACATGGTGCTTTCACAAACACTACACACACAGTCCCGAACCAGAGAAACTAAAGTTAAAGTACTGAGAAGTAAAAACTCACACACACACACACACACACACACACACCCTGACAGGGGTGGGGGGGTGGGAGGGATTAAAGGCCTGACTAAAAAAGTAAAGAAGGAAAAATAAAGTTAGTCAGAAAAAGCCTCACAATTATCTATAAAGATAGAATTTTAAAGAAAATAGAATTTTTTTCTGATTGGGGGCTAAAAGTTTAGTAATATTAAACACTTACCAGGAGCTGGTAAAAGGAGGACCTCATCAGCGAAGCGGCAAATGAGATCTGGGTACTTACCGCCTTGCATCATGGGATATGGGGCTGCCTCGAGCTGGTAAAAGTGACTCTATAGCTTAGCAAGTGCCGAGTCGGAGCCGAGGATCGGCTCCGAACCCATCAAGCAAGAATGAAGGCGAGATTGACAACTTAACATCAAGAAGTTATGTACTCACCATAACGTTCGATGTATGTAGTCCATCTCGCCTCACAGTCTTACCTGTGGGTTCGGAGCTGAACCTCGGCTCTGACTCAGCCATACTCTAGCACGAAGTCTTTCAATTGGCTGGGCTAAGAGGTATCCCATGCTGCACTGCTCCCTTTCCCCAGATCTTGTTTGCTGCAAACTCAATCACTCTATCACTCTCCCCCCATACACATAACACAAAGAGAAAGAAAAAACATTCCAATAATAAAAGGAGTACTGAAACCAGAACTAACCTTTAGGTCCTCCAGGATGGGGAAGGAGGGAGGATAAGTAAGAATGTGAGGCGAGATGGACTACATACATTGAACGTTATGGTGAGTACATAACTTCTTGATGTTATGTAGTCCAATCTCGCCTACATTCTTACCTGTGGGACAGCGTCCCCAGTACCTGAACCCTGGGAGGCTCAGTGGAAAATACTGCTGAGCACTGTGGAACCAATGGAAGATCTGCCTCTAGATACCAAATCCAATTTATAGTGAGTAATAAAGGTGTGAGTAGATGCCCATGTAGCTGCAGCACAATCATCATCCATAGACATCCTGGCCAAAAATGCTGTAGAGGTAGACATAGATCGGGTAGAATGAGCCTTCACTCTAAATGGTAAAGCCTTACCACCTGAGGCATAAATGAAGGAAATACAACTAGATATCCATCTAGACAAGGTCACTTTGGAAACAGAAGACCCAATCTTATTTTCCAAAAGTGAGACAAACAGCTGATCCGATTTCCTAAGGTCCTACGTTCTATGTAAATAAAAATGCAACTGCCTGTGAACATCCAACTGGTGAAATTTGAATTCTGCCCTATTAGAGAACTCTGGAAAAAAAATACGGGCAGTTCAATGGATTGGTTGAGATTACTAACCGAAGCCATTTTGGCATAAAGGAAGGGTTTGGCCTGAGGGAAACCCTGTCCCTATGAAAAATCAAGTAAGGTGGTCTGATTGACAAAGCTTGGAGCTCTGAGACACGTCTAGCTGAAACGATGGCTACCAGAAAGATAGTTTTCCAAGTCAAATATTTAATTTCACAAGTAGCTGCAGGCTCAAAGGGGGAAGTGGTGAGGCATTGTAGCACAAAATTTAGATCCCAAGGCATGACCGGTTCAAAGACTGGAGGGCAGAGCAGCATAGTGCCCTTCAAGAATGCCTTACAAAGTTTATGCACCATTAAACTGGGTTCTTTAGCGACGTGAAAAGTGGAAATAGCCGCCAACTGGACTTTAATGGTTGTGGCTGCTGACCCCTGATTGAAAAGCAAGGAAAGAAATTCCAGAACTGAAGAGATTGGAGCTGTATACAGATCAATTTGCCTTGCATGAGCCCAGATGGAGAATCTTTTCCATTTACTGGAATAAATTTTTCTGGTCGAAGGCTTATGGGAAGAAGACAGAATATGAACCACTTCTGGAGAAAAACGATGAAGCCTGACTAGTGATGGAAGTGGAGTAGCCAGGCTGTCAACCGGAGGGTTTGAAGAGAGGGATGGAACTGCCCTGACATATGAGTCAGTTGATCTGGCTGTGGGTCCAGAATCCAGGGTGCGTCCATGAGATAAGGATGGAGAAAGGGGAACCAAATTTGACGAGGCCAGTGTGGAGCAATCGGAATCATTTTGCTTCCCAAGGATTGTGCTTTCTGAATAACCTTTGTCAGCAGAGGAACAGGCGGGAAGGCATACAGTAGACCGGAGGACCAATCGTGAACCAGAGCGTCCCTGGGTGACTCCCCCTGAGGGGGAATAAGGGTGAAGTAGCTGCTGCACTTGGTATTGAGGGGACTGGCAAATAGGTCGTAGCAAGGCTGACCCCATCTGCAGAAAATCTGTTCCGCAACTTGACTGTTCAGGGACCACTCGTGAGGCATAAGAATAGCTCTGCTCAACCTGTCAGCGATCACGTTGGACTTCCCCGGAATGTGCATTGCTACAAGAAAATGTTGGGAAGACACTGCCCACTGCCACACTCGAATGGCCTCTCTGCAAAGAGGATACGATCTGGTTCCTCCTTGTTTGTTCAGATACCATACCACCGACATATTGTCTGAGTGGATTGCAATTGTCCTGAGAGGAAGAAAGCTCTGAAGTGCTTGCAACGCTAGTAGCACTGCTCTCATCTCCAAGATACTGATATACAGATGTATCTCGTGCTCCTGCCACATGCCTTGGACTGTCCTGCCGAGATAATGCCCCCCCCCCATCTGGGAAGCATCCGTGGTCACTGTGGCAACAGGAGGGGATGAAACTAAGGGTTTTCCCGCATTGAGGTTGCTGGTGTGAAGCCACCAGCATAGATCCTGCTTGCACCTGTCTGTGATCATTATGAGATGAGAAAGCGGAAGACTTTGTGGAGACCACTGGACAAAAAGCAGCCACTGAAGGAGCCTCATGTTTAGCCTCGCAAGAGAGACCAGTATAATTGTTGCAGCCATCGTCCCTAACAATTTGAGAACCGTTTTTGCCTTCACTTTCTTTAAAGGGAGCAACGAGTTTACCTGTTGTTGCAAACCTTGAATCCTTTCTTGTGGTAAAAACGCCCTCATGAGCACGGTGTCTAACTCGGCGCCTATAAAGGAGACATAATGCGAGGGTGGCAAGGCAGACTTTTCCCAATTTAGAGTGATACCCAATCGTTGACACAGATTGATGGTGGTGTGTCTGGTCTCTAGTAGTAGATGCCTGGTGGTGGCAGAAAGGAGCCAGTCATCCAGGTACAGAAACACTTGGAATCCCTGACGTCTCAAGTGAGCTGTCACCACTGCCATACATTTGGTGAACACCCTGCGGACTGTGGTGAGACCAAAGAGCAGGGTTCGAAATTGAAAATGACTGTCTCCCAGCTGGAAGCGTAGATGACTTCTGGCTGGATGCCTTGTCCATTTTTATATGGTAGTAAGCATCCTTGAGGTCGATGGAGCACATCCACACTTCTTTTCCCAACAATGGGACAATGGATTGCAATGTGACCATTTGGAACTTGGACTTCTTCACATGGAGGTTCAAGCGGCTGAGATCCAAGATGGGGCTCGGGTCCCCTGTTCTTTTCAGCACCAAAAAAAATCTGGAGTAAGTCCCTAATCCGATCTGGTCTGAGGGGACATGCTGGATGGCTCCTTTTTCTTGCAGCTTTTGAAATTCTGAAGCTGCGGAATCCCTTTGATTGGGTGTAACATCTGGGATTCTTTTGATCGGTGAGGGTGGGGGGAGAAGGGAATGTGATATCCTCCAGAAATTATCTTTAATACCCACTGGTCCTGGGTGATGTGCTGCCAGGCTTCTGGGTATAGTGAGATGCAACCCCCGACTGGCTCTGGAGATGTGCAGTGGGGCCTCCCATCAGGAGTGCTGGTAGGGAGGACCACGAAAGGAGTCACGGTCTCCCTGGTTAAGCAGGCCTCCTCTGCCTCTAGGGAGGCTTCTACCCGAGTTACCACCCCCTCCCCTGCCTCTGGAGGGGAATTCACTTTGTGCGTCAGGAAAAAATTTCTGCGATTTCTTGAACCACATTTTCCCACCCTTCTGGCTCTTGGGATAAGGTCTAGAAGGCATGGAAAAACGGACTCCCACGGCAGACAGAGTTTTTCCCTCTTGCTCGCACCTAGTGAGAATGTCTTTCACCTTGGCTCTGAACAATGAGGAACCATCAAATTGGGTGTTGGTAAATGTAGACTTGAAGGCCTCTGCAAAATTACAGAGGTGCATCCAGGAGTGCCTCCTGAGAGAAACTCCGGAACTCGCTGCTCTACTCGCTCCTTCGGCTGTGTAGGAGATGAGCCTCATGGAGGAGTTAGCGAGAGAACTTAAGGTAGACATCTGAGCAGTGACTTTCTGAGCCACTGCATCAGGAATGTTACCTTGCAGAGTATCTCAAAGCTGTTTTAGGAGATCTCTTTGGAGCCGTGTAAAATATGATAAGTAATTCAGCGACCGCAGAGTAAATGACGCTGAAGAAAACATACGCTTCCCATACCGATCCATAGTCTTAGACTCCTTGTTAGGGGGATGGATGGTAGATGAAGTCTCAGCCAGTTCCTTCTTGGTGGCCGCTGCCACCACCATGGCATCTACTGGGATGCCTTTCATGAGAAAGTCTTTGCCAGAGGGGGCAGACAGAAATTTGTTGGGTCTCCTCTGGACTGATTCCACAGTGTTAGGGGTTTTCCACACCCTTTGACAAACCAGATCCAGGAGTTCGTCGAAGGGTGGAGAGACCCAGGAGGCAGAAGGCTGAGCCCCAAAGGCCTTCAGGAACACTGACTCCTCTTCAGAGGGGGGAGGGGGGTTTAAGGGCCAGTCGCCTCTCTGTTTCAAGATCTCTAGGATATCAGAGAAAGAGATATCTTCAGAGGGCGACTTTGGGGACCCCTCGGATTCCTCAAGGTCAGTGTCTGACGTGAGAAATTCTTCCTGGGAGTCAATGTGCTTCCTCTTGCACATTCTTTTTCTGGGTGGCTCCTCAGGCACAAACTCTGGTGAGCCCTCAGAAATTAGGGGACCACTCATGGGGGGTCTCCTGAGGCCTTGGGTCTCTGCTGTCCAAAGACAGAGGGTGATCAGAGACTGATACAGTAGCTGGAGGGGGAAGAGTGTCAGAACTGTATGATGCAGCTGAGGATCTGGCCAGCACGCTCCTCATGACCTCGAAAGCTGGTCCCCCTGGTTCCGAAGACCAACCAACCGTGGAATCCCTTGGAGCAGAAGGGACACGGTCAGAAGCCGAAGCAAGAGTCAGGCTCACCCGAGCCAAAGCACTGAGTGGGAGGCTAGGAACTGAAGAGCACCCCCCTCGGGTGCAACTGAGAAACCATGCGTCTTGAACCACATGGACGGGGCCGACGGGGTCGGAGCGTAGATTGGAGCCGACAAGCTGGTATGGGCTATCGGAGACGACCTAGAAGAATCAGATGGCGCCAACCACTCTGGCTCCGAAGGCTGGGATTTGCTCAGAGGATCTATAAACGATGGATGGGTGACGGGCTCCGGAGCAGACTGGGCTGGAGCCGAAAGCAATTTAGCCAGCACCGGTGAATGGTGCAGTCTCTGCACCACTCTATCCACATCAGAAAGTGTTCTGGAGAACCTAGAGGACAAAGAAAGAGATCTAGACCTCCTCTCAGAAGGAGACCTGTGAGGAGGAGACACCAGTCTAAATATTGGAGATCGGCTCCGAGCTAGTATCTCCATCACCAGCTCCGAAATGTGGGAGCCGATGAAGGTCCTGTAGCTTCAGAAACTTCCTTCGGCACAGAAGACAGTGGAGCCAAGGATGCCACAGTAGGTTTGGTAACTTTCTCCGGGGGATCCAATAGTACAGACGGAGCCTGAGTTCGTTTTTTTTGCTTTAGATGTTTTAGAGGGAGAGGACATAGCACTAGAAGACCTCTCCAAATCTTTCTCAAAGGAGGAGTTTCAGTAGTCCCTTCAAAATCAGTTTGTTCTTCCGTTCTTGAAGAACACGAGGGCTGAACGCATGACAAAAAGCACAAGACTCCTGAAGGTGTATAGCCCCCAAACAATAAACACATACAGAGTGCCCATTGGTAATAGACATCTTGTACCCACATTTGCTACACTTCTTAAAGCCCGAAGGCTTATGTTCTTTTGTATCCTTAGACATGGTTGGCAGGATACTTGATACAACACCACAGAATGGACTAATACAAGCAAAAGCGTGAAAACTATAACTAAAAGCTATAAACAACACACCAGGACCTCTAACTCAAATGGTCCTGACAGGAAAAACAACAAGAGGAAGGACTGGGTCCTCTAACTTAAATGGTCCTAGCCTGGAGGGGATAGGTACCTAAACACAAGACAAGCACAGAAGGGGAAAACAGATAACTAAGGGAGGACAAGGTCCTCTAACTGAAACGGGCCTAGTCCGTAGGGAGATACTGATGGGATACGAGACAAGTAAAAGAAAAAACACAAAGGAGCACAACAGCTTCAACAAACCACAACACACACACACCGAGCTATGAAAATAGCTTTAGGAGCAAAATTTTAGTCAAAGACGACAAAAAAGTTATACTTAGCCACAGCCAAGAGCGAGACCACGTCTGAACTTTCCGAATGGCAAACGAGATCTGGGGAAAGGGAGCAGTGCAGCATGGGATACCTCTTAGCCCAGCCAATTGAAAGACTTCGAGCTAGAGTATGGCCGAGTCGGAGCCAAGGTTCGACTCCGAACCCACGGGTAAGAATGTCTGAGAGATTGGACTAGATAACATGCAATATTTCCATACATGCTTAATATTTCAAAAAACAAGTTACTTAAACTATTGCTTGACATCAGGTGAAACCTTATATGTTGTTGAAAATAACTATCTTTCATATTTGCACTGTAAGTTGCATATCTTGAGAGATATTCAGATTGTCAGTTAAGCATATGTACTCATGTTTCTGCAAATATCTCCATAAATATGCACTCAGAGAGGAATTTCTTGCTGTCATGTGAAAGCATATGATTAACAAAAATGTTCTAACTATATATGCCTAGGTAGTACAGTTCATAGGTTCTTCCTTGCTTCTCTGCATTATTTTGTATCAGAACACTGGGAATGGTTTCACTAGCAGTCTGTCAGAGAATCTGTCGTCCTCAGGCCAGGGTGGGGAGGGGGAGGGTGGAATGGGAAGCAAATAGTGACTTTGACTTTCTGCATTGTCCTTTGTTCTTTGAGCCTTTCTGCTACTGCTTTTTAATGTTCAGCTTGTTGGAATTTTGCTGAGGCTTCTTACATTGCTTCTTAAAAAAATATCCTGAAAAGGAAGATTTTTAATGAACTTTGAAAACAGGGTTGAAAAAATCATTGAGAAGCTCCTTGAATTAACTTCCCTTACTCCTCAAACTTCAAAGAACCTCAGCAACAGAAGGGCCAAATAACACATCTTTAGTCCAGACATAAAAGAAGAATTTGCTATCAAAAAATCCCTGATCTTGTGAAAAAGTAGCTAAGGCTGATACCATAACAGCATGTAAAAGTACAGTTGCGTAAAATCTTACCATAACAGTAGATGTCCTTCTCTTGACTGCTGCAGTATTCATTAAAGAAGAGATGTCCAGCCCCAGGAAGCCTGTCGCTCCGCCAATATAAACTCGAGAGATCTTGTTTGCACCATACGTCACATTTATGCTTCCTGCACAGAATGTGGGGCATAAAAGGGACATCTGGACGCAACTACCCAGAACTGAACTGTCACAAAAGAGAACAGTAATCTTAGGACAAAGGAGATGATGCACATCTAGAAGGGGAAAAATGCAGAATAAAAAGATGCACATCTAGAAGGGGAAAAATGCAGAATAAACAAGAGGGGGTTGGAGGGAAGGAGTGAATACTGCAACAGTGAAGAGAAAGACATCTACTGTTATGGTAAGATTTTATACAACTGTACTATGTCCTTCTATATCACTGTTGCAGTATTCATTAAAGAAGGAAGAGTAAAAAAGCTCAAGAAACAGAATGGGAGGTGGAAGGCAGAGAACAGCCCTCAACAAACACACATAAAATGGTTTCAGCAAAACCTGCTCTGGCCTTAGAAACTATATCTAACATATAATGTTTATTAAAGGTATGCACTGAAGACTAAGTAGCAGCTTTGAGGATGGAACTGGTGTCCAACTCCTTGAAGAAGGCACAAGAAGAGGCAACAGCCCTAGTAGGATGAGCTCTAAGAGAAGCAGACGCAGACTTACCATGAAAAGAATAACAAAAAGAAATGGACTTAGATATCCAGGAGAAGATGGTTTGCTTAGAAACGGCCACACCCAAAGACCTGGAATGAAAGGAAACAAAAAGCTGATCAGACATATGAATAGTCCTTGTTTTATCAAAATGATACTTGAGCTGTCTGTGCAAATCCAAGGTATGCAGAACCCTCTCACTAGCAGACTAAGAAGGGGGGAAAAAGGAAGGGAGTTGTACAGACTGATTTAAGGATAACTCATACACCCTGTCCCTGTGAAAAAAACAAAAAATGTGGGAATGGCCATAAGGGCCTGGAGCTCAGAAATCCTCTGTGCAGAAGAGCTAGCAATAAAACAGTCGTCCAGGTACAATGTTAGAAAGCAGAATCTGCATGCTCAAAAGGAGCCTGAGTCAATTTTTCCAAAACAAAATTAAGATCTCAAGGAGGAGGAATAAGTTTTCTTGGAGTCCTAACATGCAGGGCGCCTTTAAGAAACTGTTTGTCAAAGGAGGAGTCAAGAGCAGACAAGCAGAAATGGTTGACAAATGGGCCTTCACAGAAGAATAGGCAAAGCCAGACTGGAGAAACTGACATAAATAAGAGAGGACCAGGGGAACTCCCACTGAAAAAGGGTCCTGGTTACGAGCATGGCACCAGACCAAAAATCTTTTTCATTTGGACATACACGATTTTCTGGTTGAAGGTTTCCTTACCTCCTGTAAAACCCTGAACACATCCACAGAAAAGGGGTGCTTGAAAGGGATCAAAACCCTAGCACCTACAATGTCAATTGCAGAGTGGACAAGTTGGATGGATGAGGGACCACTTTTCCTGTGTAAGTTGATCCAACTGGGAAGGTAACTTGTGATGACTGCCCCAGGCAAATGCATCGGTGGGGGGGGGGGGGGGCAATGCTGTCTCAGCCAAAAGAGAATCACTAGCAAGACTTTTGGGGAGCCCAGCTGAATCTTCAGCAGGACTCTTGGCAGTAGAAGAGGAGGAGGGAAACCATAAAGAAACCTCCCCTTCCATGGAAAGGAAAGGGTGTCCTTCTTCCAGGCCAGATGACATGCCACTCGCCACACTGGAAGAGAAGAGAGAAGCTGCCTGTTCAGAGGAGAGGGAAAAAGATCTACCTGAGGAATACCCCAATGTCCAGAAACACATCTCTGTGAAGCATCCATTTGTGAGTCTATGTTTTGGACTTGCTCAGAGAGTCTGTCACAAGATTGTGCTCTGAAGGAATGTCTACTGCCTGAAGAGTTAATTGATAACCAACAGCCACATGCTAACCCTGAAGTGCCATCCTGCAGAGAAGGTAAGAGTTCATGCCACCTGCTTGATGACAAACTATATCACTGCAGTGTTGTCTGTGTACACCTTCAAGGGGCCCGGAGAGACATGGGGGTAAAAAGCCTGAAGGGCCAGAATCAGAGCTGTTGCTTACTTCTGATGGAGAGGCCAAAGACTCTGAACTTTCAGATGACCCCCACCCCCCATGTCTGAAGCATCAGTGAACAGCTCTTGAGAAAGGATTGTAGGCTGAAAGGCCCATTGTGGGGTGAGAGCAAACTGTAGAATCCACCACTCTAATTCCTTCTTGAGACAGTGAAGGAGAGGTAAACTGAAATTCAGAGGGTGAGGACGCTGCAGCCAAACTGACCTGAAGTACCTTCCGCAAGTCTGACAAGAGGAAGTATCGGAAAATAACAGGCCATGAATCCCAGGGCCTGACGAAACTTTCTGGCTGGCATGGCAGTCAAGGGAATAAGAGACTGAAAGAAGGCTGTCAATGACAACACCTTTGGAGATGGAAGAGAGGCCAACATTGACGGCATATGAATCCTGTAACCCAGATACACATGATCCTGACAGGGAATCAGGACGGAGTTTTGGAACTTAATAGTAAACCCCAGACTTCAAAAGAGAGAGATGATGAGCTACAGATCCTGCAACAATCGACAGGGAGATGGAGTCTGAAGCAACAGGTCATCTACATAATTAAAAATATGAATGCTTTGAAGCCTGCAGAAAGCAATCACAGGAGCTAGGCATTTTGTGAATACACTTGGGGCAGTAGCGAGGCCAAAGAGCAAAGCGGAGAGCTGAAAATGAAAGGAAGACACAAACAATTGTAAAAACCTTCTTGAAGAGAGGGTTAATAGGGATATAAAGGTAAGCATCTTTCAGATCCAAGGACAGCAGAAAAGCCTGGGTAATAAAACAGAAAATGGAGTTTTAAGAGGAAGCATCCGAAAAGAAGGGATCTCGAGGAAAGTGTTGAGCTAGGAGAGATCCGAAATAGGTCTCCAAGTGCCCTCTTTCTGAAGAACCAAGAACTTTCTGGAATAAAAACCCCATCCAACTTGGGAAGGGGGGACAGGTTGAATGGTCTCTTGCTTCAACAGGGACCCTATAACCTCCATGAAAAGAGAAAGTTACTCTAGAGAAGTTTGAGGAATCTCAGAAAAAGGAGGGAGAGATATCCATATCATGAATTAACCCTGAAAGAAGACAGAAAAAAAGTACAGTTTTGTACCTACCATAAATGTAGATGTTCGAAGATCCACATTGCTGCAGTCCTTACATATGGGTAGTCCGCTGTCCTCGGTCGGCCCGAATACCAAAGTATAAGGCTGACGTCGGTCAAGGCGCTTAAAACTGACATCAGGACGTCAGGGTACAAAAGCGCATGACCGACGTCATTTCCTCAGTCTTTTCTTGCCCCAGATGTCAGAAGGCCCTAACAAGAAAGGCCAAAGCCAAAAACCAGCAAAACTAACCAACCACCCTGCACTAACCATATTTACAATATGTACAACACAAACTACACCACCACCTTCAACAACAGAGGGAAGGAGGGAGGTAATTGACTGCAGCAATGTGGATCTTCAAACATCTACATTTATGGTAGGTACAAAACTGTACTATGTTCTTCATCTCACATTGCTGCAGTCCTTACATATGGGTAGAATCCCAAAGCAGAGGTAAGGGAGGATGGCAAAACTATAAAGCATTAGGAGCAGCCAAAATGCCCTGTAAAATAGCAGTGGCAAATCCAGCCCTAGATTTAGAGTAAAGTGGAAGGTGGTAATGCTTAGAGAAAGTATGCACTGAACTCCAAGTAGCTGCTTCCAAAATATCTTTAGTAGCCACCCCTTAAAAAGCTGCAGAAGTGGCAGTAGCCCTAGTGGAATGAGGCCTAATCCCAGCTGGAATCTCCTTACCATGATGGGAATAACAGAAAGCAATACAAAACCCAATCCACTTAGAAATAGTTTGTTTTGAAACAGGTTTGCCCTGAGAACCCAAAGCAAAAGAAACAAACAACTGCTGAGACTGCCTGAACCCTTTAGTTCTGCTCAAATAATATCGCAACTGTCTATGTATATCCAAAGTGTGCAAAATCCTTTCCCCTTTATTTTGGGGGTTTGCATAAAAAGTAGGCAAATGAATAGTTTGGTATAAAGCCACACTAGAAACCACTTTAGGCATAAAAGAAGGGTTAGTACGCAAAGACACCCTGTCCTTGTGGAAAATTAAGAAAGGCTCAACTGCCATAAGGGCCTGTAATTCAGAAACCCTTCTCGCAGAGGTAATGGCCAACAAAAAAGCAGTCTTCCATGATAAATATTTCAACTCTGCTGATGCTGCAGGCTCAAAAGGTTGTAGAGTGAGTTTCTCCAACACAAAATTGAGATCCCAAGCAGGAGTAGGAGCTCTACGTGGGGGTCTTATATTCTTTGCCCCTCTAAGGAATTGCTTAAACAAAGGCTGAGAAAATAATGGTGGGTCACAGTCATAGTGAGCAGAAATTGCTGCAGCATGAACCTTTATAGAGGAGAAGGACAAACTTTTGTCCAATAACTCAGTAAGGTATTGAAGTGCAACACTTAAATTAGGTTTAGAAACATCAAAGTCCTTTGTTGTACTCCAAAATAAAAATCTCCTCCATTTATCTGCGTAAACTTTCCTTGTACTAGGCCTTCTGGCCTCCAAAATAACATTCAAAACTTGTTGTGGAAGCTGAGACCCTCTAGGGTTTAAAACAGAATATGCCAGGCTGTCAGATGTAGAGAATGAAGTTTGACATTGAGTAAATGACTGTTCTCCTGAGACAGCAGGTGAGGAATCGAAGGCAAAGGCCATGGAGGCTCCCGTACCAGACTTCTCAGTAATGGGTACCAGTGCTGTCGAGGCCAATCCGGAGCTATTAAAATCATGTTTGGCTTGTCCTGTCTGACCTTCAGGAGTACCTTTGGGAGGAGAGGCAGAGGTGGAAAGGCATACACGTGAAGATTGCTCCAATTGAATGAGAGAGCATCCACTTTCCAAGCTGCGGGATGAAACCTTTTTGTGCAAAACTTTGGCAGCTGGTAATTTAGTGGAGAAGCGAACAGATCTATGTCTGGAGTTCCCCATAACACTGTCAATCTCTGAAATACATGAGGATACAATTTCCACTCGTGGGGATCCATAATTTGTCTGCTCAACACATCTGCTAAGGAGTTCTGTGCTCCTGGCAGAAACCTTGCCTGAAGATTTAGCTGTAAACTGAGAGCAGTCTCCCACAAAATCATTGCTTGTCTGCACAGAGGATAAGAATGCGTTCCCCCTTGCTTGTTGATGTACCACATGACAGTTGTGTTGTCTGTTTGAATCAACACCTGTCCTGGAAGAAGTAAATCCTTGAAAGCTATCAATGCAAATTGGACTGCTAACATCTCCTTCAAGTTGATATGTAGATGTTGAAGTCTGGCAGGCCACGTGTCTTGTACCCATTTTCCATTTAGATGAGCTCCCAAGCTTTGTCTGAGGCATCTGTCGTTAAAATCTGACTCGCCTCTGGCCGGGTCACAGAGAGTCCCTTGTTTAGGTGACATTCCTGAGCCCACCACAAAAACTCCTTTTGAATGCAAGGTATTATCTGAATGACAGTGTCCAAATCTTGGCAGTGCTGTGTCCATACATTCTTGAGATACCATTGTAGCTTCCTCATATGCAGTTTGGCATTGGGAAGCACCAGAATACAAGATGCCATGAACCCCAAGGCTTGAAGGACTGTCCTTGCAGTCAGCCTGGACTGACGAGACAATTGGTGGAAGTAAAGAGAAAGATTCTTTTGTTTGTCCGGGGTCAAAAGGCCATCTGGGATGCTGTATTCAGTCTCACACCCAGAAAGCACATGTCCTGAGAGGGTACTAGACTGGACTTTATTTCGTTCACAGAATACCCCAGGCATCTTAACACTGCCATCACATACTGTAGATGATGAAGAAGTTCGTCCTTTTCTTGGGCCAGAATCAGGCAATCGTCCAAATAAGGATAGATTTGTATTCCTCTTAGCCTGAAGAAAGCTACCACTGGAGCCAGAACCTTCGTGAATACTCTGGGCGCAGTAGATAAGCCAAAGGGCAATGCAGAGAACTGATAATGTGAAGTCCCAGCCCGAAAACGCAGATACTTCCTACAACTGGGCCTGATAGGAACATGAAGGTAAGCCTCCTTGAGATCCAGAGTCACCATCCAGTGATCTTTGCCCAGCAGCGGTAAAAGCTGTTGTAACGTCAACATTTTGAACTTGGGAATGTCCAGATATGTGTTGAGGATAGATAAATCCAAAATTGGTCTCCACGTGTTTCCTTTCTTTGGTACTAGAAACAGGCGAGAATAAAATCCTAGGCCCACTTCTGGCAGAGGGACCGGTTGTATGGCCCCTATTTGAAGTAGCAGAGAAATTTGTGTGCGCCTCTAGTCTTTGCTGAGGAGGAACGTCCGGCATGCCTTTGAAAGGAGGCAAGGTATGGAAATAAAACTTGTAACCCTGGTGTATGATATCCAATACCCATTTGTCCTGGGTAATCAACATCCAATTTTCCTTGAAGACTGCTAACCTTCCTCCCAAAGGTGCTGCCAGGCAAGAAGGATCTGGCAGCTGAAAAAGTAGGTCATTGGGCCTGTTTACGAAAGGACTGGCCCCTGCCCTCACCCGAAGATTGTGCAGGTGAACTCCCTGTTCTAGGCCTGAAGGAACTCTGAGCTCTCCCCCTACCATGTCTAGATCTACCCCTAGACTGAGAATCATAAGAAGGATACGTCCACCCCTTAGCAGGCCAATTCCTACTAAACTTCGGAGGCTGAACTTGCAAAAAATCTTTAACAGCCTGCATAGACTTAGCCTTGTCTTCCATTTTCTTCAAGACTGACTCCACAGGTGAACCAAACAACACATCAGACTGCAAAGGAGCATCCAAAATCCTTGTCTTAACATGGTCAGATAAATTCTGATCCTTCAGCCAGGCGTGCCTGCGAAGAACTGAGCCAGTGGCAGCCACCCTAGACGAGGCCTGCACAGCATCAAAACCACACTGTAATGAATGCTTACCCACCTGTTCAGAGACATGCACCAAATCTTGTAATTCTTTACACTCAATGCCTTCCGCCAGAGCATCCACCTTAGACTTCAATTGAGAAAGAAGAAAGTTTTGATATTTCAACATATGAAACTGGCAATTCAAGGCCCTCATAGCTAAGGTAGAAGATGTATAGACCTTTTTTCCCCATCTATCCAAAGCTCTGGTTTCTTTATCTAGAGGAACCAGATTTTTTACAACAGAGGCCTTGACACCCTTAGGTCCCTGACTAATAGTTTCTGGGTCCGCCCTAGGACTCTTATAAAGATATTTATGAGCCTCAGGCACCCTGTAATACCTATCCGGTTTAACAGGAGCAGGAGGCAGAGAATCAGGATTAAGAGAAGCCTCTGCAAACACATCTTCCACAACATCCAGAACAGGGGGTATAGCCAATGGCCTATGCTGGGGTAACAGCAAAAATTCCCTAAGCCTTTTCCGAGAATCAGAGAAGTCCTGACCTTCCCACTTAAAATGTTCCCTCATAGAATGAAGTGTCTCTGAAAAAGAAAAATCCTCTGGAGGAGAAGCAGGAGGAGTGGAATCATCTGCCTCAGAATCAGAATAAGGAGAGTACTCCTGCAGGTCTTCAGCTGAAGACTCTGAAACATCCGAAGCCTGCTCAAAACTTCCCAACTCTGGCTCCACCCTAGGCCTCTTATCAGGAGGGGGCAAAGAACCTCTAATCAGAGTAATCAAATCTTCTGCCATTTTAAGCATGTGCTTCTTAGGCACAGACCCTGCTGAACTAGGAGTGACACCAACAGAAGCTAAAACTGGCCTGCCTCTGGGAGAAGCCTTGGAAACAGAAGGAGAAGGCCTAACCACCCTGGGAAGGGAGTACAGTAACTTGAGAAGCCCCTTCAGCCTGACCTGCCTCCTGAGAGACCACCTCCTGCAAAATCAAAGTCTCCCCCTGAGACTCCAGAGAGGTCTCCGTTGGAACCACCGGTTCCACTGAAGCCTCTAAAGAACCGGCGTCCGGTACGGACGACTCATCTTGCCTGGGTTTAACTGCTTTGTCTTTGCGCTTCTTTGCAGAAGCG
Organism: Protopterus annectens; assembly: GCF_019279795.1. NCBI lineage: Eukaryota > Metazoa > Chordata > Ceratodontiformes > Protopteridae > Protopterus > Protopterus annectens. The sequence goes on from NC_056736.1 coordinate 669,518,329, forward strand.
GGCGCCGGAGAATCCGACGGCATATTATAATTGCACCGCTTCCCAAAGACCAGCCTAGCACAATCTAACCTCCGCTTAATAGTGCGTTTATTGAACCTAGCACAAAAGCGACACCCAACAACGTCGTGCGCAGGCCCCAGACAAGGAATACACAAAGAATGATAATCTCTATGCGGTATCTGCTTCCCACAAGAAATACAGTTATTCACTTTTTCTGACATCCGGTAAAACACTGAGGCAAGAAAAAAACAAAATATTCCAACGGGTACTTAGCCAACTTGGATTCGGTCTGAAACTCCGAACTCGAAAAATTTCAGAACGCCGAACGGCACTTGCAACGCTGCTTCTGCATCGGACCATGCGGCAAAAAAGACTGAGGAAATGACGTCGGTCATGCGCTTTTGTACCCTGACATCCTGATGTCAGTTTTAAGCGCCTTGACCGACGTCAGCCTTATACTTTGGTATTCGGGCCGACCGAGGACAGCGGACTACCCATATGTAAGGACTGCAGCAATGTGAGATGAAGAACATCACAAGAGTCTGAAGTGATGAGACACCAATTTGAAAGACAAAAGGGAGAGCCAAAGAGACACAGGAACCTGGTCTAAAGGGAGGGGGGGAGGCAAACTGCCAAACAGAAACAGGCTTATCAGATAAAGGAGGCTTCTGGGCCACAGAAATCTGAGAAGCCTTAGCAGAGAGGGCTCGCCTCCCACCCTTCCTTCCCTTAGGGGTCTGGCAGGGTTGCCTGTGAACAAAAGCAGAGCTAGAAGGAGAATTCCTCTGGAACACTGGGATAGGAGAGACAAAAATATGCTTAAGGTCTTGTAAGGCTTTGCCTTTCTCTTGAAGAGACTTAAACAAGTCAGGAGCCGCAGTCCCAAAAACATGAGTATTATCCAAAGAAGTTTCCAATAAGTTGGCCTTAATGCCCTCAGGAAGAGACTGGAGATGAGGCCAATAATTACGCCTCCTGACGGACCCAAAAGATGCAGCCCTAGAAGTGGGAAGAAGCATCAGCAGCATCACAGCTACACTTGATAGAGTGACGAGCCACTTGAGAAGTCAAACCTAAAAAAGATAAGGCAGAGGATTTGCCATCAGAATCAGGGAGAACAAAGATAACCTGACAAGCCTGAGCAATCAAGGTCTGAGCATACCTGGTCATGTGGGTCTGGTAATTAATAGCCCTAAAGGTCAAAGTAGAAGCAGTGTAAACTTTCTTGCCAATCCTCTCCATTGTCCTGCTTTCCTTATCAGAAGGGATAAGTTTGGAAGAGGGCAAAAGTTTAAAAGGTTTGTCAGAAGAAAATTATACCATAGCAGGATCAGCAGAAGGACATTTAAATAAAAATAGACAATCCTCAGGAACTTTATAAAACCTATCAGGTTTCTTAGGAGCAGAAGGCTGAGAATCAGGAACCTTGGAAGGAGCAATGAAAGTATCTAACAAGGCAGCTAACACAGGAGGAACTGCCTATGATTTAGGAGTATCCACCTGAAGCAACTCATAATATCGTCTCTAAATATTGAATGATTGAGAAGAATCCCACTTAAAGAATACCAGCATCCTAGCAATTGTGCCCTCAAAGGACAATTCCTTGAAAGGAGACTCGGGGTTAACAGACTCCTCTTCATCAAAACCATAAACCAAAAGCGAAGGTATCTATAAAGAAAAGGACAAAGACCACTCTCATCAGACAGGGAATCCTCATCCAAGGAATCTGGTTCCCTAAACCAGTTAGGAGGGGTAAAGGTCCAAAGAGCAGAAGGTACTGAAACCTTATGAGGAGGCTTTGGGACCACTATGGCAGAGAACAAGCCATGAGTAAACTCCTGACATTCCCTTTGAGGATCCACATGACAGACTGAAACATGCTTCAGTTTTTGTCTTTTCTTGGAGGGGACATCAGCCCTAACAAATACCAGAGGTTCCGACCCTTGGAGAGATTTCAAAAGAGAACCCGGAACTTCCTCCCTTTCCAATACCTCTGGAATTCCTCTAGGACCCTCCAAGATAATCAACCGCGACTCCACCTCGGCATCTGTAGTAGACACTTGTAAAGCTTCAGAGGACGTATGAAAAGATGGATCCATGCCAGCCTCTGGTGGGGTCATGGCAGAAGAATCTGACGTAAACACAGAGTGACCTTCAAAGCTATTACCTGCTTCTAGAGGGAAATCCGGTGGAGGCTGGACAGCTAAAGAATCCGGCCAAGACTTCTTGGCCTTCTTCTTACCTAGCGGGAGCATCTTGAGGATATTCAAGATACTCAAGCTAAAGGATTGCGCCATGGTACCCTGGGCTAACCGTCTAAGCTATTGGTTTTCAAGATAAATGGCTAGGGAAGACAAACGGCTTTTGAGTGTCTTAGGCACAAAATGTCCTACCGATGTTACAAGAGGTATGGTGGTAGGAAGCACCCAAGCAAAAAAGACACCATTCATGACAATCCTTATGGGGAAATTGCACTGACATTTTCCCCTCTTGGATGATGAACTCTCTTGCAGTCGCAGAATGTTAACCTGATCTTTGAAACAGAGTTACAGCAGACAGTTAATATATTTATGTATACGTACACACACAGACAGACACACACACACACACATATATATATATATATATATATATATATATATATATATATATATGGGTCTACTACTAATGCCCGAAACGACGATTCCCCGACGGAAAACTCACCGACGCCAGATGACCGACAGGTAAGTGTACCGACAGGGTGATTTGCCGACAGCGGAAAGACCGACAAGGGAATGTGCGATCACGACGCGGTAAGTGTGCGATGGTGACGGAGTTAGGAGCGGTCAGGTAAGTGCTCGAGATTGTGGGATGTCGGGTTAGGCTGTGGGAAAGGTGAGTGTGTGTTCGTGTCGGAGGTATGGTTCGGGTAAGGTAAGTGTGTGCTAGTGAGGGACTGTAGTTTAGGGACGGGTTAAGTGAGTTAGGGTTAGGGTGCAGGTAGGTGAAGTGTGCGTTAGTGTCGGAGCTTGGGCTAGGGGTGGGTTAAGTGAGTTAGGGTTAGGGTGCAGGTAGGTGAAGTGTGCGTTAGTGTCGGAGCTTGGGCTAGGGGTGGGTTAAGTGAGTTAGGGTTAGGGTGCAGGTAGGTGATGTGTGCGTTAGTGTCGGAGCTTGGGCTAGGGGTGGGTTAAGTGAGTTAGGGTTAGGGTGCAGGTAGGTGAAGTGTGCGATAGTGTCGGACCTTAGGGTTAGGGTTTGGGTCAGGGCTAGTGTGTATGCTATGTAGTGTCGCGTGTTGTTTATGTTCCGTGTGTCGGTGTAATGGTGTTCGGTGTAATGGTGTTCGGTGTTTTGCGTTGTCGGGTTTGTGTGATGTCGGTCATCTGGCGTCGGTGTACATGGTTACTCCTTACATGCACAAATCTCCTACTCTAGCCTGTAATGAGAATTTTGTTTCAGCTCTCAGTTTTACTGAAGAATTCTGCCTAAAAACATAAAACCAAAAACAATGGGAGATTGAAGATATAAGGATAATCAGGGACAATTTTTTTATTTTAAATATTTTACTCTAATTCAAGTTTTATTTATTTTTTATTTATTTACCCTTTGTTGATAAGTTAACAGAACAACGAGAGCTGCATTAACATTTAAAGTGTGATGAAAAGTACACCTCTCAACTGTCCAGATTTTTGCAGAATGCCTAGATCTTTACCTCATATTTTGATTTGTTCCTTATAAAATGTGTGGATTTCTGGCAAATCGTTAAGGCTTGATATCACTAAGTAATGACATATTTTTGAGTTTCAGACTTTATAATCTTCAGAAAATACATGCTACTGCAAAACCGGTTATTCTAGCAAGTTTCTAAGTTTATAAACATAATTTTTAAAATTTGTCCATATACTGGGGACTTTGTCCCCCTATTATTTTTGTTTTGTCCAGACTTTTTGTGCTACATGGTTGAGAGGTATGATGAAAAGATACTGACAGAAAAGGACATGTATAAACATACATGGGTACTACAATGTATGCCTGCAAAAATCAAACATTTTAGGAGCGCGTGCAAAATAAAAAGTTTTGCACTCACCATAATATTCCATCTGTGCTGTCCATTTTCATTCTTCCTCAGCTGTTGGGCTGGAACCAACCCTCGTATCTGAATTGGCCGCTTAAGATTACTGAACTCTCAAGCTCTTCCCTTTACCCATAATGTCCCATCAACCTGACATACCTCAGATCTAGCTTGCTGCCCATATGACTAACAGAGCAATGGAAAATAAGAAAGGAATGGAAGCTGCAGCCCAAACAAGGAACAGAGGTTCCTCCAATACTCTTCAGTCTCTCCAGGAAAAGAACAAGGAGGGGGAAAGGTAGATGAGAAGTTGTGGAAGAATGAAAATGGACAACACAGATGAAACTTTATGGTGAGTACATAACTTTTTAATTTGATGCTGCCCATTTTCTTTCATTCCTCAACTATTGGGACACAGTCCCCAGCTACCTGCATCCCATGAAGACTCTAAGGAAAGATATTTCCAGGGCACCACCGAGCCAAAGGTTGCTCTTCCCCTAGAGACCATGTCCAGTCTGTAATGAGCAACAAAGGTATGAGGATTAGCCCAAGTTGCAGCAACACAGTCATCCAACAAAGTTCTGGAGAAAAAGGCTGATGAAGTTAACATACACTTGGTGGAGTGGTCTCTAGGTGGTTTTGTCTAAGGTAAGCCCACTTTTTGATAAACGGTTCCCTATTATATCATCGAAGACGCAAACTCTTGGATGCGTCTTCATCAAACTAAAAACTACGAAAATTTAAAAGAGCAAAAGGGCATATAAGCGATTTCTTCCCCTGGGAAAGAAATTGCTTGTCCACCTCCGTTAATTTGCCATTTTCCCCACTGTAGTGCGATCTCGGAGTTGGCATATTTAGTATGGGGGGTGTGAGGGTGAAGCCCCCCACTTTGTTTTGTTTGTAGTGGATTTTTTTTTTTATTGGGCCAAGTGATTTCTTTCACAAGGAAAGAAATCTCTTATATGCCTTTTCACTCTTTTAAATATTCGTTGTTTTCAGTTTAACGAAGACGCATTTCAGATTTTGCATCTTCGATGATATAACAGGGACCCTTGATAAACAAAGCTAATACAATCAGTTAACCACTGGCCACAGTAAGTTTAGATACTGGTTTGCTTAATTTTGAATGAAAAGGAAAAAGACATTTGCTCTAACTTTCTTAGATCCTTAGTTCTATGTTGGTAGAAACGTAATTGTCTGTGCACATCCAACAAATGTAACAAATACTCGTCTTTGTTTGACAAATCTGGGAAAAACATTAGCAAACTAATAACTTGATTAATATTAGACTCAGAAACCACTTTTGGTAAAAAGAAAGGACTAGTTCATAGAGAAACCCTATCCTTGTGAAAAAATAAATAACTAGGCTTAGAGGACAATGCCTGAAGTTCAGACACTCCTCTGGCAGATGTAATAGCAACTAAGAAAACAGTCTGCAGCTCAAAAGTATTAGATCAGATTTAGCCAAAGGTTCAAAGGGAGGTTGAGATGAGACCTGAAGTACGATGTTTAAATCCCAAGAAGGGGTAGCAAACTTTAAAGAAGATTTAAATAGAAAGGTTCCTCTTAGAAAGGCTTTGCAAAGTTTAGAAGAAGCTAAGATATAATTATTTACTCCCAGATGAAAGTTGGAAATGGCTGCTAACTGTACTAACAGTTGAGAAACTAGCACCTTCACTGAAAATTGTGGCTAAAAAGTTAAGGACATTTGAAATCAGTGCTGAAAAGAGATCTAAGTTTTTGCTTAGGGCTCGAAGAACAAATCTTTTCCATTTAGTCTTGTAAATCTTTCTGGTGGAACCTTTATGGAAAGATGATAAAATGTGACGGACAGGGGCGAGAGCCTGGGCTGTCTAGCAACCAACAGAACTGGAGAAGCCATGCGGTCAACTTGAGGCCTGTTATGTCTGGGTTCATCATGTCTGTCGGATGAGACGCGAGGTCTGGAATTGGATCCAGAATCCATGGTGGAAGTAGATGATGAGGCCAGAGGAAGGGAAACCAAATCTGATGAAGCCAGTAAGAGGCAATGAGGATATCAGTGCTCTTTAATCGAAATGCATTATGTAAAACTTTTGGAAGGGGTAATGGGGATAAGCATAAACAGATAAAAAACGCTCTCTTTATTAAAAAAACAAAGCTTTTGGGAATGTCCCTTCTTCAGTGTTTGATTAATACATTTAAAATTAAACGCATATATATGCACAATAAAACACCACCACATGACACAGCCATCCTACAGAAACACAATACAGGAGTTTAAATCCACTTAATTAGTATACTGCCATCAAAAGACAATTATATGAGAAACACAAACAAAATACATATCAAACCTGTGCTTTTCATTAAAAAATTATATACAGAAAATTCATGTATAATACTTCAGCCAATATACATTAAACATACACATCAAACTATAAACATTAAAGAAATTAATCATATTGCTTTTGTCTAAAGTCTAACATTGGCTTAATGGTTACCATATTATTTAACCCTGGTGTTTTATCGGCTTCGAGCCTTATAATCCATTTATATTCGGATATATCCAATTTATTATTTATATCACCAAGTCTTCTAGACTTCTATTTACTACTTCTAAAACTTTGAATCTAAAGCTATGTAATACCCCTTTTTCATTTTTATGTTGTGCTGGTGCATTAGAGGAAATATTTCTTCTCATCTCTGACTTACGCTCAATGATACGATCTTTTAAAGTCCTTGAGCATTTTCCCACATAAAACCCTGGGCATTGTGTACAAGTAGCTAGATAGACAACCAATGTAGTTCTACAAGTTGCCTGATACTTTATTTCATATCTTAACTTATTTATTGGATGTTCGAAAAACTTTTTAACACAAATGTCAGCGCAGCAACTACAAGCATGGCATGGAACTGTTCCCACGTTATGTGTTATGGGCTGCAACAAATTTACTTCAAAATCCTTGTAGCATAACCTTTCCCTTAAATTATACATATTTCTATATGCAAACCTGGGTGTATGTCCCAGTATTGTGCATAGCTCAGGTTGAGCCATCAAAATCCGCCAATTTTTTCTAATTATTGCTTCAACAAATTTAGTCATACTATTGTATGTAGTAACATATCTCAGTGCAACATGTGTGTTGTTAACTTCCACTTTCAAAATTATACAGTTGCTAAAATATGGACATGCCTATGCATTTCTATTTTTCAGTATATTATCTCTTATTTCCTTTAACATGTCTCATATTATACCCTCAACTTTGAAATTCATCGCATAATACATCCATTTGTTGCTCACATTTATGCTGATCTGTATCTACTTAATCCTTAATAGTCGACTCTTGACAATCCTGCTAAATACATGTTGTGCATGCATACTTTTAGCATGCATATATCTATTAACCTGTACATTTTTTCTAGATACACATATTGCAAGTTCATTGTTATAATCTTTATATACTTCAACATCCAAGAAAGACATTTTATTATTGGATGAGTTCATTGTGAACCTCAACAAATCAGTAGTATTATTCAAGTAATGCACAAATTCATTCAATTGTTGTACATTTCCTTCCCATAATAAAAAAACAGTCATCTACAAAACGCTGATAGAAGAGTATATTATTTTTAAATGAATTCATATCATTAAAGATATGCTGTTTTTCCCATTGACTCAATACAATATTAGCGTATGTATTAGCCATGGGTGTACCATCCATGGCCACACCTGATACTTGTAGATAATGACTGCTTATTAAACAGGAAGACATTCTTCTCTAAGACAACTTCTATAATACTACATAAAACCTCAATCTCTCTCCCTTTTATCTTAGAATTCTGGCATAGAAACTCACGAATAGCATTAACCCCATACTCATTTGGTATAACTGTGAAAAGTGATGCTATATCCATAGTCACCATTATATATTCACAATTCCTGTTATTATCCTACCAACAATAAATTGTTTTAAGAAATCATTCGTATCTTTAATATAGCTGAGGCATACAGTTAAATATTTGCTCAATTTTTCTTTAACAAAAATGGACAGGGGTTCCGTTGACCATCCCCTTCCAGAAACTATCGGTCTCATTGGTGGTACTGTGAGGGATTTGTGTAGCTTAGGTATTCCGTATATCACCGTCATTACAGGAGTTGGAACTGAAAAGTAATTAAAGAGCTCCAAAGTGATGTCACCCTGTGTCTGCATCTCATATACAAACATATTCACTTCACTAATGATTTTTCTAACTTCAGCAGATGTAATTTCTCTAAATACATGCTTATCATCCAGAAACTGGTGCATTAGGTCAATGTATGTTACTATGTCAAAAATCACTGTCTCTCCTCCCTTATCAGCCTGTTGATGATAATATCTTTATTATTAACCAACTGTCTGTATGCCTTAGACTCTTCATATGTTATATTATAAGATTTAACTTTCAGTCTATGCATAGCTACATCATTATAAAGTTGTCTCAAATCATCCTCACATACAGCATTAAATGTATTAAGTACTGGACAGTTGTTAGGGATAAACATACTTCTCTTTTTTAATTTTTCAGACGTAGCACCCTGAGTATGCTTAAAAATCATTTTCAAGCAAACATTTCTGATGAATACTTTCAAGTCAGTTAATGCCTCCACAATAGTGTCACTATTACCCGGAATGAATTGTAGGCCCTTATTTAGAAGTCTCTCCATTTCATTAGTCAAATTGGAGCTGGATAGGTTTAACACAGAAGTACATGGCTTACCATTCATCTGCTCCCATGTTTGTTGTTCGGTAGGGGGCTGTTGTTTTTTCTTTTCCTTGCACCCAAATTGATGCGTTGTTGAGAGCGCCCTCTTGACTGAGGACGCTTCTTGATATCGATACTTTCTCCAGTAAATTCGGTATTATCGGTTGTGATAAGTTTAAAAAAACCTCAGCTTGTTTTGTTCTGGTTTTTAACACCAGCATTGATCCACTTGAAGCTTGTCTGCTCTCAACTAATGAGTTTGTTATTGCTGGTGCAGCCGTTGTTGCCTCAATTCGATTGATATGGTTTATTTTGCCAATCATGTTATGCGTAGTCATTTCATCCGCATCCTTGCCATCTTGATTGGACCACTGCTGTGTTGAGACCTGCCCCTCCTGGTTAGCAGGGTTATTTTCAACCTCAACAAACACATCCAGCTCATCCATCCTATTTCTTTTTTCCTTCGGATGGAAAGTTTTAACATTATTATTAGGATGGGTCCTCGGCCAAGAGAAAATGTGACCCATTCTAAAATCATTTATATCTCTTTGCAGTTTATGTTGTTTAACGGCTTGTAAATTATTGTCCAACATATTCATCCTGTTTACCATCAACTGATATGAGTTTGAGATGCACATAAAATCACTGGAGCTAGTCAGCTCATTTTCAATTTTTACCCCTTTGGTGTGACAAATTTGCCTTCTATGGTATAGCTTCTGTTCCTAATCTGGAGTTTATTGACCATTTTAATAAATTTACATTGCGGGTAACTTCCACACTTTCCCATACCAAAGAAACCTTTATATTCTTTCCTCTGTTTTTCTAAAAGACATTTCATGTTTGGTCCCCTCCTACAAGTAAAATGTGGAGTTGCCTCCAATATTTTGTTTAGACTGTTATCTTCCAAGATTATAGCCCAATTCTTAACAAAAATATCCCTGATGTTCTTAGAATCCATTGAGTATGTAAGAAAGTTACCTCCTAAATTGTGAACTGGGTCTGCCCTCTTCTGGCTTGCTTCTTCAATAGTTCCATTCTGCGTTACTTCATAACCTTTTTGCACTATGTTCCTCAAGAGGGGCTATCCAGTAAGCTTTCTCGAACATATGAAGTTAACACAGTAAGAGGATGTCAGGTTATTTTAGACCAAGGCATGGTGGCATATTAATTCCAGTGAACCTGCCTGCTCAAAGATGGGGAAAAGTGTGTGTGTGTAATGTATGCATACAAAAATACTGTCAAAAGAAAGTGTCATTGAGCTTAAAAATATCAATGCACCCAAACTAATCTGACCCACTAGAAGAAATTTTAAGAAATTTGCTGACAATAAATCAAAAGACAACTGCATATTGACATATACTATGGATTTTCATTGTGTCAAGATTATTATCAAGGAGAACTGGGCCATAATAACAGAAAGCCCTCATCTTGTAGACATTTTGGGTGAAACCCCGACTTTTGTATACAGGAAGGCTAAAACTATTAGGAGCATTGTAGAAGGGAAACCTAAATCACAGGTAAGGAACATGGAAAAATGTGAAACAAACTGCGCATTTTGCACCTACATTTAAGAGGGAGACTCTATACTGCTCATATTTAAAGAAACGTATTAAGACTAATGCAGGCAGAGACTGCAAATCTACACAAGTTGTTTACAGGGCTAGGTACAATGTATGCGATGCATTTCATGTGAGAAATACTATTAATAAACTGAAATAAAGGGTTTCGGGTTATCTATCCAAGACCCAGTCTAAATCTAGAAACAATGCCCTGGCCAGACACCTTCAACTCAATAGAAGACACTCTGGGTTTAAATTTCAAGTACTTGATCACAGACCTCAATGAACTTGACGGAGATGTGAAATACTTTAGAAAACAAGAACTTATGTGGCAACTAAGGCTGAACTCTTTTAGAACGCCTGGACTAAACTATTATTGCTCACTGAAAAGTGCACTAGAGCTAAGAAAGTTGCCCCATTGTTTACAAGACTGAAGGTGTGAACTTTATTTGTTACTTGCATTTATTTATTTGTAATTATCAAAATTTTATTAACTATTAACTTTGTAAATGTACTTTTACAATTTAATATTATGGTAGTGGCTTATTAATTATTAATTTTGTTTTAGCGGATACATTTGCATACAAATATTTAACGGTTTATAACAAACATTTTTTAAATATTTAAATGTTTATTCTAATTATAGCTTTATTTTGTACTGTTATTAGAATCGGGTCACATTCATAAGACACCTTCAAATATGTTTACAACTAGGACTTTTGATTACCGTAGAGCCACATTAGAGCAGTACGTGTATATTTTACAGATGTCATGACACTTTATTAATTCTTGTTTACAACTTTTTTTCTTGTTTACAACTTTTTAGTGCAAACATGGACAGCTTTAAAAACTACACTCATATTAGTGAGGGGATGAATGCTACTTATTTTAGCTGGCTCAGATTAACTTCTGAATATTTTAAATAGTAGACTAATGTCAATTTTTTTCTTAAACAGCAGAGCTAGATTCCGAATAGCACATGAATGATTTTTGTGAGACAGTTTAGCCTTTTTAGGTTGTAACTTTTTAATGAACAGTGTTTCAGCTTAACTAGACACATAGTGAGTATTAGTGGCAGCTATACTAAATGTTTATAATGGCTTCAATATTATAACATTCATAAATTTTAAAGGAAGCCCTGCTTACACATTTTTTTAGGGATTGCAGATCTGAGAGAATATTACTGCTGTGAGCATGAGCGATTCTTTTTCCGCTACATTGTTCATATATATATATATATTTTTTTTTTTATAGATTTCTGAGTGAATTTTACTTTAAAAGTCTTTAACAGATTTACCATTTGAGATGAATAACTTTGTACAGACAAGTGTTTGGTAGGTATTTGGTTTTTGTACTATATTTTCTTAAATAACATGCATTGTTTTTAGCCCAACAACATGTAGTGCTATATATTATTTGACTTTTAACTGCTTTTCCCACTTGACACAAACCTGAAGAAGTTCTAATAGATAAAAGCAATCTATGTTAATAATGTTTTTGAATATTTGTAGAAAAGATTTCTAAGGTATTTTGAAGATGTATGCTAACTTTTTTTTATACTAAAATGAAATGCTTTCAGGAAGTTTAAGCAACTATTGTGTAATTTTTAGTTTAACTTTTAGTTTAGTTTAACATATCCTGGAATCACACAGCTTGAACTAGGGCAGCACTGTGTCAAATATCACACTGGTGTATGGGGGAAGGGGCATATCTCTCAACTGTCCTTGATTTTGATTCAATTTTTAGCTCTGTCCCTCTTAATCCCGTCTAAAATTAGTGACTTTTGTAGGAAAGATAGTGAATTACACTTAATTAATAATTACAATTAAGAGTTATAGACTTCTTTTACTTCAGAAAATGTGTATTAATTCATATGCTCTTATTATTCAACACTAAGGATTTAAAAGTGTCCCTGACTTCCCTGATTTTTTCTGGATTTGTCCCTGATTCTGTTGAAATTTGTCCCTGATTGGTTGAGAGGTATGAGAAGGGGTATTTAGCAAGTAAACGTGTTAACTGTCTTTTACAACCCAGCTACCCTAGTAAATCACTCCCATGCTTTTAAACAATATATAAATGGAATGGTGAATTTCTACACTTTATTCTATTTTTTTCGACTACTATCTGGATCACTTGTCTGTGTGTTTTTAATAAAGAAGATTCAACTTGAACTAGCCTGCACTTTCCTACTTTCATTAGTGGATTTATACTTTGGGAAGCTTTTAAAGAAAGTATTTCTACCATATGTTATCAAGTGGGATATTTTATTAGGTACCTGATCTCTAGGTAATCTTAGATCTTCCACTCAGAGAAGTTTCATCATCATTTGTTTTTTTGTTTATACTGCAAGTAAGTAACCATATTGGCAAGCAAAGAGAGACCATTGGGCATTAAATCATTTTTTATAAATATAAAGAAAAACATTTTAACCATGCAACAAACTTCTTTCCTTGTTAGTAACTGCTCCAGATAGTGAGAGGTTACTTCAGTATGTTCTACATTTTGAAGATGGAAGGTTGAGTATGGATACTGTTTAATTGTTTTGGTTGTTCCTGCTGTGAATCATGTCACTCATGATGTTTCTTGGTGCTGACTCTGTTTTTTTTTTCTTTTATTTTTGTGGGGGAGGGTGGCTTGTTTCCATGGTGTTCTGGACTTCTGCAAATTGAGATGTTTATCTTGAGATAGAGAAGGATGTTTGGTAAAACACACTATTCCCATCTTTTTGTATTATAACAGATGAACATATTTTTAATTAGTTTTTTTTTATATTGTGTGTCTAGATCTTCCCCACAATCTACCTACAGTGCCCCTAATGTGCCCCAGCAAGAAAAGGAATTTGGAGCTGCCACTGCTTATAGAAGTGGTAGTGGTCTGATGGTTGCACATTATCCTGACAAAGTACATGAATGGTGTCAGGAGCCAGGTGTTTTCATCTGGGTTTGAACCCTTTTAATTTGTTCATTTATTTCAGTGTAAGCAGTAACTAACTCCAAAGTTTGGTGACATAACTGGAACAATTAATATCTCCTGTGGCATTCTTTGACTTTGTGGTGGCCAAACGTTATTTTTTTCACTGCAGCGTAACTCTCTAAACAGTGAATACTACTGATATTAATGATAATGATCTAAACATTGTAGTTTAAACATTTTAATATATAGAAAGTAAACAGGAAAGACAGTACAGTTGTGCAAGTTAAATGACCATAACTGCAGATGTTTGAATAGAACACTGTTGCTGTAGCCTAAGCTGTAAGGCTTATATCCTGCCCTGCATATGACAAATGAACAGCATTCAAAGCTTTAAGACACCTTCCACCCACCTTAACTGCTGAAGGGCGTGTGGAGAGCTGTATAAAGTCAATGGTTAGGATGCCAAACCTTCAGGGCTTTCCTACCATTAATGTGCACTCTCCCTGCAGACTTCACTGAGGGTGGGCAGATAAGTAGAGAAAACATTCTACTTTACCAGAATTTTTGAGGAAAACTTCATGTTTTCCACAGAAACAAAAAGTTATGCACTTACCATAACATTCCATTTGCGTTGTTCATTTTCATTCTTCCTCAACTAAAGGGTTTGGAGACTCAGCCGTTATACTACCTTGTGGCAGCCAACAAACAATTAAGCTCCTTCCCTACCCAAAATGCACTACCATAACAGCTAGCAGATCTTATTTGCAGCTTGACAGGAAGCCTATAATGAAATGCCATAACTGGAGTTCAACACAAAGGACACTGATGTCCTTCAAGTCTCTCATTCCTCCAGAAATCAGTCATGAAAAAGGTGGGGGATGGTGGGTGGGATGCTGAGGAAGATGAAAATGGACAACACAGATGAAAATTATGGTAAGTGAATAACTTTTTTTTTATCTGATGAAGTCAATTTTCATTCATTCCTCAACTAATGGGACAGAATGCCCAGCTACCTAAATTCCTGGGTGGACTCTAAGGAAGGATATTCCTGAGTACGGTTGAGCCAAAGGCTGCTCTTCCCCTCAAGACCAGATCCAGTTTGTAATGAGTGACAAAAGTAAAAGGATTTGACCAAGTTGCAGCCGCACATATATCGTCCATAGAAGCTCTAGACTGGAATACAGCAGAAGTTGCCATAGATCTGACTGAATGAGCCTTTAATGGTTTTGGTAAGGGGAGACTCATTTTGTTATAGAAAAATGAAATCCAATCTGTCAACTATCTAGCTAGAGTTACCTTGTAACTGATTTACCCAATATATTATGTGCAAAATAAACAAATAGCTAATCTGAGTTTCTAATCTCTTTTGTTCTGTGTAGGTAGAAACATAATTGTCTATGAACATCCAATCCAGTAAGTGCAGCATATATTCCACTTTAATTGTAAATACTGGAAGGAATACTGGTAAATTAATGGATTGGTTGATGTTGGATTCTGACACCACCTTAGGAAGGAAGCATTGGTATGCAACATGATCCCATCCTTACGAAAAATCAAATATGGAAGCTTAAAAGATAATGCCTGGATTTCTGAAACTCTTCTAGCAGCTGTAATTGCAACTACAAAGATAATTTTACAGGTCAAAAATTTAAGATCACATTTAGCTGAAGGTTCAGAGGAAGAATGAAATAAGACTTGCAGTACCAAATTTAACTCCCATGGTGGCATGGCATCTTCTTTAGCAGAAGAGTACATCTCAAAAAGAGCGTGCATAGTTTAGAGGAAGCCAGTGAAGAATTACGAAACCTCACAAGAAAGTTGAAGATTGCTGCGAGTTGAACTTTAATAGTTGATGAACTAGCACCCTCATTAAATAAACTTGCTAAAAATTCTAGAACAGATTGAACTGGAGCTGAGAGGGGGTCTAGATGATTCTGCTCTGCAGAATAAGCAAACCATTTCCATTTACTCCTGTAGAGATTCCTAGTAGAAGGTTTATGAGAAGATAAAAGTATGGAAAGGACAGGGGAAGAGAGCACTGGTTGCCTGGCTATCAAAGAAATTAAGAGAAATCACTCTGTTAATTTGAGGTTTGAGATATCTGGATGAATCATGCCTGTCGGGTGAGACAGGAGGTCTGGAACTGGATACAGAATCCAAAGTGGATATAGTAGATGAGGCCAAAGAAAGGGAAACTAAATCTGCCGATGCCAGTAAGATGACTTTGCTCTTCAAACAGGCTGCTTTCTGAAGGAATTTGGGCATTAGGGGAGTCGAAGGATATGCATATAGAAGACCGGGGAGCCAATCTGGAGTAGTGCATATAGAAGACCGGGGAGCCAATCTGGAGTAGTGCATCCTTCGGTGATTCCCCCGGTGTGGGGATCAGGGCAAAGAAGCTGCTGCACTTGTTGTTTAGGGGAAAAGCAAACAGACTGGAGCAAGGCTGGCCTCTTGACTGAAAATCATATCAGTCACTTTGATGTTGAGAGGCCACTGGCAAGGTAGTACTATGGACCTTCTCAATTTGACTGCTATCATATTGGACTTCCCCAGAATATGCATTGCTATTGAAAAGCGGTTGGAAGTATCACCCTTTGCCACACTCTGACGGCTTCTCGACATGGGGAATAAGACCCGGTTCACCTTAGTTTGTTGATGTACCAAACTACTGACATGTTGTTTGTCTGGATTGCAACTGTCCAGAGATGGAGAGAGTCTTGGAATGCCTGCGATGGCAACAGCACCGCTCTCATCTCCAGAACACTGATATGCAAGTTGGCCTCTTCGGGGGATCAAGTGCCTTGGATTGCTTTCCTGACCAACATCCTTATTGTCTGCACTCTTGATAGTGGAAGAGAAGCTACCATAGATACTATGCTGAACACTGTTCCTATGAATTCTAATGTCTGGGTTGGTTGTAAATGAGCCTTGCTGTAATTCACGGTTATTTCAAGATGTGAACAAGTCTGTAACACCTGATCTTGAGTTTCAAGATGCAGCTGATGCCTGGTCAGGGCAGTAATGAGCCAGTCATGTAATTAAGGAAACATCTGGAATCCTTGCAGTTTCAAGTGAGCTGCTACCACTGCCATGCCCTTGGTGAACACCCTGGGGGCTGTGGTGAGGCCAAAGGGTAGTGCTCTGAACTGATAGTGGCTGGTTCCCAGCCAGAAGCATAAGTATCTTCTGGATCGTCTGTTCATCTTTATATGATAGTCCGCATCCTAAAAATCTATCAAGCACATCCAGCTGTCCTTGCCAAGAAAGGGCAGAATGGACTGAACTGTGATCATCTAGAACCTTGTGTGTCAAACTAACTTGCTCAATGCACTGAGATCCAGAACTGGTCTCCAGTCAACTGTTTTCTTTGGCACTAAAAATAATCCTCAGTATGTTCTGGATTCTATTTGGTCTGGTGGGACCTCCTGGATGACTTTTTTTCTAGCAGCTCTTGTACTTCTAGTGCTGCTGCTTCCCTCTGACTGGGTGAAACATCAGGGACATTTTCTTGACAAAGGAGGAAGTAGGGAAAAGGGAATTATATAACCTCTGGAAAAAGTTCTCCACACCCAACGTTCATTTTTTATATCTATCCAGGCTCTCAGGTGCAGAGATAAGCGACTCCCAACTACCCCCAGAAGTAGGCAATCAGGCCTCCATTCAGGAGAGCTGTAAGGGTATGTCGGAAAAGAAATCTCTAGACCCCCGGTTTTACAGTCCTCCTCTGCCACAATGGCGTCGTCCTCTATTATTGCTACCCCCTGCCTCTGGGGGAACTACGTCCACATCTGTCTTGGAGAGAACCCTGAGAATTTCTGAACCACATTTTTCGACCTCCCCGCTGATTCCTGTAAAAGGTCCTTTGAGGGGTTGAAAAACTCAGACCCACTGCAGACAACTTTTTCTGTCTTTTTCACACCTACAGTGTGTGTCCTTTACTGTGGGGCCAAACAACGAAGTACCTTCAAAGAAGCCTTATAGATGCATTAGATATAGCTTGTAGGGTAGCAAACTGAGAGACTAATGAAGATTGAGCCTCAGCAATTTTGGTTCCAAAGAGAGATTTCAATAGCTCTTTAATCAAATCTCTTTGAAGCCTCGTAAAATGTGCCAAATAGTTCAGCAATCTGAGTGCAAAAGTCACTGAAGCATAAACACACTTCCCAAATCTGTCTATTGCCCCACTCTCTATTAGGAGGATGGACTGAGGAACTCTGTTCCGTGAGTTCTTTTTTTTTTTTTTTGTAGCTGTAGCCACGGCCATGGCATATACTGGCATGCCTTTACTCCAAAACTCCCTGCATACTGGTGGAACCAGAATCTGTTTTTTGGTTTGTACGTTAACACAACGGTTGCCGAGGTGCCCAACACTAATGTGCTAATTATGGGGGGTTGTGGTTGTGCTTCGTGTGTTTGCATTCATTCTACCTGGGTTGGCAATATGGTCAATAGTGACAATTGTAACTTACAACAGGTAGACATGAATACAACAGGTAGACATGAATGAATTGATTTTTGACAACAGTTTGGTTGCGACAGGAGCTGAAGCACCTAATATTAAAGCTTTAGATGGTAATTTGGGGTTTAATATTGATTTCACTAGTGATGATTTTGAAACATCTGTTTCCAATAATATTCAAGATGTTTTTAACAATACTCATGACATTTTGATGAATTTAAGTATATATTCTACTATTAGTTCCAATGACAACATGGTATTGGGTAGGTAACAACACACAGGATGTGCCTGATTATATTAATGTTAATACTCACACTGGGCAAGCTACGAATAACGTCATGTGTTTGTGCAATCAAAATAACAATGATGCAGATTTAATAGTGGAACTAATGTGCAATGAACTGAATGATGTGGAATATCTTAAGGCACTAAGTGAGCCTTGTGTTACATCTAATACTTACGATGATTTCAAAGTGTATAATTATTCCAAATATGAATTCAGTACTGAACATGCTAATTTATTGTCTAAAGGGTTCACTTCGTTCCTTGTAGGAAAGGCAACATTACTGATATGTTAATAGATTTAAAAACTTTTACTCAGAAAATGAATTTGTTAATGTGGTTTCCGGATAGGAGCGACAATTTTGGGCAAAGGGGGCTAGTTAAACCAAGTACTTTTAACCCCCTACTAATCAGATAGTAGCTTTATTTGAAAAAGCTTGTGAAATGGATATTAGAGCGTATAAGAACAAGTGTGGTAGACAGGGTTATAATAACTTGATTAAGAAGGAGAGTGACTTGTTGGATTCTTTAATCAACAATAGGGAAATATGTTTAATGAAACCCGACAAAGGGAATGGAGTAGTAATAGTGGAAAGAAATGATTACATTGATGACATGATGGAAATGCTTATGGAATACAATTACACAGAGTAGTATTAATGAAATTAATATCAGCTAAAAAAAAAATTATATGCTTTTGGATGATATGTTGTACCAAGGACAGCTTAGTGAAAAAGAACATGAGTATATGATGAATTCTTATCCAGTAGTCAGTAGCATATTTGGGATCCATAAAATCCACAAAGGCCTCGATAATATTAAATTTAGGCCGACTGTGGATGGAAAAAGAAATAAGACATGTTTCATCAGTCAGTTTTTAGATCATGAGCTGAAAAGGGGTTTGACTGCTTTTGACTACATTTCAAGGGATTCGTGGAACTTTTTAGAAAAATTAAAAACAGTATTACTGATAATTAGAAGTTATGTACTCACCATAACGTTCCATCTGAGTAGGTGCATTCATTTGTCTGCAACCTGTGGGTTATGGATCCGATATCGGATCCGAACCGGCATGGTTTACCAGCTATGGAATCCAAGCTCTCAGCTCCTCCCCTCACCCATAATACCCTGCTCTACCCTCATGACCTCAGATCGAGTTTGCCAACAGCAAGAACACCCTGAAAAGGGTAACACATAATATGCAGGAAACTGAAAGGCCAGGGGGATAGGAGGGCGGGATGGTTGCAGACAAATGAATACACCTACTCAGATGGAACGTTATGGTGAGTACATAACTTCTAAATCTGAAGTAGGAGATTCATTTGTCTGCAACCTGTAGGACAGAGTCCCCAGCTACCTGAATCTTGGGCGGCCATCATGGAAGTATATTCCGGAGCACCGCGGAGCCAAAGGATGCTCTACCCCTAGATGCAAGATCCAACTTGTAGTGGGAAATAAAAGTGTGAGATGATTCCCACGTGGCTGCTGCACAAATATCATCTAGAGGAATCCTAGCCTTAAAGGCTGCCGAGGTAGATACTGACCGGGTTGAATGGGCGTGTACACCCTCCGGTGCGGGCCTTCCTGAAGCTTGATAAGCCAATAAGATACACTGTGAAATCCAGCGAGACAGAGATACTTTAGAAATTGGCTTGCCCAAATTAAATTTAGCAAAGGAAATGAACAGCTGGTCGGATTGCCTATGACCAGCTGTTCTGTTTAGATAAAATCTAAGTTGCCTGTGAACATCTAAGGAGTGAAGCTTGTATTCACCTTTGTTTTCATATTTAGGAAAGAAAACAGGGAGGTTAATGGATTGATTAATGTTTGCTTCAGAAGCTACTTTAGGAAGAAAGGACGGGTTGGTCCTGAGGTAAACATGGTCCGGATGAAAGACCAAGTAAGGAGGTTTAGCTGATAATGCTTGGAGCTCTGAAACTCTCTTGGCCGATGTGATGGCTACTAAAAAGGCCGTCTTGAAAGACAAGAAATGAGATCCACTGTAGCCGCTGGTTCGAAGGGGGGGGGGGGTCAAGGCCTGGAGAACTAAGGAAAGGTCCCAGGGGGGAACCGCTTGTTTTACAGGGGGCCTGAGAAGGAAAGTACCTTTGAGGAAAATTTTACACAATTTGGCTGACATGAGTGGACTAGAATCATGACCAATGTGATAATGTGAGATTGCCGCCAGTTGTACTTTGACTGTGGAACTGCTGGCACCATCGTTAAAAAGAGTGGTTAAGAAATCAAGCACTAAAGGGAGTGGAACCGTGAAGGGATTCAGGCCTTGCCGCTCCGCCCACAAAGAAAACCGTTTCCACTTGCTGCTGTAGACTTTCCTAGTGGATGGTTTATGAGCTGCCACCAGGATCGCCTTAACAGGGGACGAAATACCGGGAGTCCTGATCAAGAGTGGAACTGGAGCAGCCAAGCGGTCAGCTTCAGGTTGTCCAGATTCGGAGGAGATATGCAGGATGGATGAGATATTAGATCCGGAATGGGATCTAGAATCCAAGGAGGATTCACCGAGTGAGACCTTAGGAAGGGGAACCAGATCTGTCGAGGCCAAAACGGAGCAATGAGAATCATTCTGCAACCCACCCGAGAGGCTTTCTGAAGAACTTGGAGCATCAGAGGCAAGGGTGGATAAGCATACAGAAGACCGGGTGGCCAAGCATGCACCAGAGCGTCTCTTGGAGAACCTCCTGGAGGAGGTATCACAGCGAAAAAACTGTCGCACTTGGTGTTTGAGGGAGAGGCAAAAAGATCGCAAGAAGGAGTTCCCCACCGTGCGAATATGCGTTCTGCTACTTGAGAATTGAGAGACCACTCGTAAGGAGTCAGAATGGTGCGACTGAGCTTGTCCGCCAGGATGTTGGACCGACCCGGAATGTGCATTGCTATTAGAAAGCGGTTGGTGGAGATTGCCCATTCCCAAACTCTCATGGCTTCTCGACAAAGAGGGTAAGACCTCGTTCCCCCTTGCTTGTTGATGTACCAGACAACTGACATGTTGTCCGATTGAATCGCAATTGTTCCCAAGGGAAGAAAGTCCTGAAGTGCTAGCAACGCTAAGAGCACTGCTCTCATCTCTAGAACATTGATATGCAGTAAGGTCTCTGAATCGTTCCACGTGCCTTAGACGGTCCGGCCCATAAAATGCCCCCCACCCGAGGCGGGAGGCGTCCGTGGTCACCGTGGCGAGAGGGGGAGAAGCACAAAATGGGCGGCCTCTGTGGAGATCTGGGGAGTGAAGCCACCACAGGAGGGACCGCTTGCAAGCCTTGCTGATCGCAATGGGATGATGCATAGGGAGAGCAAGGTAAGACCATTGTACTAAGAGAGTCCACTGGAGGATGCGCATATTGAGCCTGGCAAGAGGAAGAAGTGCTATAGCAGATGCCATGGACCCTAGAGCCCTCAGGACCAACTCCGCCGGAACAGAACTTGAGTGGAGAATGGCCCGCACCTGGAGCTGCAGATTTTGAATTCTGTCCGCAGTGAGGAAGGCTTTTAAACTCCTTGTGTCTAACCTGGCCCCTATAAAATCTAAGAGCTGTGTGGGCGTCAGGTTGGATTTCTTTGTATTTATTGTAATGCCCAGAATGGGAGCAAGATGGAGAAAGGAGTCTCGCGCCAATAGTAGTAGATGCCTTGTTGGGGCGGTAAGGAGCCAGTCGTCCAGGTAGGGGAAGACCTGCACCCCCTGAAGCCTCAGGTGGGCCGCTACCACTGCCAATACTTTGGTGAACACCCTGGGGGCTGTGGTGAGACCAAAGGGAAGGACCCGGAACTGGTAGTGACTGGCTCCCAGCCGGAAGCGGAGGAACCTCCTGGAGCGTCTGTCCATCAGGATGTGGTAGTACGCATCTTTGAGGTCTATAGAACACATCCAGTGATTTTCTCCCAGAAGGGGGAGAATAGATTGCAGAGTGACCATTCGGAATTTTTCCTTTGGGACTGCCAGGTTCAAGAGAGAAAGGTCTAAAATTGGTCTTAGATCCCCCGTCTTTTTTGGCACTAAAAAGAACCTGGAGTAGAACCCTGATCCGATCTGGTCTGGGGGGATGGGCTGGATGTCTCTTTTCTTTAGCAGATGGCCAATTTCTGCCAAAGCGGCCTCCCGTTGACCGGGTGGAACGTCTGGGAGGGACTTCAACTTTGGTAAGTGACGAAAGGGAATGCGGTATCCTCTGGATATAATCTGGAGAACCCAGCGGTCTGATGTTATGGACTCCCATGCCGCTAGGTGCCCCGAAAAACGTCCCCCGACTGCCTCCAGAGTGGAGCAGCCGGGTAACCCCTCAGGGTTGCTGCGCGGGCCGTTCAGAGAAGGGTTCTCTGGACCCGAAGTTCCTGGGAGCCCCTCTGCCTCTAGGGCGGCGTCCTCCCTGTCCTCCTCTGCCACGGAAGGACTGGTTGTCCGGAGCAGGCTGGGATTGCTGCGACTTCTGGAACCACATCTTCTTCTGACCCTTTTGGTTCCTAGAATAGGGCCTCTGGGGTGCAGAGAAGCGGATTCCGACGGCAGACAACGTCTTCCCGTCCTTTTCGCTCTGGGTCAAAGTGTCGCGAACGGTTTTGCCAAAGAGGGCAGAACCATCAAACGGGGCGTTCAAATGACGCTTTGAAGGGCTCAGAAAAATCGCAATGTCGGAGCCAGGCCTGACGTCTAGTGACTAGACCTGCCCCTGCAGCTCTAGCGGCACCTTCCGTGGCATGGGAGAGTAGCCGCATAGAGGTATTGGTAACTGATCTAAGAGTGGCCATGCGGGTGGAGTGCAGCACTTTGTCCTCCTCCGCCATGGACTCTGGGGGAGATGCAGCGTATTCTTTAATGAGATCTCGCTGCATCCTAATGACGTGTGCCAGGTAGTTCAGCGCCCTTACCGAGAAGGTCGCTGAACTAAACATCCGCTTCCCCAAGCGGTCCATCATCCGAGACTCCTTGCTCGTGGATGGACTGAGGGACTCTACTGAGCAAGTTCCCTCTTGGTGGCCGCCGCCAACATGGCATCTACTGGAGGCCCCTTACTCCAATGGGCACGGTCAGACGGAGGGCTGAGGATCCTGTCGGGCCTCTTAGGAATTGGCTCCACAGTGTCCGGTTCCTTCCACGCCCTGGTGGTAATGAGGTCCACCAGGGGGTCGGCAGGAGGGGACACCCAAGAGGTAGACGGGCCCGCTTCAAATGCCTCCAAGAACACGGACTCGTCCGAGGAAGACTTGGGGGCAGACCACCCCCCCTTATACGGAGCATTTCCATGATGTCTCCAAATGAGACATCCTCGGGGTGACCGTGGGGAGCCTTCCCCTTCCTCCAAATCCGTGTCCTCCGTGAGAGACTCGGAGTCAATGTGCCTCCTTTTGCACGTATGCTTGCGAGGAACATCCTCTGGGGGGCTGTCAGAGGACTCCTCGCAAGCAGCAACCTGTTCCAGTGGAACAGCTTGGGGCATAGAAGCGGGCTGTCCCAAGGGCCGGATGGTGGAAGCCTGACCCAGTGCAGAGGGAGCGGGCGGAGCGAAACAAGTGCGGGGTCCGGAGACCCTTAACAGGGCCCTCTCCACTACATCAAACGCCGAAGGGGAGCCGACCTCGACCAAAGGATCCGACAATCGGCTCCCCCTCGGATCCGAAGAGTGGATCGGAGCCGGCGCCGAAGCGCTCGGATCCGAAGGGACAGTGCGCTCCGACACAGACGGCGCCGAAGGAGCACTGATCCCCCCGGATCCGAGGCTCGGATCCAGGCTCCGAGAGGTCGGATCCGATGCACTCGAGGGCAGGGTCGGATCCGAAGTACAAAGTACTATCGGCGCCGACCCACCCCCGGCTCCGAAGCTGCTCGGCTCCAACTGCTCCGAACCCGGGTAGCGGGTTGGAGAAGGAGCAATCGGCTTGAAAAAGGGGGTCGAGCTCCCCAGAGGGGAGGCAAACACTCCCATCTGCATCTGGGCCTGGATGAACCTTCTCATCATCCGGTCCAGATCAGCATCCAGGCTGTCGTAGATCTCGGCGAGGCTACCGAGGTAGGCCTTGAGTGCCTCCTCGATAGCCTCGACGGAGATCGGGTCTCCTCCTCCTCAGGTCCCGGTGAAAAACACACTGGAGACCGGAGCCGAGGAGGAGGAGATCGAGCCGACAATGGAGCCGGGGGAGAAGCCTGCTTGGCTGGCGGGGCCGAAACAGAGGTCTCGGCCCGCCGCTGATGGTGCTTCTCCCTCCGGTCCCTTTTTCTAGCATCCCTCTCCTCCGAACCAGAAGCGGGAGGTTGAGTCCCAGGAGGAGGAGGGGGAGCCGCAGAGGGAATAACCGTGGGGACGGTTACCCCCGAAGGAGCGGAGGTAGGAGCCGAGTCTGGCGGTAAAAGGCCCGCCAAAACAAGCTTGGACCTCCGCTCCTTCAATGCCCTGGGGTTGAACCCTGCACAAATGGAACATCCAGATGTGAGGTGTTCAACCCCCAGGCATTTAACACACCGAGTGTGGCCATCAGCTGGGGAAAGCTTATGGCCACACTCGGAGCATTTTGAAAAAATAGCCTTGGGCTGCTCAGACATCCCAAGCTAACAAACAACAGTTACTATAACTAAGGAAAGTAACTAAAACAAAATCACTCACAGGCCCAACACACACACTACGCTACCAGCGAGGGGAGGGATATAAATTTTAGATTAAACTCTAAAAAAAAGTAATAATACCAAAAGGGAAACCTACACTTTCATACAAAACAACCAAAAAATTATTTAAATTTTACAATTTAAATGCTGAAAACGATCACTTAGCTGGAGAGCTGGAAAAACAATCTGGTCACCATGCGCGTCAAACGAGATCTGGGGTCATGAGGGTAGAGCAGGGTATTATGGGTGAGGGGAGGAGCTGAGAGCTTGGATCCATAGCTGGTAAACCATGCCGGTTCGGATCCGATATCGGATCCATAACCCACAGGTTGCAGACAAATGAATCTCCTACTTCAGATAGTACAGTTTTGTACCTACCATAAATGTAGATGTTCGAGGATTCCATTGCTGCAGTCCTGACTATTGGGTATAGTCCGCGTCCCAGTCGGCCCGAATACCAGAGTATAAGGCTGACGTCGGTCAGGGCGCATTAGACTGACGTCAGTACGTCAGGGTACTAATGCGCATGACCGACGCCATATCCTCAGTCTTTTCTTGCCCCAGATGTCAGAAGACCCAAAAAGACAAGTCCCAAAACAACCTGCACCAAAAACATGTATAATATATACAACAATATATATATATATATAAAAAGATAAGCATGTAAACTCACCTACACAACCACCCCTAAACACAGAGGGGAAGGAGGGAGGGTAAATTGGACTGCAGCAATGGAATCCTCGAACATCTACATTTATGGTAGGTACAAAACTGTACTATGTTCTTCGTCTTCCATTGCTGCAGTCCTGACTATTGGGTAGAATCCCAAAGCAGAGGTAAGGGAGGCTGGCAAATTATAAAGTAGTAGGAGCTGACAACATGCCTTGTAAAACAGCTGTGGCAAAACCAGCCCTAGTCTTAGAGTATATAGGAAGGTGATAATGCCTAGAGAAAGTATGCACTGAACTCCAAGTAGCTGCTTCCAGAATATCCTTAGTTGCCACCCCCCTTAGAAATGCTGTTGAAGTGGCAGTAGCCCTAGTGGAATGAGGCCTGATCCCAGCTGGAATCTCCTTGCTATGATGGGAATAACAAAATGCAATGCAAAAGCCAATCCACCTAGAAATAGTTTGTTTTGACACAGGCTTGCCCTGTGAACTCAAAGCAAAAGAAACAAGTAACTGCTGAGACTGCCTAAAATTCTTAGTCCTGCTCAAATAATAACGCAATTGCCTGTGTACATCTAAAGTGTGCAAAATCTTTTCCCCTTTATTTTGAGGATCTGCAAAAAACGTAGGCAAATGAATAGTTTGGTTTAAAGCCACACTAGAAACCACCTTAGGCATAAAGGAAGGATTAGTACGTAATGATACCCTGTCCTTATGGAAAATCAAAAGGGCTCTACTGCCATAAGGGCCTGCAACTCAGACACCCTTCTTGCAGAAGTAATAGCCAACAGAAAAGCAGTCTTCCATGACAAATATTTCAATTCAGCAGTAGCTGCAGGCTCAAAAGGTTGTAGAGTAAGTTTTCCAACACAAAATTGAGATCCCAAGCAGGAGTAGGAGCTCTCGTGGGGTCTTATATTCTTTGCCCTCTAAGAAACTGCTTGAACAAAGGATGCGAAAACAAAGGTGGGTCACAATCA